>NW_028270163.1:54339838-54940255 GCF_037043375.1 Chiloscyllium plagiosum | reverse complement strand
TCTAAAATGTTCCGCAAGTAGGCGGCCTGTCTCCCCAATGTAGAGGAGGCCACATCGGGTGCAGCGGATGCAGTAAATGATCTGTGTGGAGGTGCAAGTATGGAAGGATCCCTTGGGGCCTTGGAGAGAAGTGAGGGGGGAGGTGTGGGTGCAAGTTTTGCATTTCTTGCGGTTGCAGGGGAAGGTGCCGGGAGTGGAGGTTGGGTTGGTGGGGGGTGTGGACCTGACGAGGGAGTCGCGGAGGGAGTGGTTTTTCCGGAACACTGATAGGGGAGGGGAGGGAAATATGCAGAGATCTCACCTCCTGCAGCGTAGCTGCACAGAGCTCAGTGGCTATGTACTGGAACTGACGGTCCTTCTCTGTGCAGAAGTAACGAATTACATTTGGGTGCTCGTCAGATTCACGAAGCAGCTGAACCTCACGGTCGGCAAAACTGAAGCATTCCGGCAAAATCCTTTTCACTGCAACATATCGATCATCAAATCTGCCCCTTGAAAAGGCAAATTAGCAAAGTTATCAATGGTCAGAGCTTAAAATGGAATCAGTTTCAAAGTCAGATAAGAAGTAAGAAAGCTGCTTTCACTTCTCTATACCTCAGGAGACAAAAAGAAACATTTCTCCTTCAGCTATTATAGTTTATATATAATGAATGAATCAAACCTACTTGAACACAATAGTTCCTTCAGCACCATGTCCCAGTACATCTTTTGGATGAAACAAAATTTTTCCAACTCTCACAATGTCAGAATCATCATCTGAGGAACAGGGGAAATAATATAAGGCTAAATCAAAAATACTGCAGATGCAGCAAATGTTAAATACAAAGAAATTACTGGAGAAACTTAACAGGGGAGGCACCATCTGTGGCAAGAGAAACAGAATTAACATTTGTTCCATTGCTGACAAAATTTCAGTTTCTCTCTCGACAGATACTGCCAAACCTGATGAGTTCCTCAAGCGCTTTCTGTTAATCAGATAAAGTTGTCATAGACAGCATGAAAACAGGCCCGTTGGTCCAACTAGTCCACACCGACCATGTTCCTAACTGAACTAATGCCACCTGCCTGCATTTGGCTCATATCCCTCCAAACCTCTCCTATTCATGTGCTTATCCAAATGTCTTTTATAACTGTGTCTGCATCCACTACTCCCTCAGGCAGTTCATTTCACACACAAACCACTCTGTAAAAAATGTTGCCCCCATGTCGTTTTTAAAACTTGCTCCTCTCACCTTAAAAATATGCTCCCCAGTTTTGAATTCCCCCCACCCTAGGGAAAAGGCCCTTGCTATTCACCTTATCTACACCTTCACGATTTTATAAACCTCTAAGGTCACCCCTCAACCTCCTACACTCCAGTGAAGAAAGCCCCAGTCTATCCAGCCTATTTTTAGAACTCAAATCTTCTATTCCTGGCAACATCCTGATAAATCTTTTCTGCACCCTCTCCAATTTAATAACATCCTTCCTGTAGCAGGGCGACAAGAGCTCACCAATGTCCTGTACAACCTCAACATGATGTCACAACTCTTTTACTCTGAGCAATGAAGGAATGCCTTATCCACCCTGCCTATCTGTGCGTCTGTTTGAATGAGTTTTTATATATCACGCTAACTTCATAATTACTGTTAGATGCCTTGAAATCATCCCTACTCCAGAAGATAGTGACTGAATTTCTCTGAATAACAAAAGAGCTTTAACAATGGAATTGGAATGCATTTTGAGGAGACATGAGAGACCAACATGTTTTCCTGCACTGCTTCAGTTTATCTTTCCTGAGCACAAGTGAGGTACTGATGGGCTGACCACTTAGTTATGATGTTGCTGACATTAGATGTGATCAACATCTGTCTCAAAATTCTTAAAGAATATTGAACTGTGCACTTGAAAAGCTCCAGTCAGATAATTGCTTCTTTTTGTTTGCAAATTACCAGTTTGGTGGCCATTCTCTATTTATACAGGAAGGAAGGTCTGAACTATGGTTTCAGTACACAAACATTGAAGAATATGCATGAGATAGGTCAAACTGGATGAGACTAGTTTAATGATAACTAACAGTAAAACAGGACAGCCCTTCTCTACTTTTATTCCTCTAACCTCTCGATCTGACATCCCTGCCTTCCCACCTCAGCCAGCCACACTTTACCTCCATCTTCTTGTTCTGTCGCTGAGCTGCCAAACTCAGAGATGGAATGATTAGAGTACAGTGAATGGTTCGATACTCGTGGAGATGCACTTGGTGTGTTGGTGCTTGAACTCTCGGTTCGCAATCTGGATGGTTCCAGGAAGTCCGATTCTGGTCCCAGAAGAGGGGGTCGGAAAATAAGCTGCCGTTTCTGCATTAGTTCCAGCCTTTCCTCCAAGTGCTTTTGAAACTGTTGATGTTGCAACTGTTGCTGCTGTTGTACTGTCTAAAAAATATATATTTTAGTAATTTTTGCAGAAAATGCATTGCACATGATTTTTTAAAAACACTTTAGCTAAACGTACACTAGTTGAGCAGATTCTAACCAGCAAACCTTGCCCTGACTTACCTGTATGACCCACACTGTGATAGTTTTTTCTTTTTCACATCCAGATCCTTAACTTTACGTTACACAGAATTACCATAAGGCCATAAGAAATAGGAGTGTAAGTACAGCCATTTGGCCCATCGAGTCCACTCTGCCATTTAATCATGGCTGATGGACATTTCAACTCCATTTACCCGCACTCTCACCGTAGCCCTTAATTCCTTGAGAGATTAAGAATTTATCAATCTCTGCCTCGAAGACATTTAATGCCCCGGCCTCCACTGCGCTCCGTGGCAATGAATTCCACAAGCCCACCACTCTCTGGCTGAAGAAATGTCTCATTTCCGTTCTAAATTGACCCCCTCTAATTCTAAGGCTGTGCCCACGAGTCCTAGTAACCCTGCCTGACGGAAACAATTTCCAACATCCACCATGCATTACCTTGTAAGTTTCTATTAGATCTCCCCTCAACCTTCTAAACTCTAACGAATACAATCCCAGGATCCTCAGCCATTCATTGTACGTTGGGCCCACCATTCCAGGGATCATCCATGTGAATCTCCACTGGACACACTCCAGTGCTGTGGTGTAAAATTATGTCCCAATACATGTGTGAATCATAATGTAACACATGTATTGGGCCAAGCAGTGGAATGTGGTGAAAGGGTTAAAATTGTGTCCCAATACATGTGTGAATCTAACCGAAAATGGAAGGTGTCGCTTAGTCCCGTGTGAATCTTATTACACACCTTCCCTTGTGAATCTTCTTATCTGCATGTGACCAGAATGGAATGTGTTTTTCAGCCTTGCTCTGCTGTTCACATGAATGTTTAGATCTCGAAAAGAGTATATCAGCTGGAAAAGTCTCCAGTTCGGTAGAGTCTGCTCCGGGGTTGCGTTTAACCGCCGAGCGTGGGTTGTTGGCAACCGCTCTACGAGAATTGACGGCTCCCAGTTCCGGTAACACGTAGAGTGAGTATAAACCAGACCCGTTGTAAGTACGAGACCTGGTTGTGGCGACGCTGCGGGGAATAAAACACTTATATTCTAGCAGACTCGCCTCTTGGCTGTTTGTTCTGTGTCAGACTACTTTCCTGCGAGCCTGGTCCTTGACCTTGAGAATTTTTTAAAACAAGTGCCAGTATGTCCTTCTTGAGGTGTGGGGCCCAAAATTGGACACAATATTCTAAATGGGGCCTAACCAGAGCCTTATAAAGTCTCAGTAGCACATCACTGCTTTTACATTCCAACCCTCGAGGCAAATGACATTACACTTGCTTTCTTAACTATGGACTCAACCTGCAAGTCAACCTTTAGAGAATCCTATATGAGCACTCCCAGATCCCTTTGTACTTTGGCTCTATGAATTTTCTCGGTGTTTATAAAATAGTCCATGCCGGTGTTCTTTTTTCCCAAAGTGCAAGAGCTCGCATTTGCTCACATTGGTCTAAGAGATGGCTGATGAAATTCATTCTCTTAAATTGTCTAAATGTTTCTGTAGCCTCTCCACCTCCTCAGAACTACTTGACTGTCCATCAAATTTCATATCATTGGCGAACTTCGCCAGAATGTCCCCAGTCTCTTCGTCCAGATCATAAATGAACAGCTGCGGCCTTAACATTGAAACCTGCAGGATACCACTTGTCACCAGATGCCATTCTGAAAAAGAACCATTTATCCCAACTCTCTGCCTTCTGTCAGACAGCCAATCCATAATCCATGCCAGTAGTTCACCTCGAACACTATGGGCCCTCACCTTACTCATCAGCCTCTCGCGAGGCACCTTATCAAAGGCCTTTTGAAGTCTAGGTAGATAACATCCCCTGGGTTTCCCTGGTCTAACCTACTTGTTACCTCTTCAAAGAATTCCAACAGGTTTGTCAGGCAAGAAGGGCCTGTGCCCGAAACGTCGAATCTCCTGTTCCCTGGATGCTGCCTGACCTGCTGTGCTGTTCCAGCAATAAAGTTTCAACTTTGTCAGGCAAGACCTCCCCTTACTAAATCCATGCTGACTTGTTCTAATCCGACCCTGCACTTCCAAGAATTTAGAAATCTCATCCTTAATGATGGATTCTAGAATTTCATCTACAACCGAGGTTAGGCTAATCGGCCTATAATTTTCCATCTTTTGTCTTGATCCTTTCTTGAACAAGGGGGTTACAACAGCGATTTTCCAATCATCTGGGACTTTCCCTGACTCCAGTGATTTTTGAAAGATTATAACCAATGCTTCTGCTATTTCTTCAGCCCACCTCCCTCAGAACTCTAGGATGTAGCCCATCGGGGCCAGGAGATTTATCAATTTTTAGACCTCGTTACATGAGGTAGCAACAGATCAGAGACACAGCTTACATTCTAAAGAGACGCCCAGCTGCCTTATTGCAATTCACCCTAGTAATGTATCCATCTGCTCCTTCCTCCGTCATTGGCTTACTTAGATTCTTCTCAAATGGATCCATGCCTTTCCCTCAATCACTCCTCCACCTGGAGTTCCTCAGTTTTCACAATGTTTCCTTTTAAAGAATAGATACCAGACTTTTTCATTTCCATTTTATAACCAGAGGTGATTCAAAAGAAATTTTACAGCTAAATTCACATAAGTTGCAGCAGATGTTTTATTTTGTTTTTGTTACAATGGGACGATCTGATCTGGAGTAAAATAAGTGATTTCATGGAATTCAACTTTGATCCTTTTTAAATCTAAAAACATTAAGGAGTCAGCAGTGAGAAAAGATAATTTTGTCCATCAGATTTGTTCCTTCCCATTCCATCCATTAATAACTCATTTATTACTAGTCCCTTACTTATCCCCAATAGAAACAAGTGCCAATCATTTTGATAAATTCTTAAAGTGCTTTGGACAGATCACAAAAGTTTCCTATTTCATCAGAGCAGCTTCAGCATCTGTAGCAAATTGGTCTTTACTTCATTTATGAGAACTGTTCCCAATAGAAAAGTTGAGACAAGAAAGGAAATGGAGACATATTTATCACTGGAAACTGCCTAAGTAGCTCTGAAGAAGTTACAGTGGATTTGAAATCTTCAGACCAGCCAGACCTGCTGAGTTCCTCTAGCATTTTCTGTCTTTGTTTCAAACAGCCCACGTGCTCATTTTCTTTCCCACTCACCATTGATCAGTATGGGGCAGCCCTGTATACAACTTCTAACACTGGAAGAACGTTTCAAGTTTGACCCATGCCTCAGACTATTTACTGCCATGTTGCTCAGAGATTTCTTTCCAGCGATTCCTTCAAGAGGCAAAAATGTAGGTGGGCACACTGGAATTTGCCAGAAGACTTAGGACTATTAGTACACAAACTCTGATCTGGGGTATCTTAATAGAAGACAGAAAATAGGCAGAGGAATAGGCCAATAGGCCCTTTGAGCAAATTCCACCACTCAACATCCAACTTATAACCTTGTCCTCTAAGCATTGTCAATGTTAACCACCTTACCAGGAAAATGCAAAATGTGACAGATTCCCTCTCAGGAATGAGGAAAAAGAAAAATCAGGAGCCACTGCCAAGACAGAGGGCAGTAGTGATAAATGACAGAGGACAGCACAACTGAGGACAGCATCACAGAGGATCCAGTGTCAAGTTTATTGGAAACACATTTGTATAAAATAGTAGATGAAAAATGGGAGAATTTTAAATGGGAGAATTTTAAAAGGGAAATGAATAGGGTGAAATATAGTTATATACCCATGAGAATTAAATACGGGGTTTACAAGGCTACACCCTAGATGACGAAAGATATTGATGAGAAAATAAGGAAAAAGGGAGGTATATGATGCACAGTGGAATAATAAAAGCAATAGAACATCAGAAAAAAGTATTTTGAATTCAGGAAAGAGGCTAAGACTAGAATAAGGTAGGCTAAAAGGACGACTGAGAAAAGGATGGCAGGGTGTGCTTAAACAAACAGTGAAATGTTCTTCAAACATATTAAAAGCTTAGTGAGGCATAAGGAACAAACAAGGTAAGCTGCCCACTGAAACAAAGGGAATGGCAGAGGTACGAACTGAACACTTTGCTTCTGTCTTTATCAAATTAGAAAATGGTGACAATAGCCCAGTTGAAAATGTAGGTGTTCAGCAACTGAGCAGTACAGTGATAGATAAAGAAGAGGTGCTAAAAAAGCTGGCAGCACTCCAGGTACAAAGAAAAAAAAATCACCAGGCACAGAGGGATGCATCCAAGATTGCTGAAAGGGGTAACCCAGAAAACTACACACTTGTCAGCTTCACCATAAATAGTGGGAAAACTGATGGTGACTATAATACAGGATAATATACACATTCACTCAGAAACATAAGTTAATACTTGACAGTCAGCGGGGGGGGAGGGGGGGGGGGTCCTGTCTGACAAATCTGAGTTCTTTGACAAGGTGACACAGGTAGTGGATGAGGGTAGTGCTGTGAATGCTGTATATTTGGACATTCAGGAAATACTTGATATGATGCCACATGATAGGTTGGCTGGCAAATGTTTGGGATTGATGGATCCTTGGTAGCATGGATCAGAAGTTTGTTAAAAAGATAGGGAACCGAGGGCAGGTATGGATGTAGGTTTGCTCGCTGAGCTGGAAGGTTCATTTCCAGACATGTCACCACATTACTAAGTAACATCTTCAGTGAGCCTCCGGGCGATGCACTGCTGATAATTCCTGCTTTCTGTTTATAGGTTTGGGTCGTTAGGTCATTTCCCGTGGTGATGTCATTTCCCGTGGTGATGTCATTTCTTGTTTTATACCATGTATTCAAAAAGAATGGGTACCCAACGAACACAGTCTGCTGATTTCTCAGCAATAAACCCAAACAAGCAGACAAAACAAGTCCAGAAACCCTAGCCACTCTCCCCTACATCAAAGACATCTCAGAAATGACTGCCAGACTACTCAGACCCCTTGGCATCATCATAGTCCACAAAACCACCAACACACTAAAACAGCAGCTAATTAACTTGAAAGACCCTATACAGACAACAAGCAAAATTAATGTCATTTACAAAATATTTTTCAAGAACTGTAACAAATACTACTTTGGACAAACAGGCAGAAAACTAGCCACCAGGATACAAGAACATCAACTAGCCACAAAAAGACATGACCCTCTCTCACTAGTATCCTTACACAGAGATAAGTAAGGACACCAATTCGACTGGGACAGCACATCCATCCTAGGACAAGCCAAAGTGAGACACGCACAAGAATTCCTAGAAGCATAGCATTCCAACAGTAATCCTGTCAACAAACACATCAAGTTATACCCCATCCACCACCCCTTGAGAAAAAGAACAGGAAATGACATCACCAACCGAAAGAAACGCAAACATATAAATAGAAAGGAGGAATCATCAGCAGTGCTTCGCCAGGGGCCCACTGAAGACATTACCTAGTTGGGTGACGAAACGTCTGAAATTGAGCCTTCCAGCTCAGCGAGCAAACCTGCATCCAGAACCTCAACCTGAGCTACAAATCTTCTCAAAACTTGCTAAAAGGGTAGGTATAGATGGGGATTTCTCAGACTGGATACAAGTTGGAAATAGTCTTCCAACTACAAGTGTGGGGTCCTTGCTCTTTCTGATTTACATAAACAATTTGGAGATGGATGTACAGGGCAAAATCTCTAAACTTGCTAAGCTAGGAAGAATAGTGAATTGTGAGGATGACGTTGAGCAACATCAGAAGGACACTGACAAGTTGGCCAAATGGGCAGACACCTGACAAATGCAGAGAAATGTGAAGTAATGCATTTTGGTCGAAGAAACATGGAGAGACAATATAAGCTCAAATGGTACAACTTTGTAGCGAGTACAGGAGTAGACAGACCTAGGGGTTCACACATTTAATTCTCTGAAGGCTGGCAGGCAAGTTGGAACAGTTAAGGCAGCTTATAGGATCTTTAGGTTTACAAATGGAGGCATAGGATATAAAAGCAGGAAAGTACTGCTACATTTCTAGAAATCATTGGTCAGACCACATTTTGAATATTATGTTCCATTCTGGGCCCTTATTCAAGGAAGACTGTTAAAGCCCAGGAGAGTTCACAAAGGAGAGTTACTAGAATGCTACCAGGAATGAGAAATTTTAAATACATGGAAATAAATAGTGGCAAACTGATGGACAGGATAATATATACATGCACTCAGGAAAATAAGTTAATGCTTACTCCCCTTGGTGCAGAGAAGATTAAGAGGTGACTTTATCGAGGTGTTCAAAATTATTAGCAATTTTGGCAAAATACAAAGGATATTTTGCTTCCACTAGTTAGTATGTCAGTAAATAGGGATCACAATTTCAAGACTGTCAGCAAGAGAGCTAGGACTAAAATAAGCAGAAACTTCTTTCTGCACAGTTGTTGGGATTTGGAATGCGATGTGTCGAAAAGTGGTGGAGGCAGATTCCACAGGAGGTTTCAAGAGAGAGCTGGATACATATTTGAAAGTGATGAATTGAGAGGGTTACAGACATAAGGCTGGATAGCGGAAATAGCGGGGTAGCTCTTTTAGCAGCAGGTACAGACAGGAGGGTCAAATGGTCTCCTTTTGTACATAATATTCTATGATTCCATAATAGTATGTTCCAGGATAGCGGTGCAGTGAGAGTAATGTGCCAGTCTGACTTGATGCAAAGGAAGTGGAATCCCTTGTGCTAATTACAGGTTCAGATGACTGACACAGCAGCAAGGGTGGGCACTGCTGCACGCAGAGATCAAACAGATGCCCATGTGGGAGCTGAAAGCTTCGGACTGCTCCAAACAGGTTTGCTCGTGCTACTTCCAAGTAAGTAAAGAACCTACATTAAACAAAACGCTGCTCATATATTTCACAATTAAAAACAAATGCGATTCATTGAAACAATGAGCAAGAGGGAGCAAATTTCATCATCAACCCAACCCTAGAGCAGAAGGGAAAGTGATAGAAGGTAAAGCAATGCAGATCCTTAAAATCTGAATTAAAACCAAGAAAACCGGCTGCTGGAATACCTTATTGCAGGTTGAGCAGCATCTGTGGAAAGAAACACAGTTCACACTTCAGGCCGAGCTGAGCTTTCATCAAGAACCGCTGAGCAGTGTTGCTGCTGATGCATAACACCGCAACAGAGTGAGTCTCATTGGGAAAATATACCAGCAGACATGCTTCAGCAATGAAGTTACTTCAACAAATAGCTTAATGATTAAGCAAATAAATAGACTGCCTGGTGTGTAATGAATCACACCAAGCATCAGGATGGCAATTAATTCCTGCTCTGTGTTGGTTTCAGTTGATGCTGCAGCCAGTGCATTACTTTGGGCTAACAGAACTCTGTCAGAACAGTTACTCCAAACCGTTCTTGGGAGAACATCCCTAAAATCCTAGATTGAGCTCAGCTGTGTAGCTCGAGAACACACATGACCCAAACATGCATGCTGAAGCAGCCCTTGGCCAAGAGCTCCCCAGTGAACAACCAGCAGTGGGATTAGACACAGCAAATAACAGCCTGACTCTGGAATTCCCTCCCAAACCCTTTGCACTAATGTTTCTTTAAGATGGTCTTTAAAACCTCTGAGCAACATTTAGCCTTCTTCCCTAATGTTGTTTTCTGGCTCAATGTCAAATCTGGTTTGATAATTACCTCAGAGATAACCTGGGATGCTAGGCCACATTTGCGGCACTGGCCAGTGAATAGATGGAAAGCTCTGTCAGAATTAAGATGTTAAGACAATAGATGCATTAAGTACCAATGAGAGCAAATGACTAAAGAATGCTGCCTTATCAAACACATCTGATCCCAACCAATTCCCCCATGCAATCATCCATCATTTTGGTTCACTGAAAACTTTGGTGGCCATTACCTTAGGATAGGTGATAACAAAGGCAACCCATCCTGCCAGCAGAAAGGTGCTGAAGACAATCGTAGCCATGTCTTTCAACACAGAATCCACAGGAGCTTCGAGCTTGGGTTGCGATTTGCTATATTTTTCTTTAAGGTCGTTAAGAATATCAAAATCTTCAGCAACTTCATCAATGTTTGGGAAATGCTGAAAGGAATTTTTTAAAAAAGATTAATGCACAGAAATTGATGTTTTCTTCAATCTGCACAAGCGCATTTTACTTGTTTCGTGCACATTTAAATACAATGCCCTCAGTCCCCCATTTACTCTCCACTTCTCATAGTTGTCCTTTTATCTGTTGTGTCACAAATTAAATTCCTGAGCCTTTCTGTACTTAGAGGAATCCCTAGAACTATAACTCACTGCAAACTCATATTCAGCTTCACCGAAATGCAATGGACCTCAGGTATTAGACTTGGAAGTAGGCGAGCACTTTGGTGATAGCGATCACAATTCTATTATGTTACTTTAGTGATAGAAAGGGATAGGTATCCACTAGGCAAGAGTTACAGCTGGGGGAAAGGCAATTACGATGCGATTAGGCAAGATTTAGGACGTATAGGATGGGGAAGGAAACTGCAGGGGATGGGCACATTAGAAATGTGGAGCTTATTCAAGGATAAGCTCCTGAGTGTCCTAGATAAGTATGTACCTGTCAGGCAGGGAGGAAGCTGTAGAGTGTGGGAGCCGTGGTTTACGAAGGAAGTGGAATCTCTGGTCAAGAGGAAGAAGGCAGCTTATGTTAGGATGAGATGTGAAGGCTCAGTTAGGGCACTTGAGGGTTAAGAGGTAGCCAGGAAAGACCTAAAGAGAGAGCTCAGAAGAGCCAGGAGGAGACATGAGAAGTTGTTGGTGGACAGGATCAGGGGAAACCCTAAGGCTTTCCATAGGTATTTAAGGAATTAAAGAATGACAAAAGTAAGATTAGGGCCAATCAAGGATAGTAGTGGGAAGTTGTGTGTGGAGTCAGAGGAGATAGGGGAAGCACTAAATTAATATTTTTCGACAGTATTCACTCTAGAAAACGACAATGTTATCGAGGAGATTACTGAGATACAGGCTACTAGACTAGGGGTGGGATTAAGGTTCACAAGGAAGAGGTATTAGAAATCTTGCACAGTCCGAAAATAGATAGGTCCCCTGGGCCAAACTGGATTTATCCTAGGATCCTCTGGGAGGCCAGGGAGGAGATTGCCGAGTCTTTGGCATTGATTAAGCGGCACGGTGGCACAGTGGTTAGCACTGCTGCCTCACAGCGCCAGAGACCTGGGTTCAATTCCCGCCTCAGGCGACTGACTGTGTGGAGTTTGCACATTCTCCCCGTGTCTGCGTGTGTTTCCTCTGGGTGCTCCGGTTTCCTCCCACAGTCCAAAGATGTGCAGGTCAGGTGAATTGGCCATGCTAAATTGCCCGTAGTGTTAGGTAAGGGGTAAATGTAGCGGTATGGGTGGGTTGCGCTTCGGCAGGGCGGTGTGGACTTGTTGGGCCGAAGGGCCTGTTTCCACACTGTAAGTAATCTAATCTAATCTAATCTTTAAATCGTCATTGTCTACAGGAATAGTGCCAGAAGACTGGAGGATAGCAAATGTGGTTCCCCTGTTCGAGAAGGGGAGTAGAGATAACCCTGGTAATTATAGACCAGTGAGCCTTACTTCAGTTGTTGGTAAAGTGTTGGAAAAGGTTATAAGAGATAGGATTTATAATCATCTAGAAAATAATAATTTGATTAGGGATAGTCAGCACAGTTTTGTGAAGGGTAGGTCGTGCCTCACAAACCTTATTGAGTTCTTTGGTCATCTTCTCAAACAGGTAGATGAGAGTAAACCGGTTGATGTGGTGTATATGGATTTCAACAAGGCGTTCGATAAGGTCCCCCACAGTAGGCTATTGTACAAAATGCAGAGGAGTGGGATTGTGGGAGATATAGCAGTTTGGATCAGTAATTTGCTCGCTGAAAGAAGACAGAGGGTGGTGGTTGATGGGAAATGTTCATCCTGGAGTCCAGTTACTAGTGATGTACCGCAAGGGTCGGTGTTGGGTCCACTGCTGTTTGTCATTTTTATAAACGACCTGGATGAGGGCGTAGAAGGGTGGGTTAGTAAATTTGCAGACTAAGGTCGGTGGAGTTGTGGATAGTGACGAAGGATGTTGTAGGCTACAGAGAAACATAGATAAGCTGCAGAGCTGGGTTGAGGGGTGGCAAATGGAGTTTAATGCGGATAAGTGTGAGGTGATTCACTTTGGTCGGAGTAACCGAAATGCAGAGTACTGGGCTAATGGTAAGATTCTTGGTAGGAGAGAGATCTCGGTGTCCAGGTACACAGATCCTTGAAAGTTGCCACCCAGGTTGACAGGGTTGTTAAGAAAGTATACACAGTGTTTTAACTTTTATTAATAGAGGGATCGAGTTCCAGAACCATGAGATTATGCTGCAGCTGTACAAAACTCTGGTGCGGCCGCACTTGGAGTATTATGTACAGTTCTGGTCACCGCATTACAAGAAGGATGTGGAAGCTTTGGAAAGGGTGCAGAGGAGATTTAGTCGGATGTTGCCTGGTATGGAGGGAAGGTCTTACGAGGAAAGTTTGAGGTACTTGAGGCTGTTTTCGTTGGAGAGAAGAAGGTTGAGAGGTAACTTAATAGAGACATATAAGATAATCAGAGGGTTAGATTACAGGGTGGACGGGGAGAGCCTTTTTCCAAGTATGGTGACGGTGAGCACGAGGGGGCATAGCTTTAAATTGAAGGGTGATAGATATAGGACAGATGTCAGAGGTAGTTTCTTTATTCAGAGAGTAGTAAGGGTATGGAATGCTTTGCCTGCAACAGTAGTAGATTCGCTAACTTTAAGTACATTTAAGTCGTCATTGGACAAGCATATGGACGTACATGGAATAGTGTAGGTTAGATGGGCTTCAGATTGGTATGACAGGTCAGCGCAACATCGAGGGCTGAAGGGCCTGTACTGCGCTGTAATGTTCTATGTTCTATACAGTAATACCTACAACATATGGGTCAATTTACATACAAGGACTCAAAACCTCCCTCCATCAACTAACGTCAGCCACTAGATAGAGCCTGAGCAATGTAAAGCAAAGCAAAGGGGAGAGTAATTTTTTTTAAATATTATATGTTTTTAGTATTGAGGGCTGTATTGTATTTTATAAGTTATTCTAGCTAGGAATGTAAACTTGAGTACATGGCTCTTATAGTATTTAAATTTACAATTTTTGTTAATCTCGGCACGAAAATGTCCCAAAGGAAGCCAACACACTCTGGTTTAAACACTGATTCCTATGGGAACCTATGATTCACTTCAAAGTTATTTACCCAATGCCATAATTTTCAAGAACACACCCACAACTTTAAATGAGGCCCGTCTGCACATTGTTTAGGTAAGGATATTGAGAGATATGGAATAAAAGCAGGTAGGTGTAGATCAGCCTTGATTTAACTGAATGGTGCAGCAGGCTTGAGAGACTGTATGGCTTCCTCTGCTTTCCATGCTACACATTTTAAAAACACATCTGCTTTTGGATCTCATAAACACGGTTTACAAGTCACAGAGTGTGTAAAATGAGAGAAAACACAATTGAGATATACATACATCTTCAAATATTTCATTCTGAGGGCTAGTAGCAATTACATCGTCTGGAATTTTCTGCACATTCTCAGGAAAATGATTAAGGATCTTGGTTTGGGCTGCTAGTGGCATTTCATGGTGCCCTGAAAATGATAAATCCACAGCTCAGCACAACTGAATTAGCAAATGACAGACATCAGGTTGCAACATAAGCAAGTTGTTCAGTCCTAAAGTAATCAAGAAGTTTGCAGATGTGTGCTCCATGATTGAAATGCATCATCTTTTCAGGTGAGACAAAAACTGGCTGTGCGGCTGACAGTGAAGAGAGAAGCTGTAGACTATGAGGAGGTATCAATAAACTTGTCAGAAAACCAGCAAATGGAATTCAGCCCAAAAACGTGAGAGATGATACACTTGGGTAGGTCAAACAAAACAAAGGGATGCACAATAATTAATGGGACCATACAGAGAGTTGTACAGCACATGAAAGATTCTAGAGCGCACACCCATAAATCCCCAAAGGTAGAAAGACAAGTTGATAAAGTGGTTAAGGCAACACATAGAATACTTCTTTTATTAACCAAAATATTGATTATAAGAGCAGGGAGGTTATGCTGGGGCTATATATAATGCTAGTTAATGCCAAAACTTTAATATTGCATACAGTTCTGATAATCTCAGTGTAGAAAGAATGTAATTGCACTGGAGGGAGATTTATGAAGATGCTGCGAAGTCAGGAAAATTTGCAGCTAAGAGGAAGATTGGATCGGCTGGGGCTGTTTTCCTTGGAACACAGGAGACTGATGGAGAGATGTAAAAGGTTATGAGGAGCCTGGATATTTTGGGGGAAGGACATATTTGTCCTGGCAGAGGAGTCAGTGACCAAGATGAACTGAGTTAAAATAATTAGCAGAAGATCTTTTCATCCTGACCTGGAAGGGCTATAGGACAGAAATTCTCAACACATTTATGAGGAATCTAGAACTGTACCAGGAGACCCATAATCTGCAAGGACACTGACCAAGTGTTGGGAAACTGAACCAGGTTGGCTGGTTCTTTTTCAGGCGGTGCAGACATTAACAACTGCATGGTCTCCTTCTGTCCAATACAATTTGCCACATTTTCTAAATATCTGAAGAGGAGGACATGGAAGAGGACGATGAAGTGGCAAGTATGTGAATTGCTCCTTCGGAGGCCCAGTACACAGACAATAGATTGCATGGCATTCCATTACTGCAACCATCCTATGACTTTATGAACAGAATACTTGCCCATATTACAGTGCTTCTACCACAAGCAGAAACTATTTACAACTTGCCCTATATTGGACTATATTATTGTCACATCAAAACCACACAACATGTTACGTGATCTCAGGAATAGTGAGGAATCTCTGCTTTCTAATAATCCAGTACCACGTAAATCAGGACCAAGTTTGTTGGGTAAGTTTGTTAGCCCCAATTAAATCAGCTGCAGAACTTTTCTGACTTCATTAGTCATCACAGCAAAATCTAATAAACTGCCTTAAAAACAAATTAACATTCAAATAATATTAGCAATTGAATGGATTTTGCTTTACCTCTGGGTTATTTTTCTCTTGTGGAGGGGGGGGATGGACAGCTTAGACTGTAGAATGTTTCACTGTAATCACAGGGTTTTCTTGCCCCTTGTGTTTGCCAGAGCTCCCCAATCATCAGGACATGTTACAAATGGGGTACAGTGCTTTTTGATCAACACTTTTACCACCACCACCACCACTATTTTACTCTCTAAATTGTTTTTCTTTCTCAAATACCACTGAGAAGCATTGTCCAATTAAAACAGTATGATCTTTGTGATATCAATTCAACTCAGCTGATAGGAGCTTCTTGCAGCTTTTCACCCTTTCAGCATGTACATAGAGCCAGGTCCCAAAGATGAAATGATGCTTTGCTGAAAGATCTGCATTACATTCACCCAGAGTAATCAACTTCACGTTTCCACAACGAAAATATTTTGAAGCAAGTGACATTGGAGTGAGTGGAGCGAGAGAGAGAGTAACTATTTCCTAAAACATCCCACCCTTAAGGTCATGGTCATTTTTAATATATTTTCCTTGTAATTTGTTATTTTAAGTCCATGTTCCGTCTTTTGTTTGTTGCACTGTGCAGTTCCTTTAGCATCAGCAGATGCTAAGATTACATGCATCGTAAAGGGCACAATGGTTCCTAATGCAGGCTAGAATATGGATTTAAGTGACTGTGTGGTTCCACATACCCAATGATTGTGATAAGTGCTTTTCTTGGCTAAAGTTATTTTCTGAACTGATGAACTGTTGCTTACTCCATCCACCCAAATGGAAGACTATATTCTTTTTGAAGATCTACAGACTTGAGGTAAATATAATTTTCATTTACATCAAATCCCAACAAGATTGCAGAGTTTCACTCATCCAGTTCATGTTGCTGCTTATCCTCCATGAACTGCAATTCCAATCCCAAGTATACATTTCCCTTTATGCCCCCAGTCATTCCCACATCCACTTATTCATTTGTTCTGGAAAGGCAAGGCACTGTGCAGGTAAGGCTTAGATAAAATTTTCATTCTTTTTTTCATCACTGTTAAATACATTCCCTAAGAGCCCCCTACTGATACTCACATTCCTGGGGAATCCCTGCCAACACCCACATTCCCAGGTACCCCCTAGACTTTGCGCTGGTGTTTTGTTTGCAGCTGGTTCACGCTGCCCACTAGGGGGCACTTCGACACCATAGTTACTCTTACCGATCAGAAACCACTGATTTCTCAGGTAATCAATTGTCTTCGAAACTCCTGGTGTGAACTTAACATCAATACTGGGGGTGGTGTCACACTCGCCACGATCAGAGATGGTAATACGTTCGGTTTTGGGACCTTCAAGTAATGGGAATGCACTACCTCTTGGCTGTGAACACAAAACCCATACTATAGTTATTGGAATATGTTGTGATTACATATAATAATGCCTGTACCCTCTTGAATCCCTACACATTCTTCAAGCACCAAATGCAAGCACCTTGTATCCTCATTAGAGTCAAAAAAGGCCTTTCTAAACAAAGGAGTTACAGTCACTTTAAAACTGTAAGGGGAAGGGAAGAAATACATAAATTGACCACACTATTTAATCCTAGACAAATAAAAAATTAGGCAAACTGGAATTCATATAATATTGACAAAAGGAAGTGCTGTCTTTTCAAAATAAAGTACATTAATGTTGGCTTAGTTGGTTATAACAGTTAAGTATACAGGGTTAGTTTATGATTGAATTCCTAATCCCCATGAGTTAGCTGATCTCACCCAGAAAGAACAACATCAGGTGCACTGTGATTTTTTTTCCACTGTATCTTGATTGGAAGAAGAGGAAAGTAATCACTCTGGATCTGCATCACACTGAATTTACAGGTAACAACCTCAGACATGGGGAAGTTAGGTGGACTCAGGATTGGGCTCAATTGCAGTCACTCCCTGTTGGCCCAATATTTTGTGCTTGCTAATTATTCAGACAATATAAAAGAGAGACACCTGATTAAGGTAAAGGAGCCCAATCTAAACTGGTGCTTCCTGAAGAGGGAGACATTAGGTGAAAACATAACAATAGTTGATGGATCTAATATAACAATAAATACTGATTCCATTTTAAATAAAGTTACAAATCAACTTTGAATATTTTAAACTAAAGGATGAAATAGTTTGAGACATAATTTTGTATCGGGATAAATAAAACTTCAATTACCTACCACAACAGCCACTCCTTCATGCACTAGTGATGATGAGGCATACAAACTGGTCGAATACTTTCCAACGTACAAAGTTGGCCTAAGAATGAAGAATAAGATGTGAAGTTAAAGGCTAAAAGGGCCTCAGCAACACAGTCTATATTTCCAGTATTTTGTTATCTTTATTGTTAAAGTATCCATAAGTCACATGGTGCTCCAAGGAAAAGCAAGCAGCTTGTTCGCTCTCTCACTGCTAATTACTGAAACAGTTACAGGGAAGGGCTGACCATTAAATTTCACTACACTAGTAATCTGAAACTCAAGAAGAATTGTGGGACACCAACCGTTGACCCATGAAACAGGCTGCTGATTCAGTGCTACATTACCAAGTATTCACAATACAGAGACAAATCATCCAATCCAACAGATTCATACCACAGTTTATGCTCCAAACATGCCTCTTCCTGGCCTCTCTTCATTTAACCCCATCAGCATATCCTTTTATTTATTTGTACCTGAAATGGCTTATCCAACTTTGTTTAATACCTATTGAGTAACTAATACAGATCTCTAATTGTCAAACCATGAAACTAAAAATGCTGTGCTTCTATTAATCAACGAATTACCTTCTGGAACACATAGACCATAACTGTAATTGACCATCATTCTTTTCCAACAGTGTTCGGAGATTAGCAACGACTGGTTAATAGTTGTTTTCTGCTACTGTTTTTTGAAGGAGGAATGTTGGTCAGGATATCAGGTGAGGTTTCTGCACTTCCAGATTTTAAACAAAATCGGGGAGTGGCCACTTGTCCCTTGTTTCTGTGCTAGTTCTTTAAAAGAGCATTTTTCCATTGTTTGGAATATTTTGCTTTTCAAGTACATGAGCCAAATTAACATTTGAAGTAGCTTCCAAAGTGAAATTAGCTATGGATCACTGAGACCTGATCATTCTTGACACTAGATTTTATACTCAATCATCACTTACATCTAGCTCGCGCACACACATTGCAACATTCACAATGGGAAATACTCCCTGTTGAATTAGTTAGCATGGGGTTCCCATGGCAAAGTGAATGCTGCTCATCATCCAAACCTAATTCTGTCAGCTCTCAACAAGTCTCCAGATGCAGTGTTTCACAGAAGCAGCAAAGCAGCATATTATCTTAGTAAAGGAGAAGTTTTCCCTTTTTTTTTATTTCAAAAATATACTTTATTCATATATATTTAATCTATACAATTGGACATGTCATCATTCTATAAACATTCCATTTCTTTACGTATCGAAACAGGGTAATCATTCATATTCACAGGTTAGTGCGATTACATTGAGCTCAGACGCCAGCGGAGCCCAAATGACTGCGTGGGCCCCCTGTAAAGGAGAAGTTTTCCCCTTTTGCCTCACTGGAACCCTGTTCACTCCCAAGCATTTGATCACAAGGCAGTACTGATGCCATGTTTAATATAGGCACACTGTTGCAGCAGGAAGTAGTAAGAAAAAGGGAGGTTCCCAGTACAAAGGATGGGCAAGAATGGGAAGGAAATGTGTTAGAATTACAGAACAATGAAAGTGCAAACAGAGAACATTCTTTTAAAGGACTATTTAAGGTTGCACCCAAGATAACGGTTATCTCTTTCAGCACAATGTGCTCCAGATTAATGCTTATTTGGTTACCACATTGGATTACTGATCAGTTCTATACTGCTCTGCAGCACTACTAACTTAACAAAAAAAACCTGCACTTACATTAGCTTTTGTTTGGTCTCTGCCTCTTTAGGGAAAGGATATTTCCACTTGGTGATCCGGCCCACCTCTCCAGACATAAATGTGAGGTAGCGGAGTGTTTCAATGCCCACATTTGTGTGCATCACTTTCCTCAGTCCTTCCCGCTGCCAGATGTACATTGCCACCACCGGTGATGCATAATTCTGAATCCACAGAATGTCACCTGATTCATTATCTACTGTCACAACCAGCCCATCTCCATTCGACACAAAGTGGAGCATTTCTGCAAGGAGATGGTGAGAAACGTTACATCCAAAACATTACATCAAGGCACAGTGGCAGCATGTTCAGCTGCTACTAATGGTGCGATTAGGTATGGTTACTCAGAATCATGTTTCACCACCCACTTCCATAGTAAAAATATTTTAAGCTTTCCCATGCTGCTTTCCCGCAGTGGCCCTCCCTTCCTACTTCAAGAAAAATTGACTTCTGAGAGCAGCTCATTAAGGAGCTCTGCAGGCAGTGGCAGTGAAAGAATTGTCAGTTGCAGGGTGTGGCTGCCTAGTGGTTATACGATTGAACAGGCAACTGAGGAAGTGGCTGTGCCAACCCCTCCGATGCAAACCAAAAAACTAAATTCAATAAATTTAGTAATTTGTGAGCTACCACCATAAAAACAGCAATCAAAATAACTGGTTTTTAAAAAACATAGTACCCAAGAGGCTCACAATGTCCTTTGAAGTCCCTAGGAGCTGTTGTCATGTTCTTTAAAATTTATTAAAAAAAAGTTAAACATGCACATCCAAATAATATGCTAATTTAGTTACTCGAAAAGGTAACTAACTGAGCTTGATCTATATGAAAGTAGCAAAGGTAGAACATTCAATTACTCCAGCATTTTTTCAATAGATTCTTCCTTATATTTTTCCACCTTTGGAGCAGCACAGTGGCTCAGTGGTTAGCAATGCTGCCTCACAGCACCAGGGTCCCAGGTTCGATTCCAGCCTCAGGCGACTGTCTGTGTGGAGTTTGCACATTCTCCCCATGTTTGCATGGGTTTCCTCCGGGTGCTCTGGTTTCCTCCCACAGTCCAAAAGATGTGCAGGCAGGTAAATTGGCCATGTGAAATCGCCCATTGTGTTAGGTGCATTAGTCAGAGGGAAATGGGTCTGGGTGGGTTACTCTTCAGAGAGTCGGTGTGGACTTGTTGGGATGAAGGGCCTGTTTTCACATGTAGGGAATCTAATCTAATCTAATCTCAAATACTCTTACCTTTGCCAACTTTGGAGGTGCTGATGTTGGACTGGGGTGTACAAAGTTAACACCAGGTTATAGTCCAACAGTTTAATTGTGTCCTCCACAACCACCTGATGAAGGAGCGTCGCTCCAAAAGCTAGTGTGCTTCCAATTAAACTGTTGGACTATAACATGGTGCTGTGAGATTTTTAACTTTGCCAACTTTGCAAGAGTTCACCTTGCATTCTCGGATCTCCTTGCGACAATGCTAGCAATTCACTTTAATGGGGTGAATGCCAACATGAACAGTGGTACCATTAAGCTTTTCAACATTGTGCACACTCAATTTAAATTACATACGTTTTCCTGTATACTTGGACAATGTTACCAGATATGCTGACCCTGGTAATGTCCTCAAGCAACCTGAACCTCATCATCCTTGCGCATGGGTATTGAGCAAACATTGTATTTCTGCCTCCGCTCTTTGGAGAACTGAGGGCTACCCTTGTATGTTGCTTCTTTTCCTCACTGTCAAATTATTCCAAAGCCCACAAGGCTCTTTAGACAACTTGGAATGGGTGATGATTCTGGTCTTGTCAATCTAGCTCCCAGCCAATGGGCAAGCTACTAAAAATTATCAAAAGAAACAATAACTTATCCAAACTGCTCAGTGATATTTCAATTAGTTCTGCTTCTCAGTAAAATAGTCAAGGTAGGTACAATTTGACACAGAAGTGACCAAGTGACTAAATTACCACCTATTGCTGCTGGCAGGTGAAGTTTTCAAAATGTACAGCAGCTGCCTCTGCAGAAGCAGCAGAACAAGCAATTATTCAAGTCAAATCATTCTTACTGTATTCAGTGTCCGCATCGGGTAAGGTGGCAGAGTAATCAAAGTAGGTGGCATTCCATCGCAGCTCCCGGTTCTTGGTGTCATACATAGTAATTGTGTATTCTGTCAACAAAAGAGCACATCAGCACAAAGGAGCCATTTGAAACCCAGGCACAAGCAGCGCTCCAAAAACTACTGCTTCCAAATAAACCTGCTGGACTATAACCTGGTGTTGTGTGATTTTGAAGTTTAACCAGGTCTTTATAACCAGAATTTTATGTTAACCAAGATTACCCTGCATTCTGACCAGATCTATGGCAATCTTTCATTGACACAGGCTTGAGCCAACTGGAAAGTGCCAGTACAAAATATGCTCAAGGACACATTCCCGATGAAGGTTTTATGTCCAAAATATCGACTCTCCTCCTCCTTGGATGCTGCCTGACCTGCTATACTTTTCCAGTACTACACTTTTCGATTCAAAGTACCTTCTGCCATGCCATGGTCCCAATTTCAAAACCCCTTTTTAGACCCTAAGAGATAGGAGCAGGGTGAGGTCATTGCGCCCATTGAGTCTGCTCCACCATTCGATCATAACCGAGATGTTTCTCAACCCCATTCTCTTACCTTCTCCCTGTAACCCTTACTCCCCTTACTAATCAAGGGCCTATCTCTGTCATAAATGCACACAAGGACTTGACCTCAACAGCCCTCTGTCCTAAAGTAGTTCTACAGGTTAACCACTCTCTAATATGAATATTTTTCATCAGTATTCACACAGGAAAAAGACAATATTGTCAAGGAGAATGTTGAGATACAGGCTACTAAATTAGACTAGACCAGATTGAGGTTCATAAGGAGGAGTTATCTATTTTCACACTTTGCAGAATTGCTAAGTTCCCTGGGCCAGATGGCACTTATCCTAGGATTCTCTGGGATGCTAGGGAGTAGACTGCAGAGCCTTTGTTTTTGATCTTCATGCCAGAAGACTGGAGGATAGCAAATGTTGCCCCCTTGTTCAAGAAGGGGAGTAGAGACAACCCTGGTAATTATAGGCCAGTGAGCCTTTCTTTGATTGTGGGTAAAGTGTTGGATAGGATTATAAGAGATAGGATTTATAATCACCTAGAAAGGAATAATTTGGTTAGGGATAGCCAACACAGTTTTGTGAAGGGTAGGTCGTGCCTCCCTTACGGAGTTCTTTAAAAAGGTGACCAAACAAGTGGATGGGTGTAAAGCAGTTGATGTGGTGTACATGGATTTCAGTACAGTGTTTGATAAGGTTCCCCATGGTAGGCTATTGCAGAAAATACAGAGGCATGGGATTGAGGGTGATTTAGTGGTTTGGATCAGAAATTGGCTAGCTGAAAGAAGATGGAAGGTGGTAGTTATGGGGAAATGCTCATCCTGGAGTTCAGTTACTAGTGGTGTACCACAAGGAACTGTTTTGGGGCCACTGCTGCTTGCCGTCATTTTTATAAATGACCTGTACAAGGGCATAGAAGGACGGGTTAGTAAATTTGCAGATGACACTAAAGTCGGTGGAGTTGTAGACAGTGCGGAAGGATGTTGCAGGCTACAGAGGGATATTGATAAGCTGGAGGGCTGGGATAAGAGGTAGCAAATGGAGTTTAATGCAAAAAAGTGCGAGGTGATTCACTTTGGAAGGAGTAACAGGAATACAGATTATTGGCTAATGGTAAGGTTCTTGGTAGTGTGGATGAGCAGACAGATCTCGGTGTCCATGTACATAGATCCCTGAAAGTTGCCACCCAGGTTGATAGGGTTGTTAAGAAGATGAAAGGTGTGTTAACTTATATTAGCAGAGGGATTGACTTTCGGAACCAGGAGGTTATGCTGCAGCTGTACAAAATTCTGGTGCAGCCACACTTGGAGTACTGCATACAGTTCTGGTCGCCGCATTGTAGGAAGGACATGGAAGCATTGGAAAGGTTGCAGAGGAGATTTACTAGGATGTTGCCTGGTATGATAAGGTTTTATGAGGGAAGGCTGAGGAACTTGAGGCTGTTTTTGTTAGAAAGAAGAAGGTTAAGAGATGACTTAAGAGACATACAAGATAATCAGATGGTTAGATAGGGTGAACAGTGAAAGCCTTTTTCCTCAGATGGTGATGGTGAGCACAATGGGCCATAGTTTTAAACTGAGGAGTGATTAGACGTAGGATAGATGTCACTGGTAGATGCTTTACTCAGAGTAGTAGGTCGTGGAATATCTGCCTGCAACACCAGTGGACTCGCCAACTTTAAGGACATTTAAATGGTCATTGGATAAACATATGGATGAAAATGGAATAGTGTAGGTTAGATAGGTTTCAGATTAGTTTCACAGGCCAGCGCAACATCAAGGGATGAAGGGCCTGTACTGCACTATTTTTCTATGTTCTAATTGAAGAAATTCCTCCTCATAACAGTTCTAAAGGGTAGTTCCTTCACTTGGAGGCTGTGTCTTTGGATCCTAGTCTCTCCTACTAATTACTGGAAACATCATCTCCATGTCTACTTTAACCAGGCCTTTCAGTGTTCTATAAGTTTTAATCAGATCCTCCCACATCCTTCTAAACTCCATCAAATACAGACCCTGAGTCCTCAACTGCTCCTTGTATAACAAGCCTTTCATCCCCAGGATTACACTGGTAAAGCCCCTCTGGATCCCCTCCAACGCCAGCACAGTCTTCCTTAGATACAGGGCCCAAAACTGCTCACAATATTCCAAATGGGGTCTGACCAGAGCTCAGCAGTGCATCTCTGCTCTTTTATTTAAACCTTCTTGAAATGAATATTAACATAGCATTAGCCTTTCCGTCTTCCAACTAAACCTTCAATGTTGACCTTAAGAGAATCCTGAACTAGGAACCAAGGCCTGTTGTGCGTGTCCCTTCTTCCCTATTTGCCTCACATAACAGTCACCTTTTCTCGTTTATTTCTTTCCTTCCATCAAGCTTCTATTCCTTGGTCTTAGCTATCCTCCTGCACTACTCCTAAATGGCTAACATTCAGAAGTGAACAGTGACAGGGAGTTTTGATACCTCTTCAATTCCAAGTATAAGGTTGCTTAGCACACTACAACCCTGTGGATAGGATTCTTGGTTTATTCTCTCCTCCAACACTCAGATGCTGGATGCCAGTTAGAATGCATCTGCCTCTACCCGATTCTCAAATCAGTTAAATCTAGTTTCGACAGGCTCGGCCTGTTTGAACAGACTCTGCAGCTGGAGAATCCTGTTGAGCCACTGTGGGGAGCCAGAGTCCATCACACGAAGCACAATTAGACCAAAACAAATTAAAACAAGATGACACTTAAACCAAAGAGGATCTTACGATACAGTGGTAGTGTCTGACCTCTGAGTCAGAAGGTCCAGGTGAACATTTCACCTGCTGCAGAAGTTTGTCATTACATAACCAAGCAAGTTAATTAAAACAGCTACACTCAAGTTACTGCAAAGTAGTGCAGTCCTCATCTGTTGCCACTCCAACACATACATAAGACTTCATTTCTGAAGCATCTTAATATAAATTTAAAAATTAATATGTTAAATCGATTGATACTTGATTTCTAAACCTTTACCCACAGTTCGCTAGGTCAGTTGCACTACTCAGACGGTCAATCTCCTCTAAAAAGGGATGAATGAATGAAAACCAATGAAAAATATCTGAAATGGAATCTTACCAGCAGTGACTATCTACATGACTGAATGTGATGAAAAAATAAGGAAGGAAATTTACTCCCAAATTTTTCTCTTTTTTCTTCCCTACAAACTTATTTTTGTGATTAAAAACAATCTCTAAACATTTCTATTGATATCCCTGTACCCTTTAGTTTACATTATAGATTCTAGCTTTAATAAGGAAATTTGACCTCAGTATTTTGCCACTAAAAAAAAAACCCAAAACTTGCTTTCTCAAATTGACACTGTCGTTAATGAGCCACCTGAGAGACAGAACATTTCCTGGATTCATGTCCTTTTTCACAGTGGGTACTCTACCACACTATGGCCCCTGCTCTGGCTGATATGAGTCACTGGTCCTCCATGCTAGCCTCTGCGAGCCTCCATGCTAGCCCCAACTGACTAATCTTTCTGCTACTATTGTCTGAGAGTTGAAGCAAAGTCACAATACAAAAACAACTGATAGCTCCCATTGCAGAAACATAACTCAACTGGACAGTCCCAAGACAGTGACTATCATCTCCCAAACCAGAGATAGAAAACACTCCCATAGACCCAACGAGACCAAACAAATCAGGAAACAAATCCGAATAGCAGACTTGTGCCAGTAAACCTTAGATTGTCCCCATCTGGTTGAAGACAGGTGAAAAACATACAAAAATGGATGTAGTTGGTGAAAGTGATCAGGATGTGATGGAATTTATGAAAAATAATTTTGTTTCTGGAACTTCACATATTTAAATTTGGCTCTGCAATCAACATTTTACCCCTCAATACATGTTAAGTCAAAAGAGTAAAACAAATTTATTCACAGAAAAAGGAGAACTATTCTTTTTATTATATTCTGATTTTTAAGCAGGAGGCATACACACTATACCTGTGCGTCCAAGGTATAGGAGGGGTGTTGATGGACACATGCTTTCTGCAAACGAAGCTGTTAACGTCTGCTGCTTTACACCTGTCATTGGGTCCACAACATACCAGATATCCTGCTTTTTTCCTGAGGGAACACAAAATAAAATGATCTTACAATAAATTGTTACCATGTCATTTAGAAGCTACCAATGCAATCATGAGGTGGTACACCAGGGGCCTTTAGATACATCATAGCTTGATTCAAACTTTCCTTTCTTGTACTTCCAAGTATAAAGGTCTCTGAACCAGTTGGGTGAAATAATATGTTTCTATAAATAATAACCTCTTAAGGAGCACCTATAATATAGTTATTTCTCATCAGTTTATATTCAAATTACAAATTAAAGCTACCTGTATCCCCTTTTCTGCAAAGGGTAATTTAAGTTGCTGATGGCAATCACAAAAGTACTATAGAGAATATGATCTTGAACTTAATCTCAAGATTTGCAACCCACTTAAATAATTCTACAAAGAATGGATTGTACCTGTACTAATCAGATATTCAGCTATTTAAACATCAGTTATTAAGTTGCCAAGACAAGGGTTTTCTGTAAACAGTCTTACTAAGGGTTGGAAAGGTGGATCTCTGATTAACCCCTAAACAACTGACTGGCAGTGACCATGTCAAATTGAAATCTATTTAGGAGCTGGAGAGGTTGCATGAGAAGCAAACGATTTAACAACTAGACTATTCATAAAACAAGCAGTTTAGTTCTCCCCAGCCCTAATCCCATCAGGCCAGGTAGACCAAGGTGTTGAGTATTTAGTTGCAAGATTACACAGCCAAACATTTTATTGAAACCATACATTTTAATCACCAGATCTGTTCACCCAAAACTACGCTAAATATAAACTAGCCCCACATTCCCGCACTAGGCCCACAGCCCTGAATGCTCATCCAAATACTTTTGGAAAGTTTGAGAGCGTTCTTGCTTCAATGACCCTCTCACACATGCCAGATCCCCATCACTAAAAATCCTCTCTGAACTTCCAGCCTTCCACCTTAAAAGTCCAACTGATCCTTCAACTAAGGGGAACTAGTACTTTCTACTCATTGGAACTTCACTCATGTCCAAACATTAAACCACACCTGCAAACTTTTTCCAGCAAACATTTTCTTCCTTCAGTAAAAAAAGTGATTGATTATTTCACATTGAAATCTTTCCTTCCCTGTGCAAAATAGGTATACAATTTATAAGATATCTGTCTTACGTCAGAATAACTGTAGAATTCTGAAAACAAGTAAATAGTGAGCGATGCATTGTGAAACAGAGTTCACTCACCCATGTACAGTATACCATCAGAACTTCGACAAGGTGATGCCTGCACCAATTCAGGAATTGTGAAAGGAAGTTTCTGTAAAAAAACTAACGGTTTCACTAAGAAACTAATAATAAGTTTTACATGTTTTACAAAAGGAGACATACCACATATTAAAAGGTAAAACCCAGCAGCAGAGCATATTTATTCTGAAATCAGGTCTCTATTAAACCTCCAGATTAGGATTAATAAAACTAATTTTAAAAGACCTGGAGTTACCACCACAATAGTTTGTAAAGTTGAGAGTACAATTTCAGGAAGGCCAAAGGATAGCCAACTTTGGTAAATCAAACCTCCAAACAGAAGGAGTAACTGTTCTTCTATCACTGATGAAAGGAACATATTTGAGGGGTAGATTAAAGAATACATAGTTTACTGCACGAAAAGTGCCCATTCAGCCTAATCAGACAATCACACATTGCCTGCCCAAAAAGTGCTTAATACTGATATTGGATGCTTGAAATAAAAAGAAATACACATTTGCCTCTGCCAACAACACAATCCAATCAAAACAGGGATTAGCAGATAGCTTATTGATTTTAGAATTCTTTATCAATTGAAGTTAAGAAAAACAGATCTTTGGACAGACACAATCAAACAGGTCTGACTACAAGGGGATTAGCTTACAGTAAGTCCTTCATTGTTTTTGTCTCCCAGCGTGTATAGACTGCCATCATTAGGATCAGGAAGAAATGCTGGTCTGCAAAGAAGAAATAAACAAATTAGTAATAGCATTTCTAATTATAGATTATGATGAACTACCAGCTGGGCCATTTACTTGCACAGCACCAAAACTGACAGGTAGCAAAGTCCAGGTGTTGTGAACCAAAATCCAACTGGACTATACATAGGTAGAGATGCCCTTCTGAGAGAAGGGTCTCACTGCAGTTAAAAGCTGCTATACGCTGCCCCACTGAGCAAATTTAGAACTACTACATATAGAAAATGCTACGATGGAGTAAATATATACCCTCTGAAGAATGCACAATGCTGTACACTCAATTATTATAAACTGAAGTTTGGAACAAAGTTAAAACTGTGCAAATGCTTGTACAGACTCCAAAACTTAAAATTGTTTTTTGAAAAACATTTTTGCACAAGTTTTCTGACTTTGACTAAGTGATGTGCCCTATGGGGTTTTTTGAAAAACATTTTTGCACAAGTTTTCTGACTTTGACTAAGTGATGTGCCCTATGGGGAAAGAATAGATGTACTCTACTGTGTAAACAGAAATTCTACAAACAGATTCCATAATAGATTGGTGCTGAATCTCAAACATGTTGTTAAATGTACATGGCTGGCTGACCAAAATAACTCATTATATATGTGAATTCAGTGTTACTTGTAGAAGGATTAAGCTCAACAACAATCCAACAGCAATGTCACTAGGACATACTGCACAGTTTCCAATCAATACATTACCTTGCAAACATCGCATCAATACAGTAATATAGCTCACCTATTCATAGAAAGAACACAAGACTTGTGAAAGACTAAAATAAGTGAAAGGGATAGGCTTTTGTAAAATAGAAGCCAAGAGGAAGAACATATCGTAACAATAAAACAGGCAGGAGTATGAATTCAGTTTTAAAAAGGTGGAAGTGTAAAAAGTTGGTTATGAGCAAAAGTGACCATAGTGCAATTGAACTGTTGCCAAAAGCCAACTATTTCACTGATGTTAGTTAGAAAGGGAAACTTGACAGCCTCTACTTAGTTCCAGTCCCACATCAATATGACTTGATCTGAACCACCCTGTGGCAAGTATACACTGATGTTGAATATATAATTTTGTATGCATTTGAAAAGGAGAAATAGTCTCAACAATGATAGATCCTTAACACAAACTCTGAGATGTAAACAGATGTATAGTCATATTATGAACTTACTCCGTTAGATGCATGGGCACTTGAAGCACAGGATCTGTACAAGACAAAAAGAAAAAAAAGAGCCAAAAAATTACACAAATAAAATAGGACTGTGTAAATTCTGAGTCTATCTACAAACTCCACCATTCCTGATCCTTTTTTAAAATGAGTTACGAAGCAACAGATTGATTACCTACATCCAAAGTTGCAGTGTACAAATCTATGCTAATAAACAGGTAGTCACTTTATATTTGATAAAAGAAAATGTGTTATGTACTAATGGAAAAAACATGATTATCTAATACTGTACAGACAAAACAGCAACTGAAATACCTGACTGAAGAGATGTTAACTTCCAACTGACTCAGCAAGTAGCATCCTCAACTCAAGGGCAGAAATTGAGAGTTCAAGTATCCTAGCCATGTAATATTGAAGTTCATAGTCTACTCAGGCAAAATGTCAGACACAGGTCAGGTTTATGGCTTCTTTATTAAGTTGGATTCTAATGATCTGTTTCTACTATTCTCCTGGAATCCAAACCAACATTTATTATTCAACCACAGGCAGATGAAACCATGATCCATTCTTAGTGTTATCTTATAATGTGCCTAATTTCAAGTCCAACATCCTGATTATTGGTAGGGGACAACTGGGGCAGAGGTGCCCGCATTACAGTCATGTTGACATGGCAGGTACAATGTAAGCACCAGTAGAAATATTTGTTAGAATTGCAAACCACTGCATGCAGTGTAAAGGCAAGAAATTTGAAGACTGTAGAAAAGACAGAAAAAACACTGCTTTTCTCAAAGTGGGATATATTGCCATGTAGCTTCGTAGGGCAAAAAATATATATACACAGTAGTGCCTCGACATACGAACGACCCTGTTCACGAACAAATCGGTTTACGAACAGGACTGTACATAAAATCTTGCTTCAACGTACGTACGAAATTCAAGGTACGAACGCAAAAAGCCCGTGTGCGACCACATGGTTTCATTGTTCAGCTTTGCTACGCGCGTGTTGAACGCAAAAGCTCTTGGGCCCCGCGTGATCTCATTCAGTTCATCTTTAGCGCATGCACTGTGAACAACCGTCCAAGCATTCTTACACTATCCAAACAATGGGAAAAATTGATTCAGTACGCGAACTTTTCAGTTCGTGAACCGGGTCCCGGAACGGATTAAGTTGGTAAGTCGAGACACTACTGTATTATATATATTATTGTATTTCAATAATTTATTCAATTCAATTCAGAGATAAGGCAGTTTGCACAGTTATCCAATTGTTTGGTAGAGACAGACTCGGGTGGGGACCTGAGCAAGGGGTAGGAGGGAAGAGGGCAGAGTGAGAGGAGGGACAAAATCAAGGACAGATTTCAAAGAGTAGTTGATCATGGTCAGTGGTTTTGCAGGAGGATGATCTCTCTTCACTTTGAAACTACAGTTGTAAAAACCCAACCAGGTCACTACTGCTTTAATGACAAACCAATCCCGTCATTATTATCTGGTCTGGTTGACATGTAATTCCAAACCCAGGACAATGTTGTTGATTAGCTCAGAAAGCCACTATGATATTAAAAATTGTTACAGGGAACTATCAACAGTACAGCAGAGATGGACAATTAATTTGGCAGCAACAGTGTGTTTATTTGAGCTGTAACCCACCCTCCCCCGCCATTGCAGGAATTGCAAAACCTGCACCCATACCTCACCTCCATCCAAGGCCCCAAAGGAGCCTTCCACATCCACCAAAGTTTCACCTGCACATCCACCAATGTCATTTATTGTATCCGTTGCTCCCGATGCGGTCTCCTCTATATTGGGGAGACTGGATACCTTCTCGCAGAGCGCTTTAGGGAACGTTTCCAGGACACCCGCACCAATCAACCCCACCGCCTCGTGGCCAAACATTTCAACTCCCCCTCCCACTCTGCTGAGCATATGCAGGCCCTGGGCCTCCTCCACCGCCACTCCCTCACCACCCGATGCCTGGAGGAAGAACGGCTTATCTTCTGTCTTGGAACACTTCAACCCCAGGGCATCAATGTGGACTTCACCAGTTTCATCATTTTCCCTCCCCTCACCTTCCCCCAGTTCCAACCTGCCAGCTCAGCACCATCATCATGACCTGTCCTATCTGCCTATCTTCCTTCCCACCTTTCTGCTCCACCCTCCTCTCTGACCTATTACCTTCATCCCTACCTCCATCCACCTACTGCACTCTCAGCTGCAGTCTCCCCAGCCCCACCTCACTCCCATTTATTTTTCCACCCAGGAGGCTCCCAGCCTCATTCCTGATGGAGGGTTCCTGCCTGAAACGTCGATTTTCCCACTCCTCCGATGCTGCCTGACCTGCTGTGCTTTTCCTGCACCACTCCAATTTGATGATGCAGTCATTGTATAACATGAGCACATGGAAATGAGATTCCTCTCAACTTCCAATCTCAAGATTTGCCTATGACATTTCATTTAAGGGCACATTTTTGTTCAAAAACAAAATAAATAAAATTTTGAACAAAATACTGAAGGCAAAAACAAAGGATCTAAGGCAAAACACAAAAACAATGCCAAGATTAAGATTCCCATTATCTGCTAACTGAATTAGTCAGGTTTTTAGGAATAGTCAGCAGAAAGCCCTTCCAACTTCTTGATTAGCTTCCCAATAAGCAACAAATAATAAACAAATAACAAACTAACAAGTGATATTAATAATATGGAGCATACTATGTTGAGACCATTTACAAATTGCAAAACCAAGAATATAAAGCCTATTGTGTGTTACCTTTGTAACTGCAGCTAGCTTCCTAAAGTAGCAAGGCACAATTCTGAAGCTCTACATTTTGATGGATAAGAATGCATGTGCACAACTGTCCTTGATGTCTTTCCAGTTAGCAGAAAGACCTACAGTGTTTTCAAGCTGGTTATGGGAAATAGATGTAGTTTAAGTAACTATGAAAGTTTCCAGTGCACTCTTAATTTGAGGTTTTCAACATTAATATGCTCTGTATGTTGTTTATACAATTTAGCTTGCATCATCAGAAACAATCCTTGACTCATTTATCCTCCATCCAAACATAGTTCTATTACAACGAACCATTTTTAAACAAATGAATTTCATAGATTTAGAAATCAGGCTGGTCATGAAGTATACTCAAGGTTCAGATAGATTTTTAATCATCAATGGGAATAAGGATAATAGGGGGAAAAGCAGAAAAGTGGAGTTGAGGGTTATTTGGTCAGCTGTGATCTCACTGAATGGCGGAACAGACTTAATGGGCTGAATGGCCTATTTCTGGTCTTCTGTCTAATGGTCTACTTGGCAGGAACCAGTTTCTTCCTATCATCAAAACCTTCCATTAATTTTACTAACTTTATTAAATCTCCGCATAACCCTCTGTTTAAGAACTACTTCAGCTTTTGGTCTCTGTATAACCAAGGCCTTTCATCCATTACAACAAGAAACCTTCCTCCACACAAAGATCTTCATGTCCATCCCAAGTTGTATTATTCAGAATAGTACATGATACTCAAGAAAAGGAGAGGCTCAAATTAATTTATATCATGCCCTTACTATATCCTCTTATTCAATGCTACCGATGCTTTTAACACAGATTGTCCCACCAGCACACTTTCTCTGTGACGGCAGTTGCTTTAACTCTCATTACATGGATGGTTCAGTGGTTAGCACTGCTGCCTCACAGCACCAGGAACTGGGTTTGATTCCACCCTTGGACGACTGTCTGTGTAGAGTTTGCACATTCTCCGGTGTCTGCGTGAGTTTCCTCCGGATGCTCCTGTTTCCTCCCACATTCCAACGGTGTGTAGGTCAGGTTAATTGGTCATGCTAAATTGTCCCATAGTGTTAGGTGCATTAGTTAGGGGTAAATATAGGGTAGGGGAACGAGACTGGGTGGGTTACTCTTCCGAGGGTCAGTGTGGACTTGTTGGGCCAAATGGCCTTTTTCCACACTGTTGGTAATCTAATCTAAATGTTCCTTTTGCTTTTTTAATCAAACAATTCAAAACAGCTATCATCCTCAACAGAAGCTCTAAGTCTTCCTTTTAAAAAGTAGCACACTGAGATGGGATCTTTATGTGTAACTTTCTGCAAAACGTGGCAAAAACAAAATACACAGGAAACGTTGGTTGCACAGTTCCTGAAACTAACCATTTCACATACCATTTCAATGTGAGGTTTATGAATTGAGACAATACACAGTAACTGTGTACACATTACACTGTTTAAAAAGGTTCAATTCGGTCAATGATGTGGAGATGCCGATGTTGGACTGGGGTGAACAAAGTTAAAAATCGCACACCGCCAGGTTATAGTCCAACAGATTTATTTGGAAGTGCAAGCTTTTGGAGCGTCCTCCCTTGTCAGATAGCTAGTGGGGTAGGATCATAGGACACACAGTTTATGGGAAAAGATCAAAGTGTCAAACAGTGACATGATGTGTTGAACAAACCTAGATTGCTGTCTTGCATACTTAGAATGAGGATGCAGGTTTCGATTGATTAATATGTAAATCCCAGAACTTCTTTCTAATCACATTCGCGAGATAGCTTAAGGTTTTATTAAAAAAAGTGACATCTCTGCACAGACAATGCATTAAAGGTTAGAGTCCTTATGTATTCCAACCTTGAGTCAGACTGGTTCTATTTCCAAAGTAGGAATTTATAATATGTCACATGGACTGACTGCAGATTCTGTGCTTTTTGAACAAAATAGAATACATCTGCTAATACAAGTTCACCCCATAGATGTGTGTGTGTGTGAGTGAGTGAGAGAGAGAGAATGTCACACTACAGGTGATCCCACTAAACTATATACTCTCTCGCGCACGCACACACACACACACACACACTCCTTCTAGATGATGGTCATGGGTTTTTAAGGTGCTCTCAAAAGAGCCTTGGTGAATTTCTGCAATGTATCCTCTAGATGGTACATAGTGTTCTAACAGTGTATTAGTGGGAGAAGGACTGAATGTTTGTGGATGTGGTGCCAAGCAAGTGAACTGTTTTTTTTCCTGGATTGTGTCTAATTTCTCAAGTGTTGTTGGAGCTTTAGGGGTGCTATGAATATCAATAACTGATGGTTAAATTCTCTTGTTGGAGATAGTCAGTTTCTGGCACTTGCGCAGCCAAATATTACTGGGCACATCAGCCCGATCCTGGATATAGCCTCGGTCATCCTGCATTTGGACGTTGACTGCTTCAGTAATTGATGAGTCACAAATGGTGCTGAACATTGCACAGTTAGGGGCCAAACGAACTGCTGATACTGGAATCCAGTTCTCAGTTTCTCCAGGTAGAGGGCACAGCCTGGTTGGTCGATGGAGGAATGAATCCAGTTGGTGGGCTGGATGGAAGGGTCGGTAAGTGGATTGGAAGAGAGGAGCAGGGGGTGGCTGGAAAGGGAGTCAGGGAATGAGTGGGAATGTTATTTGAAATTGTAGAACTCAATATTGAGTGTTCCAGGCTGTGGGCTGCCCAGCCAGAAGATGAGGTGTTCCTCCAATTTGTGGTCTGATTCACTGTGACAATGGAGAAGGCCAAGGATGGTCGTGTCAGAGAGGGAATGGGAATTGAAATAGGTGGTGACTGGCGGTCAAGCTGGTTCTTGCGGGCTCAGCTGAGATACTCGGCAAAACGTGCAGTTTAGGTTTGGTCTCACCAATGTACAGAAGACCACATTGGGAGCACCGGATTCAGTAAACTAGGTTGGAAGAGGGGCAGGTGAACCTCTATCTGACCTGGAAGTACTGAATAGGGCCCTAGATGAAGATGAGGGGCATGATGTGCCAACAGATCTTGCAACATTTACAGTTGCAGAGGAAAGCACAGGGATATTCGGTGAGGGTGGGGTGGTGGTGGTGGTGGTGAGGACAGTGGCGTGAACCAAGAACCATTGAAGGGATTGGTCCTTGTGGAAAGTAGAGAGAGATGGGGAATGGAAGATGTTTTTGATGGTGGGGTGTGGTTGAAGTTGACAGAAGTGTGAAGGATGATACACTGCACAGTTAGCAAACATTCCCACTCTGACCTTATCACGGTGGGAAGGTTATTGATGAAGCAGTTTAAGATGAGAGTTCCTGAGGTATAAACCTGCGGATCTCCTGCAGAAACATCCTGGAGCTGGGACAACTGACCGTAAACAGCCAGAACCATCATAATGGCATGAATCACGAAGACAAAAGTTGAATGATCCTCCTCTAACAGGTGAGCTAACTATATTTAACCATTACTTAGTAGCTGGCACATTTAACGTGTTTTGAGGGTGAAGTAATTGGGCTTTTCTATAAAGAAAAAGACCAAGTTTATTCCAATAACCTTTTGAGTGCCATTTAGAAAACAGAATGCACAGAGATGAGGTTGCTGTTTGCCAAGCATTCCAACAGAAAACTGGTGTGATTGTGACAGGGAGAGAGTGCGATTAAAAACCTAAATTGTGCCATCAATATAAAGGTGTAATACCTGAAGTGTCGAATATAAAATTCAAAAACCCCAAATACCAGTTTAAAATGGAGAGTATATAGTGATTACTCCTTAAGAATTTACTCTTAAGTCCACATAATGAATGAGGCCAAAAGTCAAAAAGTGAATTATTGCTCGCATTTGAAATTGGCTTTTTATCAAACAGATTTATTCCAATCAAACAGGTAAAATTTAAACCAAACCATAGCCGGAAGTGGAGTTATATTTTCGCCACTTCCAAGACACGAATGATGCTACTTACCTTCTTTCAAGGTCCATTTGATTGAGCCTGTCTGTTTGCTGACAGCATGCAAGTTTCCATCCAATGTTGATATAAAAAGCAGTGTCTCAGGCAGGACTGTGCTTGAACTTCCACAGCACTGTAAAACAAACAATATATAAATTTCACCCAAAAAGACAGAACATTACTGTAAATTCACTCTTTGAAAAATAATTCAGGAGCAAAGTCCCAAAGGATCCCCCAAACACACGGCTTCCTGATTTAAGGAGTCACCCATTTATGATGGAGAGGAGGAGGATCGTTTTCCTCAGAGGGTAATGAATCCATGGAATTCTTTACCACAAAGTATTGTAAAGATGGAGTCATTAAATGTGATTAAGGCTAAGACAGACAGAATTCTTATCTGTAAAGGAGCCCTGCATGGGGGAAAAAAATAGGAAAGTGGAGTTGAGGGTTATCAGAACATCAATGCTCTCTCTGAACAGCAGAGCAACTCGAGAAGCCAATGGGCGATTTCTGCTTATGTGTCATGGCTTTATCAACACAGTTTTGAAATATTAGATATGATATGGGAGGGGAGGAATCATGAATCTAAGGCAGTTGCAAACTGTTAAGACTGTTTATGCTCAGTTTAATTTCCAATCGCATACTGGATTACCCAAATGCTGAGGCCATAATCACTTAATACTGTAATTTAGCTCGACAGATATCCCATTGGGAGTAACAGGCTATAATAAAGGAATTAAATACATAGCAGTGATATTGTAAACTCAACATAAGAATTTGTTCAATGAAAACCAGTCTTAGAAACACAGCCACTTCATAAGAATTACATTTTATGCACAAGCTCTGCCCTTACTCTCACTTCACCCAATAGCATCAAGGTAACAGAAGTTCAATCCAACTTTGCAATGTCCTTTATGGTCTAATGCACAAGACAAATCTGAAAGGTTCCAGAAGGCACTGTTCTATTATTGCTTTTCTGCTTCTAAATCAGAATCAGAGCATCAGCTTGTCCCTTGGTACTGACTGCATTTTCCCCAGTCAGTATTCACACCCTTTATAGTTCTAAATGCAGATACCAAGAGCTTCTGCAAAGATTTGTTTCTGAACAATAGAGGACCCATGCCAGAAACACACACAGCTCAATTAATGTCTTGCACAAAGATGCCACGTTTAAGGAAGCTGCTTCCACACCATATTTTTCTTTACCACCACCTACCCACCCTTCATCTCCTCAACAACCTAAATCCCACTGATGCCGCAAAGGTTTCCTCATCTGAAACCGACACTATCAAACCCATCTGCAGTTTTGCTCCGCACCTTGTTGTTATGCAGCAAGAATTTATACAACAACAGATTATCACAGCTACTTGTTATTGCTGTTTTTCAGACCCAGCTATGGCATAGCTTGAAAATTTAAGAACTGCAAGCACAACAGCAAAAGAAAATACTACAAATACTGAAAATCTGAAATAAAATAGATAATGCTGGAAGCACTCAGATCAGGCAAGCTTGCCCTGGTCAATATTTATACCGTCAGTTTACAAAGAAGGAAAGTAACATGCATATGCACACATTACTGTTTCAGTATTTCTGAGATTAATTATCTTTCATATTTAATATCAATTAAAACATTTTCAAATACAAACACAAACATCCAGTAAGATACTTTATACCATCAATTAAATATTGAAAATTCACAAGAGTTTAAAACAATGATGACTCCAGAAACTGTGGGTACCCTCCAAGTGCTTCAGTGAAACCAACAGGAAAAGCTGAAGCTCAGCAGCTGTTCCCCTTCTCACTCACTTCAAAGGGAAACGCTTATAGCTTCTGTCAGAGTTCACTGTTGGTGCATTCTTACTCAACACTCATTGTGCAAGGCCATTCTCCACCTTGTCCCACTTAACTACAGAAAACAAGCTAAAACACACAATGGATAGCAATACTAAACACTAGCTGATCACACCTAGAAAGGGAGATACTGCAGTTTTACATGATTGTACAGGAAGTTCTACAAACATGTCTAGCCTGAGTCTATCACCTGAAAAGCTGAGCTGACAACATTGCTCCTGACACCAAAATCCCAGACAGTTCTGTCCACTTAGTCAAGTCCACATAGATAACATCCACTGCCCTACTCTCCTAAGAGTCAAAAGCATGGTGCTGGAAAAGTTCAACAGGTCAAGCAGCATCCGAGGATCAGAAAAATTGATGTTTCAGGCAAAAGCCCTTCATCATTCCTGATGAAGGGCTTTTGCCTGAAATGTCAATTTTCCTGCTTCTTGGATGCTGCCTGACCTGTGCTTTTCCAGCATAACACTCTTGACTCTAATCTCCAGCATCTGCAGTCCTCACTTTCAATCTCCCAAGAGTCATACAGCATAGAAACAGACCCTTCAGTCCAACTTGTCCATGCCGACCATGTTTCCAAACTAAACTAGCCCCATTGGCCTGCTCCTGACCCATATCCCTCAAACCTTTTCTATTCATGTATTTATCCAAATGTCTTTTAAAATTCTAACTGTACCTCCATGCACTACTTCTTCTGGCAGTTCATTCCACACACAATCCACTCCGTGTAAAAAAGTTGTCCCTCATTTCCTTTTTAAATCTTTCTCTTGTCTCCATAAAAGTATGTCGGCCCTAGTTTTGAACTCCCCCTACCCTGGGGAAAGACCCTGGTGATTCACCTTATAAGGTCACCCCACAACCTCCTCCGCTCCAACAAAAAAAAACCGCCTATCCAATTTCTTTGAGGCAGCACGGTAGCTCAGTGGTTAGCACTGCTGTCTCACAGCGCCAAGGACCTGGGTTTGATTCCAGCCTCGGGTGACTGACTGTGTGGAGTTTGCACATTCTCCCCGTGTCTGCGTGGGTTTCCACCAGGTGTTCTGCTTTCCTCCCACAGTCCAAAGATGTGCAGGTCAGGCGAATTGGCCATGCTAAATTGCCCATAGTGTCAGGTGCATTAGTCAGGGGTAAATACAGGCTGGGGGAATGTGTCTGGATGGGTTACTCACCGGAGGGTCACTGTGGACTCGTTGGGCTGAAGGGCCTGTTTCCATACTATAGGGAATCTAATCTCCTTATACCTCAAACACTCCATTCCTGGCAACGTCCTGGCAAATCTTTTCTGAAGCCACTCCGGTTTAATAGTATCCTTCCTATAACAGGGTGACCAGAACCACACACACTACTCCAGAAGAGCCTCACCTACATCCTGTACAACCTCAACATAACGTTCCAACTCCTATATTCAAAGGTCTGAACAATGAAGGCAAGTGTGCTAAATGCCTTAACCACCCTATCTGTATGCGACATAAACTTCTAAGAATTATGTACCACAACCCCTCTGTTCTACAAGATTACCCAAGGCCCTACGTTTAATTGTACACGTCCTGCCCTTGTTTGTTTTACCAAAATGCAATAGTTTGCATTTATCCAAATCTGCCACACCTCAGCTCATTGACCCAATTAATCAAGATCACTTTGCTATCTTCGATAACCTTCTTCACTGTCCACCAAACAACCAATTTTGGTGTCATCTGCAAACTTACTAACCATGCCTCCAATATTCTCTGCAAATCATCATATAAATGATGAACAAAAGTGGACCCAGCACTGATCCCGGAGGGACAGCGCTGGTCACAGGCCTCCAGTCTGAAAAACGACCCTCCACCACCACTCACTCTCCTGCCATCAAGTCGATTTTGTATTCAATTTACAATCTCACCCTGAATCCCACGTGAGCTAACTTCACTAATTAGTATAGCATGCAGAAACTTAACAAAAGCTTTTCTAAAGTCCAAGCAAACAACGTCTACCACTCTGCCCTCAACCTTCTTTGTTACTTCCTCAAAAAACTTAATCAAGTTTGAGAGACACGATTTCTCACACATGAAACAATACTGACGGTCTCCAATCAATCCTCGCCTCTCCAAATGTATGTAAATCTGATCTCTCAGTCAGACATCAGATTAGATTAGATTAGATTAGATTAGATTACTTACAGTGTGGAAACAGGCCCTTCGGCCCAACAAGTCCACACCGACCCGCCGAAGCGCAACCCACCCATACCCCTACATTTACCCCTTACCTAACACTACGGGCAATTTAGCATGGCCAATTCACCTGACCTGCACATCTTTGGACTGTGGGAGGAAACCGGAGCACCCGGAGGAAACCCACGCAGACACGGGGAGAACGTGCAAACTCCACACAGTCAGTCGCCTGAGGCGGGAATTGAACCCGGGTCTCTGACGCTGCGAGGCAGCAGTGCTAACCACTGTACCACCGTGCCGCCCACATCATGTGAGAATAACATAGGATTGGGAGGGAGAGGAGAATTTTGTGGGAAAGGTATGGGCTGCTCTTGTCCTACCTGATCCCTTCTAGGACCTCACCAGGTGCTGAATCTGTGCAGAGTCCTACTCCACTATAAAGAGGGAGTGCCCGTAGGAGGGAAAGTGGGGAGGAGGCCATCTACCAGTGTACCAATCTCCCCGTCCTTCTAAATGTCACTCCAAGGATGGAGTTCAATTGACACAAGCATTTTCATCAAGTGGAAAAAAATTAGAAGAGTACAGGTAGATAAACAGACAACGTGGAAAAATTTAAATATAATAACCAATGTATAACATTCAGCAAGAGAACAATACCATTCTACATCATGTAAATGTGAAGGATGTTTAAGATCTAGATTTTTGCACAGACAAAAACCAAACGACACTGGGTTATGGTCCAACAGGTTTAGTTGAAACCGCAAGCTTTCGAAGCACCGCCCCTTCCCCAGGCAGCTTTCGGAGCACTGCTCCTTCCTCAGGTAGCTTTCAGAGCGCTGCCCCTTCCTCAGGCATTTTCAGCTGTATTAACTGTTAAATTGAATCTTTGTACTAAAGGCGGTAATCAGAACCTAAACAGATCATTTAAATAGCTAAAGCTGATAAAGATGTAACGATGGGTAAATTGATTTGTACACTCTGCACAGGCATAACATACCTAAGATACAGAAATCCTCAAGGTGGTTCACAACGCCAATGGGATAGACAAAACAATTAACATAGAATAATGAAATGTCAAAGTGAATCAATAAACCAAGATCAAAACATTTTACCATAACAAATTAGTGACATTAAAATACTGTTCTGGAGAGAAAACAATGCATTTGCAGTTGAAACACACCTTATGGCAATAATCTCAGAATTGGAGATATACTATGAGGATCTGTTCTGACATTCGTACAAATTTGGTTACAACAGAAGAAACGTCTCAGCTCATGCCTGCCTAGGCAAGTGGATAGTATTCTTGACTCTAAATCAGAAGGTTTCAGGTTTAAATTCCATTTCAGATTTGACAACAAAATACTCAGCTGACATTGCGGTATGGCACTCAGCAGGTTTTGTAGTACACAATATAGCGTCTTTTATAAGAGACATCAACAACAACTTTCATTTACATCGCACATTTAACATAAAAAAGAAACACCCAATGGTGCTTCACTAGATTGTTAAAACATGATTTAAAGTCTGGTATTGACCTATAGTCAATTAATTAAAACATTGCAATGTTACGAGTTATATTTCTCAAGCAACATATTACTATTCTAGTTCAGGCACGGAAATTGATTTCAGAAAACATTTTCCACGAGGTCCTAGATCAGTGCATAGAGAAGACTATAAACAAGGAAAGCCAGGAAATACATGTGTCTTGGTCACTCTCCTATGAACTATATTTCATATATTTCAAAGAAGAGAGAAGGAATGTGGTAAAAGACCCAAGTTCTGACAAAAAGAAACCACGAGAACAATAACAGCAACCTTTACATAGAATTCAGATACCAAACTGCTGACCATGACTACTCAGCTTTTCCTGTTTGGGTTTCCATCGAACACATGCCACATTATAACACTGATTGTTGTTGATATGCCGACTTCTACCAAATGACTGAAGACAGTACTTTGCTGCATGTAAAATACAAACAATATTTATGTAAATTAGTAAAGAGATTTTAAATAATAAAGGGTTAAACGGTTTGTGTGCACCCACAGTCCAACTGGAAGAACAGAAATAAACCGAAATCCATTCCATCAGTTGTTGCACTACAGCATGCCACATAATAAACAGTAACAGGCTTCAAATAGAAACATAAGTGAGTTGTAGCTCAGTTCGCACATATTAAACAGTGGCTCCAGTGCTTTGACAAATATTACCAGTTCAATATTTTCACTCCTTCCAATTGATATTATTGGCACAGAATTCCTGAGGAAGGGCCTGTGCCCGAAACGTCGAATCTCCTGTTCCCTGGATGCTGCCTGACCTGCTGTGCTGTTCCAGCAATAAAGTTTCAACTTTGATCTCCAGCATCTGCAGACCTCACTTTCTCCTTGGCACAGAATCACCAATAGCGATTCCTGCTAATTCTCAAATTCTAGCCGAAGAATGGGTGGATTATTAGAATCTCAAAATTTTACCCCGCTAAACGAATACTTATCAAGAAAGTAATGTTAAAATACAACAAAGCAAATGATTTCAAAAATGGAACAATTCTTTTCAATTTCTGAAGATACTATACTGAGGATATTAGAGTTAGCAACATATAGATTCAGGAGTTTTCTGAGAGCAGCTATGTACAAAATTGTGAGCAGTTTGTGGGCCCTGTATCTAAGGGAGGATGTGCTGACATTGGAGGGAGTCCAGAGAGCTTCACAAGAATGACTCCAGGCATAAAGAGCTTGTCACATAAGGAGCAGTTGAGGACCCTGGGTCTACACTCAATGGAGTTTCGAAGGTTGAGGGAGGTTCTCATTGAAATTTACAGAACACAGAGGATTATGAAAGTTTGTAGCTCAGGTTGAGGTTTAGGGTGTCGGTTTGCTCGCTGAGCTGTAGGTTTGATATCCAGACATTTCTTTACCTGGCTAGGTAACATCATCAGTGGCGACCTCCAAGTGAAGCGAAGCTGTTGTCTCCTGCTTTCTATTTATATCTTTCTCCTGGATGGGGTTCCTGGGATTTGTGGTGATGTCATCTCCTGTTCGTTTTCTGAGGGGTTGATAGATGGCATACAGTGTACAGTATTCCTCAAGAACAAACCATGACAAGCAGACCAAACACAGCCAGAAACCCTAACCACCTTACCATACATCAAAGAAGTTTCAGAAATGACAGTCAGACTACTAAGACCCCTCGGAATCCTAGTAGCACACAAACCCACCAACACTCTCAAACAAAAACTAACAAACTTAAAAGAGCCAGTACATCCCATGGACAAAACCAACGTCTACAAAATTCCTTGCAAGGACTGCCACAAACACTTCGTAGGACAAACAGGAAGAAAGTTAGCCATCAGGATACATGAACACCAGCAAGCCACAAAAAGACACGACCCTCTCTCCCTCGTAGCCCTACACACAGATGAAAAAAGCCACCATTTCGACTGGGACAACACATCTATCCTGGGACAGGCTAAGCAAAGGCATGCCAGAGAATTCCTAGAGGCCTGGCACTCCAACCACAACGCCATAAACAAACACACAGACCTAGACCTAAACTCTGATCTTTTCATGGAGTTGCAGTATTTATACGGCTGGTCTAATTAATTTTCTGCTTAATGTTAAGTCCCAGAATGTCAGACCAAGCCTGAATGCTGTTCAGATCTCACTGCACACAGGTACAGACTGTCACATTACCTGAGGAGTTGCAAATAACATTTGTGACCTTAACATGAAGGGAAGGTCATTGATAAAGCAGTTGAAAATGGACAATCCCTCAAGAACAGGTGGGGACTTATCTCCAACAATCTCTGTGCTTGATATGACTTGGAACAGTAGAAAGTTATCCCCAATTCCCAGGTATTTATCAGATATTAGCATCCTTTCCATAGAAATATCAGGACAGGGTTGGAAACCTGGTGGCATAATGCTTTTCCAGCATCTGCTCCATAGTGAAGCTGTCTACATGCCAGTGCTGCTTCCACATTGTAGCTTGGTTATGCCTATGGCAGGTCCAGTCAGAGCTTGGTACTTATACCACTGCTTGCTCCATGTGGATGTGTTCTATTCTAATGTCATTCCCTTTTTGTTGCTGCGACTTATCTTACACCCACAGTCCAGCACAGTTGAATCTTTACACAAGAGATGCACATACACAGTCCAGATATGGCATTACTTTAGCAGAAGAATCCTGGTCACAATCACCCATCTACAGTACACTGTACACAATCAGTAACAAACTACTAACTTTGAAAAACACTTAATTGTTTCTCAACTTTAGTTACAGGGTGATCCATTGGAAATGTTTACCTGTATAACAGAGTGGTCATCCATATTGCAGAGTAATGACGATAGCAGCAAGATCAATAATGATTTTGTCTTTACGTGTGCTAATTAGAACATTGTAGCTGCAATCAAACAGGTTTCCAGCTGAAAATGCAATTTATGCAAACATTAATCAAGAAAGCAACATTTACACAATGTTTGTTCTTTATTAAAATGTTAGTTATTCAAAGTGGGTGCATGCAAAGACAGAAAATGTTAATCGTCCAGCTAAGATAGCAAAATAACAGCTTACGCATGGCACTAAATCTGCCCTATTTTTTTCAACTAGCCTGTTCAGAGAGGTTGATTGGAACTTGAGCCTGGGTCTCCTAGTCCAGGGATATGGACAATACCACTACACACTTCAAACACTCAATGAAGGGTACATTTGTTAAGAACAAGTTCAAATTAAGAACAAGTTCAAAATCAGATGAGTTACCAACATAAACAAGAGACAGCCCCAAACTAATCTGACACAAGACCGTGAACTAAATTTCCTACAATGTCCAACTTAGGCCTCCCTCTCTCGTACACACTGCCTATTGTGTGAACACTTCTTTAAAAATCTAACGTCTATATGCTGTAATGGAACTGTCATGTAGTTAAAGCCATTTCTATTCTCAGAGACAGAATCATATCTCATAGAAACAGGTCCTTTGCCCCACCACTTCTATGCAAAGCAAACACCAATCTATACTAATCCATTTATCTGAACTTTCACCATAGCCTACTATACCCTAGCATTTTAAGTGCTCATCCAGATGTTTCTTAAATGTTGCGAAGAGTACCTGCCTGCACTACCTTCTCAGGAATCACATTCCATATTTCTACCACCCTCTTGATGAAAACATCGTTCCTTAGATTTCCTTTAAATCACTTACTCCTCATCTTAAACCTGTGTCCTCTGATCTTAGACCTGTCTGCCGTGGGGAGTAGCTTCTCATGATTTACTCTGTCTATGCCTCTCGTAATTCTGTATGCCTCAGTCAGATTTCCATCTCACAGCCTCCTCTGTTCCAGGGAATACAAACCAAGCCTACCCAGTCCTTCCTCATTACGGAGACTTTTCATTGCAGGCAACGTCCTTCACATCTTTCTATTAGTGTGAAGACCAGAACTGCCGACAATATTCCATCTAAAGCCAAACAAGTGTTTTATAGAATTGTAAGACAACTTCCCGGCTTCGATATATAACAACCTTGCTAAAGAAGGCAAGCATCCTGTATGTCTTTTCACCACCCTATCTACCTCCACATGTAGGTTTGCTCGCTGAGCTGGAAGGCTCATTTCCAGACGTTTCGTCACCCTAATAGGTAACATCTTAAGTGGGTCTCTGGGCGAAGCACTGTGAATAATTCCTGCTTTCTATTTATATGTTTGGGTTTCTTTGGGTTGGTGATGTCACTTCCTGTTCTTTTTCTCAAGGGGTGGGAGATGAGGTCTAATTCGATGTGTTTGGTGATAGAGTTCTGGTTGGATTGCCATGCTTCTAGGAATTCTTGTGCGTGTCTCTGTTTGGCTTGTCCTCGAATGGATGTGTTATCCCAGTCAAAGTGGTGTCCTTCCTTATCTGTATGCAAGGATATGAGTGACAGAGGGTCATGTCGTTTTGTGGCTAGTTGATGTTCATGTATCCTTGTGGCTAGTTTTCTGCCTTTTTGTCCAATGTAGTGTTTGCTACAGTTCTTGCACGGTATTTTGTAAATAACATTAGTTTTGCTTGTTGTCTGTATAGGGTCTTTCAAGTTCATGAGCTGCTCTTTGTGTGTGTTGGTGGGTTTGTGGGCTACCATGATGCTCAGACCCCTAACCTCTTGACCAACTTTTCTATTTGGGAACACTCACACAGAATAGAAACAGACCCTTTGATTTAACCACTCCATGTCGAATATAATCCCAAACTAAACTAGTCCCACTTGCCTGCTCCTGGCCCATATCCTTCCAAATCTTTCCTATTCATATGTTTATCCAAATGTCTTTTAAACACAGTAATTGTACTTCATCAGGAAGTTCATTCACACATGAACCACTCTGTGTAAAAAAAATTGCCCTCGTGACTTTTTAAAATCTCTTTCCTCTCATCTTAAAAAGTGTACCTGGAAATGTGTTGCTGGAAAAGCGCAGCAGGTCAGGCAGCATCCAGGGAACAGGAGAATCGACGTTTCGGGCATAAGCCCTTCTTCAGGAATCCTGCTCTGATCTCCAGCATCTGCAGACCTCACTTTCTCCTTAAAAAGTGTACCCCCTGGTGTTGAAATTCCCCATCTCAGGGAAAAAGACGCTACCATCAATTCTATCTTTAACTCTCATTATTTTATAAACTTTTATCAGGTCACCTCTCAACCTCCTATGCTCCAGTGAAAAAAGTCCCAGTTTTTCTTTATAACTCAAACCTTCCATGTTCTCGTTTGACCTGCCTCAATGTGTGAGCCACCTGATAGGTGAAAAACTCACAGAGGAACTTTTCAGTGGGATGTTTTAGCTGCTCTCTGGTCCCCAACAGCAAGGTGTAGACACATTCTGTGGTGGGGTCAACTCAGACATCACCCCCTGATGTCATCACCACCACCACTCAGGACAAGGATGACACCACCACCGCCAAGGTCACCTTTGCCCATTAACATACAAACAATCCATTATTAGATTACAAGGAAATCATAGAACAGTCAGCTGTTCTATCACACGATGGTTGTGTTCTTGTGCAACCCTGTGTAACAGAAAAATCATGCTTTAGAAACAGTGCTTAAAATGTTGGTGCCAGAATCGCATTACAGCCAACACACATTTTTAAAGTTTGTGCTGTAGAAACAGCGGCCCTAATTCATCAATCACATTACAGCGAATTTGCATTAACAAAATGAGTGTTATAACAGAACGATCTGTATTAGACACACATTGTATTATGCTAGCACCCTGGTCACCTCACTGTGTAGCAGCTGATTACACAGCTTTTGGACCATCAGCCCGAGTTATTTCAAATGGTAAAGTTTATTTGATCTTCATTTACTATTGTAAAGGATGATTCTGTAAAAGAACTGTAAAGGCACACAATAGTTCTCCCCTACCATTTTTACAGTATTAAAATAGTTCGTTCAATTGAATTACAGCCTTCCAAGTCAAAGCCAGTTTTATAATCCGAGTGTTACATTGTCCAAGTCACCTTCTTTCAAATAGACAAACAGAAGATGAAAGATAACATTGAACAAAGGGCCAGTCACTAATAACTAACACCAAAGCTTTATTAAGCAATTTGTTCCAAAGTCAGATTATATCAGTGGCATTTTTCAGGTAACAGAAGTTTTTGGCTCCACACCAATCAGCACTGAATAGGTTGTTGGCTAATGCTTTTCAGACGTTTTGATGCAGCTAGAAGCATGGTAAAACAAGACCGTGAAAGATGTATCTTTATCTGAAAATGAAAGGACAGACTTAGTTCGATATGGTACATCATTTCCTCAGGGTATTCCAAAGTACAAAAAAAAACTTTCTTCAGGACAGTGTAATGATAAAACTAAAAATATGTTCCCTGTTCAATAGGACGATGGCTGACATGTCCATAAAATACCTTCACCCCACGTCCCAAAATACCTTTGGTTAGAATGCATCTCAATCTCAGACTTAAAAACAACAATTTGGCTATCAACCACCACTTGTAGAAGCAATTTCCAAACTCTTACCATCGTTTGCGCAGGGCAGGGCTTAAATGCTCATTTTTGATACTCTTCTCTAGTTGCCCAATAATGTTCCTTACCTGGTCAAAATTTGTCTCCAAATTGAAACTATTCATACTGCAAATACAGCAGCTAATTTATGGATAACGACCCAGAGAGAATAATTAACTAAATTATACTGAACTGGGGGTAATGTTAGATAAAGGAAAAACCTTAGCCAGAACTGGAATAATAAATTATATTTTTAAATGAATGATGAATGCTTTATTTATTGTCACTTGCCTTTCACAGTGAATAATTCAGTAAGATCCAGTGAAAAATTTCAATAGTCGCCACAAACTATTAAAAATGGTGCTGGATTAAGAACAAAAAGGATAAAAGATATAACTCAGAGTCCCCACTCCTAACTCAGCTCACCAACGACACCCGTGCTGCCCCTCCTCCACCACCTCACCGCCTGCACTAGATACACCACCACAGGAGTCGCCACTCCTTAGGCATCATCTCTTCACCGTTACTTCACCAATATCGATAAAAGCAAAACACTGTGGATGCTGGAATCTGAAACCAAAAGACAAAATGCTGGAAAATCTCAACAGGTCTGGCAGCATCTGTAAGGAGAGAAAAGAGCTGACGTTTCAAGTCTAACTGACCCTTTGTCAAAGCTCGTGGATTTCAACTCAAATTCCACCCTGCATGCAGCCTCCAGAATTACAGGTACTTGCAAAAAAAAAGCTTTGACAAAGGGTCAGTTAGACTCTAAACGTCAGCTCTGTTCTCTCCTTACAGATGCAAGACCTGCTGAGATTTTCCAGCATTGGTCACCAATACTGATGCTGGGTTCCATGCTGAACCCACACTCACCCCACAACCATGGGTCCCCGGCTCCACTGATGCCTCAATGGCTTCAATGTGATTTTTCTGCACTCATCTAAACAAGTATAACAGGACTTTAGCTTAACATCTTACCCAGCATTGGTAAAATTTACAAAATCTAAAATAACCATTTACACTTGCAATGCTATTGTTTGCAAACAATGTCACCTTCCAGAATAATCAGCAAAAACTTCTTTCAACCATAAAATTTGCCTTGTATTACTTGAAAATTATTGGTGTAAATAAGCAGGCAGAATACTGACAGCTCCAAATCTTTAAATGTGTGTTTTTTAAAGTTCATTTTAAGTTGGAGTGGGATGCAGATTAATAATAATAGTTAAGATTGCTCCCTTTTAAGTTCCTCAATACCCGTTTTACAAACTAGCCGAAATCATTCAAAAGGCAAAACATTTTACAAAGTAGGAGAGGAACTGAAGAAAACTTGCATGTTAGCCTACACCCCACTCATATATTCCTGACAGCACACTAGTGAGCAATAAACAAAAAAATGCCAGCACACATTCCGGAAAGATCTATGGTCAAAAAGATGGGAAATAACTGACTAAAGATAGGAAGCTTATTTGCAGATTCTGCCTGATTCATCAAATTGGTTAACACCTCATCACAAAGCAGAGGTGCTTACACTAATTATGAATATCCGAAGGCTCAATTAAGCTGCATTGCAAGTTGGAAAATAAGACAAGACGACAGATCTATTAAGACATTTCCTAATTTTAAAAAAAATAGTTTTGACTCCAGAGACTTTTCTCTACAGATGCTGCCAGACCTGCTGGGTTTCTGTTCCTTTCCTGTTTCTGACTTCCACCCATACTGACTTTCCTAGACTAGGATTTAGGTTTGCTCGCTGAGCTGGAAGGTTTATTTCCAAACGTTTCGTCACCCTACTAAGTAACATCTTCAATGGGCCTTCAGGTGAAGCACTGCTGATAATGTCTGCTTTCTATTTATATGTTTGGGTTTCTTTGGGTTGGTGATGTCATCTCCTATGGCAATGTCATTTCCTGTTCTTTTTCCCCAGGGGGTGGTAGTTGGGGTCTAACTCAATGTGTTTGTTGATAGAGTTCCAGTTGGAATGCCATGCTTCTAGGAATTCTCTGCGTATCTGTTTGGCTTGTCCTAGGATAGATGTGTTGTCCCAGTCAAAGTGGTGTCCTTCCTTATCTGTATGTCAGGAATCTAGTGAGAGAGGGTCATGTCGTTTTGTGGCTAGTTGGTGTTCATGTATCCTGGTGGCTAGTTTTCTGCCTGTTTGTCCAATGTAGTATTTGTTACAGTTCTTACATGGTATTTTGTAAATGACATTATTTTTGCTTGTTGTCTGTATAGGGTCTTTCAAGTTGATTAGCTGCTATTTTAGTATGTTGGTGGGTTTGTGGGCTACCATGATGCTAAGGGGTCTGAGTAGTCTGGCAGTCATTTCTGAGATGTCTTTGATGTAGGGAAGAGTGGTTAGGGTTTCTGGATGTGTTTTGTCTGCTTGTTTGGGTTTGTTGTTGAGAAATCGGTGGACTATGTTCATTGGGTACCCATTCTTTTTGAATACATGGTGTAGGTAATTTTCCTCTGCTCTGCGTAGTGCCATGTGCTAATGAGCCGAGGAATAGAGAGCAAATGCAGCTGAACACGTAGCTGCAGAGCTGGTGTAGGAGGGAGGACTTTGTTGGGATAACTTCTGGGGAAGGTGAGACCTGTCCAAGGTGGATAGGTTGCATCTGAACTGGAGGGGCACCAACATCCTAGGCAGGAGGTTTGCTTGAGCTCTCTGGGAGGCTTTAAAACTGGATGGACAGGGCAATGAGAACCTGAGCTACAGATCAGATGATGGAGTTGGTACTGAACAGCGTGCAGAGAATGGGAGGAGGGATAAGCACTTGATAGGGAAAAGGTGCAGTCAGTGTGATGGGTTAATGTGTGTCTATTTTAATGCAAGAAGTGTCAGGAATAAGGATGATGAACTCAGAGCATGGATCAATACTTAGAACTATTAGCAAGTTTTGAGAAGATTTCTAGCTCAGGTTGAGGTTCTGGATGTAGGTTTGCTCACTGAGCTGCAAGGTTCATTTCCAGACGTTTTGTCACCCTACTAGGTAACATCTTCAATGGGCCTTCAGGTGAAGCACTGCTGATAATTCCTGCTTTCATCCACAAACAAAGCTGCAAAGAACATTATTTCAACGAGCCAACACACACTGCAGCTCAGTGAGCAAATCTACATCCAGAACCTCAACCTGAGCTAGAAATCTTCTCAAAACTTGCTAATAATTCTAAGTATTGGTCCATGCTCCGAGTTCATCATCCTTACTCCTGACACTTCTTGCATTAAAATAGACACACATTAACCCATCACACTGACTGCACCTTTTCCCTATCAAGTGCCTATCCCTCCTCCCATTCTCTGCACGCTGTATCTGTCTGTTCAGTACCAACTCCGTCATCTGATCTGTAGCTCAGGTTCTCATTGCCCTGCCCATCTAGTTTAAATCCTCCCAGAGAGCTCAAGCAAACGTCCCGCCCAGGATATTGGTGCCTCTCCAGTTCAGATGCAACCCATCCACCTTGTACAGGTCCCACCTTCCCCAGAGGTTGTCCCAATGAAGACCTCCCTCCTACACCAGCTCTGCAGCTACGTGTTCAGCTGCATTTGCTCTCTATTCCTCGGCTCATTAGCACCGGTAACAATGCTACTTTGTTCATCCTACCTTCTAGCTTTCAACCTACCTCCCTATATTCTCTTCTCAGGTCTTCCTCCCTTTCCCTATCTATGTCATTGGTACCGACGTGTACCACAACTTCTGGCTGCAACCATGTGGTTATTTTACATATTCTGATCAATGTTATAACTACAAAGGAGTACAAAATACTAATTTGTACTTGTGATCTTTTTAAGCACAGCAACATTTAATATTCGATTAAAAACCTAGTACAAACTATTCTTAAAAGAGGGGTTTCAAATTCCCATTATTTCAAAGAAACTGTGTAGAAAAAAAACAGAATAGGAGGCTTGCTGCAACAACCAGCTGAAAGGACAAGGTCAGCAGACAGCTTGGATTTCAGTACGCTATCAATACCGAGAAAGAGAACTTCAGTTGCTTGACGTATTACTTCCAGAATGTGGAGTTAATAGGTTTTCCATAGCATTGTTTAAAGTATATAGTACCTCTAAGCATTAATATTTTCAAATCAACCTGTGGAATTATGTTATTATACACATCTGGGGCAGTTGAGACTTGAACCTGGGTCTCCTGGCTTAGAGGTAGGGATGCTATGGCATTCTCTATGCTGCATTTCCTCTCCCTGATCAACACCAATGATAATTACTGCCTTGGTGCCTGGAAACCTTCAGTCAAAACCTTTATACAGCTTATCCAGATCTTCAACCATCTCCTCTTGAGATAATCTTAGCTTAATCTTCTAATTCTTAGACAGCACTCTCCAAACCCAAGACCACTACCATTTAAAAGGACAAAGGAGCAGATACATGAGTACATCAGCACCTTCAAGATCCCCTCCAAGCCACTCACCATCCTGACTTGGAAATATATCACCAGTCCTTCAGTGTCGTTGGGTCAAAATCATGAATTCCCTCGCTAAAGGCATTGTGGGTCTACCTAAAGCACATGGACTGCAGCAGTTCAAGACAGCAACTCACCACCTTCTCAAAGGAAACTAGGCACGGGCAATAAATACCATCCAGTCAGCAATGCTCTCATCCCATGAGGGAATTTTTAAAAACGTCATTCTCAAACATCTTTATGGTTCTCTAAATTTATCGCTTTCTCTCTCTCTCTCTCTCTCTCTCTCTCTCTCCATGTGAAGTTAGAGATTTCACAAAGTTAGTACAGTACACAAGCTGCAGTAGAGTGAACATGAAGGTTACCTTCATCAGACATTCTTTATAAATATTGACTTGCCTTGACTAGGTTTTCATATGTACCGTCGCCAATCTCTTAGGTCAAGTTCGCCATGCTTGAACAGACTGTTAGCCTAGTTCAATCAGGAACTAATCCTTTGATCTTGCAATGCACAAATTGGCTGCTGCATTTTCTATAATACAACAGTGAGTATACTTTGAAAAGTGCCAGCTGCATTCTTGACTTTGCAGTTCAGATTTCCAGTATCCACAGTATCTTGAATTGGAGTTTAAACAATTTGCTTTAAAGCACTTACAAATGCTTTAGGGTTTGAAATATGCTATATATATGTAGCTTTTTAAAAAAAACTTTAACTGGAACAAATGGCCAATGACCAATTCTCTGAACCTAGACTTACTTGCAAATTCAACGTAGGTGGGACACACTCCTGGCTTAAAGTAGGGATACTATGGCATTCCCTCTCCCTGATCAACACCAATGATAATTACTGCCCTGGCGCCCAGAAACCTCTGGTCAAAACCCTTATACAGCTTATCCAGATCTTCAACCACCTCATCTGAAATAATCATAGCTTACCCCTCTAATTCTTAGGCAGCACTCTCCAAAACTCTCTTTTAAACAAAAGCTCACAAAGATAACCTTACTAAAGTATTGCGGTAATGATGTCATTTAACCAGTTTCTGAATTTACAAACAATTAATTAGACACCAAGTTTAAAGGATTCAATCTATCTCTTCCTAAGATTGAAGCAAGAAGTGATTGTTAAATTAAACCTGCACTACTAAAAGCGCAATATGATTTTCCAATTCCAACTCATTGTAGGACTAAACCATTTTATACAAGGACCTTCTGGAAAAATGAATAGTTCCAGCCATGAACAATACAAAATACAAGAAAGGAAACACGAACAAAATCTTGTTTCAGTGTGACAGTGTGTAGGACCTCTGATATATTGGACTGAAAAAAAATACAAACTTGTAAATATGTAGTACCTTTCACATCCTCAGGAAGTCTCAAAATGTTCACAGCCAATAAGTACCACATTTCTGAGGTGCAGCAACCATTGTTCCACAGGCAATAGCAGAAATCACAGAAATAAGCACAGAAACCTCTCACAACACCAAAGATAAATGGCCAGACAGTTTTTTTGCCCCCACAGTCTTCATACTGCAAATTCCCAAGCACAGCCATCTGAGGAGGCTGGGCTTCAGGTAAGCAAGAAAAGCAAGAGGAGAAAGGCACAACTCATCCTATTTACCTCAGGCATGCCTGGAAGTAGCATACAGGCCAGTATTATTGAAGGCCAGAATGCTAGTTGCCCATTCACTTGTCAATCATAGATAGAGAAGGATCGTAAAAGGAAAAAAAAATATGATTTGGAGCTGGTGTTGGACTGGGGTGGACAAAGTTAAAAATCACAAAATACCAGGTTATAGTCCAACAGGTTTACTTGGAAGCACTAGCTTTCGGAGCGCTGTTCCTTTATCAGGTGGTTGTGACAAATAAAGTTGGAAGTTACCTCATAATTCCTTTTTTCCCCTGAAAATAGCTTGGTCCTTTCAAATGAATGTATGTTAGTCTATCCTACAATGCTCTTTTTGAATTTAGCCATTAACAGAGGAACTCTATTCTAAACAGCGTGTGTTTCTGGACTTGGATTCTGTATGCAGCAAAAATGGTGCATTAGCAATAGGTTTCAAAATCCTCCAACAGGCTTTAATCTTTTTCCCACCAACGCACTAATGTATGTGGAAATACATGCAGAGGTTGCAACTCAAACAGACTATTCAGTCCAACCACTCTATTAGCAGAGTTTTATCATGTATTTTATGCTCAAGTCTCTAACATGGAACTTGAACACACAACCTTCTGATTATTGACAGAAGTACCACTAACTGAATCATGGTTAACAACTTCATTCATCCTCTTCCAAGATTTCTTCAATTCCTTATCCTGCAGCCAACTATCTCACCTAACACCTGACCTGGATTCAGATATTTCAGAAAAAGCAAAACCTACAAACAAAGCACAATCATTTATTGCACCAGATGAAATTCTGGAAGTAGCAATTGTATGTTCACCTGACCTAGATCAGTTTGGATACTTTTGTTCAATTCCAAGGAAGAGGCAAAAACAAAAAAAACTCACCAATACAGGGATTGCACTAACTAGATTCCTGAACAAAAAGATACAGTGCAATGTATTCAGTAGCACTGACCTTTCACTGGTTTGTTTGGAAGCATGACAGCACATTAAAAAGCATGATCCATTTGGGCAGATGGATATTGAGGAATGTTCTTAATCAACAATGTTATGACACACCTCTGGAGCAGATGGGACTTCCCATTGCTATCACCTGCTACATTTAATTATTGAGATCTATCTGAAACCAGAGTGAAACTAGAATTGAACCGATACCTCTACTTAAAGGCTACATTGTGAAAGAGGTTAAATGCACAGACATATTTAAATACAAACTACATCCCTTGGGATTATTTCACATGACTGAATTATAATCTCACTACTATTTCATAGATTACAGAACAGCAAAAGACTGACAATTGTCCACAATACTGGAGAACCGTTGCAAATCAGAGACAGCCGAGTGAAGTTCCATCCGACTGGCTCAGGAGAACAGCAAAGATCCTGTGGCACCAGTCACAGATTAACAAGTACTTCAGGTGTCCTGGCCAAACATTTACATTCAAACAAATGCTGATGAGACCAACAGTAATCCAATTGTGAAAACAGAATTCCACAATTTTCCAGTTTGGAGTCTTGCACTGCAACCTACCTATTTACTAACATTAATTAACTCCACAAGAAACACCAAGACATTTGAGAAGTTTAATGATGCATTAAGTATATATAAATATCTCTAATTTTCTTGTCACAACAGTCTTAGCATTAGTTCTGAAAACCTAACAATTAAGTCATTTTCTTGATCCTATTCCAAATTAAATTCAGATTATTAGCTTGAATAATAATAAATTACTAAATAATAAAGAAATTACTCAGTGTGACTTCAGGCTATCATAATACAGAACTGCCAATAAGCGATAATGCATTAGGAGGGACTAACTAGGCAAATTTATTACCAGGTGGAGTACCAAACCATAGAGATTACAGTTGTGATCTGTAAAAATTAATTGTACTGGCTAAGATAGCTGTACATTTGAAAGTCAATTTTTACAAAGTCGGCAAGCAAAGACCAACTGAGTTTAAGTTGAGATGTAATTATGACGTCCTGCATATATCTGACAGTTGATATTGTCAGAACAGTCATTCTTTGACTTGAAACAATGTCAGTGACCTCAAACATGACATTTGAGAGAAACACCAACAGAATATAAAATGGAGGGAGGTGGGTGCAGAGCTTAGGTAAAAGCAAAGGGAGAGAGAAATTAAAAGGGAACATATCCACACTAAAGAAAGTACAAACAGATTACTCCCAAATTGCAATTTTCAGAGGGATGCCATCGTCCCCATTTTTCCTAGAAACCTGCTAATGAAAACACAATTTAAAATCTGCTGCACAAGTGAGTGTGCACAAAACTCAAAGGCTGACACAAATGTACAAGTTGGCCAAGAAATCTCACATATACACCAAGTACTTAAGGCCAATTAGATTTTTTTTTTACTGCCTTCTGGTAATGAATTGACTGCACCAAATGTAACAAAATAACACTGAGGGAACACTACGTTAAGGTCTTGTATTAAGTTGGCTCAAGAATTCTCTACGATGGGAGGAGTCAAATGCTCACCACTGGGCAATGTAATGCTTGGTTAGGTGTTTGCTTCTGAAATCAATTTTATCACTTACATATAATCAGAGTATCATGTTCCTTTCTGTCTCCAGCAGGACTGTATGTGCTCAATAAGCTGTACCACAGAACCTCCTTTATGGCCAATAGGTGACTTTTATTGCTGATAATATTTTTAATCAGTTTTAAGAATAAACTATGTTGACATGTAGATCTGACATAAAGAACCAATTTGAAAGAAAAGCCAGTTTGAGTCTGAGGCTAAAAGAATTTAAACTTTTAAAAAAACCTTAAATGAAGCTGTTTAGCTAACTTGTAGTGTCTGAGGCGAGATACTAAGATACAATTCAACCACAAATGAACTCTCAAAATGACCAGACGGCTATGCCTCAGTACAGACCATGATGACTACATAATTAGCACACAACCCTGAAAGCCACTTCAAGGACTAATGGATCCTTAATTTTACAAGGCAGCAAACAGACCAGTGACACAATGAACAAATTAAAAATTAAGCAATAACGGCACCATAAGTATCTAAATGACAGATCACTGACAATTCAGGAAGCTATGACACAGATGCAAGAATATCAGCTCTAACCCTCGATGCCAATCAAGACAAATGTTCACTTTGTGACTATGCAGTTATAAGATGCAAGAAAACAGACAAGCACTTCCAAAAGAGGGAGAAAAACTGACATCAGTTACCAAAGGCTATTTTCATTACAAACAGTTAAACTGCAGAGCACACAAGCAGAATACCAATTAAATAAAGGGTAACTATAAAATACTGTGGCACAGAGGGTTCGGGGTGTCCTCCTACATAAATCATAAAGTTAGCATGCAGGTACACTAAGTAATAAGGAAGGCAAATGCAATATTAGTCTTTATTGCAGAGAATAAAGTAGGAAACTCATACTAAAACCATAAAGATCATTGGTGAGACATCTCCAAGAGTACACCATACAGTTTTCTGCTCCTTATTCAAGGAGAGATATATTTGCAATGTCCAACAGGAGAATAAAAGAAAGTTCAATAGGTTGATTCTTGAGGTGAAAAAATTGTTTTTGGAGGAGTGGTTGAATAGATTAGACCTATACTCATTGAAACGCAAAAGAATGAGAGATTATTTTACTGAAATGTACAAGATTCTGATGAGACATAAAAGGATAAATGCTAAGAGGATTTCAAACTAGAAGGGGACAGCTTCAAAATGAAACATTCACTGAATTAAGACTAAGATGAGAAGGAACTTTTCTCTTATAGGGTAGAAAATCTTTGGAATTGTCTTCTACAGACAGCGGTGTGATAGGGTCATTGAAGGTTGAACTAGATAGATGTTTGATCTGCAAGAGTCAAGGGTGCCAGTGGTTGGGAGAGTGGTGACAGAAGATGGTGGCAAATAAGCAGGAAATTGCTGTAAAGTAAGCCATTCAGCCCATCAATCCCATTCCACCATTTTAGACCTTGGCTGATCATCTCCTTAATGTCATTTTCCCCTGCATTCTCTCAATATTGCCAATGCCACTAGTCTCCGGAAACTTATCAATTTTTATCAGGAATGTGCTCTCTGAAAGGAGATTTCTAAAGATTCATCACCCTGTAAACAAATAAATTCCTATTCATCTCAGTCTTAAATGGCTTGCCTCTTATCTTGAGATTATAGCCCTGGGAAACATCTTATCTGTAGTCCATAACTCCTGGTCAGAATCTTCTAAGTTTCAATCAGTCAATCTCTCAATTATTGAATCTCCAGAGAACATGGGCCCTGGTTTCCCAATCTCTCCTCAAGGTAATCCCACCGACGCAGGGATTAACTGGTGAAATGCCGTTTCAGTCCTTGCTTAAGTAAGGAGGCCAAAACGACAGACAGTACTGCAGGATGGATTATCATTAAAGTTCTACACAGCTGCAGCAAGACACTGTATTCACATCCACTTGAAATTAATGCCAATACTGCATATATCTACTTGTGCTTGGCACCAACATTCTAGCTTTCAGTTTACTTATCAACGAGGACACCACAGCCTTTTATGAACATTAGTAACCACTTTATTTACATTATACTCCATTCGCCATGTTCTAGCCCATTCACTTAGCCTGTCCAAGTCCTCTTGAAGCTATTTTGCACCCTCATAGCTTACATCCTCACCCAGTTTTTGTCATAAGCAAATTTGGAAATATTACAATTAGTCCCCACATCTAAAAATTTAAAATGATTGTGAACAGTTGTGAACTTAGCATTGATCCTTACAGCACCATACTGATAATAGCCTGCCACTCAGAATAATCTATTTATTTCTACTCTTTGCTTTCTGTCTATTAACCAATTCTCAATCCATAACTGTATATTCCCCTAAGCTCATGTTATCTAATTTTATTTATTAATCTCCTGCGTGGGACCTTATCAAGAGCACTGTGAAAATCCAAATGTGCTTCTTTGTCTATACTGCAAGTAACATCCTCAGTAATCTCCACCTTTGTCAAATTATATTTCTTTCATAAATCCATGTTTTCTCTGTCCAATTCTGCCATTTGTTTATAAATATTCAGTTACATCTATTATAACAGATTCTGACATTTTCCCCACCAAGGATGTTAATCAATAGATTTGTAGTTCTCCTTTCTCCTTCTCCCTCCCATCTTAAACAGCGGGGTTACATTTACCATTTTCAAATGAGCTGGAAACTTGCCATAAACTATCGAACTATCTCTACTGCTACTTCTTTCAACACTCTGGGTTGAAGCTGATCTTGTCAAGGACATTTTTCACCCCTCAAACCAGCTCATCTTTCAAGTACTACCACTAACGCCTCAGCTAAATATATGGATATATGGATAGTAAATGTACAGATCTGTATATACGAATGATTACTCGATCTCTGTATGCAAAGAAATGGAATGTTTACGTATGTATGGCATGACCAGATCATCAAAATATTTTACGAATGAAGTATATTTTTGAAATTAAAAAAATATTTCAAGTACTACCTCTTTTCAACTCTTCAGTATACAAATCCCTTGTCACCTAGTGTTTCAGAGAGATTTTCTGTATGCTCTGTGAAGACAGATGCAAAGTAAATACTTATTTTCTGAACGTCGATTTTCCTGCTCCTCAGATGTTGCCTAACCTGTTGTGCTTTTCCAGCACTACTTTAATCTAGACACTTATTTTCTCTGTCATTTTCCTGTTCTCCACATAAATTGTGCAGTTCCCACTTTATCCTTGCTGATCATTTTGTTTTCACACATTGTTAAAAGCTTTTTCAGTCCCCCTTTATATTTCCCACTGGCTTGCATTCATATTCTCTTTTCCCTTTCATCATCTGTTTTTTGGCTCTGCTTTACTGGGCCCGAACTTGCTTCCAATCCTCGGGTTTACCATTATTTGACATTTTTATCAGCCATTTCCTTTGATTTAATGCAATATTTAATTTTTATTAAAGATGACTGATTCACCCTTCCCTTGGGTGTTTGTGCCTTAGAGGAATGTATATCTGTTCTTGACCTTGTAGTGTTTCTTTAAATACTAGCCATTGCCTAACTACTGTCAAATTGTTAAGTGTGATTTCCCAATTAACCCTCACCAACTTCTCTATCATACCATCAGTTCCCTTTGGTCAGATTTTAGGCCTCGGCTTCAGACTAAACTAAGTCACATTCAAATTTTATGCTAAATTCTCTCATTTCACGGTCACCATTTTCTAAAAGATTAACTACAGGAAGGTAATTTATTCGCTTTTTTCTCATTACACAACACCAAATCCAAAAACAGCCTAAGGCCTAGTTGCTTTCTCAACATACTGTTCCATAAAACCATCTCGTACATACTATAGGAATTCATCTTCCACTGCATGAATGTTGACTTTGTTAACCCAGTCAGAGTTTTGTAAATTTAAGTCAATTATTACTGTATTATCAATGTTACATGTAGTTTGGTATTCTATAAACAACACTAATTTTTGCTTTCCTTTGCTGTCTTAACTCTACCCAAACTGATCTAAAATTCTCTCTTACTAACAGACTGTTGTCATCCCTTATTAGGGAAGCTACCCCACCTCCTTTTCCATTTTTTTATACCACATCTGAATGGAGATAGCTCTTAGATATCCAGTTCCAAATTGAATCACTCTTTAATTGCTGTAATGGAAAATAAATAATATCCATTTACCACAGTTTGAACATTGAAATCTTCAATCCTTTTGCAACTGCTATATACATTGAGATAGAGTGCCTTTAATCAGCTTTTTTGACATTATTTTCCATGTTGATCAGATTTGATGCTTACCAGTGCTTTATCTTTCCTCTATTTTTTGATTATCTATCTGCGTCTTTTTGCTATCTTTGTTTCCCTCAAATCCAAGCTCTTCTTAGGTAGGAAAATGTGAACATATCTAGTTTAAACCTTCCCCAACAGCACTAGCACATTCAGTGGACAGTTTATTTTCCACTCCAGAAGAAAGTGAGGACTGCAGGTCAGGGTTGAGTGTGTCGTGCTGGAAAAGCACAGCAGGTCAGGCAGCATCTAAGGAGCAGGAGAATTGACTGTTCAGGCATAAGCTCTTCAACAGGAATCCTGATTTGGGGCAAGAGCCCTTCCTGATGAAGGGCTTATGCCTGAGATGTTAATTCTCCTGCTCCTCGGATGCTGCCTGACCTGCTGTGCTTTTCCAGCACCACACTCTCAACTGTTTTCCATCCTAGGGTCACTCAGAAAATCCCCACCACTGTTTTAGGGGAGAACAATTCAATACATCAGCAATATGTGACTTGTATATTAATCATAGCGGGTTGGCAAGACCATTAAGATGTAGAAGAAGTAAGCCATTCACCCCATCAAGTTTTCTCCACCATTCAATGACATCATAGCTAATCTGATAAATAGAGTTGAACATTTCCTGCCATTTTTCCGTAACACTTGATTCTCTTAGCAATTATAAATCTGATAATCTCAGCACTGAAAATACTTAATGACAGAGGCTCTACAATCCTCTGAGGTAAAGTGTTCCATATTCACTACCCTCAGAAGAAATTCCTCCTCTTCACTTTACTCTAAAAGAATCCTCCACTCCTATGATTTTCCAGCCTCTCCAAAACTAACCTGTCAAGTACCCTAAAAATCGTACTGGACTTGAAACATTAAAACTTTAACAAATGCTCTTGAGTTTCTCCAGCACTACTTTTATTTCAATTTCCAGTATTCACAGTATTTTTGATTTTGAGTTGGCCAAAAATCTTGTATGTTACAATAGAGAGTAACCATTATTTTTAACTCCAATGAGTACAAGCTCAACCTACTTAACCTCTCTTCATAAAATAATCCCTCCATAGTTGGCATCAACCTAGTGAACCTCTCTTAACCGGTCTATGACCAGCTGCAAACTCTGTTGTCACAGTAACTACAGCATGGAAGCAGACCCCTCAGTCCAAATCGTCCATGCCGACCAGATATCCTAAATTAACATAGTCCCATTTGCTAGCATTTGGCCCATATCCCTCTAAACCTTTCCAATTCATATACCTATCCAAATGCTGCAATTTTACCAGCTTCCACCATGTCCTCTCACAGCTCATTCCATACATGTACCACCCTCTGCGTGAAAAGATCGCTCCTTAGATCCCTTTTAAATCTTCCCCTCTCACCTTCAACATATGACTTCTAGTTTTGAACTGCCCTAAACTAGGGAAAAGACCTTGTCTATTTACCCTATCCATGCTCCTCATGATTTTATAACATCACCCCTCAGCCTCTGACGGTCCAGGGAAAAAATAAGCCCCAGTCTATGCATCCTCCCCCTATAGTTCAAACCCTGCAACTCTGGCAACATACTTGTAAATCTTTGCAGAGCCCTTTCAAGTTTCACAACATCACAATATCTAATATGGAACATTTGAGATGAATACATACTAAAACATTCCTCTAAAGCAGAGAGACCAGAACTGCACACATGATTCCAGAAGTGGCCTAACCAATGTCCTATATGACTGTAACATGACTTCCCAACTCAATGCTCTGATCAAGAAAGGCATCAACACCTTCTTCACTACAGTATTTGTCCTCATCACTGGCCTCCCGTTTATTTCTGTGTCATCCACAAACTCGGCTACACAGGCCCAAATGAATGCATTCGCAAGCATGTATTGATGAAGGGGGTGGGAGAGATGATTTGTAGCTGCTTTAGTTGGGGGATGCACCAAAACAAAACACCAAGGATTGTTCAGCAACACTTCCCTCCAGTGTAACTAGCAACACATCGCGAAGCACATGAGCAACAATGTTATAATTTAGAGATGCTGGTGTTGGACTGTGGTGTACAAAGTTAAAAATCACACAACACCAGGTTATAGTCCAACAGGTTTAATTGGAAACATTAGCTTTCGGATCGCCGCTCCTTCATCAGGTGGTTGTGGAGAACACAATTATGAGACACGAACAAACAATCAAGGTAATTTTCAATGTATCATTTCAGTTACATCACACTGTAAACTTTTGCTATGAATTCTGTGTATTACAATCTGATACTCCACAACCATCTGATGAAGGAGCAGCATTCCAAAAGCTAGTGCTCCGAGTAAACCTGTTGGACTATAACCTGAAAAATGTGTTGCTGGAAAAGCGCAGCAGGTCAGGCAGCATCCAAGGAGCAGGAGAATCGACGTTTCGAGCATAAGCCCTAGCCTGGTGTTGTGTGGCTTTTAATAATGTTATAGGTATACTTTCACCTTACAAGTCTCTCTCTCACACACACACAGTTCCATCCGAATGGGGCCACCATTCTAGAGCTCCAGACACACCATCACCTCATCAAGACAGCCAGAGAAACTGTGCAATGCTGGTGATATAACAAGGTTCTAAATAAACTAAATCGAATCCTTAACTGAGTGAATAATGAGGGAGGGATGAGCTTCAGAAGGTTACAGAGATCTCCATGCTGATGTTTAAAGATTTCTGCACAAGTACAAATGCAGTTAAATAAAAACCAACAGACAGACAGCCCGATCAGGTGCACAATGTTTCATTCTGAAGTGTTTCCTGATGAAGACATGACTCACTCTTCCATTCCGGCCGAGTGCACGTGAGTTTCCCCGGCCCAGGGCAGCTTTTCACCGGGGGACAAGGCAACAGAGGCCGGGGCCCGGGGCCTGGAGCCCGGGCCTATGCCCCCACCATCGGGCCTTGGCTGTTATCCCCCCCACCACCCTACCCACGGCTCACACTCACCGTCCCCAACAACAGTGACAAGCCGATCACCAACAAGGAGAGCCCGGGAGGCCGCGATCCGGCCATGACCGACACTGGTACCGCTCGGCGATCTTCCCCCAGTCCGGCCCTCAGCCTCGGCCTCCTCCAGCACCGCTCGCCGGCTCCCTCCCTCCCAGTCTCCCGGCCTGCACAGGGGCGGGGCCACCGCGCCGTCAATCACCCCGCAGGAGGCGGAGCCAACGGAGCCATTTACCCCCCGGGAGGGGGGTCACTGTAATGTCAATTACCCCGTGGGAGGGGGGTCACTGCAATGTCAATTACCCCCTGGGAGGGGGGATATCCGTGTTGTCAATTACCCCCGGGAGGGGGGATATCCGTGTTGTCAATTACCCCCGGGAGGGGGGTCACTGTAATGTCAATTACCCCCGGGAGGGGGGTCACTGCAATGTCAATTACCCCCTGGGAGGGGGGATATCCGTGTTGTCAATTACCCCCGGGAGGGGGGATATCCGTGTTGTCAATTACCCCCGGGAGGGGGGTCACTGTAATGTCAATTACCCCCGGGAGGGGGGTCACTGTAATGTCAATACCCCCGGGAGGGAGGATCTCTTTTATGTCAATTACCCGCTGGGAGGGGGGTCACTGCAGTGTCAATTACCCCCTGGGAGGAGGTCACTGTAATGTCAATTACCCCCGGGAGGGGGATCTCTGTATTGTCAATTACCCCCGGGAGGGGGGTCACTGTAATGTCAATTACCCCCGGGAGGGGGGTCACTGTAATGTCAATTACCCCCAGGAGGGAGGATCTCTGTAATGTCAATTACCCCTGGGAGGGGGTATATCTTTATTGTAAATTACCCCCCTGGGAGGGGAAATATCTTTATTGTTAATTACCCCGGGAGGGGGGTCACTGTAATGTCAATTAGCCCCTGGGAGGGGGGGATCTCTTTAATGTCAATTACCCCCTGGGAGGGAGGATCTCTGTAATGTCAATTACCTCCTGGGAGGGTGTATATCTTTATTGTTAATTACCCCCCTGGGAGGGGAAATATCTATATTGTCAATTCCCCCAGGAGGGGGGGTCACTGTAATGTCAATTACCCCTAGGAGGGAGGATCTCTGTAATGTCAATTACCCCCTGGGAGGGGGGTTACTGTAATGTCAATTAGCCCCTGGAAGGGGGGGATCTCTTTAATGTCAATTACCCCTGGGAGGGAGGTTCTCTGTAATGTCAATTACCCCCTGGGAGGGGGGGGTCACTGTAATGTCAATTACCCCCGGGAGGGGGCATCTCTTTAATGTCAATTACCCCCGGGAGGGAGGATCTCTGTAATGTCAATTACCTCCTGGGAGGGGTATATCTTTATTGTCAATTACCCACCCTGGGAGGGGAGATATCTATATTGTCAATTACCCCCTGGGAGGGGGTCACTGTATTGTCATTACCCCCGGGAAAGGGGATATCCGTGTTGTCAATTAGCCCCTGGGAGGGGGATCTCTGTAATGTCAATTACCCCCTGGGAGGGGGGATGTCTGTATTGTCAATTACCCCCTGGGAGGGGGTCACTGTATTGTCATTACTCCCTGAGAGGGAGGGTCTCTATATTGTCAATTACCCCCTGGTAGTGGGGAGTCACTGTAATGTCAATTACCCTCTGGGAGGGGAAAAATCTGTAATATCAATTAACCCTTGGGGGGGGGTATCTGTATTGTCAGGGAGGGAGGGTCTCTATATTGTCAATTACTCTCTGGTAATTGACAGTGGGGAGTCACTAATGTCAATTACCCCCCTGGGAGGGGTATCTCTGTAATATCAATTCCCCAGTATGTTAGCCTTCATAGTGAGAAAGATTCGGGTACAGTGATGTCTTGCTGTAATTGTAGGGCATTGGTGAGACCACACATATTTTTGGCATCCTTAAGAAGGATGTTCTGACTCTAGAAGGAGTGCAATGAAGATTTATGAGACTGATTCTGGGATGGCAGGACTGATAATATGACGAGAGACCAGATCACTTCATACTACAATGACTGGCAGGTGATACTCCCAATGGCACGGGAGTCTAGAACTACTGATTATGGTCTAAGGATACAGAGTAGGTCAAGGACCAAGATGACAAGAAATTTCTTCATCTGGAGGCTGGTGAGCCTGTGCAATTCTCTACTTGGAAACAGTTAAGACCAAAACAGTGAATATTTTCAGGAAGGCATTAGATATAGTTCTTAGAGCTAAAAGGTATGGAGAGAAAGTGAGAATAGGGGCTGAGTTGGATGATCAGCCATAATCATATTGAATAATGGAGCAGGCTGGATGGGTTGAATAGCCTACGCTTGTTCCAATTTTTTACATTTCTTTCACCTACATAAGGTGACACCAGACACTGTGGGGGACACGCATACCCTGTGTCCATCAGTTTGCTTTTCATTCCTCCGGCTCATGAAAGTGCACAATCCGAATAACCTATCATTTCAAAAAGGATAGCAGTCTGGAGTTTGACAGTTGTCCCAAAAAACAACATAAAAACAATTAAAGCGAGTCACAAAGGTGGATCAGTGATCGGGTAGCAGTAGAGTAGCTACCAGTGGTTAGGAATCATGAAGAGATATCAGTGGATTAGAGCAGATAGAAATGAGCACGAGCAGATAGCAGTGAGCAGGTAACAGTGAACAGGAGCAGATAATATTTGGCTGGAGCAGATAGCAGTGAGCAGGGAGATGAGGCAGTGGATTGGGCAGATAGCAGTGAGCAGGGTTATGGTGACACTCTGTCTGCCTGCCTTGGGTTGAATTCCAATGGCTGTGGGAGAACGCTGTATAGAGGGCATTAAAGCCCCATTGAAAGGCAACAATTAGTATCCAGGTGGAAAGGCCATCCATGGGTATTCTCATATCCCAAACTGAATTGGGCAGAGGCAGGAAAGCAGAGGTTGCTGATTCTGCACCCTGCAGCCCAAAATGAACTGCAGGAACTCTCATCCCAAAAATGCCACCTGGATCTGTGACTACCAATCTGGCAATCTCGACTTTGTCTGTGCTTTGTTCAGCAAAGGCCAAGCAATTTCCTGATTTCCAATAATCAGTCCTTTTTGTTTGTTACAAAACTGCATTTTAACATCACAATATTTCACAGGTTAAAATACTTAAAATAACTAGTACATTTAAAGTTTAAAAGAAGAAAACACAAAAAGTAGGTTCATTGTGTCTTTTAGTAACTCTCAATTAATATGATTTCTGACTTACAATTGTGTTTAAAAATGATAAAATGAGGTTTTAGTTTTCATTTGTTCATTTAACCTTTTTTCAACTCCAGCACACAGTTTTGTTTGAATCAGCCAACAGGTTTCAAATAAATTCATTTTGGTTTCTTGCTCTTTATTTTTAACCACACGTCACTAATAGCTCTCAAGTCTCTATGATATGTCATTTCTCAAGCAAAACTTAACCATGGATTTCAGAATACGAGTAATTCCATTAATAGAAAACAGTTTCTCCAAAAGATATACAAGATTTTCTAGAGGGCTGAAAGTATTTTGAATGCACAAGGTTTATTTATTCAATTGTAGAGACATTTGAAATTTTAACTCATCTTTTCACCCACTGAAGCTGCTTGACCTGCTGAGCATTTCAAATATGTTGGGCTTTACCTTCAATTTCCAGCATCTGTTATTTTTGTGTAGTTTTGATTATTTTGTCAGTGTAATGTTTTCAGGAAGGCATAAACCACTTTTTTATGCTACAGGAAATGTTTATTGTGTATATCAATAAACCAATCTGAGGCAGGATCAAAGATAAAGGTTTGCAGGTTAAATTCAGGAAGGTAACAGTTCTGGCTTTGTCACATGTTTTATAAACTGAAGTAAATGTCTTAGATTGTAGTAACAGCATTTATTTAAAGCTAATTCTGTCTTGAAATACTTGATTTTATAATATGTTTTACTTTTTGCAATTCAATTTTATTAGCAAAAGGAGCTTTCAACTAATTGATATTTTGACAAAAGCTGACTCCACTCGGGTTTGTATTTAGTCAGCGTAAGTACATGTTACACAGAATACAATTAGAATACAATTGAATGGTTTCCAATTTATGGCAGTAAGAAAGTCAAATAAAGTTTTTTTTGTCTGATCCCCAGAAACAGTTTCGAAGTAACTTCAAATGAAACATCTGTGAACAGTGTGAACAGATGTCATCAGTTTCACAGCTTCTTTCATTTCTAGTTTCAAAAATAGTTTTGCTTTACAGACTGAAACTCTGCAGTTCTTCATGCAGGAACACATGAAAACTGAATTGAAAGTTATTTTCCTACGTATGGGAGTCTATCTAACAGGGATCACAGAAAAGTAGTTTTATTATCCTGGTGTTAAATTATTGTTAGAACCCTCGCTGATTTTTCATTATTTTATTTTTATTTTTCACCATTTTTAGTTTGGAGCTGAAAGCTAAAGTGACCTTAAAGCTGTAAGCAGTAACTCCTGTATTTTGTTTTAGAAAGGAGAACAAGCAAACTGTTGTTTATTTATGAGGTGAAGCCTGGAAGATATTTATATGTTTATTCTTGCTAAAAGTAGTCTATAGATGTTTTGACTCCAGAATGGCCTTATGCTCAAACAGCTGGCAGATATTAGAATGGAAACAGGAGCCTCATTGGGAGAGACAACCAGACCAACATGTAGAAACCAGAGCTTGAACTGTGTTTAAACAGGATTGTGCCTGCAAAAGCTATACGATAAAAATTTGAATGCTCTCTGGTTGTCCTCCCATTATCAACTTATTGAAAGTTCAGAGAACAAGAATCTCAGTTATAAGAATTAAATAAATATTATTTGGAGGCTGCTGGAAGCTATCTGCACACATTGATGTCATTAGAAACCAAGCAACATACAATCCCATGTGTTTTGTGTGGTTATGGATTCTGTAAGCAATATAAGTGAGCTGATCAGTTAAATCATATTATTTTTCTTCTGATATATCCCTTGACTGTGTCTCTGTTTGTCGTCTATGAGAGTAAGGGGCTAGAATCAAAGAAGATTGGGTTTAAATCATAGACATTAATTAAATTACCTCATTGTTTAACTTTGCTCTGCTAAAGCTACTGCATTATTAATAAATGGTTAGTTTTTTGCTTAAGCTATAAACCTGACATCTTGTATCAGTAATTTACAAAGTCTGGTACTGGTTATTCAATAAGTCTGGTTATGAACCATTGTGGTCAATTTTAAGACTCATTGTGTTTTTAATTTCACTGTGTTGCAAATACAAGGAGAGGGAAGCTTGTTTGATTTGGCTTTCTCCATGTTGTAAAATTACACCATAAATTAGGTTTGGTAGCTTTATCCTAAGTAATTAAAGTAAGTGTGCCAATCTGTATAACCATGCTATGAGTCTCCATATCTGCTTAGTGGCAGGTGCATGTCAAATAAATTTGGAATGAAGACTAACCAAATTAATTTGGCAAGTAATTTCAAAGAGAAAGACACTTTTTTTAAACAATTATCTAATTGTTGCTTTAATATCTTGTTTATATAGGGAAATAAATCTCATCAATTTGATTTTGTATTTTCTTCCATTGTGGAGAATTAAAAGATACATCATTTCTTCATTCTTGAATTTAGTTTTGTGAAAAGGTGTATGGAGCAACACCAAAGCTCAGGAATCTGGCTAATTGATGTTGTACAGGAGAGATGTTAGAGATGAGAGGTGAGAAAGGAATTGCTCATCAGATGAAAAGTCTTTCTACTAATTTGTCCGTGAATTACAAGACAGATGAAGAGCATAAAAATTGAGTTGTAAACATCACTGAGAACTTTGAAACAAATGATAACTTCTCCAGGAGGGGCCAGTGATTTGCCTCCATGGGTTTTGTCCTTTTCCTTCTGATGGAATATGGGGCTTGTTATAATGAGAGTGTGTTGAAAACAACGGGTCAACAGGAGAACAGCATGTGCAAGGGCTTTTCCCATCCTGTTTCTTACAATAGTTCAGCTCCAGTTGTCAGAGACATGGCCAACTCTGGTATTAAAGTCCCCAGAGAGAGGATTTTTTTTTAATGGCAATGAGAAAATATAGAAAATGGATAGCACAGAAACAGGCTATTTGATCCATCAGCCGATAAAGAGCTAATCAGCTTAATCTCCATTACCGACTCTGATTTAAAGCCTTGTAAGTGACAGCACTTTCCAAGGTATTTGTTTTAAATCCGATGATGTTTTCTGCCCCAACCACCCATTCAGGCAGCTAGTGACACCACCCTCCAAGTAAAAAAAATTATCATTTAACTGTTCTGAATTAAAATCTCCATTTGTCTTCTTAATTACAAAGTAATTTCTAGCTTTCTAAACTTTTGTTTTTGGGATGTGAGCATTGTTAGCCAGACAATAGACAATAGGTGCAGGAATAGGCCATTCTGCCCTTCGAGCCCGCACCACCATTCAATATGATCATGGCTGATCATCCTTAATCAGTATCCTGTTCCTGCCTTATCTCCATAACCCTTGATTCCACTATCCTTGAGAGCTCTATCCAACTCTTTCTTAAATGAATCCAGAGACTGGGCCTCCACAGACCTCTGGGGCAGAGCATTCCACACAGCCACCACTCTCTGGGTGAAGAAGTTTCTCCTCATCTCTGTCCTAAATGGTCTACCCCATATTTTTAAACTGTGTCCTCTGGTTCGGGACTCACCCAACAGCGGAAACATGTTTCCTGCCTCCAGAGTGTCCAATCCTTTAATAATCTTATATGTCTCAATCAGATCCCCTCTCAGTCTTCTAAACTCAAGGGTATACAAGCCCAGTTGCTCCAGTCTTTTAGCGTAAGGTAGTCCTGCCATTCCAGGAATTGACCTTGTGAACCTACGCTGCACTCCCTCAATAGCCAGAATGTCTTTCCTCAAATTTGGAGACCACAACTGCACACAGTACTCAAGGTGTGGTCTCACCAGGGCCCGGTACAGCTGCAGAAGAACCTCTTCGCTTCTATACTCAATCCCTCTTGTTATGTAGGCCAGCATGCTGTTAGCTTTCTTCACTACCTGCTGTACCTGCTTTCCTGCTTTCTCTCTCCCACCTTTCTTAAAAAGTGGTACAACATTAGCCACCCTCTAATCCGCAGGAACTGATCCCGAATCTATCGAACTCTGGAAAATAATCACCAACGCATCCACGATTTCTCGAGCCACCTCCTTCAGTACCCTGGGATGTAGACCATCAGGCCCCAAGGACTTATCAACCTTCAGACCTAACAGTCTCTCCAACACCAATTCCTGGCAAATATAAATTCCCTTAAGTGCAGGTCCTTCAGCCACTGTTACCTCAGGGAGATTGCTTGTGTCTTCCCCAGTGAACACAGATCTGAAGTACCAATTCAATTCTTCTGCCATTTCTTTGTTCCCTGTAATATATTCCCCTGTTTCTGTCTTCAAGGGCCCAATTTTAGCCAGGCCAGTATTTATTGCATCTCCTTAATTTCCCTTGAGAAGACAGTGGAAAGATTTGCTCAGGTCATTGACTATAGGTCTGGCGTTACATGTAGGCCAGACAGGGTTAGGACAGCAGATTTTACTCCCTGAGGGATGTTAGTGAATTGGGTGGGGACCTTAGAAAAATCGCAAAGTTTAAGATTGCTAACAAACAGATCAGCTTGTTATTCTATTTATACAGAATAATTGGGATTCCTGCGCCAGCTGCCATGTGAAATTTGAAGTGATTTCTCAGAGTGTTCAGGTTACAGGAGACCATGTTGGGAGCTGCAGCAGACACATCTAAAAATTAGATATCAACCTGACAAAGTCACAACACAAGATTACTTGCATAGCAAACAGCATTAAAAGCAATTTAGATGGGGGGTTATGCAATTCCACAAACAATGTAGTCTTCCTACATCCAATTGTGAATGTTGATAGACAATTAAACAACTCACTGGAGGATACTCCATAGAAACATAGGAAAATAGGGGCAAGAGTGGATCATTCAGCATTTCAAACCTGCTCTGCCATTCAGTATGATTTGGCTGATCATCCAACTCAGTACCCTGTTCACACTTTCTCCTCGTACCATTTGATCCCTTTAGCCAAAAGAACTACATGTAACTCCATAAATATTCAGCAGCACAGTGGCTCAGTGGTTAGCACACTGCTGCCTCACAGCACCAGGGTCCCAGGTTCAATTCCAGCCTTGGGTGACTGTCTGTGTGGAGTTTGCACATTCTCCCTGTGTCTGTGTGGGTTTGCTCCAGTTTCCTCCCACAGTCCAAAGATATGCAGGTCAGGTGAGTTGGCCATGCTAAATTGCCCATAGTGTTCTGTGCTATGGGTTACTCTTCGGAGGGTTGGTAAGGACTTGTTAGGCTGAAGGGCCTGTTTCCACACTGTAGGGAATCTGATCTATTACCAAACCCAATGATGGGATGCTCAATATGTCAGTGTAAAATATTAGGCTGAAGCATTTGAAATAATTTTCAACCAGACTTATCAAGAGATAATTCATCCTGGACTCTTCAAGAGATCTCCAGAATCACATGTGCCAGTTTCAGCGAATTGGATGCACTCCATGTAATATCACGAAATAGTTGAAGGTGCTAGATAGTGCAAAGGCAATGGGTCCTGATGATATTCTGACAATACAACTGCAGATTTGTGCTCCAGAACTTGACATGCTCCTACCAACCTGCTTCAATATAGCTACAACATGGGCATCTAACCAACACTATAGAAAATTGCACCATACATAAAAAGCAAGACAAACTCAAATTGATCAATCATTGCTCCATCAGTGTACTCTCAATCATCAGTAAAGTGATGAAGGGGTCACCATCAGTGCTTTCAAGCAGCATTTACTTAGCAATTATCTGTTTATTGATGCTCAGTCTGGGCTCCATCAGGGCCACTCAGCTCCTGACCCCATTATAGCTTTAGTCCAAACATGGACAAGAAAAGCAGAATTCCGAAGAGGCAGAGACATCTTGGCATCAAGGAACACGGATGAAACTTGAGTTGATGGGAATATACCAAACGTTATACCAAGCCAAAGAAAAAGGATTATGGTTGTTAAAGGTCAGTCAACACAACCACCTGCAAGTTCCTGTGTAAACCACTCACCATCCTGACATGGAAATATGTCACTATACTTTCAGTGTTGCTGGATCAAAATCCATAACAGTTGGTGTACCTACAACATGGACTGCAGTAATTCAAGAAAGCAGCTCACCATGACCTCTTTAAAGACAATAAATGCTCTTCTAGCCAGCCAAGCCCACCTCTTCTGAAATAATTAAAATTAAATAACCTCCTCTGGTTTCTGTGTCCATCCATGCTACTGTTATAGGGCTGATCCCCTTAAAAGGTAAAATGCAAGTTTTCAAGTTGTGATTATAGGTTTTCAGAAAATTATGCCGTTAAGCAGACTTTCTGGTAAGAACAAATTCTATTGTCTTAACCTGTTGTTGCTAATGAGTTGAGACTTGATTAAACTAAATCAAGGCATTTATTCAGATAAATGTGAGGTACAGCATTTTAGTAAGGGAAATCAGGGCAGGACTTAAACACTTAATGGTAAGGTCCAAGGGAGTGTTGCTGAACAAAGAGACCTTGAACAAAGAGTGAAGGTCCATAGTTCCTTGAAAAGGTGACCTTATAGAGGTTTATAAAATCATGAGGAGCATGGATAGGATAAATAGACAAGGTGAAAGCCGATGCTGGAGATTACAGCCAAGAGTGTAGTGCTGGAAATCGATCAGGCAGTATCCAAGAAGCAGGAAAATTGACGTTTCAGGCAAAAGCCATTCATCAGGAATGAGGGTGGGAGCCTCCGCTGAGTCTGCTCCCAGGAGGACCAGTTCCACCACAGAATACACCAGCTGGCCTCCTTCTTGAAAGACTGCAATTTCCCCTCCCACATGATGCCTTCCAGCTCATCTCATCCACATCCTGCACCTCTGCCTTCGAACTCCAACAGGGACAGAATCCCCTCCCCACTCTGGTCCTCACCTTCCACCTCACCATCCTCCATATACATCACATCATCTACCGACATTTCCACCACCTCCAAATGGACCCCGCCACCAGGGATATATTTCCCTCCCCACCCCTTTCCGCTTTCCGTAAAGACCATTCCCTCCACAACTACCTCATCAGGTCCACACCCCCAAACAACCCACCCTCCCTTCCTGGCACCCTCCCCTGCCACCACAGGAATTGCAAAACCTGTGCCCACACCTCCTCCCTCACCTCTGTCCAAGGCCCCATAGGAGCCTTCCACTTCCATCAACACTTCACCTGCACGTCCACACATGTCATTTACTGTATCCGTTGCTCCCAATGCAGTCTTCTCTACATTGGGGAGGCAGGACACCTACTCACAGAGTGCTTCAGAGAACGTCTCTGGGACACCCGCACCAATCAATCCCACCGCCCTGTGGCCGAACACTTTAACTCCCCTCCCATTCTGCCGAGGACATGCAGATCCTGGGCCTCCTTCATCACCACTCCCTCACCACCCGATGCCTGGAGGAAGAACGCCTCATCTTCTGCCTCGGGACCCTCCAACCCTAGGGCATCAATGTGGCTTTCACCAGTTTCCTCAATTTCTCTCCCCCACCTCACCCCAGTTCCAACCTTCCAGCTCAGCACCACCCTCATGACCTATACTATTTGTCCATCTTCCTTCCCACCTATCCACTTCACACTCCCCTCCGACCTATCACCCTCACCCCCACCTCCAATCACCTATTGCATTCTCAGCTCCCTCCCCCCACAGCCCTCCCCCTCCCAGTTATCACTCCACCCCCGAGGTTCCTAGCCTCATTCCTGATTAAGGGCTTTTGCCCGAAACTTTGGTTTTCCTGCTCCTCGGACGCTGCCTCACCAGCTGTACTTTTCCAACACTTGGCTCTAAATAGATAAGGTCTTTTCCTTGGGATGGGGGAAATCCAGAACTAGAGGGCATAGGTTTAGTGTGAGAGGGGAAAGATTTAAAAGGGACCTAAGGGGCAGCTTTTTCAGACAGTTTGGTGGTGTGTGTATGGAATGAGTTGCCAGAGGAAGTGATGGAGGCTGGTACAATTACAACATGTAAAAGGCATCTGGGGGATTCAACATGGCGGTGATCCAGTAGGTCTGCCCTGCTGAGCTCTGCATCAGAATCCAGAGAAAGTGGTGCGCTTACTCTCCCTTTATTACCCATTGTGGTAGAAATTGATAGTTTTTGACCCCCCAGAATTGCTGTGAGTTAGTTTAAGAGTGTTAGAAAAATGACTAAAAGGAAAGGACAGTGAGGATTGCAGCAAGCAAGGCACTCCCCTGCAACAATGGACACATCTGCGGCCATAGCGTCGGTCTCCGTGAGTGTTCCTGGGGACTTACCTGTGGAGGAGAGCCTGATCTTGGAGGTTGTGAAACTCCAAGAGAAGATCGATTCAGCGATGGAGGAGACCCAGACCAGGCTGGAACCAATCTGAAGCATGACCAGGAGATCCAATGTCTCGGGTAGCACGTTGGTGGAGGTGGAGTAGCAGACCGCGGTCTCTGAAACCGCAGCGGAATCCTAGGGGGGCCGGGTCCAGGCCCTAGTACAGCAGGTACGGGCTTTGGTAGAGCAGGTTAATTGAGGCCGTCAGAAGAACATCTGCCTGGTCAGGCTGCTGGAAAGGGAAGAAGAAGGTCAGCTCGTCAGCTTCTTGGAGCAATGGCACCCACAGTGTTTGAAGCTGGAAATCAAGGCAGGCTGGGTGCGGTCGAGCAGGCCCACTGGGTCGCAATGCGCAGGCCCAGATTGGACCAGCCCCCCTGCCCGGTCCCAGTGCAACTCCAGCATTATAGAGATAAGCAAATGGTGCTTATCCACAGGCTCTGATATACAAAGGATCACAAATTATGCTTTTCCAAGACTTTTCTGCAGCCGTGATTCACAAGAGGAAGGCCTTTGATGAGGTAAAAAGGCGGCTGAGGGATTTGAATATTCAGTACTCTGTAAGATATCTGGCAATATTACATTTCAGCCACAGAGGGTCCATGTTTAACTTTGACTCACCAGAAAACGCAACGGACTTCCTGGATACCTTAAAATAGACAACTTGGTTTACCTGGTTGTCGGGTTTTTTTTTAATATGTGGGGTGTCCTATTTGTTTTCTCTTTTTCTCTCTCTTCTACCTTCTCTCTCCTCTCCCATCATCCTTTGTTTTATTCCATCCTTTTTCTCATCATTTCCTTTTCCTTTCTCTCTCTTAGTATTTGATGGGAGGGTCAGTGGGGGGAGGAGGGGGTTATATTTTTTTACCAGGAGTGCCTAAGGTTAACGTATGGATGGGACAGGATGAGTGCCCACTTTTAATTTTCTTGTTATAAGATGCATGTAACTTTTTCTTACTTTGTGTTGTCTGGGGCTGGGACAAGGCTTCAGCTAGAAGGAGGCAGAACACATCAGATGGCCTCCTTCTTTAGAGACCGCAATTTCCCTTCCCACGTGGTTAAAGATGCCCTCCAATGCATTTCATCCACATCTCGCACCTCCGCCCTCAAACCCCACCCCTCCAACCGTAACAAGGACAGAGTGCCCCTGGTGCTCACCTTCCACCCTACCAACCTTCACATAAACCACATCATCCGCCGATATTTCCGCCACCTCCAAACGGACCCCACCACCAGGGATATATTACCCTCCCCACCCCTTTCCGTAAAGACCGTTCCCTCCATGACTACCTGGTCAGGTCCACGCCTCCCCAACAACCCACCCTCCCTGGCACTCTCCCCTGCCACTGCAGGAATTGCAAAACCTGCACCCACACCTCCCCCCTCACCTCCATCCAAGGCCCCAAAGGAGCCTTCCACATCCATCAAAGTTTCACCTGTACATCCACCAATGTCATTTATTGCATCCGTTGCTCCCGATGCGGTCTCCCCTACGCCTCCTAGCAGAGTGCTTTAGGGAACATCTTCGAGACACCCGCACCAATCAACCCCACCACCCTGTGGCCCAACATTTCAACTCCCCCTCCCACTTTGCCGAGGACATGCAGGTCCTGGGCCTCCTCCACCGCCGCTCCCTCACCACCCAACACCTGGAGGAAGAATGCCTCATCTTTCGCCTCATCTTCCACCTCAGAACACTTCAACCCCAGGGCATCAGTGTGGACTTCACCAGTTTCCTCATTTCCCCTTCCCCCACCTCACCCCAGCTCCAACCTTCCAGCTCAGCACTGTCCCCATGACCTGTCCTACCTGCCTATCTTCCTTTCTACCTGTCCACTCCACCCTCTCTGACCTATCACCTTCATCCCTACGCCCATTCACCCATTGTACTCTTTGCTACCTTCCCCCAATCTCCTCTCTGACCTATCACCTCCATCCCCACCCCCATTCACCTATTGTACTCTATGCTACTTTTTCCCCACCCCCACCCCCCTCTCATTTATCTCGCCACTCTGCAGGCACCCTGCCTCTATTCCTGATGAAGGGCTTTTGCCCGAAATGTCGATTTTCCTGCTCCTCGGATGCTGCCTGACCTGCTGTGCTTTTCCAGCACCACTCTAATCTAGACTCAGCTAGAAGCAGCCATGGAGAGGTTAGTGGATTTTATGAGCTCCCCCTGTGGGCAAGGAGGAATGTCTCCTTTCATTTGTGTTAGATGTTGGTTTGTTGTAGAAGTAGTCGTTAGAAGTTTTGATTTGTTAGTTTTGGCAGCTGTATTTTCAAATTTATATGAACTGTTTGCTGTTTTCACTTGGCGCATTATGAATGGGGTTCTTCCTCCTGGGGGATCATGGAATGTTGCAGACAGCTGTGGCTAACCATTCATTTAAAAGGTGCACCTGGAACGTTAAGGGGAATCATTCACCAATTAAGAGAAAAAAATGCTTTCAAGCATTCGAAAAGAGAGGGTTGATGTAGCCTTGCTGCAAGAAAAACGTCTAACTGATAAGGAACACTTGAAATTACAGCAGGGAGGGTTTGGCCGGTTGTTTTTCTCATTCTTTAATTCAAAAAGTTGAAGAGTTGCTATACTCCTCCGGAAGAATCTCCCATTTCAACTGTTAGACCAAATTAAGGATGAATATGGGTGGTTTATGATTCTTAAAGCTTTAATACATGGGGAGGAATATGGGATTTTAGATGTGTGGCGATGTCTCCACCCTGAGAGTAGGGATTTAACCTTTTTCTCTAACCCACAGAAGTGCTATATTAGGATTGTCATGTTTTTATCCTTATCGACCTTTTTGAATTCAGTGCTGTCTTGCAGAATTGGGAACATAGCCAGTTCTGATCATGCGGCAGTTTTACATGTACTTTAACGCCATTGGTAATGGGACAGGCTCGCGGCATTAGCGCATGGATTCTTTCCTCCTGAAGGATAGCAAGTTTATTCAGTACTTTTCACAGGAATTTAAAACTTTTTGGGACATTAAGGTAGGTACGGCCAGTAATCTGTCAGTGCTCTGGGAGCTGCTGAGGCCTACGCAAGGGGTTTGATTATTTCTTACTCAGCGACATGGAAGTGGCAGAAGGGAGAGCAGCAGTGTTTGCTCGAGGTCCGGCTGAAGGCATCTGAAACAGCATACTTTGACAGACCGTCTGTAACCAAGTTGCAGTGGATTACAGCCCTCAGGGCTATTTTTAATGCTGCACTTACCCAGACAGCAAAGAGGGAAATCTCCTTTGCGAAACAGAGGTTATTCGAGTATGGTGATAAACTGGGTAGATATCTAGTGTACCTGGCTAGAAAGCAGAGTCAGGCAGCATCCAAGGAACAGGAAAATTGACGTTTCGGGCATAAGCCCTTCTTCAGGAATGATTCCTGAAGAAGGGCTTATGCCCGAAACGTCGATTTTCCTGTTCCTTGGATGCTGCCTGACCTGCTGCGCTTTTCCAGCAACACATTTTCAGCTCTGATCTCCAGCATCTGCCGTCCTCACTTTCTCCTAGAAAGCAGAGTGCCCTCCAATCTATCACATCCATTAAAGAGAGTGCTGGTACTCTCTCTCGCGATACCAAAAAGATTAACACAGCATTTAGACATTCTACTTTGAGCTGTACCAGTCGGAGGGTTGTGAGGACAGATTGGCGAAGATGGAGTCCTTTCTTAAGACCTTGGACCTTCCAGGTGTAACTCCAGAGCAGGTGTCTTTTTGAATGCCCCTTTGACAATCCAAGAGATACAGGAGGCGGTGAGGCAGCTCCAGGGCGGTAAAGCGCCTGGCCCAGACCGATTTCAAAGTGATTTTTACAAGGAGTTTATAGACATACTGGCCGGGCCACTGTTGGATATGTACAACTACTCATACAGTCAGAACTGCCTCCCATCCTCTCTGAGAGAAGCAAATATTTCTCTTATTCTCAAGAGAGGGAAATCCCCAGAGGATGGTACTTCGTACAGGCCCATGTCGTTATTGAACATGGATTTTAAACTTCTGTTGAAAACGCTGGTGTTTAGGTTGGAGAGGGTTTTGCCACTCATTGTAAAGGTGGACCAGACAGGTTTCATTTAGGGTCAATAATATTAGAAGAATATTAAACATGGTTATGGTATGCCAGCAAGGGTATATTCCAGGCTTGGTAGTCTCCCTGGATGCAGAGAAAGTATTTGACTGGGTGGAGTGGCCGTACCTCTTTTATGTACAGGAGCAGTTTGGTCTTGGGGGCGTTTTTGCCAGGTGGGTATCAGTGTTATATAGTGACCCGAAAGCAGTGGTTCTCACTAATGGTATAGGGTCTGATAATTTTAGTATCGGTAGAGGTAGCCGACAAAGGTGCCTTCTGTATTACTATTTACATTGGTGATTGGTGGTGCAGGCCATCTGGAGGGACCCCAATATAATGGTCCTGGAGGTAGGATCAGGCAGGCATAAGATCACTCTTTATGCAGATGACATTCTTCTCTTTTTAACTGTTCCAATGATATCTGTGCCCTGTTTAATACAAGTGATTAATCTATTTGGTTCATTCTTGGAGTATAAAATAAATTTCATGAAGTCGGAGGGCCTTATTAGAATATCCGATCTTGGGGGTGGAACCTGTTTCCCTTTCAGGTGGTCACAGGGAATATTTAAGCATTTTTATCACCCCGGCCTTTGTTCAATTATATAAAGCTAACTTTGTGCAGTTGCTAGAGAAGACAGGATCTTCAGCGCTGGGAGGATCTTCCGATATCCTGGTTGGATAGAATAGCTCTGGTAAAAATGAATGCTCTTCCTCATTTATTATATCCCATGCAAATGCTCCCTTTGATGCTGCCTAGGCAAGCACTACAGAGGCTTTACAGTTGGCTCGGATCTTCCATCTGGCATCATAGGCAGCCTCTTATTAAGCTTGCCAAATTGCAGCTTCCCCAGGGAATGGGAGGTGTGGATATTCCAGATTTTAAGAAATATCAATGTGGGTAATTGGGCTTGCTGTGGTCAATTTGGCTGGACATCGAGGCCTCCCAGGCAAAATGCTGCCTCATCAATTTGTTGTTTATGGACAAGATGAGGACTGTTATGGACCATTGCAGAGATCCAGTTGGCCTTAACACGGTTAAGCATGGAGAATGATGTGACAAGGTGAGGGCAATTTACAAAAAAATTCCCCTTTCAGTCCCATAGTAGGAATGTTAGCATTCCGGCCGGGATCGATGGACTCTGGCAGTCTCCTGTTTGGGAGATCTATTTGATGGGAGGTCATGATGTCTTTTGAACAGCTGAGCAAGAAGTATGAATTTTTTAGGAGGGACCTCTTTCATTACTTTCAGATTAGGGAATTTATACGGAAAAAGACTACTTAATGGTTAGTCCCTATAAGTCGGATATGGAGAGGAGAGTTCTTCGGCCCACATGCGCTCTCTCGGTTAGTACTCTATCATTTGTTAGGAAGTAATGTCTCAAAGGACATTGAGCAGCTGTGCGGAATCTGGACTCAAGAATTGGGGGTGGAGAGATCTCGTCAGAGGAGTGGGAGGATATTTGGGAGAATGTAAGGAAGATTTCAATTTGCAACAGGACAGAGGCTATGCAACTGAAGGTACTCCACAGGGGGCTCATTTGGCACTGTAGCGGCTTGCAAGATTTAAGACAGGAGCGATCCCAATGTATCCCAAATGTAAAACAGATGTTGGTACTCTTATTCATTGCTTGTGGTCATGTCACAAGCTTCGTAGGTTTCGGGGAGCTATAGTCAGTGTTTTTGAAGGGTCGTGGGAACTGAGGTCAAGGTGGATCCGGTGTCCCTTCTTTTGGGCTTGCCAAATCTCCCTTCTTTGGACATGCATGGGAAGAAACTGTTTAATATTATTTCATTCTGTGCGAGGAAGAACATTCTAATGAGCTGGGTGTTGGAGAATCCCCTGGGACTCTTGGGATTGCATCGATTAGTTATGGAGGACATCCCCTTGGACTTCCTTATGAGTATGGTGCACTACGTTTTATAGAACATGGCAGCCCTTTATGAATTATATGGAGGCAATCTTGTTGACTATATTGGTTAAGGCCTTTGTGTAGTCATGAAGGCTACGTCTAGCAGTCTAGGGACCCCTGGGAGGAAGAATTCTGAACAAACACAGGTATGCCTACTGATGTTCCTGGTGGTGGGGAGCTTTGGTGGAAGTGCGCTGAGTGAGGTAACTTAACTGAATGTAATTTAATTTATCTTGGTTCAACTTGGCTTAATTTAGATTTTTTTAGTTATTTGTTAAATTGTAATTTTTGTAGATTTTTTCTCTCTCCTCAGTGGTTTATGGAGTAGAGTAGTAGTTTGTTTACTGTTATTGTTGTTATATTATAATATTGTTATACTGTTTTGTAGTGATTTTGTAATTTTGTTAAAAGTTTTTTTCTCAATAAAAGTATTTACAATAAAAGGCATCTGGATGGGTATATGAATGGGAAGGGTTTCGAGCAATATGGGCAAAGTACTGGCAAATGGGACTAGATTAGGTTAGGATATCTGGTCAACATGGATGAGTTGGGCTGAAGAGTCTATTCCACTGCTGTATATCTCTGTGATTCGAATACTAATAATTCACAGTGCCCCAATATTTTGTTCTTTGCCCATTAAGGTGACAGATTTAAAATTCTTGGTGGACATGCAAACTCATTTTGTAGGATTTCCAGTTTGTCTTTTGCAAGATTTGTGAAGGTTTGTAGCTCAGGTTGAGATTTAGGGTGTAGGCTTGCTCGCTGAGCTGTAGGTTTGATATCCAGACGTTTCGTTACCTGGCTAGGTAACATCATCAGTGGCGACCTCCAAGTGAAGCGAAGCTGTTGTCTCCTGCTTTCTATTTTGATTAAAGTAAAGCCACCATCGTCTTACCAGACCACAGGATTGCTCTCTCATTTGAGAGAGACAACTGGTGGTGATTTAACCTTAGGGTCATACCTCAGGCGAGGGGAGAACATTCCTCCATGGTAATTTCAACTGGTGCGTGAATTGAATCTTATTAGAATCACATTGCATCGCAACTGACCAGCCAACTAGCTAATCGACCCCCTTGTTTTTTTTTCATTTTTTTCTTGGCACAGGTTCCCAGGGGAATACCACAGATTCCCCGGTGTGGAATTGAACCCCAGTCTCCAGTGTGATGGGCAGGGATACTAACCACTACTGAGGACCGTTTTTTTTTTCTTTTTTATTCAATTTCCACCACCAGGAAGATAGGAAAACACCCGATTGGCCAGTGACAAGCACTGCCCTTCACAAGAGGGCAATACTGTGTGAAATTTCCAGTTTTTTTTTATTCTTTTTTTGTGTGTGCAGGTGTGAGACACAGTGAAAGACACAAAGTGCACGAATCTTTATTCAATTTCCACCACCAGGAAGATAGGAAAACACCCGGGTGGCCAGTGACAAACACTGCCCTTTCGACCCCCTTGTTTTTGATAACCTTCAATTAAATAATTTTGTCTAAGTTCACAAAACCCAGTTTCGTCCTAAATGTTAATTAGTGCAAACAACGTTTGATTCTAGTCAACTTTGAAACTGAGTCTTGCTGAAGTTCTTTGAGTCTCTCCTGGTGTTAATCACCCACTGATATTTGGACGGAAGAAAGAGGAGAACCGGAAGTGCGTCGCGGTGAAAGTGCTTTATCCCTTACAATGGCGGCTCGGTGAGGAATAGAGTCGTAGAGATGAGGAGCTGAATGCAATCCGCCTTCATCGGCTTAATGAGGTATTGTTTTATGCAATGGCATGGTTTGGTACCTTAGACAAACGATTAGCCGTTTTTACACCGTGATGCGAACAGTAAAGGTTGACGCTATTAAAGCCTACGTTTCAGTTTGCAGAGTTGAAGGCCCAGGCCTAATCCCCATCCTCCCAGTTTCCTGGATCTGGATCGCAGGGAGGGGGATGACCTGACCTGATGGTGGAGGGTCTGCTGCACGGGTATGATATGCCACAAGACAAATATTGAGGGTGAGGATTTTAATATAGTTAAAACGCGGCGTTTGTATCGTGCCCTTGTTTCCTCATCGTCCCCAGTAATTTCAGACCATTTGACTGAATGATGACTTTTTACGTGTTAGACTTCTGATGCAAATGAAGAAGCCTAGAATCTGACTCCAGTCTGAAATAACAACATCGATAGTAATTATTTATGCTTTTCAAACGACATTTCATCATCGTACGTTAACTTCTTTTTTTCTAGACTTAATGAATTTAACAAAGTTAACTGGGAAGGAACTTCAGTTTGTGAAACTCCCAGTAACAAGTAAGTTTTAAAATAAAGCAGTAGATCTCTAAATCTGCCTCCCGATGGTTGGAGCGAGGTATATTGGGGGGGGGGGGGGGAGAGGATATGCTTAAAATGGAAGAAATCTTGTTTTCAGGGACCTGAGAACTGGGAAGAAACTGTGAACTGGTTGAAGGGAGAATCTGGATTAGGATTATTGTACAGATGCATTAATGCCTAATGAGGTCTATTTGGGACAAATGACCAGTTTTTGTTGTTTAATTGATACCTAGTGGGAATAAAATATCAAGTTTAACCCCGTTTTAAATCTTTAATTTGACTTGAACAATACATCCAAAATCATTAGAGTACTGCATTGATTTGTAGATCAATAACTAACATCCATGAGTCTCCAACTAAGAAGTCAATGCCATCCAGACAACCTTGCTGTAGCATAATGGAACCATTGCATCCTGAAGTATTGAAAATGACTTGAGGTTAATAGTGTAGGTGAAGATTGCAAAGCTCTATCTGATTTTGTACTGATTTATTTCAATGTATTGATTGCAGTGACTTCATCTAGGATTCAGAAATGTGCTGGATTGGAGTACTTTGAAATCAGAATGCACTTCCAGAAACTGCATCAATTTCTAAACTTCCACACTGAAATTTGAATGTGAAATGTAATTTTTCCAGCATTTTGCCTTCATTGTTTTGACTTGGCATATGCAACAGGTGAAAGAATGAACAATCCTGTTTCAGCTGTATGTTAAATAAAGCATTTAATGTTCAATTTCTTTTATTCTTGGCTCATTTTAAAGGGTGACAAATCAATTCAAGATCTTTAACTGGGCAATTAATTCCCCGTGGAGACATTTCTTTCCCAATAAGGCAGGTAGATGGAGGATAAGACAAATATTTTAGAATGGGGAGTCAGTGTTGTGATAAAGAAGCACAGTAGGTCAGGCAGCATCTGAGTAGGGGAATTGACATTTCAGGCAAGAGATTATAACTGAAATGTCAATTCCCCTCCTTGGATGCTGCCTGACTTGTGCCTTTGTTATGTCACACTCTGACTCTGATCTGCAGTCCTTTTCCCACTTAGAATGGGCAGACATGGAAATGGTCTTGAGTAGAGAAAAGTACAAGGTCATCTCTTTTGGAAGAAAGTAGTAAAATCTAAAGTTTTTATATTTAACTTCTGGAATGTACCATTCTGAAACAAAACTGTGACATCAAGCTGAAGCTTCAAAGGATGGAAGTGAGGGAGCAAGATGAAGAGCTGTTGGAGGATACATGAGAGCTTAAGACTGAGGCAAATTAATTATTACCAGTGTGAATATGGGGATGCACAAAAGGCCAGAGGGCACTGAGCATTGCTAACTCAGTGGGAGGGGCAAGTCATGTGGAATTTGTAAACATGGGTGAGAATATTAAAACCAAAAAGAAAACTAAGTTTCTTTTATATATAGGCAAAAATGGTTATTGGGTTGCTGGACAATGACAGAGAGAAAATACTGGGGCTTAAAGAAATGGCTGAAGAACTAGATTACTTTTTTTTGGTCAGTCTTTGTGGTGGAAGACATGAGTAACATTCCAAAAACTTGAGGGAGCTGTCACCAAGTAGGTACTAGAAAAACTGAATGGCCTGAAGATGGGTTAATCATCTGGATGAGATGGACTATACCTCAAAGTTCTAAGGGAGATAGCTGAACAGATAGAGCTGTTGGTGGTAATCTTCAGGAATTGCTAGAATTAGGGAGGGACTCAGAGGACTGGAAAATTACTAATGTGGCACCCTTGTTTAAAGGAGTAGGGCAAAAGATGGAAAATTATAGACCAATTAGCCTAACCTCAGTCATGGGTAAGATCCTGGAATCCATTGCGAAGATTGAGATTTCTGAATATGTGAAAGTGTATGGTAAAATAATGCAAAGTCAGCATAGTGTCATCAAGGGAAGGTCATGCCTGACAAATCTGCGAGAATTCTTTGAGGAAGTAATGAGCAGGTTAGACCAAGGGCAGCCAATGGATGTTATTTACCTGGACTTCAAGAATACCTTTGAGAGGGTGTTAGACGCAAGGTGCTAATGTTTATTAGATACTTGGCTATCTGACAGAAAGAGTGTGGGGAATGAAAGTACCAATGAAAAGTAGTGTTCCACAAGGCTCAATATTGGAAGCACAACTTTTCACTTGGATGTTAACAATCTAAATGATGGAAGTGAGGGCATCTGGCTAGGTTTGCAGACAATACAAGGCAGGTGGAGGGACAGGCAGCATTGGGGAGGCTGCAGAAGAATTTGGGTAGGTTACAGTAGGCAAAGAAGTGGCAGATGGAGTACAATGAGAGAAAGTGTGTGGTCATGCGCTTTGGTAAGAACAATGGACTATTTTTCTAAAGGGGGAGGTAATTCCGAAATCTGAAGTGCAAAGAGCTGTGGGAGTTCTAGTCCAGGATTCTCAAGATAAACTTGCAGGTTGAGTCAGTAGTTAGGAAAGCAAATGCAATGTCACTTATTTTGGCAGGACTTTGAATATAACTAATTCTGAGTCTGTATGAGGTCCTGATTAAACAACAGTTGGAGTATTGTGTGCAGTTTTAAGCCCCATATCACAGGAAGGATGTACTGGCCCTGGAGTATGTTCAGAGGAGGTTCACAAGGATGATCCCAGGGATGAAAAGCTTAACATATAGGGAATGTTTGAGGACTCTGGATCATTCCTGATGAAGGGCTTTTGGCCGAAATGTCGTTTTTGTTTTTTTTTCCCCTGCTCCTCAGATGCTGCCTGAACTACTGTGCTTTTCCAGCACCACCCTAATCTAGAATCTGGTTTCCAGCATCCAAGAGTTTAGAAGGATGAGAGGTGATCTGATTGAATCATGCAGAATACTGAATGGCCTGGACAGAGTGGATGTTGAGAAGATATTTCCATTGGGAGAAGAGACTAGGATCCGAGGGCACAGCCTTCGAGTAAAAGGGAAGACCTTTTAGAATAGAGAAACTTCTTCAGCTGGTGTGGTGAATCTATGGAATTCATTACTGCAGAATGCTGTGGAGGCCAGGTCATGAGTACATTTAAGACTGAGATGGATGAGTTCTTGATTATCAAGGGGCTCAACAGTTATGTGGAGAAAGCAAGAAAAGGGAATTGAGAACCTTACAAGCCATGATTGAATGGCAGAGAAAAGTCAATGGGCTGAATGGCCCAATTTCTGCTCCTATATCTTATGGTCTTAAAATGTTTGGTCAGGGGGGTGTAGATGAGGGGAAGATGGTGGCAGTGGTTTGTAAAATTTCAGCAAACCCATTGACAGGGTCCCACAAAAGAAATTGATTTTTTTTTAAAAAAAAGGTAAAAGCACAGTATATTCCTGTTAGGATGAATAGAAAGGCTGGCAGGTGTAGGTTATGCTGGATGACTAGAGAAATTGAGGTTTTGGTTAAGAAGGAAGCAAATGTCAGGTATAGACAGGAGAGATTGAGAGAATCCTTAAGAGTATAAAGGCAGAAGGAGTATAAATTAGTGGGAAATCAGGAGGGAAAAAAAGGGACATGTAACAGCTTTGGCAAACAGGGTTAAGGAGAATCCAAAGAGTTTTTATAAATACTCAGGACAAAAGGGTAACCAGGAAGAGAATAGAGCCCCTCAAAGATCAACAAGGCACCTTGTGTGGAGAATGGAGGAGAAGGTAAACAACTATTTTGCATCAGTGTTTACTACAGAGAAGATATAGAATGTTGGGAAATAAGATGTTGACATCTTGAAAAATGTCTATATTACAGAGGAGGAGATGCTGGATGTCTTGAAATGTGTAAAAGTGGATAAATCACCAGGACCTGATCAGGTCTACCCTAGAACTTTGTGGGAAACTAGGGGCATGATTGCTGGGCCCTTTGCTGAGATATTTGTATTGTTGATAGTCACAATTGAGGTGCCAGAAGACTGAAGGTTGGCTAACCTAGAACCACTATTTAAGAAAGGTGGTAAGAAAACTAGACCAGTGAGCCTGACGTCAGTTGTGGGGAAGTCATCGGAGGGAATCCCGAGGGATAGAATTTACGTGAATATTTGTTTAGGGTAAGAACTGATTTGGGATAGTTAACATGGCTTTGTGTGTGGGAAATCATGTTTCATGAACTTGATTGAGTTTACTGAAGTAACAGAGAACAGAGCGCTGGACGTGATCTATATGGACTTCAGTAAGGCGTTCGACAAGGTTCCCCATAGGAGACTGGTGAGCAAGGTTAGATCTCATGGAATACTAGCCATTTAGATACAGAACTGGCTCAAAGATAGAAGACAGAGGGTGGTGGTGGACGGTTGCTTTTCAAACTGTGACCGGTGGAGTGCCACAAGGATCGGTGCTGTGTCCACAACTTTTCATCATATTTAAATGATTTGGATGTGAACAGAAGAGGTATAGTAAGTTTGCAGATGACCAAAATTGGATGTGAGGTAAACAGCGACGAAGATTACCTCAGGGTACAACAGGATCTAGACCAGATGGGCCAATGGACTGAAGTAGCAGATGGAGTTTAATTTAGATAAATGTGAAGTGCTGCATTTTGGAAAAGCAAATCAGAGCGGGACTTATACACTTACTGGTAAGGCCCTGGGGAGTGTTGCTGAATAGAGACCTTGGAGTGCGGTTCATAGACCCTTGAAAGTAGAGTCACAGGTAGATAGGATAGTGAAGAGGCATTTGGTATGTTTTTCTTTATTTGTCAGACCATTGAGTACAGGACTTGGGAAGTCATGTTGCAGCTCTACAGGACACTGGATGTTGTGAAACCTGAAAGGGTTCAGAAAAGATTTACAAGGATGTTGCTAGCATTGGAGGATTGGAGCTTTCGGGAGAGGCTGAATAGGCTGGGGCTGTTTTCCCTGGAGCATTGGAGGCTGAGGGGAGACCTTATAGAGAATTATAAAAACATGAGTATGGATAAGATAATAAATAGACAAAGGCTTTTTCCCTGGGGTGGGAGAGTCCAGACCTAGAAGGTTAGAGGGGATAGATATAAAAAAGGACCTACGGGGCAACTTTGTCCACACAGAGGGAGGTGCATGTATGGAATGAGCTGCCAGAGGAAGTTGTGGAGGACGGTACAATTGCAGCATTTAAAAGGCATCTAGATGGGTATATGAATAGGAAGGGTTTGGAGGGATATGGGCGAAATGCTGGCAAGTAGGACTAGACTAGGTTAGGATATCTGGTTGGCATGGATGAGTTGGACTAAGGGGTTTGTTTTCATGCTGAACATCTCTGACTATGACATACAGCATCCAAGATAACTTGGCAAGTTGGCTTAGGAGACAAAGTGGTGGTAGAAAGCTGTTTTGTATGACTGGAGTGTGCAGTGCTTTATCAATAGCTTTCCTTCCAACTAAGTCTTAAATAAGCACGTCAATGAGGTTTGTTATCTTCAGTAACATTTTGAGATACTTCAAAACATGAAAAAGTCTTTGTCTGTATACTGCATAGGGTTCAATGCTGCGTCCATTAATGATAATGTGTATGGAGGGGTTGTGTTGATAAGTTTGCAGATGACATAAAGATTGGCCAGGTGGTCAATTGAGGAAAAAGGTCTTAGAGTTACAGGCTGGTTATAAATGGATTGGGCAGATCAGTGGGAAATGGAATTTTATGCTGATGAAAGTGAGGCACTTTGGAAAAAGTAACAAGGGAGTACACAATAAATGGCAGGATTATAAGAACTCAAAAGGGGTCCTGGAGTGCTTGCCCACATATCCCTGAAGATGATAGGACACGTTAATTAATAGTTGAGAAAGCATACAAGATGTTTGCCTTTAGCAGTTGAGGCATGGATGATACGAGGTCATGTTGAAGCTGTACAGAGCTTTGATTAGGTACTATGTGCAGTTCTGGTAACTACACTGGTGCAGAGGAGATTCACCAGGATATTGTCTGGAATAGAGCATTCCAGTTATGTGAGAAGATTTGTAGCTCGGGTGCTCGTTGTTGTGGTTCTGTTCGCCGAGCTGGGAATTTGTGTTGCAGACGTTTCGTCCCCTGTCTAGGTGACATCCTCAGTGCTTGGGAGCCTCCTGTGAAGTGCTTCTGTGATCTTTCCTCCGGCATTTGTAGTGGTTTGAATCTGCCACTTCCGGTTGCCAGTTCCAGCTGTCCGCTGCAGTGGTCGGTATATTGGGTCCAGGTCGATGTGCTTATTGATTGAATCTGTGGATGAGTGCCATGCCTCTAGGAATTCCCTGGCTGTTCTCTGTTTGGCTTGTCCTATAATAGTAGTGATGTCCCAGTAGTCCTTTGGGTTGCGGCATGTCCTCATTCCGTTGTCTAATAGACTAGCTATACTACTATACATAAAGAGCATTTCCGAACTGACAGCCAGACTACTGCGACCACTAGGAATCATAACAGCACACAAACCAACAGCCACTCTCAGACAACAACTCACCAGAACGAAGGACCCAATACCCAGCATGAGCAAAACCAATGTAGTGTACAAAATCCCATGCAAGGACTGCACAAAACACTACATAGGACAAACAGGAAGACAGCTAACGATCCGCATGAATGAACACCAACTAGCCACGAAACGACACGACCAGCTACCCTTAGTAGCCACACACGCAGATGACAAACAACATGAATTCGACTGGGACAACACTACTATTAGAGGACAAGCCAAACGGAGAACAGCCATGGAATTCCTAGAGGCATGGCACTCATCCACAGATTCAATTAATAAGCACTTCGACCTGGACCCAATATATCGACCACTGCAGTGGACAGCTGGAACTGACAACCGGAAGTGGCAGATACAAACCACTACAAATGCCGGAGGAAAGATCACAGAAGCGCTTCACAGGAGGCTCCCAAGCACTGAGGATGTCACCTAGACAGGGGACGAAACGTCTGCAATACAAATTCCCAGCTCGGCAAACAGAACCACAACATTTCAGTTATGAAAACAGGCTGGATAAGCTCAGGTTTTCTTTAGAACAGAAAAGATTTGGTGGGAGCAAGAGAGGCGAACCCAACAGAGGTGAATAAGATTGAGGGTAATGGATATGACCAGAAAGCAGCAGTCCCCCTCAGTTGGAGGTTCAATAACACTTTAAAATGAAACAATGGAAGTTTAGAGGGAGTTTGATGAAACTTTTTCACCCAAAGGTAAAGATCTGGAATATACTATTTGGGTGGGTGGCTGAGGTGGGTAACTTCATCATCTTTAACAAATACTTGAATGACTTGGTGTCATAACATTCAAGGTTATGGGTCTGTGACGGGCAAATGGAATGAGTGGAGTTGGTATTTTCTTTTGCAGTATAGATTACTGGTCAAGAGAGTAGTTATGTTCAAAGTTTGGGTGAAGATTTGTAGCTCGGGTGCTCGTTGTTGTGGTTCTGTTCGCCGAGCTGGAAATTTTTGTTGCAAACGTTTCGTCCCCTGTCTAAGTGACATCCTCAGTGCTTGGGAGCCTCCTGTGAAGTGCTTCTGTGGTGTTTCCTCCGGCATTTATAGTGGCCTGTCCCTGCCGCTTCCAGTTGTCAGTTTCAGCTGTACGCTGTAGTGGCCGGTATATTGGGTCCAGGTCGATGTGTTTGTTGATGGAGTTTGTGGAGGAGTGCCATGCTTCTAGGAATTCCCTGGCTGTTCTTTGTTTGGCTTGCCCTATAATGGTAGTGTTGTCCCAGTCGAATTCATGTTGCTTGTCGTCTGCGTGTGTGGCTACTAAGGATAGCTGGTCGTGGTGTTTCGTGGCTAGTTGATGTTCATGGATGCGGATCGTTAGCTGTCTTATAGGACAAACAGGAAGACAGCTAACGATCCGCATCCATGAACATCAACTAGCCACGAAACGCCACGACCAGCTATCCTTAGTAGCCACACACAGATAATGGCTAAAGAGTCAGTAATTAGATGGCACAGATTTAATTGACTGATAAAAAAACTATAAGAAGGCATAAAGAAGAACTTTTTATGCAAGAAGCGAATCAGACCTGGTATGCACTGCCTAATATGGTGGTGGACGTAATATTAGCTTTTAAAAGGAAATTGGTTAAATACTCAGGATTATAGAATCCCAACAGCGCACATAGAGGCTATTCAACCCATTAAGTCTGCACTGATCATTCAAAAGCATCCAAACCACTTACCCCACCACCTTATCTCTGTGACCTCACATTTACCATGACCAACCCACCTAGCCTGCACATCCCGGGACACTGCAGGGCAATTTAACATAGCTAGTCCATCTTTCCTGTACATCTCTGGATTGTGGGAGGAAACTGGAGCACCCAGTGGAAACCCATGCAGACACAGGGAGAACGTGCAAACTTCACACAGCCAGTCACCCAAGGCTGGAATCAAACCAGTGTCCCTGGTGCTGTTAGGCAACAGTGTTAACTACTCGGCCACCATGTCGCACAGGAAACGGCAGGAAACATTGGTAGGATACAGCTAAAGAGTAGAGGAATGGGACCAACTGGATTGTTTTGTGAAACAGTTGGCACACACACACACTGGACCAAATAGATGTATTTTGTACTATTTTGTGGACAAAATCTGTGGGCTGAATTGTAACAGGAGAAATTTAAAACAGACAAACATGAAGTGCTGCCCATTAGCAAAAAATAGCTGATCATCCAGATCAGGGACAGTGCATTTCAAGCAGAATTCTTCTATAAGTCCCTGACATGGTAATGATGAAGCTGAAAGATTTAGGAGGTTGAGTAGGATTCTTCTCAATCACTGAAGAATGGACAACATTCAACTTGACCCATCACTGAAAAACCAGAAACAGAATGACAATTTATGCAGTCACAACACATTGGTGTAAGTTAGAGAAAGATAATGCTCAAATTAAATAAGGCTTTGTGCAGCTCACATTTGAAGACTTTTTGACGTTCTGGTTACAAATACAGGAGACATATTCACAGGCTAGAAAAAGTCCTAAGATACAAGATTGTCCACTCATGATAGATTGCAAGTGACCAGTAAAGGCTGGAAAAAAAAAATGCCTGAGGTTGTTGACTTGTTCGCTGAGCTGGTAAGTTTCAACACCATACTAGGTAACATCTTCAGTGCATCTCCGGTGAAGCGTTGATGTTCTGTCCCGCTTGATATGTGTGTGTCCTGATTTGCTGAGGTGGGCTGTATCATTTCCTGTTTTGTTTCTTAGTGGTTGGTATATGAGGTCTAATTTTACATCTTTGTTAATGGAGTTCTGGGTTGAGTGCTAAACCTCCAGGAATTCCTGTATATGACTTTGTTTGACTTGCTCTAGGATAGATACATTGTCCCAGTCGAATTAGTGTCCTTCCTTGTCTGTGTATGGACAGAAGTGATAGGTGTTTGTGTACCCTGATGGCTCGTTTTCTTCCAATTTACCCGACGTAATGTTTGTGGCAGTCTTTACATGATCTTTTATATATAATGTTGGCTCTGTTAGTTGTGGATAGAGGATCCTTTGTACTTGACAGTAGTTGTTATAGTGTGGTTGTTGGTTTGTGGGCTACCATGATACCTAGGGGTCAGAGTGGGCTGGTGGTCATTCCGGCATGTCCTTGATGTATGGCAGGGTGACCAGTGTATCCGGACATGTGTTTTCCTGTTGTAGTCTGTTATGTAGGTATAGGAGGACTATGCTTTTTGGGTAACTTGTTTTTGAAGATGCTGTATAGATGTCCTTCTTCGGCTTTACACAGCAGGGTTCTGCAGCATGTTATGGTTTACTTGAATAATGTTCTGATGCATCTCCGTTAGTGGGTGTTGGGATGATTGCTGTTGGAGTTGAATACTTGATCTGTATTGGTGGCCTTCCTGTATACACAGGTCTGGAGCTCACCGTTGGCTGTGTGTTCAGCCATTACTTGCAAGAAGGAAAGTTGATTGTTGTTCTCTTCTTCCTTGGTGAATTTTTTTTGTTAATGCCGGTGAAAATGTTGATTAGGAGTTGATGGGTTTCTTCATGTTGAGCACATTTGGTAATGTACACAACAGGAAGACATAACACGTCCGGATACATTGGCCACCTTGCCATACATCAAGGACACGTCGGAATGACCACCAGACTACTCCGAACCCTAGGTATCATGGTAGCCCACAAACAAATAACCACAGTATGACAGCTACTGACAAGTATAAAGGATTCCATACCCACAACTAACAGAATCAACATTACATACGAAATACCATGTAAACACTGCCACAAACATTGCATAATGCATTGTGGAAGAAAACTAGCCAACAACAACTAGCCATCAAGAGACATGATCAATCACTTGTGTCCATACACAAAGAAGGACACCAATTAGACTGGGATAACATATCAATCCTAGGACAAGTCAAACAAAGACATGCACAGGAATTCCTGGAGGCATGGAACTCAACCCGGAACTCCATTAACCAACGGTTAGAATTGGACCCCATATATCAATCACTAGCAACCAAAACTGGAAATGATACCACCTACCTCAGCAAACCGGGACACACACAAATATCATGTGGGACAGAACACAAACGCTTCACCGGAGGTGCACGGAAGATGTTACCTAGTATGGTGATGACACATCTGCAAACAAACTTATCAGCTCAACGAGCAAGTCAACAACCTCACCTACAACCTGAGCTACAAATTTTCTCAAGGACTTCGAAAAGTGTCTTTCAGCCACATAAAGTAGTAATTGAGTAGTGGCCTGATTGAGATGTATGAGATTGAAAGGTCAAGATAAATTTGGAAAATTATTTTGAACGGAATGGTCTGTAAGCTAATACTAAGGAAGATAATTGCAGAAGGGATTGTGGATATAATGGAAATGAAAACATTGAGTTTATTGAACAACCGGAAGAGAGAGCAAAAGATCGTTCTGAAAATATGACTAAATGGGCTTTCTTCGTCAATAATTATCCTGAGTATCTTGGGTCATCATGTTCTAAATAATTCTAGCAACTATATAAATGTATTTTAGTACACAATGCCTCTGCTTCAAAACGATTTACTTGATTTTTCTCTTTTTGATCTGGTAATTTTCCTTCTCCTACTTCCCAGATCAACTGGACAATGCTCATTCCTCAAGCTTCCAGATGGTTCAATGAGTGGGCATCCACATTAAACTGTGCAATCATCAGGCAATGAGAATATTGGAGCACTTGGAATATCCAGACTGTAATTAGTTCCAATTAGTAATGTCACAACTTTAGGCTCCCATGTGTAATTAGACTGGTTACAAATGCCACAAAAATAACAAATCACACAGGTTGCTCGACTGAAGAATTTATTAAATAAAACATAGCAAGCCAGTCCTTCACAATGTTAATTTGATTATGTGAAGTACAATATGACAATTTATAAGAATTTTCATTTAATTCTGATTATGTATAGTGCATTTAGTCCATGGACTCATAATTCATTATTGCACACTTATTCAGGTCAAATGACCCGACTACAACAAGACATGCAAATTTTTTTTGGCAGGCAAATATTGCCCACAGAAGGTAAGTAGAAGAAAGCAATAATGTGGATTAAGACTGGAATGCAGTCAAACTGTGCTGTGGCCATTGTATCCTTGGTATTAAATTGAAACAAAATACAATGTCGTACCTACAGGGCTAGATTAAAACAAATATATAAAATTAAAAATACAACTTTATACACATCTTAAAATATATTACTTAGTTTTAATTAACATTCTGCAAATGGTCATTTTCTCAAAGAAACTTCATCTTGAACGACAATTTGTCAAATCCTTCACGCTGTAGAGACTTCAATTATCTATTTGTAATTCATGTCATGAATGGCAATTTACACAATTTGAATGTCTAGGGAAAGTTATGGCTCAAAATAAATATGGAAAAAAAAACACAGAACAGCCAAGGCAAATTATAATAACCATGGGCACAGTGGCACTGAAGCACAAGTAACATTAAAATTTCTGCAGACCTCATGTAGAAATGTTGCATACAAAGGCTCAGAAAGAACACAACTTCCTCACTATAGGGAAATTAAACAAAACCTGGTTTTAAAATAAAACTGGCATTTTAAGTTGACTTACATTACAGATTGACTTCTGCAAAATTTTTATAGCTTCCTCTTTGTTCATTCAGATAAACTCTACAAGGGTTCCTCGCCACAATTTTAAAAGTGTTTTAAAATTACTGGAAAAAAATGTTAATGCTTTTAATGATAACTCAAAAGTTTTAAGAGTTTGAAATGAGATTATCTTCTCCATTAGAAACAGCAAGAGCCTTACTTCATTTGTTCATATTCTGCAAACACTTTCTTGCAGACACTACCACTTTTAAGAATAAACAGTAGATCCACTGTGATTGGTTATAGCTGTGATTGGCCAGCCTCTAAACATGAGCAACTTTCAGTGAAGAAAACATTTAACAAGGACAACAATCTATAAAAGTGTTTGTGTTTTGTTTATAAGTAATTTCACAAAAATTGGAGTAAATGATCTGATATTATTTAACCTGCTGTCTTCAAACATTCTGGATCTATTTATACTTAGGTGGGACTTGTCAATGTCGAGGTGATTCTGCCATGCACTAGAATGATGGTGAAGGAGAAAAAAACTTTACTAGAATGAAATGGCTCTCTCTCAAATATACCCATGTGCTATTATATAGAGCAATCTTAACTATCAGCTAAGGATTAAATCTGTGATTTCACTGCCAGGTTACAGAAACTTTGTCTACAGTGAATTTCAGCACTTCTCTACACATTATAATGTGTTAGGAACTGCAATACTTTATATAAACCATAAATGCAAAACTTAAAAATATATAATTTTATATTATATATCACAGTGGCTGTCACATAATCCTATCATTTCTCCCTCTTGTGCAGACACCACACAAAAGTGGATAATTTCAGGAGCTGGTTGTCTATTGTTTGATTACATGAACTAATAAAAAGACATGTCAGAGTTGAAAAAAAGAATATGCAGCTAAACTACTCATGAATTAGGCAAAAGTAATATATCAATTTATAATGGGAATCTAATTATCAGTAAAGAAAATCTACAAAGTAATGTACCATACAATCTATAAATTACCAGGGCTGAAGGGGATAATATTGATCTCGCTTGCAGATGCAAACTTGCCAGACTTGTGTGCAGACTATCAGCAGAATCCATTTGTCAATAAAAAGAGGATGCAGTTGCAAATATCTTTCTCATAATGAATCACCACAAAGCAATGAGTGCAAGTATTCCAAGAGAAACTTATGTAAAGTTAGCAATCATTGACCAGCTTTGTCATTTTTGTGATGTGTTATTCTGAACAAATATTCATACCCAAAAGGCAATTCATGCATCGATTCTGCACTTGCATGGAGGTTGTCGCAGGCAACTATACAAGTACATTGTTCTGGAAATCATTTCTTAGGGCTATGAGAATCAGTCTAAACTGAAGCATTTCAGGGCAAACAAGTCATTTATAAGTACAATTACATGTAGTCTCTCTCTCTCTCTCTCTCTATCTTGGCTTTTATTTTCTTGGAATGGCCTGCATGATAAATGGGTTGGAACAATATTAGCTGTTAACAATACACAGAAAGAGAGACATACACTCAGCAAACTGCACATACTGAGTACAACAAATTGCAAGTTTTCCAGGGAAGGATAGTGGCACTAATGATCCAAAAGACAGATGATATAGCTGAAAGCACATGAACAGCAACTTCATAACACTGTAAACATAAAACTTTCATACATCACAGTCGCTCAGCAACTTCTGTTGGTGTCTCCTTTGAAGGCCACACTGTGGATGAACGTGGATCCATGACGGAATGCATGATTGGAACATACACATCATCCATATTTGGCATAACGAAAATTTTCTGCAATATTTTTGATAAATGTAATCATTACATTTTGGTATTTAAATTTCTTTGAAAAGTCCAGTAGCTAGTTTTAGTATTCTATTAAAACACCAACGTTCATCATATGCATATTTTTAAAAGATACTTAATGCCACCTTACAGAGAAATATTTGCACTCTGAATTAAGTTTATTAACATCAAAAATAAAATGTTTATGATATAAACTGTTATTGTTAAAGCTTAAAACTGATAACTGGTCAGAACATTAGAAACAACAGATTTCAAATTAACTTTAAAAACTTCTAGCCATTGTCACAACTTGTGCTGAGTGAATGTCACCAAATCTTGTTAAAAGTAACCAATGAGGAGCAGACAAAGTTCACCTGTTAGATTTAGTACAACTCTCCAAAATAAAAACTATTCTTTTGATTAGGAATCATTTCATCCAAATTATCAAATACTCCTGTGCTTGTATTCATGCCATATTTCAGCATTAACTGAAGTGAACATTCGGTGGCACAAAGATGCATATCTAAGAATACTTTCTTTGTGTGGTTAAGAAAGATAAACTGCTACCAATTCCTGTCACTGGTGAGGAGAAATGTGTTTTTGTTTATCCTTTTGTTTCGATCAGCAAGCTAGTAGAGAAGTGCTATACTGCACCTTCGAGTCAGAATACAGCCAGTCAGGTGGTAAAAGCATAAAACCAATGGCGAAACGAGTAACTTTTGCTGTCAACAATAGTTGATAAGGGTTGGACCCAAGTCCAGTTTAATAAACATCATTTGATTGCTGGACATTCTATCATTACAATCTGATTGTTATTATGATTTGTTTCCTTATTGCAGTTTTTTTTCAAACAGTAACAAAGCAGCTTATATTTCATTTCCACGAGAAGAGGGGAGAAAACTGGAAAACAGTTCAATGAAAAGTTCAACAAAAATAAATTAAAAATGATGACACTGATGAAAACATTTTACAAGTCCTGAAGAAATTAATTTTCTCTGTTCCCATGATTACTTTCAATGCCTTGCTTAAGAAGCTATTATTACTATCTAAGCCTTAGGTATCATATTTTAAAAACAATTTGAATTATTTATGTATAAAAATTGACATACATCTCTTATGTGCATTTGTTAGAATAACACTGCACTTTAGGAAAGATGTGAGAGTCCATGAAAGGATGCAGAAGGGATTTACCAGAATAGTTCAGTGATGAGACAATTAAGCTACAAGGCTGTTCTGCATGGGGTTATATTTGATTGAAGTGTACACGATAATGACAGTGCTTAGGTAAAGTAGAGAGAGAGAATCTGTTCCCACAAGCTGACAAGATTGGGACCAAGGGAGATAGATGTATTATTTGGGCAAGAGATGCCAAGGGATGCAGAATATGAGGAAGAGCTTTATGTTTTTAACAAATGAGGGATAATGACTTGGAAGTTGCTGTATGGACATTTGAAGGAAATACGTTTGCAGGGCGACAGAGATAAGACTGAGAGAATGAGACCAATTGACTTGCTCCAAAGTGCTGGAATGGACTCAGAGAAACTAACAGCCTCATTCGGAGTCATTATAACTCCATAACAGAGGAGAATACAGAACAGAAAAAGAACAGTCAGAAGCATGGACTGACAGCAAAATTCAGGTATGCTCAATTTCTTACCTGGAACTCTTGTTCAAGTTTCTTTTCAATCCAGTCAGTTACATGTGCAATAGTGACTTCACGCTCCCCCAGTTTGGGACGAGCTTTTAACTCTAAGTGTGGAGGTGTTCGGAAACCATACCTTTGAACAAAAATGATAGATCACGTTAGTCAACTTAAGAGGCTTCAAAGCAAAATAATAAACCAGCTAATGCATTGAGCAGCATTTGGAGAGACTTAAAAGTCCAGAGAAAAGTGAAAAGCAATGGGACACAACCACAGAACTGAGAAATAAATTTCAAACTTATTGTGTTACCAGGTGCTAACCACCAGCCTGAGTTTTACTATAGATTTAGGTATCCCATCACTATAAAATTGCATAAAATATCTCACTCCTGAATTAATGAGATGGCTGCCCATAAAATTGTTGTTAAAAGTTCACAGAACAGGGGGCAATTCCAATGAAATCTGTAACAGCCTCCCCTTACCATATTCTGTCAGTAGGTGGTGGTGGAATGTTCACAGCCAATGTTCCTTTGCATTCCTGAACTTCTACTGTTAACAGTAATGGTGTATTTGAAACCTCTTCGATTTTCTTCTTAATAAACTCCGTTTCTGTGGCTTTCTGAAAATATTTTGACTTTGTAATTTTATCCACAAGTCTCATTATCTTGCTTGGTCGATGTCCTCCCACATATCTGCACATGTGGAAAAGAGTTAATATTTGCCACCGAATATTCTGAATATTTACATGTTGTGTAATTCCATAGTACCAGACATTTTTGAACAAATGGTTTTCCCATGCATTGAGTATTCACATCATCTTCAAAATTTTTTGAAATTCATTCATGGATCATGGATTACAGATGGTGTTGGATTATGTTTAAAAAGCAAAGTACACAAAGGGTGGGGACTGTGTTTCTTGCAGAATGTTGATGCTATTGTATATTTTTAAATCATGAACAAGCTTAAGATGTACTTTGATATATCCTTAATGACTTTAAAACCATCAAAATAAAATTAATTTTATACTATGCATCTCCAACACACTGGGCGGCACGGTGGCACAGTGGTTAGCACTGCTGCCTCACAGCGCCAGAGACCCGGGTTCAATTCCCGCTTCAAGCGACTGACTGTGTGGAGTTTGCACGTTCCTCCAGGTGCTCCGGTTTCCTCCCACAGTCCAAAAGATGTGCCGGTCAGGTGAATTGGTCATGCTAAATTGCCCGTAGTGTTAGGTAAGGGGTAAATGTAGGGGTATGGGTGGGTTGAGCTTCGGCAGGGCGGTGTGGACTTGTTGGGCCGAAGGGCCTGTTTCCACACTGTAAGTAATCTATTCTAAATGCAGAATTTGTTGATTGGAGTGAAAACAGCGAACAACCCTGCCAGTGTCATTCTGAGAAGCAGGTAATTGTTTAATTGGTAATTATAGACATCTTTATTGAGAGAAAAATAGTGCTATGATCCACATTACATTGAATCATTACAGCAAAGAATATAATCCAAAACTTAAATATCTTAGAGTCACAGAGTTGTACTGCACAGAAACAGACCTTTCAGTCAAACTAGGCCATGCTGATCAGACATCCTAAATTAATATAGTACCATTTGCCAGCATTTGGCCCACATCCCTCTAAACCCTTCCTACTTGTGTACACATCTTGATGCCTTTTAAATATAGTATAGGAGTATAAGAGTTGGGACATCTTGTTGCAGCTGTACAATATGTTGGTAAGGCCACATTTTGAGTACTGCTTGCAATTCTGGTCGTCCTACTATAAAAAGGATATTATTAAACTAGAAAGAGTGCAGAAAAGATTTACTAGAATGCTACCTGGACATGAAGGTTTGAATGATAAGGAGAGGTTGGATAGGCTGGGACTTTTTCCACGATGTAAAAGAGACAGAGGTGACTTTACAGAGATCTACAAAATAAGAGAGGAACAGTTAAGGTAGATATATCGCAACACCTTTTCCCCAAGGCAGGGGAGTCTGAAACTAGAGAGCATAGGTTGAAGGTGAGAGTGAACAGATATAAAAGGATCCCAGGGGCCTTTGTTTTAAGCATAGAGAGGGGTGAATGTCTGGAATGGGCTTCCAGAGGTAGTGGTGGAGGCAAACACAATTTTGTTATTTAAGAAACATTTGGACAGATGGGATAAAGGGATATGAACCAAACCCAAACAAGTAGGACTAGATTACTTGTGAAAATCAGGTGGCATGAACAAGTTGGGTCGAAGAGTCTGTTTTCATGCTGTAAACCTCTATGACTCCAGGTGTTGTTAAGTGTACCAGCCTCAACCACTTCCTCTGGCAGCTCATTCTGTACATGCACCACCCTCTGCATAAAAAGGTTGCCCCTTTAGGTTTCTTTTCTACCTTTCTCCTCTCACCTTAAACCCTGGCAACATCCTTGTAAATCTTGTCTGCACTCTTTCAAGTTTAACAACATCTCTCCTATAGGAGGGAGATCAGAACTGAATGGAGTATTTCAAAAGTGGCATAACCAATATGTCATACAGCCGCAACATGACCTCCCAACTCCTACACTCAATGCACTGGCCAATAAAGGCAAGCGTACCAAATGATTTCTTCACTCCTCTATCTACCTTGATTCCACCTTCAAGGAACTATGAACCTGCACCCTAAGGTCTCTTTGTTTCGCAACATTCCCCAGGACATGACCATTAAGTGTATTAGTCATGCCCTGATTTGCCTCCAAAATGCAACACCTTCCATTTAACTAAATTAGATTCCATCTGCCACTACTCGGCACATCAGTCCATCTGATCAAGGTCACATTGTATTCTGAGATAACTTCCTTCACTGCCCATTACACAGCAACAATTTTCACGTCATCTGCAAACTTACAGAACATTCCTTTCATATTCACATCCAAATCATTTGTATAAATCACAAAAAGCGGTGGACCTAGCACTGATACTTACATCACATTGCTGGTCACAGGCCTCCAGTCTGAGAAGCAACCCACCACAACCATTCTCTGTCTCTTTACCGTCAAGCTAATATGTATCCAAATGGCTAGCTCTCCCTGGATTCCATGTGATCTAACCTTGCTAACCAGTCTATCATGTGGAATCTTGTTGAACGCCTTGCTAAAATCCACAGAGACAATGTCCTCTGCTCTGCCTTCCTGAAGAAGGGCTCATGCCCAAAATGTCGATTCTCCTGCTCCTTGGATGCTGTCTGACCTGCTGCGCTTTTCCAGCAACACATTTTCAGCTCTGCCTTCTTCAATCTTCTTTGTCACTTCTTCAAAAAAATTAAGTTACTGAGACACAATTTCCCATGAACAAAGCCATGTTGACTATCCCCAGTCAGTCCACGCTTTTCTAAATACACATAGACCCTGTCCCTCAAAATCCTCTCCAACAATTTACCCAACACTGGGAAGAGACTCACTAGTCTATAGATCCCTGACATTTCCTTACCACCTTTCTTAAACAATGGCACCACATTAGCCATCCTCCAGTCTTCTGGCATCTTACCCTGGGCTATCGATGATACAAATGTCTCAGAAAGGGGCCCAGCAATTACACCAATAGCTTCCCACAAAGTTCTAGGATACAGGTGATCAGGTTTTCAGGATTTATCCACCTTTATGCATTTTAGGTAATAATGGACACAAGATATCACTGCTTATTTCTCTGTGTTCTCTAGCTTCCATATCCTTCTCCACAGTAAATATGGACATGAAATACTCATTTTGTATCCAACCCATCTCCTGCAGCTCCACACCCATAGATGGCCTTGTTGATCTTTAAGGGATCCTATTCTCTCCCTAGTTAGTCTTTTGTCCTTAATGTATTTGTAGAATATCTTTGGATTCTCCTTACCTCTGTTTGTCAAAGCTAACTTTTTCTCTCCTGATTTCCCTTGTGATTACTCCTACTGCCCTTATACTCCTTGAAGGATTCACTCAATCTTAACTGTCCATACCTGTCATATGGTGCCTCCATATTCTTGATGAGAGTCTCATTTTCTCTAGTTTTTTTTTTAGATTAGATTACTTACAGTGTGGAAACAGGCCCTTCGGCCCAACAAGTCCACACCGACCCGCCGAAGCGCAACCCACTCATACCCCTACATTTACCCCTTTAACCTAACACTACGGGCAATTTAGCATGGCCAATTTACCTGACCCGCACATCTTTGTGACTGTGGGAGGAAACCGGAGCACCCGGAGGAAACCCACGCAGACACGGGGAGAATGTGCAAACTCCACACAGTCAGTCGCCTGAGGCGGGAATTGAACCCGGGTCTCTGGCGCTGTGAGGCAGCAGTGCTAACCACTGCGCCACTGCTAACCATCCCCTTACACCTAACAGCCTTGCTCCAACACTAACAGGAAAATACTGCCTCTAGATGCACGTTATCTCATTTTTAAAGGCCTCCCACTTTCCAACTTCCCCTCTACCTGCGAATAGCCTTTCCCAATCAACTTTTGAAAATTCATGCCTTATACCATCAGAATTGTCCTTACTCCAATTTAGAATTTTAACTTTTAGATCAGGTTTATCCTTTTCCATAATTATTTTAAATCTAATAGAATTATGGTCACTGGTTCTAAAGTGCTCCCTCACTGACACCTCCATCACTTTCCTTGCCTTATTTCCAAAGAGAATGTCAAATTTTGCTTCTTCTCCAGTGGGTTTATCCAAATACTGTTTAAGAAAATTTTTCTTTTACACACTTAACAGATTTCTGAACATCTTAATCAGGATCTTATTACAATTTGTGAGATAGGCAGATAGAATACACTGCTCTTAAAACTCAGCTTGTGGGTTTATTGCTGAAAATATTAACATGAAACTTTCTTAATATTTCCATCAAACCATTTAGGTGCGGGACAATTAAATTGTGTCTGGGTAGCATGCTATCCTGCAGTTAGCTCCAGAGCACTATTTACAGAATAACAGACAAGGCTACTAACTTTCAATCTCAATGGGAGCAGTGCATGTAGTAAGGAAAGAAGAAATTGAGGTCTGACAAATTATTCGGAAGCTAATTAATATCACAGAGTGCCAAAAATCCTTCAATTGTAATTTATTCTAAATTCTGCAATTCATCCAGAGCAGGACAGGCCATATAGTATAAAAGCAAGCCTAAAGTTCTCCCAGCAAGGAGTGAGAACTGCAAGAGAGTGAAAACCCAGAGTTGAGCTAAGTGTAGGCATTTAGGTCAGTGGGGTAGGGAAGATTACTGTGTCTTGTTCAGGCCATTTTTGCAAGGTAAACACAATGACTGCAGATGCTGGAAACCAGATTCTGGATTAGTGGTGCTGGAAGAGCACAGCAGTTCAGGCAGCATCCAAGGAGCTTCGAAATCGACGTTTCGGGCAAAAGCCCTTCATCAGGAATGGCTTTTGCCCGAAACGTCGATTTCGAAGCTCCTTGGATGCTGCCTGAACAGCCATTTTTGCAAGGGGCTGCTTTGTGGTCAAAGTGCCACTGGTTAGATCTAAGAGTGGGCCTACATGAATACTGGGCTTTGTTAACAAGGGTGAGCAGCAAAAAGGTAAGGGCAAGATGACAGCTTTTTTGGCCCTAAGTCTGCTTGTTGTTAAAGGGGCAGAGATGGCAGTCAGTGGAGTAGTATACTTCTCCTGTCAGATGCTGGAGATCAAGGAGCAGTCAAATGCCTCAGCATTATATCTGCAGCATGTGTGCAGCTTCTCTAAGACCACATGGATCGGTTGGAATAGCAGTTAAAAGCACTGTGGAGCCCATAGGAGGCAGCGAATGTGATAGATAGTAACTTCGGGGACTTGGCCACACCAAAGGTTCAGTCAGCTTGACGGGTGATCACCAGGAAAAGTAAGCAAGTAGTGCAGGAATCTTCTGTGGCTATCTCCCTCTCTAACAAATAAACTGTTTTGGATACTGTTGGGGGTGGTGGATAACCTCTCAGGGAAAAAAATAGCAGCAGCCAGTCTTTGGCATCACGACTGCAAAGTCCAAATGAGCAATTGTGACAGGGGACTCTCTAGTCAGGAACACAGACAGACATTTCTGCGACCTGATATCATTCTGATATCCCAGTCCCATGTTCCCATCCATGCCCTGCGTTCATCTGTCTTACATGTCAGGCCTCTTGCATTGAAATAAATGCAGTTTAATTTATCTTCCTTTGTTCCCTGCTGTGCTCTTGTCTATTTAACTTGTGAACAAGACTCCAGGATAGTATGTTGTCTCCCTTATGTCAGGGTCAAGAATATCTCGGAGCGGTTGAAAATTTTGAGAGGGGAGGTGAGCAGCCATAGGTCTTTGTACATATACATAGACAGAAAAAGGGATGAGGTTCTGTACAATGAATATAGTGAGTTAGGCAGGAGGTTAAAAAGCAGGACCTCAAAGGTAACAATCTCTAATTACTCTTGGTGTCACATGCTAGTGAAACTAGGAATAGGATAGGGTAGATGAATGGCTGAGGTGGTGTTCCAGGGGGCAGGGATTCAGATTTTTGGATCACTGGGATCTCTTCTGCGGCACAAGTGACCTGTACAAGAGGGACTGGTTGCATCTGAAATGGAAGGGGACTAATATCCTGGTGGGGAGATTTGCTAGAGCTATTTGGGAGGGTTTAAACTAGTCTGGCAAGGGGATGGGACGCTAAGAAGTTGTGAGACAAGAGAGAAGGTTGAGGCTGGTTCAGAAATTAAAGAAAACAAGTTAAAAAGACAAGAGCACAGCAGGGAAGAAGGGAAGATGAATTAAACTGCATTTAATTCAATGCAAGAGGCCTGACATGTGAGGCAGATGAACTCAGGGCATGGATGGGAACATGGGTCTGGGATATCAGAGCGATAACAGAAACATGGCTGACAAAGGGGCAGGACTGGCTGCTCAATGTTTCGGAGCACAGATGATATAGGAAGGATGGAAGGGGAGACAACAAAGGAGGGGGAGTGGCATTTTTCATCAGGGAACACATCACAGCAGTACTTGGAGAGGACATTCCTGAGGGATTATCCAGTAAAGCTATATAGGTGGAACTGAGAAACAAGAAATGCGAAATCACTTTGATGGGATGGTACTATAGACGCCCCAATAGTCAGCAAGACATTGAGAAACAAATACATAGGGAGATCGCAGATAAAAATAATAGGGTTATAATGGTAAGGGATTTCAACTTGCCAAACACAGTCTGGGACTGCCATAGTGTTAAGGGCTTGGATGGAGAGGGATTTGTTAAATGTGTTCAAGGAAACTCTCGATCAGGCCAGACCACTCAAAACATTCTTAAGCAGGCAGCCCTAGACCTAACTTTGCAAGTCGTTTCAGTAAGTGTACAGTGAAAATTACCTGGAGTAAGTTAGCTAAGTTAACTACTACATTTTAAAACAGACAAAAAAATGTATCCACAAAATTACACAATGAAACACAAAAGACAGAATGAAGAACCCCTCCAGAACTCAACCTATCCAGCTAGATTTAATTATGGTAATCCGAACACACACACACACACACACACACACACACACACACACACACACACGCATCCCAATAAGCAAACTCCCTTTAAAACCCAGTATAAATGGAACACATGCTTACAGGTTGAAGTTGAAGGGCAGAAAAGAGATAGTTTCCACACAGCTCTCCGCATGGAACTTCCCAGTTCAGGAGTGAACTAACACTGCTCAGCTCAGCTCAGCTCAGCTAACTAGAAGAGTTGACCACTCCCCCTTCATTATACAGGTCACTTCTAAAACATGACCACTTTTGGCCAGAAGTCTCATCTGTTTACATATAAACAAAAGGCCTCTTTGTACCAAACCAGGCTATCAGAGTCCGGTTTGGTTTATTGCCCCTCTGAAAAAAAAAATTAAAAAAAGTCTCTGAGCCAAGAAACAGCTTTTAGAAATAAAGGGACTAGCTTTGTGACAACGGTCCTACTAAAGAAGGGGCAAAATTTCAAATCCTCTTGGGAAATAAGGCAGGGCAAGTGACTGAGGTGCTCGTGGAGGAGCACTTTGGGACCAGTGACCATAATTCCAATGGTTTTAAAATAGTTATCGAAAAGGATAGATCTGGTCCACAAGTTAAAATTTTAAATTGTGGCAAAGCCAATTTTGATGGTATTAGACGAGGACTTTCAAAAATAAATTTGGGAGGCTGTTTATAGATGATGGGATGTCTGGCAAGTGGGAGGCTTTCAAAAGCAAGATAATGAGTGTTCAGGGACATCATGTTCCTGTTGGTGTGAAGGCCAAGTCTGGCAGGAGTAGGGGACACTGGATGACTAGAGATATTGAGGCTCTGGTCAAGAAAAAAAAAAGAGGCATATATCAGGCATCCCTTGTAGGATGTAGGAGTACACATAAGAGGGAAATCAAGAGGGCAAAAAGGGGACATTAGATAGCTTTGGCAGATAGCATTAAGGAGAATCCAAAGAGATTCTGCAAATATATTAAGGGCAAAAGAGTAACTAGGGACAGCATAGGGCCCCTTAAAGATAAATGAAGCAATCCACATGTGAAATGACAGGAGATAGGTGAAATCCTAGATGAATATTTCGCATCAGTATTTACCATGGAAGAAGTGGGACGGAAGCTAGGGAACTCAAGGAAATAAATAGTGATGTCTTGATATCCACATTAAAGGAAAGGACGTGCTGGAGGCCTTAAAATGCACAAAGGTAGATAAATCCTTGGGACCTGATCAAATATATCCCAGAACATTGTGGGAATCTAGGGAAGAAATTGTGTGGCCCCTGGCAGAAATATTTGCATCACTGACAGCCATGAGTGAGGTGCCAGAAGCCTGGAGGATGGCTAATGTAGTGCCGGTGTGGACTTGAGCCGAAGGGCCTGTTTCCACACTGTAGTGAATCTAATCTAATCTAATCTAATCTTTATTTAAGAAAGGCTGCAAGGAAAAGCCAGGGAACTATAGACCAGTGAGCCCGACGTCAGTGGTGGCTAAGTTGGTGGAAGGGATTCTAACAGACAGGATCAACATGCATTTCAAAAGGCAAGGACTCATTAGAGGTCGTCAGCATGGTTTTGTGCATGGGAAATCATTGTGCCTCACAAACTTGACGGACATTTTTTTAAATAGGTGACCAAGAAGATAGATGAAGGCAGACATGGACTTTAGCAAGGCCTTCAACAAGGTTCTGCATGGCAGACTGGTCAATAAAGTTAGATCACAAAGGATCCAGGGAGAGCTAGCCAACTAGATACAAAATTGGCTTGATGGTAGGAGACAGAGGATGGTGGTAGAGGGTTGTTGTTCAGAATGGAGGCTTGTGACCAGCAGAGTGCCACAAGGATCAGTGTTGGGTCCACTCTTGTTTAGTCATTTTTATAAATGATTTGGATGAAAACATTGGAGGCAAGGTGAGAAAGGTTGTGGATGACACCAAAATTGGTGGTATAGTGAACAGTGGAGTACAATAGGATCTTCATCAACAGGGCCAGTGGGCCGAGAAATAGCAGGTGGGATTTAATTCAGATAAATGAGGTGTTCCATTTTGGTAAGACAAACCAGGGGAGAACTTACACAATTCGTCGTAGGGCCCTGGGAAGTGCTGTCGAACAGAAAAACCTGGGGTGCAGATACGTAATTCCTTAAAACAGGTTGGTGAAGAAGGCATTTGGCATGCTTGCCTTCATTAGTAAAAGGGCCGAGTACAGGAATTGGGATGTCAATGTTACAGCTGTATAAGATATTGGGAAGGCCACATTTTGAGCATTTCATCCTTACAATTCGGGTTACCCTGCTATAGGAAGAATGTTATTAAACTGGAAAGGTGCAAAAACTATTTACAAGAACGTTACCTAGACTGGGCTAGGACATATTTTCTGGAGCATAGGAGGCTGAGGGTGACGTTATGGAGGTTTTTAAAACGGTGAGGGGCATAGATAAGGTAAATAGTCAAGGTCTTTTCCCCACTGTAGGGGAGTCCAAAACCAGAGGACACAGTGAGGGGGAAAAGATTTAAAAGGTCCTAAAGCGCAACTTTTTCATACAGAGGCTGGTGCGTATATAAAATGAGCTGCCAAAGGAAGTAGTAGAGGTGGATACAATTACAACATTTAAAAGAGATTTGGATATGAATAGGAACGGTTTCAAGTTAGACTGAAGGGTCTGTTTCTGTGCTGTATGACTCTAGACTCTAAAATAATAAAAATAATAATGTGATTGGCTGATTTCACTTCAAAGAAATCCATTAGTACAAAACATTTCTAAAATCTGGTTAAGTGTTACTAAATTTTAGGAAACATTTTTATATAAAATTCGACTCTCAATTCAACTACCATTGTAACCATTATTAAAAGGTATACTGCCCAGCCAGTCATAATTTCCTTCTTTGCTTGGTTTGGGATTGTGATGGAAATGCAATAATCACAAATTCGGCAATCTTATTTTTAAATTAAAATCAATTTGGACTCAAACAATTAGAATAAAAATAAGCTTATTTGAAGTTAATGATAAAAAAAATTGAATGTTCAAACTTTTTATGCTGCTTCAAAATATTTTAATTAACATTCATACCCTTCTGCCACTGCTGCTGATACCTTGTCTCCTCCCAGCACATCTTGTCCATCTTCTTCATCAGAAGAGCCAGCACTTGACGACTCCTCATCACTGTCAGCAAGACAAAAGGCTTTCGGTCTACTCCTATATTGGGAGCATTGCAAAAGAAAGAACAGCTTTAAACAATCATCCTATTCCATATTGTATTTTTATGAAGATTAAGATCATGCAGAGAAAAGCAAAAATGATAGTATTGAATCTAGGTCAGTAATGTATTTGTTTTTTGCATGCCATCGATTAAATTTCACTCTGATCCCAAAATTAAAAATCACGCACATCAGGTTATAGTCCAACAGGTTTATTTGGAAGCACTAGCTTTCAGAGCGCTGCTCCTTTATCAGCACAACCACTTGATGAAGGAGCAGCACTCCGAAAGCTAGTGCTTCCAAATAAACCTGTTGGACTATTACCTGGTGTTGTGTGATTTTTAACTTTGTACAGCCCAGTCCAACATCAGTATCTCCAAATCATGATCCCAAAAAGTTTTCCAAAACAGACCAACTTCTTTAACAGATGAAAATTTGCATTTTTCATACTACCCAATTTATCTTTCTAAAAACAAGTAAATATGATGCCCTGTAAGGAAATCAATACTTTCTGAAATTATAAGTAATTATTTTGAAAATATTCTACTAGGATGTGCAATTTATTTTTTTCCATCTTAATGTTTCTCCATTGCCATGTCTCTTCTGAGGGTCATGGTCTGCATGCAACAAGGAACTAAATCTGTACATTCCTTGTCTGATTGGGTGAGTACATCACTTGTTTCTTCTCAAGACTTGCCTTAATTTCTCTCCACTGCATGGTAGATTCTCAGTGTGCAGATGTGATTGCGTCCTCCAGAATGTTCATACTTCCATGAAGTGAATAAATAAGTGCAAATGATCAATTTGGAACCATTATGACTGTAATGTTCCAGAATCATAACGATATTAAATACAAGATTTGGACATCGGTACTGAATATCTGCATAGATTTGAGATAATCGATACCAGGAAGTAAATCCCAGTTAAGTGGAAAAATTCAAATAGCTTCCTAAACCAATCAAGTGAAGTTTATTTACATTTCTATCCTAATGATCTTCAGCCTTGTAATCACTTCCATGAGTAAGGAATTGATTCTGTGCAATCCACAAACAGCACTGAGTTAATGTATCATGGATACTAAATCTTTAGTTGGCTAAATATTTACCAACAGGAACTGTATTACTTGTGTGCAATAACTGTGGTTTATCATAAAAGATTGATAAGATTTCTAAGCTTATCAGGTATTAATCAGCTGCTGACTATTAGATATAGTCAGTGGTGAAAGATACTGCGTACTTGCACTATTAATTTGATAAACTTCATACATACCTTCAATGGCGCACCACAGAGAAGGGACATTTAAATGTTGCAAGAAAAATAAGACCCATTCCCATCACCTCCCCCCCCCACTTCCTCTACAACAGATGACCTAAAATTGCTAAGTACAACATGTGGAGAAATCAGGCTACAAATCTCATTCAAGACTGGGCTTTGACCTCCTAATTGAAAGTTCAAATCTCTTATCATTGTAGTTATTCAGGTGTCTTGACATTTTTAAATACATGGCTCCAACACTTCTAAACTGTAGAAATTGCTGGAAAAGCTCAGCAGGTCTGGCAGCATCAGTGGAGAAAAATCAGAGTTAACATTTTGTGTCAAGTGACCCTTCTTAAGAACTTAAGTTCTCTGGACCTAAAACATGAATTCTGATTTTTCTCTCCACAGATTTCCAGCAATTTCTGTTTTTGTCTCTGATTTACAGCATCTTTTGGTTTTTATATATCAAACCATTCTGTGCTCAGTAGTGTTTAATTTCTTATTTAAATTAAGTTTTGTGATCCATTTTTCTTACAACATTGGCATTTGAGTTAATCTCTGGCAATTAGTTACTTGCACTGTGTAGAAGAGAACGTAATAGAGAAAAAAGATAAAATTATGCAAGATTTCAGAAGATACATCATAAAAAACTGACTGGATTTCCAATATGTGCGGATGTAGACAGAGCCCAGTCAGGAACTGGGTGGCCCAGTGGATAGAGCACTATCCTTTTACCTCTGGGACTCAGCAATCAGTCCAAACGAGTCAGTGGGGAAAAAAGATGGGGTCTAGGGCCAACCTTGGAAGTATGTGGGTCGGCAGGTAGCAAATCAGCAGATGAGGAGGAGTAGGTCCAAAATATGTGGCTGCAACTTTGGGTGTTTTGAATTTCCGTAGGATGGTAAACAGTGAAATTTGTTTTCCAAAATTAGTACTTTTTTTAAAATTGAAAGTAGCATAAACATTTTTTAATGTAAAGCAAATGTTCATTGCGACTTAAGTGGGTAGAGAGAGAGGAAAGTGGAAAAGGTAATGCCAAGAAAGCATGCACTACTACCCATCCAACCTTTGCAAATATGTACAAATTTATTTCTCTCCAATTTCTTAATTTTTCAATCGGCAGACTTTAAGACTGCTGTAGTTATGAGACAGTAATTGCAGCTGATGGCAATTAAGGTAATTTATCTTCATAAAAAGTACAAAAAAATGAATTGAACATTTAATAAGTAGCCAAATGAACATGCCTAAATCAGCAGTTTGACTACATAGTTGCTAAGGGTTGCCTTTACTACTAGTTATAAAACATTTTACATTTATGCTTTCCTAAAATAATATTTGAAATTCAGTTATATCTTCAGTGCTGGACTTCCAATTAGGATGTATTCCTTTTGAGTTCTTATTATACAGTATTCGAGGTTCTCTTCCAAAAGGCAGTATACAAATACCAAAAATGCTCCATCCTTCATAAATAGAATAGTTCCCTTCACACCAACAAATGTATTCTGGCCCTCTTCCATCATTATAAGCTGATTCTTTAATAATGAAGCACAAGCCTAATGTTTCAGTATTCTAAGTAGTTACTGTACTGTTACTGTCACTTTCCAAATTATACTACAAGAAAGATGATGTACAATATAATTCATATTTTTTTAGGTTTGATTCAAACTGAGAACTTGGGTCACTGATACAATTTATACAGTTCAGACAACAGGTCAAAAAGAGAGCACCCTAAGAAGAACTATTCATTCTAGGAGACTGTGTTGTTCAGCAAATGATCAGGATAAAATAGCATAACTGCAACTCATTTACGATACTAAAATCACTATACTGTAATCCCTTAAGAAATAGTGTTAGTATACATGCTAAGAGGAGAAACTGCATGCTCACCAAAATGCAACAATACAAAGGGAAATAGTCATAATAGGGAGAAGAACCAGGACAGTAATGTCTCAAATGTTAATTATGTCACATGCAATTAACATAACTCAATACAAGTTGCATAATTACATATTTTGAAATGGAGACTGCCATTATAAATACTTTTTTATGACAATTTCCCTTTAATAACACATGGACAAATAATCCCACCTACAAGCAGGATCCAGTAACAATAGTCTTTCCCCTTTAACAGAAACAATACAATGTTTAATTTCTGAATGGAATATTGACAGAACTACATTCCCACAACTCACAAATGTTTATGGAATGTTTATATTACAATTACCACTCACCAGAATCACACAAATCCACAGATGATTCCGAGCAAACACATTATAAATGGAGAAATGAAGGAAAAATGTATAAACAGAAGTTAGTGCAATCTTCTTTCAACTGAGAAATGCACACAATTGTGCAAAGAGTTGGTATTTTAGAAGAAGTTTTAAATAAATTTATCTTGTCTCACATATACACATTGCTGTAATGACTGTATTTAAACTGAATGGTATCATTTCTATTTGAAACCAATGTACAAACAAGGGCACAAGGGGAATGTGTATAAATCTATTGTTTGTTAATAAACACATTAGAAATAAACTTTGGTGATATTTCCAGCTGAATAACTAAAAAAACTAGACATAGTGGAATATTCTGAAAATTATTAGAAACAAATTTAATTTGAATCTATTCGATGCAATCCATCATGGGTATATTTTTACAGTCCATATTTACCAACAGGGACTTGTGTTACTTGTGTGCAACATCTGTGGTTTATCATTAAAGGTTGATATGATTTCTAAGTTCATAGTATTAAACAGCTGCTGACCGCCAGACCTGCTGAGATTTTCCAGCAACTTCTATTTGCTGACAATTAGAGAAAAGTCAATGGTGAAACATATATAGTTTCACTGTTGATTTGAAAAATTTCATACACAGTAAATTAATGTTAATTAGTTAACATTTCACACAAACGTGAAGCAAATTTTAGGATATGAGGTGGGAGAGGAATTGGTGTGTCAGGTTAATGAAATGTTCGTCGCAATGCAGTGACAAAATAAAAGTCATCTTCTGCTTCTTGGCTGTAATGCTGCTGCTTAAAATGAGTCAGATGGTAGGAGAAGGTACTGTCAAACCTCTCCATCTGATTGAACTTGCTCTCCCTTTAAATCCACTCATTCCATCAAAAAGGGAGCAATTATCACTACTACATGTGTGCTAATTATGCCTAGCTTTTTATGGGATGTGAGGACCAAAACTTGTTTCAGAATTACTTGAAGCTCCCTTCCTCATTGTTTTTCTTGATACGTTTATGATTGTATTGATGTAGTTTCTTGCAATCCTGAGTCGGAAAGTACATCAATTTTGCTTCAATTTCACCCTTCTCTCACAATTACATGGTCCATTTTGGACTCTTCCCTTTCATTTTTCAATTGCTGGGCTTCCACTATCATAAAATATTTATTGCAAGCCTAATGACCCCCACAGTTACCTGGACTACACTTTCTCAAATCCTGTTTTTTTCCACAAGAACTCTATTCCATTTTCAATTTTTCCTTCACATCTATTCTGATGAAGCTACCCCCTCAAATCAAGCACTTCTAATAGGCCTTCCTTTATTAACCCAATCTGGTTGATAGGGCCCGATATATCTATCACATTTTTTTTATCTTCTACTCTCATACATTCTCGGCCCTCATAGAGCCATGATCAGGTTTCCCTTACATAAAGGTACAATACGGTGATTTCTGGAAACCTGAAATTAAGACAAATTTATAGGAGTAGGGACAATTATGTTGAGATTGTAACAGACATTGGCGTACTGTGTCCAGTTCTGGTCACCCTGTTATAGGAAGAAAACTAATAAGCTGGATAGGCTGGGACTTTTTCCACAGCAGCACAGGAGATTGAAGGTTATAGGAACCTTGTAAAGGTTTATTAAATGATGAGGGGTATAGATAAGGTGAATGACAGGTATCTTTTCCCGAAGGTGGGGTATTTCAAGAGTTAGTGGCATACTTTTAAGGTGAGAGGAGAAAGATTTAAAAAAGACATGAGGGGTAATTTTTTTTAAAACACAGAGAATGGTTCATGTGTGGAATGAACTTCCAGAAGTAGTGGTGGATGCGGATTCAGTTTCAACATTTAAAAGACATTTAGATAATTACATGAGTAAGATATGTTTGGAGGGATATAGACCAAGTGCAGGCAGATAGGACTAGATTAGTTTGGGATTATGGTCGGCATGGACTAGTTGGACAGAAGGGTCTGTTTCCATGCTCTATGATTCTATAACAGAATGCTGGAGAAATTGAGCAGGTCTGGCAGCATCTGTAGAGAGAGAAAAAGAGTTAACATGTTGAGTCTGGTGTGACTTTTCTTCAAAAACCCATAGTCATGCTCATGTTATCGTAACTTACAATGTCCTAGATACCACCATCACTGGGTATGTCCTGTCCCAGAGGCAGAACAGACGTAACAGAGGTGGAAGCACAATGGTATACAGTCAGGACAGAGTTGCTCTGGGAGCCCTCAATATTGATTCCAGGCCACAAATGAGTTCTCATGGCATCAGGTCAATTACAGACAAGGAGACGGCCTACTGACTACCACTTAACACCCCAATGATGACACCTCTTTGCGAACAGCACTTACAGAAGGCATTAAGGGTGGCCAGAGTAAGAATATAGTTTGGGTGGGGGTCTTTAGATCTATTTCCAAGATTGAGTCAGCAGAATTACTACTGACTCAGAGAGTTGAGTCAGAAAGGACATAGCTGTTAAACTGGATCTGCAGTAGGTGATGAGAATAGATGATAATAAACAGAAGCAGAGGTAGGCCATTCAGCCACTCAAGCCTGCTCTGCTGTTCAATAAGATCCTGACTGATCTTCCATAGCCTCAACACCACTTTCATGTCAACTCTGCATAATCCTTAACTCCCTGATATTTAAAAAATCTACTTACTTGCTTTTAAAATTCTTTTAATGATCTAGTCGTAACTTTATGGAGTTGGTAATTCCAGACATTTACTATCCTCCAGGAGAAATTCCTTTGCACCTCTGTTTTAAATGAGTGTAATTATATTGAGATGCCCCCACTAGTGGAAACATATTCTCAACCTTGTCAAGCTCCAGAATCCTCTATGTTTCAAAAAGATTACCCCATATTATTCTAAATTCTAATAAATAAAAGTTTATTCTGCTTCCTGATTCTTGATAAGTCGATCCCTCCAATCAGGAATCAGCCTAGTGAATATCTTTTGAACAGCCTCCAAAGCCAAAGTGCATGACCTTAGACATTCCCACATTAAATTCCATCTGCCAAGTTTTTGCCCACTCAACCCACATACATCCCCTTGCAAATTCATTATGTTCTGATCACAACAAGCCCTCCCACCTATTTTTGTACTGTCAGCAAATCTGGACACATTACACTCTGCCTCCTCCAACAAGTCAACAATCGAGGTCCTAGGACCGATTCTTGTCGCAATCCACTAGTTCTATCTCTCCAACATGAAAAAGACACATTAATCTCAATAATCTATCTTCTATTTGATAACCAATTCTCAAACCACACTAATACATCATGCCCATACGAGGAGCTCCCACCGAGGGGTGACATGGGTGGCCCAGTGGTTAGCACTGCTGCCTCACAGCACCCTCACCCATCTGAACTGTCCAGTCTGTATGCAGTTTAATATCACCCATGATTATTGTCATGCCCTTCTGACATGCCTCCATTATTTCCTAATTTATATTTTGTCCTGCAGTGACATAACTCGAGTTCTATAGATGACTCCCATGTGACCTCTTTCCCTTATTATTCATATTTCCACCCAAACTGATTCCACATCATGATCTATTGCATCTTTATCTCTACTCATTACAGCACTGATACCTCCTTTTATAAAAAAAATTCCTTACCTCCTACTCCTTTTTGTCTATACTTAAGGAACATTTGAATATGAAGTTCCCAGTCTTGATCACTCTGCAACACATTTCCATAATAGCTATCAAGTTATTTATTTCAAACACAAAAACAGAAGTTGCTGGAAAAGGTCAGCAGGTCTGGCAGCATCTGTGAAGAGAAATCAAAGTTAATGTTTTGGACCCGGTGACCCCTTCTCAGAAACAATTATAACTTTGATTTCTGTTCACAGATGCCTCCAGACTTGCTCAGTTTTGCAGAAACTTTTGTTTTTGTTTCTGATTTACAGCATCTATTTTCATTTGTCATTTCATTGATTTCTATTGGTGTCATCAACTCATCTACCTTGTTACAAAATGCTGCACATACTCAGATAAAGAACCATCAGCTTTGACTTTTTATTATTATTACTTATTCTGGTTCTAATTTCTGCTGTACTGTTCTGCATATATTTTAACCCCTTTCTGTCACACTTTGATTATTGCTCCCCTCTTCACTACCCTTGGTTCTTTTGGATTTTTTAAAAACATCCGTTCAATTGAACCTGTCCCAAAAATAGTTTAAAGCCCCACCTACAAAGATGTTGATGACGAAAGAGTAGGAAGTCCAAAAGTAAACTCTGTAAACTGTTAATAGCAAAACATGCTTCTGTTTAGTCAGTTTTCAAATGGGGCAAGCTGCCATATTTTCCCTTTATCTTAATAAGAGTTGGGACATCATGTTGAGGTTGTAACAAGAATTTGGTGAGGCCTCTTCTGGGGTATAGTGTGCACTTCTGGTCACTTGGTTATAGGAAGGATATTGTTAAATTGAGAGGGTTTAGAAAAGATTTACCGGGATGTTGTTAGGAGTGGAGGGTTTGAGTTAAAAAACAGGTTGGATAGACTGGGACTTTTTTTCACTGAAGCACAGGACATTAAGGGGGTGACCTTTATAGAGGTTTATAAAATCATGAGTGGCATAGATAAGGTGAATAGCAATGGTCTTTTTCCTAGAGTGGATTTCCAAAACTAGGGGACATATAGTGTTAAGGTGAAAGGAAAACGTTTTTAAAAGGACAACGTTTTTAAAAGGACATGAAGGACAACTTTTTTTTTTTACAGAGAGTTGTTCGTGTGTGGAATGAACTGCTAGAGAAAGTAAATGGGGGTACAGTTACAATGTTTAAAAGACACTTAGGTAAATACATAAATAGAAAACGTTTGGAGGGAAATGTGTCAAATGTAGGCCAGTCAGACTAGTTTAGTTTGGGAACATGGTTGACATGGACTGGTTGGACTGAAGGGTCTGTTTCCACCCTGTAAGTAAATTGTAGTTACATGATTTGCCAGAACATTGTTATCATTGAAATGAATTCCTGTACCAATAGACCAGCTCACTCTTTCCCCAACTGCCAATGCCCCCATGAATTGGAACCCATTTCTCCCACACCATCTTTACACTATGATTTACCTCTCTAATCTTATTTTCTCCATGCTAATTTGTAAGAGATTCAGGTAATAATCTGAATGAACTAGGTCAAGCCAGGATATGCAGATCTTTAGTTGAATGTAATTCAGCTGCTAATGACCCAGAGCTCCCCATGGATGCCATGTCTTGAATTTCTAGGTATGTTTGAAATCTACCCCATTTAGCACACTGGTAGTGCTAAATAATCTGAATATATCTGAATGTAAGTTCCACTTTCACTGTGCTTCAGTCCTCTGGCACCTTTCCTGTGGTCAGAGGGGAACTGAAAATTTTACAAGCACCCCTGCTCTTTCATCCCAACAATGTAGGATACATTCCATCTGATCCTGGATATTGATCTGCATTTATGCCTGCCAAACTACTCAATTGCTCTTCTCTCTTTTCACTAAGTTCTTTACATTCTATCACAGACCTTCTCCCTGATTCATCTCTCTCATTAATGAACACTGACAAAAAGTATTTGTTTAGAACCAGACCTGCATATTCTGGTTCCACACAGATTGCCTCTGTGGTCCTTACTCATTCCCCGTTATCTTTTAACCATTAACGTACCTGTAAAACAAGTGAGTATCTTCCTTTATTTTACCTGGCTGTATCAATTGCTGCTCCCCTTACAGCGCTCCTTATCTCCACATTTAAGTTCCCTCTCGGATTTTACCTTCATGGTTCTGCTTTATAATTTAATCTAAGCTTCAGCACAACCATGTTCTTAATCATATCTATGTAGATCATGACAACAGGAGCCTTCCCCAAGCTCCAAACCACAAGAGACATCCTGAACCTTGGCACCAGATAGGTAACAAAATCTTCAAGACTCTGTCATTGCTGCAGAAAACAGTATCTATTCCACTAACAATGCTATCCCTTTTTACTAGCACATTTTTCTCCCCTCATTGAGGGAACAGACAAGAGGGAAAAACATACTTGACCTAATCCTCACCAATCTGCCTGTGATAGATGCATCTGAGCATGATAATATTGGTAGAAGTGAACATTGCACAGTCCTTATGGAGATGAAGTCCTGTCTTTAAAATGAGTATATCCTCCATCACGTTGTGTAGCACTACCAATGTGTTAAATGGGGTAGATTTCAAACGTACCGAGAGACTCAAGACGTGGCAATCAATGAGGCGCTCTGAGATCATTAGCAGCCGAATTGCATTCAACTAAAGATCTACATATCCTGGCTTAACATAACTACTATTCTACCAATAGCATCAAACTAGAGGATTAACCTTGTTTAATGAAGAATGCAAAGGACATGCTAGGAACTGCAGCAGACATACCTATGCCTGGTGAAGCACAAACAAGTTAACTTGCATGCCAAACAGCACAATCAGAAACTGACAGACAGAGCTAAGCAATCCCACAACCAATGAATCAGCTCTAAGCGCTACAGTCTTGCCACATTCAATCATGAATGATGGTGGACAATTAAACAACTCACTGGAGGAGGTGGTTGCACAAAAATCCCAATTTTCAACAATAGAGGAGTCCAGCACATCACTGCAGAGATGTTGAGTGAATGAATGATTCTGGCCACCTCTGGAGATCTCCAGTATCACTGAAGTCAGTACTCAGCCAATTCAATTCATTCCACATGACATCAGGAAACAGATGATAAACTAGACTGCAAAAACTTTTGGTTCTGATGATATTCTGGAAACAGTGCTTAAGGTCTGTCTGTAGCCAAGTTATTCCAGCAAAGCAAAAACACTGTTACATACACAGCAATGTGGAAAATTGCCCAGTTATACCCAGTGCACAAAAAGTAAGACAAATTTAACCAAGTCAAATACCATCCCATCAATCGACTCTCAATCATCAGTAAACTAACAGAAGGAATAGTGCTTTGAGCAGCCCTTGTTTAGAAAAAGCCTGGCAGCTGGGAGATAATGTGGGAAAGTTCAAAGTTATGCACTTTGACAAGAAGAATAGAGAAGCTGTATATTATTTAAATAGAGCAAGACCGTGGAAAGCTACAGAGCAGAGGCATTTTGGAGTGCACACCCATGAATAACAAAAATCCAGAATCCAAGTTCAATGGGTAATAGGGAAAGCAAGTGGAGTGTTCACCTTTATTTCGTAGGGAATGGAGTATAAAAGTCAGGAATTTTGCTAAAAATATACAAAGCACAGCTGGAATATTGTGAACAGTTTTAGGCCCCTTATCTGAGGAAAGATACATGGCATTGGAGGCAGTCTGGAGAAGTTTTGCTCGGCTGATATTAAACATGGAAGAAGTCTCATTAGGAGAGTTTTTAAAAAAATTATTCACTCATGAAACATTGGCATTGCTGGCTAGGCCGGCATTTATTGCTCATCCCTAGTTTCGCTTTGAGAAGTTGGTGGTGAGCTGCCTTCTTGAATCGCTGTAGGTATACCCACTGTACCATTAGGAAGGGAGTTCCATCATTTTGATCCAGCAACAATGAAAGAATAGTGATATATTTCCAAGTCAAAACAGTGAGTGGCTTGGAAGGGAACTTGCAGGTAATGGCATTCCCATGTATGGGCTGAACTTGTCATTCCAAGTGACAGATACACTTGAGAAATTAACCAAATATCCTTAGATAGCACCATTCAAACCCAAACCACTTCCATCTTCCATAAGGACACTTCATGCATGCCTACACCAAATGAACTTCAGTGGTTTAAGGTAGCTTACCCCCATCTTCTCAATGTGGTTAGGGACATGCAATAAACGTGGGCCAGCCAGCAAAGGCCACTTTCCCAAAATGTATTAAAAAAACTGAGTGCATATATACCTATGAAAAATATGGAAAATTATGGACTCCAAGGAAACCATTACGGCACAGACAATTACATAATTTTAACCTAATACAAATGGAGGCAAAGGACAGAATTGGATTGGCCACCTGTTTAATATTCCGATCAATTTTATGTTCCATTGACTTCAATGGAACATCATCTACAGCAGACATTCAACTTGCACCTAACAATCTGCTGCAAAGCTGTGGATAAAATTGCCTATGGACTGGATTTTGTTCTCATCATCTGGGCAGAATGTAGGGAAGAAAACCACACAGGGAGAATCGCTCCTAACAGAGTTTACCCCATTTCCCTTTTACTACTATAATCAAATAGGCTCCAATACACACATGCAATCCTCGCTGCCGGATTTGTCTTTGTGTTCTGCTCAGGTGATATTTTATGTCCTGACAGTAAATACAACATGACAAATAAGCATCATTTGAACAGAAACTGAATTAGTAGCTGAAAACGATTAAATAAGAATGACAGGAATACAAACGAATAGGAACAGAGTTGATAGCTCTGGGTTGAAGAGCTTAGAATTGCATAGATGTTACCAATAAAACAGATGTAAATCTATATATTACATATCATAAAAAGTAAAGAATGGCCTCCAAATACAATTTCACAACTTCATAAACACATTACACATCTCAGGCCAAATATTTTTTAAAAATCACAGGTATAACTTAAAACAGAGGATACGAGTTTTGACTTGCAGCTCAGGGAGCAGGGGAAATATTACTTCAAATTCCTTTTTAGCAAATGGGCAAATTCAAGCAGTTCCTTCCATCAGAAGAAGCTGAGAAAGATTCTTGCATGACATAGCACATGCAATGTGCATTGATGACCATTCAGAAGCAGACAGTGTAAAAGGAAGCATTGTATGATGTTGCCAATTGCATAGTGCCCTTCAGTATATAATCACAAAAAGCAATTCGATTCACCATTAAGAGTATAGCACAGAGTATAGCATCATTGTTGAATATCCATGACAATCCTTTTCCAATCTATTTTTACTTTCACATGCAGTACAAAAAATGGCTTCACATTGTATCTGGTGCCTAATGGACTCTTTCCTTCTGGTGCGGTTCCAGAAAATCAAATTATAATTTAAAAATCTTACCCTTCCTTGCCAACATCGCCTACTTTGTATCCTTCCCCCAGTGGTTCTTTGCCCAGTTTGGTTAGGTTCATTTTAGTTTCCAAAGTCATCAGAAAAGATCCATTGTAAGAAATCTCCAAATCAATCCATAGTCCTGTAGAAAATAAACTTTCTGGCTGAGTAAATGTCCTGAGAATTGCAAACCTAATGTAGTAACCAAGTCCATTCTTGTCAGCAATCTGTGACACATTTTCAATATGTTAATTATCCAGATAGAATCTACTGGAAATAACTCCATGAATTATATGCATTTACATGAATAATCCACATCATTTTTTTCAGTATTAGGGAATGTACAGATGAGAATTGCATTAGAATCAAAGATTGCAATAAGAATGGCAACAGGAATGTTTCCCTTGTCTTAGTTATGTTAAAATGAAATCAGTTATATGGCACCAATTTAAATTTGTAGTTCCATAAATTATTCTTAGTCAATTATTGAGAAAAAAAATTACAATTCAATTTCATGCTACTTTTACAACTCAATATCCATCTTGAGAAAAGGTGCAGAATTGGTGCAAAGGACAGAATTGGATTGGCCACCTGTTTAATATTCCGATCAATTTTATGTTCCATTGACTTCAATGGAACATCATCTACAGCAGACATTCAACTTGCACCTAACAATCTGCTGCAAAGCTGTGGATAAAATTGCCTATGGACTGGATTTTGTTCTCATCATCTGGGCAGAATGTAGGGAAGAAAACCACACAGGGAGAATCACTCCTAACAGAGTTTACCCCATTTCCCTTTTACTACTATAATCAAATAGGCTCCAATACACACATGCAATCCTCGCTGCCGGATTTGTCTTTGTGTTCTGCTCAGGTGATATTTTATGTCCTGACAGTAAATACAACATGACAAATAAGCATCATTTGAACAGAAACTGAATTAGTAGCTGAAAACGATTAAATAAGAATGACAGGAATACAAACGAATAGGAACAGAGTTGATAGCTCTGGGTTGAAGAGCTTAGAATTGCATAGATTCACTTGCAGAAAACAATAGTTGCACTGGTTTTCACAATTTCACATATATCTTGAGAAAATTAAGTTACAGGATTGACAGTAACATTTTGCATTTAAAGTACTTTCACAGGATTTAGAAAAGGTTTCAAAGTTATTTGTGAAAGATAAAGAAACAAAGACCAAATCATGAAGTAAGAAAAGCCTGTATAAAAAGGTGGTTTTAGAAAGCTTTTCCGGGAGGAAAGACATTAGGTTTTGTAAAAAGACTTTGAGACATTGGAACAATAATTGCTATAGGCAGAATCCTCTCACTAGTCACTTCTCGTTCTTCTAAACACCTACAAGCACAGGCCCAAACTATTAATCTCTCCTCAGAAGACAATTGCTCTACCCAGAATCATCACCTAATCTTTTAAAGGATCACACAATTCAGTCAGAGGGCCATAGGATGCAATGGGATAGGTGGCTGCGGAATGAAGGAGGAACATAGGTACCCAGTAAAGGTGGCATTAGAATAAAAGTTAGAAAAGCTTGAATAACAGTTTCATCAGCAGAAGGTCGAAGATGATTGGAAACAAGCAATGTTGTTCAGGTTAAAATAGAAGGTCCAAATTTATAGTAAATTCGAATAGACAGCAAATGAAGACAAACTATGTTCATGTACAATGTTCAGTGAAGTACTGACCTTTCATCATGTGCCATTCACAAGACCGTAAGAATAGGAGAGTTATGCTACTCATCCCATTAGCCTGCTCTGCCATTCAATGTAATCATGGCAGATCTGGGAATTATCAAATTCACTTGTCTGCCTTATCTCAATAATCCTTAATTTCCTTACTGATTAGAAATCTGTCTATCTCCACCTTGAATATACTCAACAACCCAGCCTTAACAGCCCTCTATGGTAAAGCAGTCCACAGGTTGATATGGTTAGCCTCAGAAGAAATCTTGCTTCATTTCTGTCCTAATTGAGCGACATAATCTGAGGTGGTGCTCTCTGTTTCAATAAAGTCGCTTCTTTTTCATTTAAACACCTAATTATTAATCTCTCCTCATAAGACAATCCTTCTATTCTGAGGGTCAACTAAAAGAACCTTCTTGGAATTGCCTCCAATGACAGCATATATTTCCTTCAGAAAAGGGGACTAAAATTGTTCACAGTATTCAAGGTGTGATCTAACTAGTGCCTTGTATAGTTTTCGCAAGACTTTCCCATTGTTATACTCCATTTCCTTTGAAAGAAAAGGCCAACATTCCTTTTCTCTATTATCCTGAACTTGGGTGATGGTTTTTTTTCTGATTTATGCATGAGGACCCCCAAACCTCTCTGTGCTGCAGCTTTGTCAGCTTTCTCCATTTAAGTAATAGTCAGTTCTTCTATTCTTCTTGCCAAAGTGCATAACCCCACATTTTTCCCCATTATATTCTATTTGCCAAGTTTTTGCAAAACGACCTCAGCTCACAGCACTATTAATGATACTTTATCTCAGCCAATAGTTGAACAAGCTATGTTGCCCTGTGGCTGCCACTTCAACTCCCCTTCCCACTGCCACGCTCCTAAGAATGCAAGTCCTGGGTCTCCTCCAGTGCAAAATCCAAGCCATCCGACAAATGAAGGGAGAACGCCTCATCTTCTGCTTTAAGACCCTTCAACCATATGGTATCAACATCATCATCACTAGTTTCCAATTTTCCCCTCCCTCCACCTCATCTTAGATCCAATCTTCCAATTAGGCACTGCCCTCTTGACCTGTCCTACCTGTCCATCTTCCTTCCCACCTATCCGCTTCACTCTCCCCACTGACCTATCACAATTATCCCTACTTTCATCCACCTATCGCCTTCCCAGCTACCTTCACCGCCCCAGCTCCACCCCCACTCTCGTATTTATCTTTCAGACCCCCTTCCCCCATCCCCCCCACACATTCCTGATGAAGGGCTTATCTCCGAAATGTCAACTCAGCTGCCTTACCTGCTGTGTTTTTTTAGTGCCACACTTTTGGACTCTGACTCTTCAACATCTGTAGTCCTCACTTTCTCCAAGTGATTTTTTTTGTGAGGGATTTGTCAATCATTGATGTTTTTTGATTCTAGTTCAATTTTGAATCTGTTCCAAGTCAGTATTTTGTATTTCTTTCTCCAATTTTCCATTCAAATGGCAATTCCTTAAGTGATCCAGAAGTGGTCCTTTCCCTTTCTCTTGGATCTTTGCACTCTTTCAACATCTTTTAACATCTCACCCTGTCAGTACATCCCCAAACCAACTTTTTCTCAATGATACACCATTCCTCTTGTTCTGTCATTGCCAACATTCAAAAGTTTCCTTATCCATCTCCTCGAATTCCTTCATACATCTTCTAAACCATTTCTCGAAATCCCAAGTTCTCAAAGAAGCCTAACTTCATCTGTTCCCAGCATGTGTTCCAGTACCAGGTTCCACATCAAACTCTTCACTCACCTTTTCTTTAGTTCTCTATTCACATCATTCAGTTATTATTCTCTTACTTCACTAAATGCAATGCTTCCTTTTGTAATCCCAGCTCTCAACCCCTTAGCATACCTGGCACCTTCAGTCATATCTTTAAAATTAATCATAAGTAGTGTGGAGCATAAAATATCCCTCCATTCTTGGAAATGAATATTGACTGCACTTCAATCTATTAAATGAGGAACTACTGTGTTGGTGGGGATGTGGTGGAGCAAACACTCATTGAAGTCCATAGTGCAATATGTGATGCAACCTATTGATGCAACATTGCTTTGTATCATTTTTTTCTGAGCTTGCTGCATTAAGTAGGAAACCAAAACACAAATAAAAGACAGGATAACTCATTTGATGGTAAAGTAGATCATGAAGTGTTAGAAATACATTGATTACCATTTCTGGATCTATATAAATGGAATATTTCAGTGCAAATTCCAATGTAAAATATCTGACATTAAAAAATATTGAAGCAGCCTAAGATGAATTTCAATTGTCCTTACCTTGATGATTAACTGAAGGCTTTGAAGCTTGACATATTTTCGGCATAGCAGCTCCCATATCAAGTTCTGTCAATGTCAGCTCATTCATAAAATATGGTAACTGAAATGGTATACAATAAACATGTAATGTAGTCAGAACATTTTAAAGTGGTCACAATTTTGATATTGTTGGGATCACATGTCTACATTTGTCGACCAAACAAATAACAGGAAAATACTGAACTACTTGCAGGATTAACCAGAACTTGAAGCAAACAATTTTGGCCAACAGTTTAATGTGGCTGTGACACACCTACTAATTACAGAAATGTAAATGACTTTGGAAAATATAGCCAAATAAATTGTTTAGGAAGATAACAAATGAAGTTTATTACCCTTAAATACTGGAAAAACCTGGCTCTGAAAGAGACTATGGAGTCTTGCACTGATGAGTGCCAAACAACCTTTTCAGATCTTGATTTCTCTTTCAAAAAAAGGAAGTCAGAGAGAAAAAAGACCTCCAAAATTTGCAGTAAAAGCTGCAACGCTCAGTATTTTGACTACCCTGTTAACCCAGAGAATTACTTCCAAAGACTTTGAACTGGTTAGAGTTCCATCTAAACTGAAGCTCATTTGGAAGACCTACAATCAGTCTATAGCTGTCAACAATTCAAATTTGTCAACAAAAAAAGTCTATAAGAATTCATCAAACTATATATTTTGTTTTTCAGAACATTGATCAAGAGGAGTGTTCACCTTTTGACCTTTTGCAACGATCATCTCCACAGAGTTGTGTCATGTTTGGTGCTGTATGAGTGTATTGTGTTAGGATTCAAAGTGGATTTGGTTCTAATTCTAGATTATACTTTAGTTGCACAGTTTAGCTCAGAGATAATATATCAAAGACAGTAATAACAGTTCTTTATTTCTAATGAGACAGGTGAGTTGTCAGTAGAAACAAGATAAATGAGTTGACAGCACAAGTTGAAATCAAGGAGTATGACATGATAGCTATCGTGGAGATGTGGTTACAGGGTGGCCAAGACTGGAAACTCAATATTCTAGGATATTCAATTTTTCAGAAGAATAGATACAAAAGTAAAGGAGGTGTGTCACTTTTGTTAATAAAAGAAGGCATCAGTATTGTGGCGAGTAGTGATATAGTGCATTGAATCATGACATGGAATTAGTCTGGTTGAAAATGAAGAATGGCAAGGGAAAGAAATCACAGTTGGAGTTGTCTAAAGGTTTTGAAGAGTTGCCTCACTTTTCAGTCTGTTCTGCTATAATGTGGTAGTTGCCTTCTCATGCAACGTATGTTATAGAAAATTGATCAATAGAAATAGTGTGGCCTATGGGGAAAAATAGGGTTGGGTCAAAGTATCAAAAATATCAGTAAAAATCAAAACAAAAATAGTAGTTAGACTGTGCTATCATTTGTGTTAGGCTAAGTAAATGTTAAAAATCATATTTTAATGAAATAATACAATACATTTAACAGTTTAAGAGGTTTCTGAGTTTGCATTAAGTCAGGGCTGAGGGTCATTATCAGCATCATTATTAGTTCCAAGTACAGTTCTGAGTGCAGGGTTACTACGCAAGAAAGTATTTCATAGAATCCCTACACAGTGGAAACAGGACATTTAGCCCACCAACTAGTCCATATTGACCCTCCAAAGACTAACCCACCCAGACCCATTCCCATACTCTATTACTCTACATTTATCTCTGATTAATGCACCCAACCTACACATCCCTGAACGCTATGGGTAATCTGGCATGGCCAATTCACCTAACCAAATTTATATCAGAAGTTAATGGCTATGGTTTATTATCCCCAGACTGTTTCTTTGGAGTTTGCTTTAAAACGTCATCTAGTTATTGCTGCTTTATCATCTTTCTTCTTTCATGAAGGAGTTACTTATAGGGTGCCAGATAAGATTTTATGCCATGAACTGCTATCCTGCTACATTCTGCATTGTAGTCACTGTCTTCTAAGAGCTGCAACGGCTTCTCAACTTCCCTCAGGATAGAAGACAAAAGAGAAGTGGAAAGTTCTCGTGGTGCTGCATCATGGACTTCATTGTCTCCATCTCAAGCATCAATTTCCCTCGCAGCAACAAATTGCGGAGATCAGTCTTCATTCCTTCAAATCCAACTTGCTTTGCAAAAGCGACATAATGACCTTTGATTGCTGGAAGCTCTTCTGATGGTTCGACACCTTTAAAATCACGAAGAAAGTCTGGGGGAACCCTCCGCCAAGCTGCATGCAAGCAGTCTTTACTGACATCGCCCCAGCCCTCCACAATAATGTCAATTCTGTGGAGGTATCAGTATTGGACTGAGGTAGACAAAGTTAAAAATCACACAACACCAGGTTATATCCAACAGGTTACTTAGAAAGAGCTAGCTTTCGGAGTGCTGCTCGTTCGTCAGGTAGTTGGTGGGGCAGAATCATAGGACACAGAATTTACATCAAAGTTTCATACAACTGGTGCGATGTATTGAACAAATTCAGTGGTCAAAGACATTTGACCTCGGATCTTCGGGTGACCGTCCTTCAAGGCAGTCTTTGGGACATGCAACAGAGTGGCCGAGCAGAGGCTGATAGCCAAGTTTGGTACCCATGAGGATGGCCTCAACTGGGATCTTGGGATCGTGCTACAATACAGGTGACCCCACTACACTATACACTCTCACACAGACACTTTCTCATACACATACTCATGTGCACACCCTCTCACAGGCATAAACACTGTTACATGTGCATCCATTCTGTAAAGCATAGACACACACTCTCACACGCGCACACTCTCATCCTCTCTTCCACACATGCTTTCCTTCTCCCACACACACATTGAGATGCCACTTTTTTTAAGTTATCTCGGGGCTATGACTTGAAAGAAATTTTGGGAATTTACATACTAATCAATTGGAATATGCATCTCCAGTCTAAGTGATCGAAGATTTAACAGCAATCTAGGTTTGTTCAATACAGCATCAGTTGTATGACACTTTGATCTTTTACTATAAATTCTGTATCCTATGATCCTGCCCCATTAACTACCTGACGAAGGAGCAGTGCTCTGAAAGCCTATACTTTGAAATAAACCTATTGGACTATAACCTGGCGTTGTGTGACTTTTAACTTAATGATGTCAATAGCATTCTTAATGTTAAAGCTCTTCCAAAAGAGGGTAGGGGAGTTCAAAACTAGGGGGCATATATTTTTAAGGTAGGAGGAAAAAGGTTTAAAAAGGACATAGGGAGCAACACTTTAATACAAAGAGTGGTTCATGTGTGGAATGAACTACCAGAGCAAGTGATGGGTGCAGGTACAGTTACAACACATAAAATACATTGGATAAATACACAAATAGGAAAAATGTTGAAGGGATATGGGCTAAATGCAGGCAAGTGCACATCGTTTAGTTTGGGAGCATGGTCGATATGGATTAGTTGGACCGAAGGATCTGTTTCTAATGCAGTATGAGTCTATGATTCTATAATCATTGAAGTTACCACTACCCACTACACTTTTTTAAAATTATCTGCCATTTCCCCTGTTCCCCCATTATCAATTATCCAGTTGCAACCTCCACTTCCAACATCCTCTGGATTACCATTGATCAGAAACCCAATTGAACTTAACCTATAAATACAGTGGCTACAAGAACAGGTTAGAGACCAGGAATACTGCAGAGAGTAATTCACCACCTGACTCCCCAAAGCCTGTCCACAAATTCAGGAGTGTGATAGAATACTTTCTTCTTGCCTAGATGGCTGTAGCTCTAACAACACTCAAGAGCTTGGGACATTCAGGACAAAGCAGCCTGCTTGATGGCACCACATCCACAAGTGGTCAGTCCCTCCATCACCAACAGTCAGGAGCAGCATTGTGTACTATCTACAAGATGCACTGCTGAAATTCATCAAAGATCCTTAGACAGTACCTTCCAAAGCGCAGTAGGTCAGGCAGCATCCAAGGAGCAGGAGAATCGACGTTTCGGGCATGAGCCCTTCTTCAGGAATGAGGAAAGTGTGCCAAGCAGGCTAAGATAAAAGGTAGGGAGGAGGGACTTGGGGGAGGGGCGTTAGAAATGTGATAGGTGGAAGGAAGTTAAGGTAAGGGTGATAGGCCGGAATGGGGGTGGGGGTGGAGAGGTCAGGAAGAAGACTGCAGGTTAGGAAGGTGATGCTGAGATCGAGGGTTGGGACTGAGACAAGGTGGGGGGAGGGGAAATGAGGAAACTGGAGAAATGTGAGTTCATCCCTTGTGGTTGGAGAGTTCCTAGGCGGAAGATGAGGCACTCTTCCTCCAGCCGTCGTGTTGCTATGGTCTGGCGATGGAGGAGTCCAAAGACCTGCATGTCCTTGGTGGAGTGGGAGGGGGAGTTGAAGTGTTGAGCCATGGGGTGGTTGGGTTGGTTGGCCCGGGTGTCCCAGAGGTGTACTCTGAAACGTTCCGCAAGTAGGCGGCCTATCTCCCCAATATAGAGGAGGCCACATCGGGTGCAGCGGATGCAGTAAATGATGTGTGTGGAGGTGCAGGTGAATTTGTGGTGGATATGGAAGGATCCCTTGGGGCCTCGGAGGGAAGTAAGGGGGGAGGTGTGGGCGCAAGTTTTGCATTTCTTGCGATTGCGGGGGAAGGTGCCGGGAGTGGAGCTTGGGTTGGTGGGGGGTGTGGACCTGACAAGGGAGTCACGGAGGGAGTGGTCTTTTCGGAACGCTGATAGGGGAGGGGAGGGAAATATATCCCTGGTGGTGGGGTCCGTTTGGAGGTGGCGCCAAGCCCCTCCTCCCTACCTTTTATCTTAGCCTGCTTGGCACACTTTCCTTATTCCTGAAGAAGGGCTCATGCCCGAAATGTCAATTCTCCTGCTCCTTGGATGCTGCCTGACCTGTTGCGCTTTTCCAGCAACACATTTTCAGCTTTGATCTCCTGCATCTGCAGTCCTCACTTTCTCCACAGCACCTTCCAAGCCCACCACCACTTCCACCTAGAAAGACAAGGGAAGCAGGCACATGGGAACACCACCACCCACAAGCTCCCTTTCAAACCACTCCCCATCCTGACTTAAAACTGTATCACTTCTCCTTCAGTGTTGCTAGTTCAAAATCCTGGAATTCCTCCCTAAAGGCATTGTGTTTACTTATAACATATGTAATGCAGCAGGTCAATTGGCAGCTTACCACAACTTTCTTACCACAACAAGGGCAACTAGGGATGGGCAATAAATACCGATGCTCACTAAATAGCCAGTGATGCCCACGTCCCACAAATGAATAAAAGAAACAAAGTCAAGTTTCAATTTCAGTTTGAGAGAGAGCAACTCAGGGCACAAACCAGTGTCCTCAACAGAATTAGAGGCAATTTCAGAGATATGAAGAAAGAAATATACTAAGGGGAAGATCAGTGGATAAGTAGCTGCAAACAATTGTGCAGAAATTTAGTCATAGTCATAGAGATGTACAGCACGGAAACAGACCCTACTGTCCAACCCATCCATGCCGACCAGATATCCCAACCCAATATAGTCCCACCTGCCAGCACCCGGCCCATATCCCTCCAAACCCTTCCTATTCATATACCCATCCAGATACCTTTTAAATGTTGCAATTGTACCAGCCTCCACCACTTCCTTTGGCAGTTCAATCCATACATATACCACCTTCTGAGTGAAAAAGTTGCCCCCTAGGTCTCTTTTATATCTTTCCCCTCTCACCCTAAACCTATGCCCTCTAGTTCTGGACTCACCGTCCCCAGGGAAAAGACTTTGTCTATTTATCCTATCCATGCCTCTCATAATTTTGTAAACCTCTATAAGGTCACCCCTCAGCCTCCAATGCTCCAGAGAAAACAGCCCCAGCCTGTTCAGCCTCTCCCTATAGCTCAAATACTCCAATCCTGGCAACATTCTTGTAAGTCTTTTCTGAACCCTTTCATAACATCTTTCCGATAGGAAGGAGACCAGAATTGCACGCCATATTGCAACAGGGGCCTAACCAATGTCCTGCATAGCTGCAACATGACCTCCCAACTCCTGTAGTCAATACTCTGACCAATAAAGGAAAGCATACCATACTCCTTCTTCACTATCCTATCTACCTGCGACTCCACTTTCAAGGAGCTATGAACCTGTACTCCAAGGTCTCTTTGTTCAGCAACAATCCCTAGGAACTTACCATTAAGTGTAGAAGTCCTGCTAAGATTTGGCTTTCTCAAAATGCAACACCTCGCAATTATCTGAATTAAACTCCATCTACCACTTCTCAGCCCATTGCATAACATTGAGCAAAATGCATTCCAGTCAAAAAGAAGGAATTGACGAAAAGGGTGATCTACCATGGATAAAAAAAGTGACTCAAGAAAAGCAATCAAAAACTAAGACCTACAAAGCAGCAAAATTGTTTGTAAGCCAGAGGATTGCGATTTTTTTTATGAACTAGCAGCAGATGACTAACAAGCTAAGCATGAGGGAGAAAACTGAATATAAAAGTAAACTAGCAAGAAATATAAAAGCAAACAGCAAGAGCTTCTACAATTATGGGTAGCTGAAGTGTGGGGCCCTTGGAGTTTGCAACTGGGGAATTGATAATGGAGAAGAGGGAAATGACAGATAATTTAAATAAACATTTTGCATCAGTCTTCATGTTGGAAAACACTATAAACATCCCAAAGATAAAAGATAAGTAAGGTGCTAATGGGAGGAAAGGTCTCGTAATAGTCTCTATAAGAGGGACAAAATATTTGAAAAACTAGTGGAACTCAAGGCAGACAAGTTGCCAGGATGTGATGATCTATATCCAAGTATTTTAAGAGAAGTGGCTGCAGAGATCATGAGATATTAGAGGGATCCAAGATACTGAAAAATTACTAATTTAACACTCCTGTTCAACAAGCCAGGGTTACATTCTGTCTCCTTAGTTTCACAAAAGGATAACCAGATTTTAAAGACTGTTTGGTTGGAGTTCAATGAAGGTTCATTGGATAAATTCCAGAGATGAAAGGCTGGCTTTATGAAGAGAGATTGAGCAGTTTAGAGGTTTACTCACTTGAATTTAGAAGAATGAGAGGAGATCTAATTAAGGTAAGCAAGATGTTAACGGGAATTGACAAAGTAGATGCAAGCAGATGCTCCTCCCTGTGCAGCAACCTAGAACAAATAGTCATAATGTTCGGCAAAGTGTAGGCATATTTAAGGACTCCTCTTAAAGGGTCGTGAGTTTATGGAATTCACTATCCCAGTGTGCAGAGGATGCCAGGACACTGAATAAATTAAAGGAGGAGATCGATTTTTAATTAGTAATGGGTTAAAGAGTTGCAGGGAGTGAGCAGGAAAGTGGAGTTGAGGCTGAGATGAGATCAGCTATGATTGTATTAAATGGTGTTCTTATGACTGTTAATAAGAATACAGAAATTCTCAGACACTATTCAAAATTTTAGCAGGAATAAAGAATACTTTTATATAAGTGCTTGGTTAAGCGATTGTAAATAAGGAAAAACACTAGCTTCTCAAAAGTACGTAAAAAATGTTCAAGTTATTTTCCTTAAAAATGCTCAGAGCAGAATAGCATCTAAATAATTCTGAATAACATTATAATTAGCACTTGAAAAAATAATGCATGCATCAGTTCGCAAACAAAAGTAAACAGGGGCAGTGAAGTCCAGTCGTTTTACAATATATATATATAATGAACAGCAGATGCAAGTGAAATTCTAAACCTGTCAAAATAAGAAAGGAGGATAAAAATGTTTACATTAATTTCTCCTTACATTAATATCATGCTATAGAAGCGCAAAGATTGCTCCAAAGAACTAAGGTTTGCTTCCTGGTTGATACAAGGAATATCATTTTGGATTTATCCACTTAAATATTCAGTACATATCACCATCAGTTCCTACAAGTTCCACAGGTTTATATATGCCTTTTTAATTAAAAACAATAAATTTAACTTCCTTCTGAGGTAACATTTGGCTATATGTGTCACTGTATATGTAATTTATCATCTGAACGGCTTTATATGGTTTTGACATGGAAGTATAAAAAACCTGAAGGAAATAACTAAGCCAGCGTGATATTGAAAATGACATCTGGATTTACAGTCCCTAGACTGCAGTTGAAGCATTTACATGAGTGTTATGAAGCCATCCTTAAATACAACACAACACCCACAAAGAAAATTTAATTTAAATAGCTTTAGATTTAAGCATATGATGTCCCAGAACTTGCAGTTTGAAGATTATTAAGGAATTACCTGAGAAGCACCAGGAACAAGAGAGGGAGACTAAAATTAAAATACATGGATTACGTATGTTCAAGTTTAACTCATGGCAGTTGGGGGTCTACCGAGTGGATTATGTGACTTTTCAGAATATTATTACTTAAATGGAGAAAGACCACAGAAATGAGCAACAAAGAGGGATTTTGGGTTCGCATGCTTAAGTCACAAAGAGCTAGCATACAAGTTCAGCTAGTAGTAGTGAATGGAAATGGAATGTCAGCTTTCTTTCAATGGGAATGGAGTATAAAAATAAGGAAGTTTTGCTAAAACAATACAAGGCACAAGTCAGACCATAATACTGAAAACAGTTTTGATCCCTTTATCGAAGAAAGATAAACTGGCATTGGGGGCAGTCCACAGAAGGTTCAGTTGGTTGATCCCATTCAAGGAGGGACTGTCTTATGAGAACAGCATGAGTAGTTTGGGCGCATAATCAATAACGTTTAGAAAAATGAAAGGCAACCTTATTGAAAGATGTACAATGCCAAGGAGGCATAGATGTGAAGAGATTGATTCCCCTTATGGAAGAGCCTTGTGGTAAAGGGCATTTTCTAAGAGTAAAAGGGAGCCCATTTAAAACGCATGTGGAGGAATTTCTCCTGACAGTAGTGAAACGATAGAATTTGTTACGGCAGAGAACTGTCGAATCTGGGTCGTCAAGTATATTTGGCCGAAATAGATTTTCAATCAGGATGGGAAATAAGGGGTCAAAGGGTATGGGAAGAAAGTGCAAACTGACTACAGGTACTGAGATAGATGATCGGCCATTATAATACGGAATGGTGTAGCAAACTCAAAGGGATGAATGGTCTCCTCCAATTTTCTATGTTCCTCTTGAGGGTTGGCTGGATAGTATGCTTGCAGTGCAAAGTAACGATAACAGCATGGGTTCAATTCCCACTCCAGCTGAGTTTACCATGAAGGACTGTCCTTCTCAGCCTGTGAACTCGCCTGAAGCGTGAAACAACCACATTACTGTGGGACTAGTCACATGTAGGTCAAACCAGGCAAGGCTGGCAGCAAAGGCTGAACCAGATGGGGTTTTCCTATAATTGACAATGGATTCAAGGACATCATTCAACTCTTAATTGCAAATTATTTTTTATTGAATACAAATTACACCATCTGCCTTGGCAGTATTCAAACCCAGATCCCCCAAAACATTCCTGGGTCTCTAGATTAACAGTCTAGCGATAATATCATTGCCTCATTACATTTTATGGAGAAATGGCAAGAAAGTGGAATTGAATATTATCACATCAGCCATGATATCATTGAATGCAGAGCAGACACAATGGGCGAAATGGCATATTTTTTCTCCACATCTTATGGTTTTATTAACGAGAATGAATCCAAGGTAAATGAACGTCAGTTATAAAAATATATTGGAGAATTTTGGACTGCTTTCCTTGGAGAAGGTGGAGAGAAGTATTCAAAATTATGAAGGGTCTAGATAGAATACGTAGGGACAAACTATTCGTATTCATGCAAGGATAGAGAACAAGTGGACACAGAATAAAAGTAATCAGTAAAAGATGCCAAATGCAATACAAAAAATACGCAGCAAGTGGTTAGGGTCTGGAATGGAATGCAATGCATTTTGGTGGAGGCATGTTCAATTAAGGCATTCATAAGGGAACTAGGTAGTAGGCAAAATATTTTGAAAGGGAATAACCCTCTCACTTGTTCTTTCAATAAATCCACCCCTTGTTGATACTTCTAACATTAGTGTAACATTTTATGAACTTTAAACAATTAAGACGAGGGAACGGAACCAGAAACACATGAACAAAGATTTACTGGGCCTTCAACATCAAATAGCTTAAGGCACAGTGTTCAAACTTGTATGGATAATACCTTCTTGGGAGCAGCCACTGATTGAAAACATTCTGAATAACAGGTGTTTTCCAAACATCTGACGGCAGACGATATCTATGGTCAAAGACTTGGAGAAAGGCACTTTTCCAAATTCTATAATTATGCATCAACAAAATGGAACTAAGTATCTGTGCCAAGGAATATTAAATTAACTGCAAGTAAATTTATACTGATAAACATTGATTTTATGGGCTGAACATGTTGAGCACATACCCTAATCTTGCTGAGTTTCATCTGGATTTTTCGAGACACCAAGTTTGACCAGTATGTTTCACCCAAGAAATCCCAGAAGACTCTTCCAACCAATGCATTGACCCAAGCCACTTGTTGTTCTGAGTTCTCAATTTGACTGTTTGGCAACTGACATGCAAAGAAAATGAACAGGACTATTAAAAATATATAAAGTATTAATACATGATCATGACTTTAACTCCATGTGGTGCAGAGCTTGCAAAAAGGAAAACCTCTCCAGAAGTCTGCTGTGAGTCCATCGGTGGAGGCAAGAAGTGACTCTTAATTGGCCACTTAAGTGTGTCATTTGGCTCCTGGCAGACAGTCGCTACATCATCTCACCCGCAGCTGACAAAATAGTATGACTTGGTAAAATGACAAAATGATATTGGGTAACTATGCCCAGGAGCAACACTGACAGCTTTTATGGAGGATACCTTCAAGCTCAACAGTTCTGCTCTAAGGCTTTTATTTTTTTTTAAACTATAACACTAAGATGTTGTGTATTGGAAGAAAAATATCAAAACTCATAACTAACTTGTTTTTTCTTACCTTACTGTCCGCTGTGGGACTACTTTCGGCACTGTGGATAGGACTCACATTGGAACTTGAGGGCTCTTCAGGAATGTACTTTGCCATATAGAAAGCATAGTCCAGAAGCATTTTCTGGCGCACACCAGACATGAAATCTTTCTGTCTTGATTGTGATATGATTTCTTCAACACTTCCTTTACTGCTACTGCGACTATGAGTCAGCATTCCTGAATGGCTATTGTTCCTACTGTGTGATGGCACAAAACCTAAAATAAAGCACAATTGATTAGTAATGAGAACACTGAAATACCTTAAACATTCTTCACAACAGCTTTATACCTAGTTTTAAACATCAAGTCTAAAATATCAAAGTTTCTAACATACCTGAAGGAGAAGAAAAAGATAACAAATAGTTGACTGAGCAAGACTTCAAAATCTGTATCCCTTCTTAAATCTATCACTGAAAAGTCCAACAAATTGAATATTCAATTACCTGCTGTAAATGTTACTTCTCATATTAAATTAAACATTTTCTTCCATTAAATAATGATTTGAACTAGTAATAAACAGAAGCGCAGCACAGCAGAGATCCAAGCCAAAATATCAATAGGATAAATCCATTGACAGTAAGAGAATGACAAACTGAGCAATAATATCAATATATAAATTCAGGATTAACAATTTTCAAAGGATATAACTAATAAATTATGAACAAAATTTGACTATTGTAATAATGTCAGTCTCTGTAATTACTGGACAAGTCAGAGCCTTGACTGATATCTGGCTTTATTGATTTTTATTTTAATTTAAAATAGACTTTCATTAAAAGCAAGCTAACTCTCCTCAAAGGTTTATTCTGTGTACTCATAAAACTCTCCCAACACAAACAAGTTGCCATTAGCATTCCAGGAGCACACACATTCATATTAGTGTAATATGAACAAACAAACCTCAGCAAAGCTCGCAGTTTCATCCCTCTGCATCTCCACCTTAATGAATTTTGGGCACGACATGATGCTGAACTCGTCTTCCATTGCCTTTGCTTTTGCACTCATTGCTTTGGACAAGATTCCTTTCCTTCTCCCATAGACCCCTTGCTGCACCTCTAACACTCCCTCCGCCTGGCTGTTTACCTGCACTCGACTGGGTTGATAGAGAAGTGTCGATGTGACAATGGTCAACACAATTTCTCTGACCCCCTCACCTATTTCAACCTACCTCCCTGTGAAATTACTGCACTTCATGCTCTCAGATCCAACTCTGATTCTGTAATTAAGCCTGCTGACAAAAGGTGGTGATGTTGTTGTCTGGAGTACTGACGTCTACATTGCAGAGGTTGAACGCCAGCTCTTCAATAACTCTCCTACCTCCCCCGAACCATGAGCACACTATGGAAAATCAGGCAACCATGTCCACAACAGTCATTATCCACATTTCATCTTGTAAACTGCCCCTACTACTTCAAAGCTCATAGTCTCCCAATGCCGCACAACTCACTTCTAGCTCCTTCCCAAAATCCACAGGACTGCCCAAAGAGGTGCATTGTTTCTGCCTGCTCCTGCCCCACAGAACTCATCTCTTCTGACCTCAACTCAGATTTGTTTCCCTTTGCCCAGTCTTTTCCCACTTACATCTGTGATTCCTCTGATGCTGTACATCAGCTTCAAAATGTCCAGTTTGCAGCCTCCAGCTGTCCCCGATTTACCATATACGTGCAATCCCTTTACATGTCCATTCCTATCAGGTCTCAGGGCTCTCTGCTTTTTCCTGGAAGAAAAGATCTGAACAGTGCCCATACATCACTCTTAACTCCTCTCACTTTCTTCAGGTCAAAGGGGTGTCCATCAGTACCCACATGGGCTTCAGTTAGGCCTGTCTCTTCGTGGGGTACATAGAACATGCCTTGTTCTAGTCCTATTTCGGTCCCCACCCACAACTCTTTCTCAGGTATATTGACGATATCATCGATGCTGCTTCCATCTTTCATCCAGAATTGAAAAAGTTTATCAATTTCTCTTCCAATATCCAACCCATTCTCACCTTCATCTGGTCCATCTCAGACTTCTCCCTTCCTTTCCTCAAAATCTGTTTTCATTTCTGAGGATTGTGTGGACACCAATATCCACTACAAACCAAGTGACTCCCACAGTTACCTTGACTATACATCCTCACACTCTACTCTCTGCAAAAACTCTATTCCATTCTCCCAGTATATACTCATAGTTCATGTTGTCTGTGTGTACAGATACCAGGGAGAGTTGCTAGTATCGCTTAGTTGCCAGTTGGTGTTCATGGATGTGGGTTGCTAGCTGTCTGCCTGTTTGTCCTACATATTGCTTAGTGCGGTCACTGCATGGGAACTTGGAAATTACATTCGGCCTGCACAAAGTGGGTATCAGATCCTTTATTCTGGTGAGCCACTGTTGGGTGTGGCTGTCGCTTTGTGTGCTGTCAAAATCCCGAGTGAACAGAGCAGTCCAGTTGCCAGTTCTGTGATGTTTTTAATGTGTGGGAGAGTAGCCAATGTGTTGGGGCATGTCTTATCTTCTTGGTGTTGCTTGTCCGCCAGGCATCTGCAGACAAGGCTGTGGGGCTATCTGTTTTTAGCAAAGACTTTGAATAGGTGTTCTTCTTCCTGTCCTTGCAGTACCAGGGTGCTGCAGTGTGTTGCTGCTCTTTTCAGCAAGGTCCTAATGCAGCTCCTCTTACAGGCGTTGCTGTTGTAGTTTAGGATCTGATCAGGATGTGTGGTCTTTCTGCAAACTTTTGTTGTGAATTCACCATTGTGTCCTTGTAACCATTAGATCTAGAAATGGGAGTCGGTTTTTGTTTACCTCCTCTCTCATAAATCTGATTCTAGTGAAAATGCTGTTGATCTACTGGTGTGTGTTCTTGATTTCAGCTCTTCTGATTATCACAAAAATATCTTGAAAAATGTCCATATTACAAAGGAGGATGTCTTGAAATGCATAAAAGTGGATAAATCCCAGGAACTGATCAGGTGCACCCGAGAACTCTGTGGGAAGCTGGGGAAGTGATTGCTGGGCCCCTTGCTGAGATATTTGCATCATCAATAGTCACAGGTGAGTTGCCGGAAGACTGGAGGTTGGCTAATGTGGTGTCACTGTTTAAGAAGGGTGGTAAGGACAAGCCAGGGAACTATAGACCAGTGAGCCCGACGTCGGTGGTGGCAAGTTGCTGGAATGGGAAAGGGATAGTCAACAAGGTTTTATGCCTGGGAGATTATCTCTCACAAACTTGATTGAGTTTTTTGAAGAAGTAACAAAGGGGATTGATGAGGACAGAGAAGTAGATGCGATCTATATGGACTTCGGTAAGGCGTTCGACAAGGTTCCCCATGGGACACTGGTGAGCAAGGTTAGATCTCACGGAATATAGGGAGAATTCGCCATTTGGACAGAGAACTGGCTCAAAAGTAGAAAACAGAGGGTGGTGGTGGAGGGTTGTTTTTCAGAGTGGAGGCCTATGACCAGTGGAGGGTCACAAGGATCAGTGCTGGGTCCACTACTTGTCATCATTTATATAAAATGATTTGGATGCAAGCATAAGAGGTACAGTTAGTAAGTTTGCTGATGACATCAAAATTGGAGGTGGAGTGGACAGCGGAGAAGGTTACCTCAGATTACAACAGAATCTTGATCAGATGGACCAATGGGCCGAGGAGTGGCAGATGGAGTTTAATTTTAATAAACGTGAGGTGTGGCATTTTGGGAAAGCAAATCTTAGCAGGACTTATACACTTAATGGTAAGGCCCTGGGGAGTGTTGCTGAAAAAAAAAGAGACCTTGGAGTGCAGGTTCATAGCTCCTTGAAAGTGGAGTCGCAGGTAGATAGGATAGTGAAGGAAGCGTTTACTATGCTTTCCTTTATTGGTCAGAGTATTGAGTACAGGAGTTGGGAGGTCATGTTGCAGCTGAACAGGATGTTGGTTAGGCTACTGTTGGAACATTGCGTGCAATTCTGGTCTCCTTCCTATCAAAAGGATGTTGTGAAACTTGAAAAGATTCAGAAAAGATTTACAAGGATGTTGCCAGGGTTGGAGGATTTGAGCGAGAGGGAGAGGCTGAATAGGCTAGGGCTGTTTTCCCTGGAGTGTTGGAGGTTGAGGGGTGACCTTATAGAGGTTTATAAAATCGTGATGGGCATGAATAGGAGTGGGTGGGGGTGTCCAGAACTAGAGGGCATAGGTTTAAGGTGAGAGGGGAAAGATATAAAAGAGACCTTGGGGGCAACGTTTTCACGCAGGTGGTACATGCATGGAATGAGCTGCCAGAGGAAGTGGTGGAGGCTAGTACAATTGCAACATTTAAAAGGCATCTGGATGGGTATATGAATGGGAAGGGTTTGGAGGGATAAGGGCCAGGTATGCTGGCAGATGGGACTTGATTGGGTTGGGATATCTGGTTGGCTTGGACGAGTTGGACCGAATGGTCTGTTTCCGTGCTGTACATCTCTATGACTCATCATCCATGTACCTGATCCATAACTTATGTTTGATCTGTGGGAGGACAGTCTGTTTGAGTCTTTGCATTACCACTTCAGCTATGAGCCTCAAAATGGATGAGCCCCTGGGTGACCCATTGATTTGTTCATATACCTGGTCATAGAGTCATAGAGATGTACAGCATGGAAACAGACCCTTCGGTCTAACCCGTCCATGCCGACCAGATATCCCAACCCAATCTAGTCCCACCTGCCAGTACCCAGCCCATATCCCTCCAAACCCTTCCTATTCATATACCCATCCAAATGCCTCTTAAATGTTGCAATTGTACCAGCCTCCACCACATCCTCTGGCAGACGCAGTTCAAGTAGTTTTAATATGCGGTCTATGCAACACATTGACCTAATCTCAATATAAAACTGCTGCAATGGAAACTGGAACCGGCACCAACTGTAAACAGCCCAAATAGAACCATGTAAATTCAAAGCGGAACAGTATGGCAGTGCATCACAGGAGGCAACACAGCATTGATGATGTCACCTAGAAAGGAGACGAAACATCTGCCAACAAACGTAACAGCTTAGCAAATAGCCCAACAATTAATCCAATAACTGTTTTTGTTAAAAAAAAGGTTCTAAACATAATGATAAGTTAATCTTTAAATCCCTTAAGACATGAAATGAACAAAAGTTATTATCAACGCTCCTTAAGAAAATGAAGTAGTACAGCACCTTTGCTCCTTTCTAATCCTAACCCTGTTCTTGGTGACCCACTATCACTAATGACCAGGCAAGAGGTGGAGGGATTGAGAAATTCGTGATATCGATCTTGACTGAGGGCATTGGTCACAGTTTATCCACTACCCAGACATACTACATGCTAATGGATGTTACAGTATGATTTGTACGTACACTGTAGCTTGTATTACTGTTCAATATTTTATGGTAGAGTTTAATTCTGTTTGCTCAAAACTAAAATCCTGTGATTTTATTCTCTAAGTACCTGAAAACTCAAAATTCATCTACTTAAAGATAAGTTACTGGTCACTGGCCAGGGATCATAACAGCCTTCACCATCTTGGCCTCAGTTCTAAAATTCTCTCCCAAAATTTCCCTACTTGGTTCTCTTTCTATAACAGCCTTCTTTAAACCTACATTTTTTGACAAAGCTTTTTGTCACTCCATCTAATCCCTATTTCATTTGCTCTATATTAAGCAGATTACATTGCTGTGACACCCCTATGGCCACAATGTTTAATTAGTTGTAATTTCTTATAAATATTCCTAGTATGACATAATTCCCTATGCTAACTTTCAGAACTTCTCCATCCGAGAACTGGCAAATTTTTCAGCCATGTGATGTGACTTTGAAAGACAGACAGAGAAGCCAAGAAACTGAAGACATTCCAGTTGAGCAACACTGAGCATAAAGGCATAGATTTAAATTCAATTATGATCAATCATGAAAGTTTGGAAATGTTCCAAAAATTAAATGTGAAGAGCATGAATGCCCAACAACATTTTCCATAAGTCTGTATTTGCTGAAATCCTGGAGCGTGCAGCAGCTGCAAAATCTCTGAATTAAATCTGAATCAAGATTATTAAAAACTGAATAAACACACAAAAATGTAGAAAAGCTTCATGAATTTGTAAAAATTGACTTTACATTGTGCAAGCACAGTCTATAACAAAAATACAGAGGTTGTTGTGCATTGTTGGAATTTAGGAGAAAGTGAGGACTGCAGATGCTGGAGATCAGAGCTGAAAATGTGTTGCTGGAAAAGCGCAGCAGGTCAGGCAGCATCCAAGGAGCAGCAGAATCAACTTTTTGGGTATGAGCCCTTCTTCAGGAATGAGGAAAGTGTGCCAAGCAGGCTAAGATAAAAGGTATGGAGGAGGGGCGTTGGAAATGTGATAGGTGGAAGGAGGTTAAGGTGAGGGTGATAGGCCGGAGAGGTCAGGAAGAAGATTGCAGGTTAGGAAGGTGGTGCTGAGTTCGAGGGTTGGGACTGAGACAAGGGGGGGGGGGGGGGGGGGGGGGGAAATGAGGAAACTGGAGAAATGTGAGTTCATCCCTTGTGGTTGGAGGGTTCCTAGGCGGAAGATGAGGCGCTCTTCCTCCAGCCATTGTGTTGCTATGGTCTGGCGATGGAGGAGTCCTAGGACCTGCATGTCCTTGGTGGAGTGGGAGGAGGAGTTGAAGTGTTGAGCCACGGGGTGGTTGGGTTGGTTGGTGTGGGTGTCCCGGAGGTGTTCTCTGAAACGTTCCGCAAGTAGGCGGCCTGTCTCCCCAATAGAGAGGAGGCCACATCGGGTGCAGTGGACGCAGTAAGGATAGCTGGTCGTGGCGTTTCGTGGCTAGTTGATGTTCATGGATGCGGATTGTTAGCGGTCTTCCTTAGTAGCCACACACGCAGACGACAAGCAACATGAATTCGACTGGGACAACACTACCATTATAGGGCAAGCCAAACAAAGAACAGCCAGGGAATTCCTAGAAGCATTGCACTCATCCACAAACTCCATCAACAAACACATCGACCTGGACCCAATATACCGGCCACTACAGCGGACAGCTGAAACTGACAACCGGAAGCGGCAGGGACAGGCCACTATAAATGCCGGAGGAAACACCACAGAAGCGCTTCACAGGAGGCTCCCTAGCACTGAGGATGTCACCTAGACAGGGGACGAAACGTTTGCAACAAAAACTTCCAGCTCGGCGAACAGAACCACAACAACGAGCACCCGAGCTACAAATCTTCACCCAAACTTTGAATTATGATATGATATTGTCTAAGTGATGACTATTCAGGCATAAGCATTGACTTTGATTGTAAGTAGGTCTTTCAACTCTAAGGGCATTAGAATAAAATCCAATGCTTCCTCCACCTAAGGTCTTCACAATATGATTCTGGGTCAACTTCCTTAATACAATTCCGAGACAATTAGTACAATTACAGTACCTTAGCCAAAATCACCTAATTCAAGGGACCAAAGCAGAGTCCTTTTGCTCTGTATGTCAATTATCCACAAGATAGGTTTGCTCGATCAGTCATAACTGAAATTGGTATTTAACCACTAATGAGGGTATACAAAACTAAACACAGACCACAAGACAGGAAAGTAAACCAATATAGTTAATACTGTTTTTGGCAAACATGAAGTAAGATATGTTGGGACAAAGCAGCAAATTGACACCCATCTTAAACAAATTTTAAAGAATACAGATGGAAAAATCTGAAGGGCAAATAGGATTCTACCTTTCATTAGATGCCAATGATTTCAAAAGAATAATTGGATAAGGTATAGATCATAGACTACAGTTGGAATACTGCAAGAATATTTTAAAAATGTTATTGAAACCATTGAATACACATTTATTAAGCTCTTGCCCAATATAACAGGATACAATTATGTTGAAAAACCTGGAAAATTAGGGTTCAATTCACCAGGAAAATGAGGGTTTTGCATGAAACTAACGTAAGTGTTAAAAATTCTGGAGGTGTTTGAGAGATTATTTCCAGTCGTCTGTAAACTAATAACTTCAAATTAATACCCAAAATCATAGGCAGGGATATCAAAACCATTTTCATGCAAAACATAATTAGAATATAGAACACACCACTGCATGTGATTATAGAAGCTACCCTAACCTCAACAATACAAAAAAAAACGGTATAAGAAAAATAGTGGGAAGTAGTAGTTCACTAATAGCATCTCAGGCTACTAGATCCAAGTGGTTTATACCTGTGTTGAAATTCTTATGATTCCACATGTACATTTTTCCCTAACATTTTGTCTCTAATAAAACATGTTATCATATATAAACATCTTGTTAAAAATATCCTCCCATTGTGATTTCAGTAGCGTAGAAAACATTGGTTCACCTGGTATGCCACTGCCTCCTAGACTGGCTGGTCGCTTGGCATCAACTTTCAATTTTGAGGCTGAAATGAACCGCCTGAACCATTCTTCCTTTTCTCTACCAGTCCTTCCAAAAAGATATAAAACTTGGTCCTTTTGGCAAACTGGCTTTGCAAATTCTTGTGACACAGACGATTTCACTGGTTCCTCAATTGCAGTTTCAGTTTTATCTGCAGGCAGCTTTTCCTCCATGTTCTCCGTCTCTGCCTCCATCTTTGACATAAAGTCATCTTGTCTGGCAAGTTCAATGCAAATAGGGTACTTCTTATTCCACACTCTTTTCCTAGCCAGATCCTTTGGAACTAAATGCACCTGTCAAACATAAATGTTATTTCTTTGTATTTTATGTTTTTATTTTAGTGTTACTTAAAATTATTTTCTATTATAAGTATATCTGAATAACCATTCTGTTGGAGAGAGAGAAATTCTCAGACAAGAAATAAAACTCACATTGCATAACTACCCATAAGATAAGAGTGTAGATTTTAGCTTCAACCAAAGTATGCAGGTTGTCCAGATTACAGTAGGTTATGTTCTGCAAGTTGCTTTCTCAAAAACATTAGTGGTTTGAGAAACAGCACAATGAAACACTGGATACCATAAACAGTGCATACATTCAGCAATGCCATATCCCCTCAGAATGAGATACTGGAAGAATTTCCACTTGCTTCCTGCTGGTTTTGATTTCTTAATTACTTTTGCTTTCACTCAGTTGATCTCAAGTGCTACAATGTTATTAGTGACAAAATATTGAAAACCTGCCTTTTTTCATAATTGATTCTGTTAATTTTCCTACTTTATAATTATTGAATCCCGTGTCCTACATCAGAGTTTGTCCTTTTTTCAAGCACGTTCCATTTTTTATGATAGGTCTACTTTTCTAATTCTCTCAAAATTTCTTCAAAATGAAATTGGACAAGTGAAAAATATTACAAGGCTATGGAGAGGCAAGGGAATTAGTTTGCAGAGCTGTGGTCTCGAGTTGACTGGCCACAAGGTTTTCTTTCGTAGTGTACCTATTCTAAGATTGCCTCCCATTCTTAGTCCTTAATGATTTAATTATTTTTCTACCTTTACCATTTTAAGAGGCCAAAGGAAAAGCAAGATGTTATTCAATATGCTGAAGTTGGGTTTCGTCACAACTCACCAAAGCAGTGTGCTGGAAATCAAGCAGCATTATTCCTGGTGTCATCACAAATGTGAAAATTTGATCAAATCACTGAATTGTCTAATTTTATCTATTTTAGGTTAAAATAATAACACACCTGGTTTTATCCCCCATTTTTCCAACAAGAAAACACCTATTGTTTGCAATCCAACTGTTATAAACCAATGACAAGAAAAAATATGAACAGCTAATTTATGAGTCTATAGCTTAAACTTTACCTTTTAAAAAAATTCCCATACACGTAAACAGACACACAAAGAGAACAAGAGTCTCTGAGACAAGTATTATGGGTTGTGCTTGTAATGTTATCAGATTGGGGGAAAAGATAGAGGGGAAAAAAAAATCACTATTTTTCCTCAGTCCCCTATAGCTGCAACTATTCATTGTTAGTATATTTAATTATCCTCAAACCTGCATATTTTCAGGTCTTCTTCACTCACCCTACTGTCTGATATGTCATAAATCTTCTGACTAATGTATGTGGCTATCGTCTTGGCCTCATTGAAAGAAGCCCTTCGAGAAATATTTTTATTCGGTTTTGACAGCCTTAGTACAGTCCCCTCGAGACGAACGAAGACAGAATGGGTCATTGTAGCATGGTAGGTTTCAGGATCATAATTGGAAATTTCATTCATCCAGCCCTGTAGAGAAAAATGTACAATTAGGGGATCATGAAAGCAATTTATTTAAACATACTTACATACCAGTGACTGGATTCCTTCCCAATATTAAAGAAACAAGTCATCAAAAACCAAAAGCTGAACCACTTTCAAACTCAATAGGATAACACTTATGTAAAATTGATATTATTGTGATTTTCCTTTCACCTTCTATGCCCAAAAAGAAAGCTGCATGTTTGGAAAAGTTCACTCAGTAAAGGGTTCTGCAAGATCATTCTTACACAGTAAGGATCATTCAGATTCAGATTTAGGAGAGTATTCCATCACACTCCTGACATGTACCTTGTAAAGAGATATGGTATGGAGATGCCGGTGTTGGACTGAGGTAGACAAAGTTAAAAATCACACAACACCAGGTTACAGTCCAACAGGTTTATCTGGAAACACAAGCTTTTGGAGAGGTGTCCTTCATCTCACAGCTACCTGATACAGGAGCAACGCTCCGCAAGCTAGTGCTTTCAAATAAGCCTGTTGGACTGTAACCTGGTGTTGCGTGATTTTTAACATTAGAGAGACAAATGGGGAGTTACTCACTGCAGAATTCTTAGCCTCTGACCCGTTTTTAGAGCCACAGTATTTATATGGCTGGTTCAATTCCATTTGTGATCAATGGTAACAAATTGAACTGATAATGTTGGCGACATTATTAAATTTCAAGAGACGATAGTTAGATTCTCTCTTGTTGGAGGTGGTCATTGCCTGGCACTTTGGTGGCAAGTATCACCAGTGCCAAACAGAGCTCAAGCCTTGATGTTGTCCAAGCCTTGCTGCATTTGAACACAGTAACTGCTTCATTAGCTGAGGAATTTTAAATGGTGAACATTGTAAGATTAGCAGCAAGATCACTTCTGATCTTAGGTTGGAAAAAGGTCATTAATGAAGCAGCTGAAGACAGTTGGGTCAAGGACATTACTTACAGTACAATGCCTGCAGCAACTCAAGGTGGCTCACCACCACCTTCTCAAGGGCAACTAGGGACAGGCAATAAATAGTGGCCCAGCCAACGATGCTCACATACCACAGGTGAACATAACAAAAATAAAACATTTGAGGAACTCATGAAGTGGTGTTCTGGGAGAATGATTGATCTCCAAAACCACAACAATCTCTCCATTTGGACAAGCTTTTTCCTTATTCCCATTGACTCCAGCTTTACTAGGGCTCCTTGAACATGCTTGGTCAAATACTGCTTGATGTCAAGGGCAGTCACTCTGAGCTTACCCCTGGAGTTCAGCTCTTTTGCCCATGTCTGAAACACGGCTCTAAGGAGGTCAGATGCCAAATTTACCTGGTAGAACCTAAACCAAACATCAGTGAGGATATACTTTTACAAGCATTGTTTGGTAGCACTGTTGATGATAATTTCCTCCAGTTTGCTGATGATCAAGAGTCATCTGAGAGTGCAGTGTTTTTTTTTTTAAAACTCATCTCTGGAATGTAGACATCACTGGCTAACCAGCATTTACTGCTCGTTTTCTAGTTGCCCTTGATGGACTGCCTTCTTGTACTGCTGTAGTCCACCTGCTGTGGGTTGACTCACAATGCTACTGGGGAGGGAACTCCAAGCTTTTAACTAGAGACAGTGAAAGAATGGTGATATATTTTCATGTCAGGATGGTGAGTGGCTTGGAGAGGAACTTGAAGGTGGTGATGTTTCCATATATCTGCCACCCTTGTCCTTTCAGATAGAGTGGTTGTGGGGTTGGAAGATGCTGCCTGAGGATCTTTGGTGAACTTTGGCATTTGTAGATAGTACACACTGCTGCTACTGAGCGTTGATGGTGGAGGGAGTGGATGTCATGCTAAGCAAGTAGGCTGCTTTGTCCTGGTGGTGTCAAGCGTCTTGAGTGTTGTTGGTGCTGCACTCATCCAGGCAAGTATTCCATCTCACTCCCGTCTTATGTTTTGTAGATGGTAGACAAGCTTTGGGGAGTCTGGAATTGGGTTACCCAACGCAGTATTTCTAGCCTCTGACCTGCTTTTGTAGCTACTGTGTTTATGTGGCAAGTCCAGTTGCCAATCATAACCGCCAGAATGTTGATAGTGGACAATTCAGTGATAATAACACCACTGAATGTCAAGGGATGGTGTTTAGATAGTCTCTTATTGGCGATGGTCATAGCCTGGCATTTGTGTAGCCCGAATGTTACTTGCCACTTATCAGCCCAAGCCTGGATATTGCCCAGATGTTGGCGCATTTGAACGTGGACTGCTCCAGTTATCTGAGGAGATGCAAATGGTGCTGAACATTGAGCAATCATCGGCAAACATTTCCACTTTGGACCTTTTGATGGAGGGAAGGTCATAGATTAAGCCACTGAAAATTGCTGGGCCTAGGACATTACCCTGAAGAACTCCTGCAGAGATGTCCTGGAGCTGAATTGACTGACCTTCAGCAACCACAACCATCTTCCTGTGTGTCAGGTATGATTCCAACCATCAGAGAGTTTGCCCCAACACTCATTTTTGCTCAGACAAGCCTTTATGCCATGCTTGGTTGAATGCAACATTGATGTCACCTCACCTTTGGAATTCAGCTCTTTTGTCCACGTTTGAACCAAGACCGCAGCTGAGCAGAACCAAAACTGTGTGTCACTGAGCAGGTTATTGCTGGCCAGGTGCTGCTTGATAGCACTTTTGATGACACTTTCAATCACTTTACTGATGATTGAGAGTAGACTGATGGGGCAGTAATTGGACGGGTTGTATTAGTCCTTCTTTTTATGTACAGGACATACCTGAGTAATTTTACATATTGCTGGGTTAACACCAGTGTTGTAAATACACTAGAAGAGCTTGGCTAGAAGAGGGGCAACTTCTAGAGCAAAAATCTTCAGTACTATTGTTGGAATCTTCAGTAATATTGCCAGAATGTTGTCAGAGCTTGTAGCTTTTACATTATCCAGTGTCTCCAACTGTTTTTTGATATCATGTGGAGTGAATCAAATTGGCTGAAGACTGGTAATAGTAATGCTGAGGACCACTAGAGGAGGCCAAGATGAATCATCCACTCAGCACTTCTGGCTGAAGATTGCTGCGAATGCTTCAGACTTATCTCTTGCACTGATGCGTTGGGCTCTTTCATGATTGAGGAGGGAGATATTTGTGGAGAGTCCTTCTCCATTGAGTCGTTTAATCATCCACCATCAATCATGACTGGTTGTGGCAGGTCAGCAGAACTAATATCTGATCTGCTGATTGTTGGATCATTTGCTGCTTGTAGAATAGAATAGTCTTTATTGTCATATGTATTCGATGAGTATAGTGAAAAGTTTATATGTCGCCAATGGATGACACAGTGGCTTGCACTGCTGCCTCTCAATGTCAGGGACCCAGGTTTGATTCCAGCCTCAGGTGACCCTCTGTGTGGAATTTGCACATTCTCCCAGTGTCTGAGAGCGTTTCCTCTGGGTGCTCCGGTTTCTTCCCATGATTCAAAGATGCGCAGGTTAGGTGAATTGGCCAACCTAAATTTCCCATAGTTCTCAGGGATATGTAGGTTAGGTGCATTAGTCAGGGGTAAATGTAGAGTGACAGGGTAGGGGGAATGGGTCTGGGTGGATTACTCTTCGGAAAGTCAGTGTGGACTTGTTGGGCTGAATGGCCTATTTCCACATGGTAGGGATTCTGTGACTCTAACTACAGCGCCGACCTAGATATAAAAGTACCTCGGCATTTTTGTTACAAGATTTTAGACAATACAGAAATAAAATGTCCAGCATTACAGAATAGTTCAGTACAGCAGATCATGCTGGCACCTAGCTTTCAGTTTGCACATGGCCCTGGCTCCAAACTGTGCCAGCGATGTGCCACATCAGGAGGCTGTTGCAGGAAGCCATGTCAGGAGGTCACTGCACCAAGACGGGAGGTCACCACACCACACTGGGAGGTCCCTATGGGACCAGGCAGCTGCAGGAGGCCGGAAGGTCATCATGCCACGCCAGGAGACCGGAAGGTCATCATGCCACGCCAGGAGGCCCTTCCAGGAGGAGGGCCTGCGCTGGGCTGGGAGGTCATTAGACCTTGCCAGGAAGCTCCGACAGGTGGTTGGAAGGTTGCCATGCCATGTCAGATGAAGCTTCGCCAGACCAGAACGGTGCCATGCCGGGAGATCGTTATAGGATGATTCATCAGTGGAGGTCGCTGGAGATGGGGAGTCAAAGGGGAAAAACAAAAGCACTAAGAGGAAGAAAAAGAGAACGGAAAGAAGAAAAGATGAAGAAGAGTGACTGGAGCGGACAAGCTCGGATTGGCATGTCCTAATCCCTCACCATCTTGGTCAATGCTGTTTGGCAAGCAAGTCCTGTTCGGTGGCTTCACCAGCTTGACACTTCAACTTCAGGTATGTCTGGTGCTGCTCTTGACATGCCCTCCTGCACAGGAGTGATCCCCTGGCTTGATGGTAATTGTTGAGTGGGGATATTCCAGGCCATGATATTACAGAATGTGCTGCAGTACAATTCTGCTGCTGCTGATGGCCCAAGCACCTCAGGGAGGTCCAGTCTTGAGTTACTAAATCTGTTTCATGTCTGTCCCATTTGGACGGTCGTAGTACCACACAACACAATGTAAGTTATTCTCAATGTGAAGGCAGGACTTTGTCTTCACAAGGACTGTGCAGTGGTCGCTCTTACCAAAATTGCAATTGTGTCTGCAGCTGGCATATTGGTAAGAATGAAATCAAGTATGTTTTTCCCTCGGGAAAACCAAAAGAATTGTTGATGCAGTACATCAGAAACAGAAACAGACATTGCTGGAAAAGCTCAGCAAGTCTGGCAGCATATGTGATGAGAAATCAGAGTTAATGTCTCAGGTCAAGTTCTGAGGAAGGGTCACTCGACCCAAATCATTATAACTGATTTCCTTCCACAGATGCTGCCAGACCTGCTGAGCTTTTCCAGCTATTTCTGCTTTTGTTTTTCCCTCTTGTTGGCTCCCTCATCTCCTGTTGCGGATACAGTCTTTAGGGTCCAACAAGTTGTACTGCTGCCTGAGCCATCTTGGTGGGGAACATTGCAATCCCCCAGCTAGAGTACATTTTGTGCCCTTGCCATCCTCAATGTTTCCCCCAGTGTTGTTCAACATGGAGGAGTACTGATTCATCAGCTGAGGGAGGATGGTACATGGTATTCTGCAGGAGGTTTCTTTGTCCATGTTTAGCCTGAAGCCACAAAAATTCACAGGGACCGGAGTCAATGTTGAGGACTCCCAGGGTGACTCCCTTCCGACTGAATTCCACTGTGCCGCCACCTCTGCCAGGTGTATCCCGCCAGTGGGGCAGGATATATCCAGAGATGGTGATGGTGGCTTTTGGGACACTGTCTGTAAGGTGTGAATCTGTGAGTATGACTATGTCAGGCTGTTGCTTGACTAGTCTGCGAGACAGCTCTCACAAATTTGGCACTAGCCCCCAGATGTTAGTGAGGAGGACCTTGCAGGGTTGGCATCGCTCTTTCTGCTATTGTCTTTTCCAGTGCTTAGATCAATGCCAAGTAATCTGTCCAGTTGTTTTGTGAGACTTTGTAGCAATTGGTACAACTGAATGGCTTCCTAGGCCATTTCAGTCAACCACATTCATGTGGATCTGCAGTCACATGTAGGCCAGACCAGGTAAAGATGGCAGATTTCCTTCCCTGAAGGACAATAGGGAACCACACGGGGATTTTCCGACAATTGACAATGGTTTCATGGTCGTTGAATTTAAATATTTTCCATTCAACCTGTTCAGAGGTCTAACAGACCTCTGGAGCAGATGGGGCTGCTGTTTGACATGCAAGTAGGCCCATGTTGTAGCTTCATCAGATTGATACCTTATTTTAAAGCACACCTGGCACTGCTCCTGATACACCCTCCTGTACTCATCTCTGAACCAGGAATGACCTCCAAGCATAGTTAATGGTAGAGTGGGTTATAAGCCAGGTTACAGATTGCAGTTGAATACAATTCTACTGCTGAAAATGGCCCACAGCACCTCATACACGTCCATGTTTGATTTGCTAGATCTGCTGTGGTCTGCCCCATGTAACACAGTAACAATGCAACACCATATGGCATGGGACATCGTCAATGTGAATGCCGGATGTTGTCACCACAAGGACTGTGTGTGGTCACTCCAACTTTTATTGTTAAGGACATATGCTTCTACACTGGCAACAGGTAGGGGAAGAGGTCAAGTAAGTTTTTCCACTATCAATTCCCTTACTGCTTGCCAGTTTAGCAGATGGGTCCTTTAGGACTTATCCAGCTCAGTCAATAATGGTTACCAACCCATTTTTTTGGAATGGGTATCATAATCCCCTCTACTTTCTTATCACTCTCAGTGCTTTCCTGTAAGTGGTACTCAACATTGAGGAGTACTGATTCATCAGCTGAGAGAAAGGGTAGTATGTAGTTAGCAGAGATTTGTACCATGAGACTTCATGGAGACTGTAGTCAGTCAATGTTGAGGACTCCTAGGGCAAATCTTCCTGACTGAACACAACTGTGTCACCTCCTCGTGGGTCAGTACTGCCAGTGGTACAGAACACACCTCAGGATGGTGATCCAGGTTTCTGGGACAGTGATGTTGAATCTGAGACATGGTTTCCAAGGTATGATTCTGAGAGTATGACGACATCAGGCATTTGTTTTTGCCTACAGGACAGCTCTCCAAATTGTGGCGCAAGCCAACAGATGTTGGGAGGTAGATCAGTGTTTGCTGTTGTCATTCCAGTGCCTAGGTTAATGTCAAGTAGACTATCTGGTTTCATTCCATTATTTAGATAGAACTTCTGTGATTTGCTGTGTTTTTCCAGAAGGCAATTATGACTCAACAATGTTGTTGCACTCTGGAGTTACATGTAGACTAAACTAGGAAAAGGATGGCAGATTTCTTTTCCAAAGGGTTCTTACAACTATTGACAGTGGTTACAAGGTCACCATCAAACAGATTTTAAATCCTCAAATTTTATTTTGGAATTCAAATTTCATCACCTCCTATCGGAAGATCCAAACCCTTGTCCCCTAGATATTGAGCTGGGGTTCTGGATTACTAGTCCACAAAACAAAATAAACAAAGAAAAATGTTTAATTGACAGAGAGATTAAAAAATTTAAACAGATTTGAGGAAAATCGTCAATCAAAAATCTTTAAAAGTTGAAGGAATGTAAGTCCACACTTCTAAATTGAATTTTCAGTTCTAAAGAGATTTTTGATACTAAGATATATCATGCTATTGGATCAAAATGGACAAACCATAATCATGCTAAGCAAGTTTAGTCCATATTTATAAAATACAAGAACTGCACATTGGTCAACACATCTGAATGAGAAGCACCTTACATTGGGTGATACATCTAGGACAGCAACTTAAGAATTTTATGGATTAACTGCACTTGGCTGAAGGTTCAGTTTAACTAGCACATAAATAACGAATGCCATTAGCCTTACCATTATTTTCACTGTAACATTTGGCTATATCTCATCTCTATTAAGAAGAAATAAGGTGCATCTTTTAATCCAAATGCATTTTTATCATGGTTATTTTGGTATAAAATTCATTTCAACAGATCAGAAGGTGAAATGTTTGGAGCAATTTGTACAAGATTCAAATGAATTGCACAATTTAGAGTCATACAGAATAGAAACAGGCTCTGTCTATGCCAACAAACAAATACAAAACTATACTATTTGCATTATCTGCGCTTGATCCAGTCTACTCTAGCATTTTAAGTACTCATCCAGATACATGTTAAATGTTGTGCGTGTCTGCCTCTACCACTCTCTCAGGTAGCATATTCTATATTTCTACTACTCTCTGGGTGAAAAGATGTTTCCTCCAACCTCCTCTAAATCACTTACTGCTCACATTAAACTTGTGTCCTCTGGTCTCAGACACATCTGCAATGGAGAAGAGATTCTTACTATCTACCCTATCTCAACCTCTGATAATTTTGTATACCTCAATGAGACCCCCATGCCACCCCCCACCTCCTCTGCTCCAAGGAAAACAAATAAAGCCTATCCAGTCTTTCCTCATTTTGAGAAAGCAAATCTTAGCAGGACTTGTACACTTAATGGCAAGGTCCTAGGGAGTGTTGCTGAACAAAGAGACCTGGAAGTGCAGGTTCATAGCTCCTTGAAAGTAGAGTCGCAGATAGATAGGATAGTGAAGAAGGCGTTCGGTATGCTCTCTTTATTGGTCAGAGTATTGAGTACAGGAGTTGGGAGGTCATGTTGCGGCTGTACAGGACACTGTTGGAATATTGCATGCAATTCTGGTCTCCTTCCTACCGGAAAGATGTTGTGAAACTTGAAAGGGTTCAGAAAAGATTTACAAGGATATTGGCAGGGTTAGAGGATCTGAGCTACAGGGAGAGGCTGAACAGGCTGGGGCTGTTTTCCCTGGAGCGTCGGAGGCTGAGAGGTGATCTTATAGAAGTTTATAAAATTATGAGGGGTATGGATAGGATAAATAGACAAGTCCTTTCCCTGGGGTGGGGGAGTCCAGAACTAGAGGGCATAGGTTTAGGGTGAGAGGGGAAAGATATAAAAGAAACCTAAGGGGCAACTTTTTCACACAGAGGGTGGTACGTGTATGGAATGAGCTGCCAGAGGAAGTGGTGGAGGCTGATACAATTGCAACATTTAAAAGGCATTTGGATGGGTATATGAATAGGAAGGGTTTGGAGGGATATGGACTGGGTGCTGGCAGGTGGGACTAGATTGGGTTGGGATATCTGGTTGGCATGGATGGGTTGGACCGAAGGGTGTGTTTCCATGCTGTACATCTCTATGACTATGACTCTATTACTGAGACTTCTCCTCCCAGACAACATTCCCCCTACACCCTCTCCAATGCAATCATGTCCTTCAGATAGCATGGTGAGCAGAACTGCACACAGTGTCGCATTTGTGATCTAACCAATGTTCTACAAGTTACACAAGACTTCCTTGCTCCTGTATTCTACTGTCCAGCTAATGAAGACAAGCATCCCATATGCCTTCTTCACCTCCTATCTGGACTGACAACTTCAGGGATTTATGGATTTGTACGCCAAGGTCCCTTTGTTCCTCAGTACTCATCTGGTTCACTAATGCCCTTTAAAGGAAGGGAACTGCCACCCTTACCTGGTCTGGTCTACATATGACTTCAGACACAAAGCAATGTGGTTGACTCTTAAATGCCTTTTGGGCAATTAGAGATGGGAAATAATTACTGCCTGGCCATGAATGACTATAACCAAAAAAAAACTCCTAGTGACCTACCATTCATTGTGTACATCTGTTCCTTCTTAATCCTCCTTAATTACTTCGTACTTATCAGGATTAAATTGCATCTTCAATTATATTTCTTGGCTGTTTACCCTCCTAATGTTTGGCCAACTTTTATAAGTACTCCCTCACAGTCTTCACTCCTGAACCGCCTGACCCTGTATTTAATACTCTGTACTTAACCTATACTTCCTCCTTCTTCTTTATCAAACTCTCACTATCCATCGACATCCAGGGGTCCCTAGCCTTGCTACCCTTGGCCTTCACTTGGGGTTTGGAGAGGCAATGGACTAGTGGTATTATCACTGCATTGTTAATCCACAAACCCAGGTAATGTTCTGGGGACTCGGCTTTGAATCCTGCCACAGCAGATGATGAAAATTGAATTCAATTTTTTAAAAAATCTGGAATTAAGAATCTAATGACGACCATAACGATAAATTATTGAGAGTTGGAAATCTGGATTACTAATGTCCTTTAAGGAAGGAAATAGTCATCCCTACCCAGTCTGGCCCACAAGTGACTCCAGACCCACAGCAATGTGGTTAACTCTCAACTGCCCTCTGGACAATTTGGTAAAGGTAATAAATGTTGGTCCTTGTCCAGTGAATGAATAAAGCAAAACATTTAAAGGAACACAATGGGCTCTGAACTCCCACTACACTAGTTTCAAAGACTCCCACTTTCCAAATGCACACTTACCCACAAGTAGTTGCTCCCAGTCTATGTTTGTAGGATCTTGTTAAAATTGGCCTTACCCCAAGAATAGACACAACTTCTGCACTGTCCTTATTCCTTTCCATAATGACTTTGAAGCTTATAGAATTATGGTTGCTATTCCCAAAATCTTCACCTACTGACCCTTCAACCACTTGACTGGCTTCATTGCCTAGGATTATTACCTCATCTCTGGTAGGACCATCTATGTTCTGGCACAAAAAGCTCTCCTAGATGTACGATAAAAATTCACCCCAACTGATCCTTTATCACTAAGGCAATCCCAGTTAATGATAGCAAAGTTGAAATCCCCTCCTATTCTTACCCTATTCCTTTCACACGTCTGTGATTTGCTTATGTTTCTGTTCTTCTGTCTCCCTCTGTCTATTGGGAAGACTGTTGTATAATCCCATCAAAGTAATTGCCCCGTCTCATTTCAAAGCTCTACCCAGATGACTTCATTTGAACAGCTTCTAAGACATCCTCCCCTATTGCAGTAATGGTGTCCTTTATCAATGCTCCCATCTCTCTTACATCCACCAACCCAGTATCACACCTGAAACTTCTATACGGTGGAATGTTGAGTTGCCAGTCCTGTCCTTGCTACAAACTTGCATTCTTTTTTAAAAAGAACAAAGCAAGTACTGTTCACTCTGTACAGTTTCAGTGCACTAAGTTTTCATGTTCTATTTACTGAAGTCATATGATTTGTGAACCATCGATAGTACATAGAAGGAAATATCGAACTAGATTTACAGGCCATATTTTGTTCACAATTAGGAAAAGTAAGTTGTTGAGTTGCATGAGTTCATTGCTCAAATGTAGGAAATGCAGCAAATTGCACATAGCAAGCTCCCAAAAGTATTAATGAGTGGTTAAACCATTTGTATTATAGCCTTCATTAAGGTGAAAAAATATTGGCCACGACTGCATGCAAATTCCCCTGCTCCTTTTCAATTAATGTCATTCACCTTAGGAGACAATTGAGGCCTTAGTTTAATAACTAAACATTTACAATGCTTTGAAAATGCCTCATTTGGAATATTCTGAGATCATGAAAGACATTACATAAGACATTAGTCTCCCATTTTTACAACTGGAGACTAAACAGAAGACTCAGATGGAAGTAGAATTAACAATCCCAGCTGACTTTCCAGAAACTAGCACACACTAATTACTGAAGAATCTTCAAAGGCTTTTGGCAAAAATCAACAACCTTGTTTGAATTTCAAAAAATCCATTACTTCCAGGACATCCATTCAATCGTGCTGCTTTATTTACAATTTAAATGAGATTTCTGATTGAGTGTCATTATTTTAAGTAAATTATTTCAATAAAATAAATGAGACTTAGCCTTCACTCCCATGAATAATTCAGAAGCTGACACAATGCAATGTTGCATTATTGCAATTGGCTTCTAAACATATTAACAGATCGATAGTATAATGCAGGATATGTCAGTTTATGAGGACCTAATCCTATCATTTCATCTGAAACAAAAAATAGAATCATAGAATTCCCTATAATGTAGAAATAGGGCATTTGGCCCATCAAGTCTCCATCGAGCCTCCGAACAGCATCCCACCCAGACCCAAAAGCCCATTAATTCCCTGTAACCCCGTACTTACCATGGTTAATCCACCTAGCCTGCAAATCCCTGGACACTATGGGGCAATTTAGCACTGCCAATCCACTTAACCTATATATCTTTGGACCACGGAGGAAACTGGAGCACTTAACAGAAACCCACAAAGACATGGGGAGAACATGCAAGCTCCACACAGTCACTCAAGGCTGGAATGTAACCTGGTGCCTGGCGCAGTGGGGCAGCAATGCTAACCACTGAGCCACTGTGCCATCCAGAAGGGTCAACACAGATCTAATTTCCTAGATTTTAAATATTATTCAAATAATAAATATAAGCATAATTTTCATTACTAGACAGAACATTAAAACAGAAATCTTAGTATACTAAACTGCCCATCTTATGACAGTAATCAGGTAATAACTTACATTTTAAGAGCAACCAGTCAGTCTGATAGGAAGGTTGTTTACTCATAGAACATAGAACATAGAACATAGAAGAATACAGCGCAGTACAGGCCCTTGGGCCCTCGATGTTGCGCCGATCCAAGCCCACCTAAACTACACTAACCCACTATCCTCCATATACCTATCCAATGCCCTCTTAAATGCCCATAAAGAGGGAGAGTCCACCACTGTTACTGGCAGGGCATTCCATGAACTAACGACTCGCTGAGTGAAGAACCTACCCCTAACATCAGTCCTATATCTACCCCCCCTTAATTTAAAGCTATGCCCCCTTGTAATACCCGACTCAATACGCGGGAAAAGGTTCATACTGTCGACCCTATCTAACCCCCTAATCATCTTGTACACCTCAATCAAGTCACCCCTAAACCTTCTTTTCTCTAGTGAAAACAGCCCCAAGTGCCTCAGTCTTTCCTCATACGATTTTCCTTCCATACCAGGCAACATCCTGGTAAACCTCCTCTGCACCCGTTCCAATGCCTCCACATCCTTCCTATAGTATGGCGACCAAAACTGCACACAATATTCCAGATGCGGCCGTACCAGAGTCTTATACAACTGCATCATGACCTCAGGACTCCGGAACTCAATTCCTCTACCAATAAAAGCCAGTACGCCATATGCCTTCCTCACCGCACTATTTACCTGGGTGGCAACTTTCAGAGATCTGTGTACATGGACACCAAGATCCCTCTGCTCATCCACACTACCAAGTATCCGACCATTAGCCCAGTACCCCATCTTTTTGTTATTCTTCCCAAAGTGAATCACCTCGCACTTAGCTACATTGAATTCCATCTGCCACCTTTCTGCCCAGCTCTGCAGCTTCTCTATATCCTGCTGTAACCTGCCACATGCTTCCTCACTGTCAACAACTCCTCCGACTTTCGTGTCATCCGCAAACTTGCTCACCCAACCTTCTAACCCCTCTTCCAGGTCATTTATAAAAATGACAAACAGCAATGGTCCCAAAACAGATCCTTGCGGAACACCGCTAGTGACGGCACTCCATGAAGAAACTTTGCCATCAACTACTACCCTCTGTCTTCTTCCATCCAGCCAATTCCTAATCCAAACCTCCAACTCACCCTCAATGCCATATCTCCGTATTTTCTGCAGTAGCCTACCATGGGGAACCTTATCAAACGCCTTACTAAAATCCATATATACCACATCTACCGCTTTCCCCTCATCAACCTCCTTCGTCACCTTTTCAAAGAATTCAATAAGGTTTGTGAGGCACGACTTGCCCTTCACAAAACCATGCTGACTATCCTTGATCACATTATTCCTATCTAGATGTGCATAAATCCTATCCCTTACAATTCTCTCTAAGACTTTGCCCACAACAGAAGTGAGACTCACCGGCCTATAGTTACTAGGGCTATCCCTACTCCCCTTTTTGAACAAGGGAACCACATTTGCTATCCTCCAGTCTTCTGGCACTACTCCTGTAGACAAAGAGGACATAAAAATCAAGGCCAATGGCTCTGCAATCTCCTCCCTTGCTTCCCAGAGAATCCTAGGATAAATAACTCAAAGGCCTTCTCAAAATGAGATAAAAATGGTTGCAGAAGGAAATCCCAGAAAATAAGACAAAGGTGGTTGAAGACTGAATGACCAATGGTGGGACAAAGGGTCAGAATATGATATATTAAAGTTTACAACTGATAGATGTAAAAGCTAGACAACTAGAAAGGTTGCAGAGCTGGAACAGTGAGCAATTATTTATTTAGCAAATACAAATCTTCAAAGCCAAGACACAGTCTCTTTGTTTATTGAGTTCAAAGTTATTAGATTGCCACATAAGTCTGCAGAAGAGAAGTGCATAAGGGACATATACTGAGGCTCCAGCTGAGGATGTTGGCTGCACAGGGGCCTGGATTGTCGAACTGGTTTTGGAGGAACCACTCTCATGGTGGTAGTTCAAAGCTGGCCATCTGATAGATGGGCTTTGTCACAAGAAACATGTTCATGACTTCCTGTGTTTTGCATTCCTTCATCCATAGGATCCTTGTTAATAGATCTTTCTCAGGAAGTGGATAACTCTTTTTTAAAAATTTGGGTGGCACAGTGGCTCAGTGCTTTGCACTGTTGCCTCATGGAACCAGGGACCCGGATTTGATTCCAACCTCGGACGACTGCCTGTGTGGAGTTTGCACATTCTCCCAGTGTCTGCATGGGTTTCCTCCAGGTGCTCCAGTTTCCTCCCACAATCCAAACATGTGCAGGTTAGGTGAATTGGCCATGCTAAATTGCCCATGCTAAATTGCCCATAGGGTTCAGGGATGTGTAGGGTGTGTGCATTAGTCAGGAGTAAACATAGACTAATATGGGTCGGGGCAATGGGTTACTCTTCAGAGGGTCGATGTGGACTTGTTGGGCCAAAGGACCTGTTTCCACACTGTAGGGATTCTATGATTCTAAGTGCATTCCACAAGAGGCACCAAGATAGAAGGTAGGCAGTCGGTGGGTTGCAGGTCATCAGAGTATAATTGAAATACAGCACTAAAGGTTTAAACCAGCTGGATTTTGACATGTGGATGTGTAGGGAAGCAATTGTACATGGACAGAAAGCCAGGTGAAGAGTATTGAAGTGTTCAAATTATGATAAGCCAAGCAAAGATTTGTAGCTAAACAAGAGAATTTGAAAGTACTGCATTGTGTCAAGCAATGACCATCTAACAACAGAACCTAATCATCACACCCAGATGTTCAAGGATACTACCACTGCTGATCCCTCACTGTATGATGAAATACTAATTTCCCTGGATGGGTGAAGATCCAACAACACTCAAGAAGCTTGACACCATCCAGGATTAAGCAGCTCACTTTACTGGAACCCCATCAACAATCATAAACATTCACTCCTTTCACCATGATGCACAGTGGCAGTAGTTTACACCATCTACAAGATTTGCTGCGCATGTACAGAAGAAATTCACCAAGGCTCCTTAGACAGCACCTTCGAAATCCACAACTACCATCACACAGAAATACAAGAGCAGCAGATACATGGGAACACCAAAGTGCTTCACTTTGGAAGGTCAAATTTGAATGCAGAATGCAGGGTTCAAGGCAGGATTCTTGGCAGTGTAGAGGTACTGAGAGATTTTGGGGTCCATGTCCACAGATACCTCCAAGTTGCCACCCAGCTTAAGAGGATTGTTAAGAAGAAGGAATATGGTTTTTTGGCTTTCATTAGCAGAGAAATTAAGTTTAAGAGCCCAGAGGTTATGCTGCAGCTCTATAGAGTGCTGGTTAGACCAAACTTCGAATATTGTGTTCAGTTCTGGTCACCTCATTATAGGAAAGATGTGGAAATTTTAGAGAGGATGCAGAGGAGAATTATCAGGACTGGAGGGCATGTCTTAAGAAGAAAGATTGAGGGAGCTCGGGCTTTTCTCATTGGAGCAAAGAAGGATGAGCGATGACTTGATAACGGTGTACAGGATGACGACAACCATGATGTGGAGGTGCCAGTATTGGACTGGAGTGGACAAAGTTAAAAATTGGGCTGCATGGTGGCACAGTGGTTAGCATTGCTGCCTCACAGTGCTAGAGACCCGGGTTCAATTCCCGCCTCAGGCAACTGTCTGTGTGGAGTTTGCACATTCTCCCCGTGTCTGTGTGGGTTTCCTCTGGGTGCTCTGGTTTCCTCCCACAGTCCAAAAATGTGCAGGTTAGGTAAATTGGCCATGCTAAATTGCCCGTGGTGTTAGGTGAAGGGGTAAATGTAGGGGAATGGGTCTGGGTAGGTTACTCTTCGGAGGGTCGGTGTGGACTTGTTGGGCCGAAGGGCCTGTTTTCCCACTGTAAGTAATCTAATCTAATCTAGAGGCAAAAGTAATCTAACCTAATGTAGAGGTTTATTTGGAAGTACTAGCTTTCAGAGCGCTGCTCCTTCATCAGGTAGAGGAATAGGGTAGGGAACTGGATCTGGGTGGGTTATTCTTTGGAGGGTCGGGGTGGACTATTGAAGGGCCTGTTTCCACACTGTAGGGTTTCTATTCTATTCTATTCAAGGTAGCTGAGGCATAGATAAAGTGGATAGCCAGAGAATTTTTCCCAGGGCGGAAATGTCTTTCACGAGAGATCATAATTTTAAGGTGATTGGAGGAAGATTTAGGGAAGATGTCAGAGGTAGGTTCTTTGCACAGAGAGTGGTGGGTTCGTGGAATGCACTGACAGCAGTGGTAGTAGTAGAGTCAGATACATTAGAGACATTTAAGGACTCTTGGATAGACACATGGAAGATAGTACATTGAACGGTATGGAAGTTAGTCTGATCTTAGAGTAGGATAAAAGACTGGCACAACATAGAGGGCTGAAGGGTCTGTACTGTTCAATGGTCTAAATCACCCACAACCTCCTCGCCAAGTCATATACCATCCTGATTTGTAAATGCATATTGCCAGTCCTTCAACGTTGCTTGGACAAAAATCTGGAACTCTTATTCCTTGTAGCATATTGGGTGTTCACACACTCCAACAACTGAAGGCAGCTTACCACTACCATCTCAAAGTTAATTAGGAATGAGCAATAAATGCTGGCTTAGCAAGCAGCACATGCATCACTTGAATAATTTAAAAAAAATGTTTCCTGCATCTCAAACTAGCTTACATTTTAATACTTGTCGAGAGCAGAGGGAGAGAGGAGGAGGGGAGGGGAGGAGAGGAGAGGAGAGGAGAGGAGAGGAGAGGAGAGGAGAGGAGAGGAGAGGAGAGGAGAGGAGAGGAGAGGAGAGGAGAGGAGAAGAGGGGAAGGGGGGAAGGGGGGAAGGGGGGAAGGGGGGAAGGGGGGAAGGGGGGAAGGGGGGAAGGGGGTAAGAGGGGAAGGGGGGAAGAGGGGAAGGGGGGAAGAGGGGAAGAGGGGAAGAGGGGAAGAGGGGAAGAGGGGAAGAGGGGAAGAGGGGAGAGGGGAAGGGGGAAGGGGGGAGAGGGGAAGGGGGAACAGGGGAAGGGGGAAGAGGGGAAGGGGGAAAGAGGGGAGAGGACAAGGATTGGCATTTAGTGGTTGAGGCTGGTTTTCAGCATGATGGTCTTTTCAGCCACTGTTCAAAATTTGGCATGGGAAAACGCAGCTGGCAGAAACCCCATCCTAATGTTCAGCAGCTTCAAATAGATAAGTCTGGCTATTCTTTAGCTAGAGCTGGAAAAGTCTTGCTGGAAAAACGCAGCAGGTCAGGCAGCATCCAGGGAACAGGAGAATCGACGTTTCGGGCATAAGCCCTTCTTCAGGAATGAGGAAAGTTTGTCCAGCAGGCTAAGATAAAAGATAGGGAGGAGGGACTTGGGGGAGGGGCGTCGGGAATGTGATAGGTGGAAAGAGGTCAAGGTGAGGGTGATAGGTCAGACTGGGGTGGGGGCGGAGAGGTCGGGGAGAAGAATGCAGGTTAGGAAGGCGGTGCTGAATTTGATGGATTTGACTGAGACAGGGTGGGGGGAGGGGAAATGAGGAAACTGGTGAAATCCGAGTTCATCCCTTGTGGTTGGAGGGTTCCTAGCCGGAAGATGAGGCGTTCTTCCTCCAACCGTCATTTTGTTGTGGTCTTGACGATGGAGGAGTCCAAAGACCTGCATATCCTTGGTGGAGTGGGAGGGGGAATTGAAATGTTGAGCTACAGGGTGGTTGGGTTGGTTGGTCCGGGTGTCCCAGAGGTGTTCTCTGAAACGCTCCGCAAGTAGCTGGCCTGTCTCCCCAATATAGAGGAGGCCACATCGGGTGCAGAGGATTCAATAGATGATATGTGTGGAGGTGCAGGTGAATCTGTGGCGGATATGGAAGTTTCCTTTGGGGCCTTGGACGGAGGTGAGGGGGGAGGTGTGGGCGCAAGTCTTGCACCTCCTGCGGTTGCAGGGGAAGGTGCCGGGAGTGGAGGTTGGGTTGGTGGGGGGTGTGGATCTGACGAGGGAGTCACGGAGGGAGTGGTCTTTACGGAATGCTGATAGGGGAGGGGAGGGAAATATATCCTTGGTGGTGGGGTCCGTTTGGAGGTAGCGGAAATGACGGCGGATGATGCGCTGTACATGGAGATTGGTGGGGTGGTAGGTGAGGACCAGTGGGGTTCTGTCCTGGTGGCGGTTGGAGGGGCGGGGTTCAAGGGCGGAGGAGCGGGAAGTGGAAGAGATGCGGTGAAGGGCATCGTCGACCACGTCGGGGGGGAAATTGCGGTCCTTGAAGAAGGAGGCCATCTGGGTTGTGCGTTTTTGGAACTGGTCCTCCTGGGAGCAGATGCGGCGGAGTCGAAGGAATTGGGAGAATGGGATGGCGTTTTTACAGGGGGCAGGATGGGAGGAGGTGTAGTCCAGGTAGCTGTGGGAGTCGGTCGGTTTGTAGTAGATGTCCGTGTTGATTCGGTCGCCTGAGATAGAAATAGAAAGGTCGAGGAAGGGGAGGGAGGAATCTGAGACTGTCCAGGTGAATTTGAGGTCGGGGTGGAAGGTGTTGGTGAAGTGGATGAACTGTTCAACCTCCTCGTGGGAGCACGAGGCGGCGCCGATACAGTCATCGATGTAGCGGAGGAAAAAGTGGGGGGTGGGGCCAGTGTAGTTGCGGAAGATGGATTGTTCCACATATCCTACGAAGAGGCAGGCATAGCTGGGGCCCATGCGGGTGCCCATGGCGTACTCCTTTCGTTTGGAGGAAGTGGGAGTAATAGCAGCAATTTCTCATTAAAATATCCATTACAAAAATTCCACAGTAACTGCTGCATATAGAAGGTTCATTAGTTAGTCTAGCTGAAAATAACCTGAGCATTCTTTATCTACAAAACGATGTCAACGACTGTCATCCCGCTAGACTGCATTAGACAAATTCCTTTGAATTTGAAATCAATAAGGACAACTTAATGCTTGAAAAATTGATTTGAAGCACCTAAATGCAGATACTAAAGCTTTGACATGACTAACAGTACATTTTCTCCTTCCTAATACTTAAAAGAGAGGAGTTATGATCAAATCAAATAAAAAACAGCTTCAGATTTATGTCAACCACGGATTTGGAGTGGGGAAGAATTGGTATACTGAAAGTGAGGGGGGAGGTGTGGTCGCAAGTTTTGCATTTCTTGCGGTTGCAGGGGAAGGTGCCGGGAGTGGAGGTTGGGTTGGTGGGGGGTGTGGATCTGACGAGGGAGTAGTCTTTCCTGAACGCTGACAGGGGTGGGGAGGGAAATATATCCTTGGTGGTGGGGTCTGTTTGGAGGTGGCGAAAATGGCGAAGGATGATACGATGTATCTGGAGGTTGGTGGGGTGGTAGGTGAGGACCAATGGGGTTCTGTCCTGGTGGCGATTGGAGGGGCGGGGTTCAAGGGTGGAGGAGCAGGAAGTGGAGGAGATGCGGTGGAGAGCATCGTCAACCACGTCTGAGGGGAAATTGCGGTCTTTGAAGAAGGAGGTTGTTCAGTATTGGAATTGGTCCTCCTGGGAGCAGATGTGGCGAAGGCGAAGGAATTGGGAATATAGGATGGCGTTTTTTACAGGGGGCAAGGTGGGAGGAGGTGTAATCTAGGTAGCTGTGGGAGTCAGTCGGTTTACAGTAAACGTCCGTGTTGAGTTGGTCGTCCGAGATAGAAATGGAGAGGTAGCGGAGGAAAAGGTGGGGGATGGTGCCAGTGTAGCTGCGGAAGATGGACTGTTCCACATCGATGACTGCATCGGCGCTACCTCGTGCTCCCACGAGGTTGAACAGTTCATCCACTTTACTAACACATTCCACCCGACCTCAAAATTACCTGGACTGTCTCAGACTCCTCCCTCCCCTTCCTAGACCAACCAACCCAACCGCCCCGGCTGAACACTTTAACTCCCCCTCCCACTCCGCCAAAGACATGCAGGTCCTTGGCCTCCTCTATTGCCAGATCATGGCAACACGACGCCTGGAGGAAGAGCGCCTCATCTTCCACCTAGGAACCCTCCAACCACAAGGGATGAATACAGATTTCTTCAGCTTTCTCATTTCCCCTCCCCCCACCTTGTCTCAGTCCCAACCTTCAGACTCAGCACCGCCTTCTTGACCTGCAATCTTCTTCCCGACCTCTCCGCCCCCACCCCCTCTCCGGCCTATCACCCTCACCTTAACCTCCTCCCACCTATCGTATTCCCAACGCCCCTCCCCCAAGTTCCTCCTCCCTACTTTTTATCTTAGCCTGCTTGGCACACTCTCCTCATTCCTGAAGAAGGGCTTATGCCCGAAACGTCGATTCTCCTGTTCCTTTGATGCTGCCTGACCTGCTGCGCTTTTCCAGCATCACATTTTTTAACATTAGGTAAGACCCATGTATTTATTGCAAAATCATCAATACGTTTTACTTTTGGCTCATCCAGTATATTCAATTTAAGTTAAATCTTTAAGTTTTATAACAAAAGATAGTATTTTAATCATGGGATAAAACACTTCAAAGTAAGATGCCAATTGTGCCTCTTAAGAATTGTTAGTATTTGTGTCATGTGAAGGTTTAGATCAATCTACTGAAAGTCTCAGAGTCAGGGACTGGGGGCAGAATTCCTCCAAAAGCAGGTGAAAATGAATTAAACTATCAACCTGCATGGTACTTATCCAAGCTTCAAGTTACTGAACACATGAATTATGATCTGGCAAACTAGGCAAATAAAATATATTTTCTCGACAAAGGAATTCAAGAGGAAAACAAGATTCAACTTTCAGGTTACAATTCTCCAGACAACATAAGAACAAGGCTGATGGGTCAAGGGCCAGAAAATGGGATTAGAATATTTGATGGACAAGATGGACCAAAAGGCTTCTTTTCAAGCAGTAAAAACTCTACGACACAACTATTGGAATGAGAGTTGGCCATGCATTCTCCTCTTAAATTTTGAGAGAGTATCTGCTTCCACCACTATCTCAGGCAACACATTCCACCCATCTACCACCCTCTAGGTAAAAATATCTCTCATATCTCCTGTAAACAACTTATTCCTCACTTTAAACCTATGCCCTGTGGTCTTAAACAAGTCTGCCACGGGGATCTACACTGTCCATTCCCTCATAATTATGTATACCTCAGTCAGATCACCCCCTCAGCCCACTCTGTTCAAGGAAAACAGACCCAGACTTTCCAGTCTCCTCTCATAACTGAGGCTTTCCACCCAATGCAACATCCTCACGAACCTCCTCTGCGCCCTCTGCAGTACAATCATGTCTTTCCAATATTTTAGTGACCAGAGTTGCATACAGTATTCAATCAGTGGCCTGACCAACGTTTTATATAATTATAACAAGACTTTCTTGTTCCTGTATTCTGCAGCCTGGCTAATGAAGGCAAGCATTCTGTATGCCTTCTTTGCCATCCTGCCTACCTGTGCTGAAGACTTCAGGAATCTATGGAGTTGTATACTAAGGTACCTTTGCTCCTCAGTACTCCTTAAGGACTTTCCATTCATTGTGGATGTCCTCCTATTATACCTCCCGAAATGCATCACCTCACAATTATCGGTATTCAACTCCATTCGCCATTATTCAGCCAATTTACCAACTAATCAATACCAGATTGTAGCCCGAGATCATCCTCCTCACTATCAACAATACCACCAATATTTATGTCTTTCACAAACTTACTAATTCTACATCCACATCCAAGTTATTAACGCAAATAACAAACAGCAAAGGTCCTGGCACTGAACCCTGTGGTACACTACTGGTCACAGGCTTCCAATCATAAAAACAACCCTCCACCATCACTCGTTGCCTCGTAATTGGAAGCTAATTTTGGTTCCAGTTTTCCAAATTGTTTTGGACCCGATGGGCTTTTTCCTTCTGGACTAGCCTTCCTGAAGGCCTTACTGAAGTCCATGTAAACCACATCAAATGCACCATCCTAATCAACATATTTAGTCACCTTTTCAAAAAACTCAATTAAATAGTCAGACAGAAACTCCCTCTAACAAATTAGTGCAGATTACCCCTGTTCAATCACTGCCTTTCCAAGTACTGATTAATACTGTCCTTCAGAACTTTTTCCAATATTTTTCCTACCACTGATGTCCTATCCCTACTGCCCTTCTTGAACATTAGCTATTCCCGCCAGCTGGCACTTCACCTGTGGCCAATAAGGTATTAAATATCTCCGCCAGTGCCCCAGCAATCTCTTTTGTTGCCTCCCATGGCAGCTGGGATACATCGCATCAGGTCCTGGGAGGTTGTGCACTTGTCCACCCATTAAAACTTTTCAGACCTCCTCCTTATAAATCTGAACGGGTTCTAGAACCTCACCATTCCAGCTGAAATCCCCGGCTACAATGTCTTTCCCTCCATGAATACAGATGAGAAATATTCATTTCAGACCTCACCTGCGTCCACTGGCTCCATGCTCAGGTTGCCCTTTTGGTCCCTAATAGGTTCCACACTTTCCCTGGTAATCCTCTTAAGTCTTAATATACTTATAAAATGTTTTAGGGGTTTCCCTTGATCCCATCTGCCAAAGATATTTTGTGGCCTCTCTTTGCCATCCCCATCTCCTCTTCGAGCAACTTTCTCTACTCCCTATATTTATGAAGTGCCTCCCATTAATATTCATTAAATATAAATTCTTTCATTTTCTTTACAAAACTGTCAATATCTCTTAATATTCTGGGTTCCCTGGATTCGCTGCCCTTGCTCTTCACTCTTAGAGGAACACAACGACCCTGAATTTTCAGTGCACTGCTTTTTAGACTTCCATTTTCCAAATATAGATTTACCTACAAGTAGTTTCTCCCAGTCTATGCCACATCCTGTCTGATGATACTAAAACTTGCCTAACTCAACTTTTATAGTTTTAACAAAAATAACAATATTATCTATCAAGAAAAAAAATCAAGGACTATATTATAGTAGACAAACATCAAAACCCCACAAAGAATTTATTGTTACTTCTACACCAAGGCTTCTTACGCAGGCTAGCCAATTTGCAACTGGCTGACTTCGAATGAATTTCTACATTTACCACTATGAACTGAACTATTACTTAAACTTCAGAGCAAGCACAAGTTCCTTAAACTCTGTTTCCAGCAGTCTTGCAGTATTTATTTCACAAGAGGAGCTTAACACACCTGCAACCACACCAGAGTGTATACACACACATACAGACACACACACATACACACAATCTGACTGACCCCCCTTCTGGAATGAACACACACAATCTGACTGACTCCCTTCTGAAATTGTGTGTCTCTGATGCCTGGCAACTGCACTTTTTGTCTTCTAACTTTGACTGCTTCACTTCAAGGGTTGTAAAATCTCATTACAAACAGACCTTCAGGCTTCTCAGCACAAAGCACACAGGAACAACTCTAAAAATGAAACTAAAACCATGTCTCTCACTCTCACTTCTCGAGCCTGCTCCCTCATTCAACGTTGACATTGCTGGTCACCTAACTCAGTACCCTGTTCACAGTACCCTTTGATCCCTTTAGCCCTAAGAAATATATCTAGCTCTTTCTTGAAAACATTCAATGCCTTAGTCTAAACCACTTTCTGTGCAGAATATTCTATAGGCTATAATCCTCTGGGTGAAGAATTTTCTCCTCCCCTCAGAGATAAATGGCCTAATCCATATCCTTAGACTGTCACCCCCTGGATCTGGACACCTCAGCCATTGAGAACATTTATCTCTGCCTTTACCCTGTTGAGTCCTGTTAAAATTTTACAGGTTTCTATGAGATCATCCCTCATTCTTTTAAACTCCAGTCTCTCTTAATAAGTCAGTCCTGCCACTGCAAGTCTTGTACAATGCAGCAAGATATCCTTGCTCTTGCAGATGAATCCTCTCATTATGCCTTCTTCATCTTAGTCTCAGCAACTGGTAAACAAAGACACTGGATCTTGTTGCAAGTGTACCTTTCACAATCTATCACCATTCAAATTCTAGGCTGCCTTTCTAATCACAATTAAAATTAAACTTTTAAAAAATTTATTTACAGGATGCGAGTGTCGTTGGCCAGGTCAGAATTTTTGCCCATGCTAAACTGCTGTAAAAGTCAACTGCAAGGTTTCTCTTCCATCTCCCAAGGAGCCCTTTCTGTTTTTTTCATCCACACTGCTCACCATGACATCATCAAAAAGCATGTTAATTTCCACATATATGCTGGTCTTATCACCAGTGGTTCTCAACTACTCTACTGCTTCCACTTTGTTACTCAGTTGACATCCAGTATTGGAACAGCAGAATTATCTCCCGACTAAGCACTGGCAAGACAAAACCATTGTTTTCCGTTCCTGCTGCAAACTCCACCCCCTAAGTTCTAAAGGCAGAACCAGAATATTTGCAACCTTAGTGATATTTCTGGCCCAGTGGTGAGTTTCCATCATTACAATAGTATGCTTACATTTCCATTACACTGTTTAGTTCTGCCCAATCCCAACACCTATTGTGCAGGTGAACACTGTCATGCTTTTATTCGACTAACTTGACTGTTTTAAGGCTCTCCAGATGGTTCCTCATTTTCCACTGTGAATTAACTAGAGTCCATTCTGTCCCCTTCATACCAAGTCACGCTCATCCATGACTCCTGGGGCTTACGGACTTCCATTCAAAATTTTTTTTCGTGCATGCAAATGAAAATAATTCACCTGAAATAGTCAAAATTATATTTTGAGGATATTCTTATCTATCACCTAAAGCAATATACCCATATGGACAGAAACACATTGCCTAAACATTAAAAATGTTGGAAGATTTTACAAAATATTTCAGATCACTAGTCCTGCTACAGTCATATAACTTAATAGTACAATGTTTAAATTTCAACCAAATTCCAAAGATAAATGTTTTCTAACCTTGAATATTTCTGGTTCCTTTATGTCCAGAGGTTCTGTAGTTAAATGTTCAAAATGAAGCCTTCTCTGTGACTGTTGATAGCCCTTCGACTTTCTTGGTACCACCAGCCACACAACACCAATTGCTATCATAAATCCACAGCAAATGCCTAGGAATAAACCACTTAAATAACTTGGCAGAGGGAGTACTAAATAGGAATATACAAGAATCGCATAGAGTAATAAAGTCTTAACTGGAACTTCAAGTTGCTGTTCTTCAGACTCAGTTTCACTTTGACTCAATAGTTTACTTTCACTTTCAATTGCTTCTTCTCTAGTTTGAGGTTCTAAAGCTTTGTTCACAATGATCTCTTCATCAGGTTCTATCTCAAATTCGTCAAGGTATATGTCACAGTAATCATCATCGTCCTTGCTGGCAAGTACAGAAAGTGAGCATTTTTCTAAACCTAGAGATGATGCTTTCAAAGAAATCTCCTTTGTGGTCCCCTGAGCGTTCTTAGTGTCCCCGTCTTTTGATGACTCATCCAGGGGCTTGGAACTATTTGTGTTTGGAATTGAATCTTTTGTTGAATAGTCCCCATCAGAGTCATATTCTTCTTCTTTAATGCTATAGTTGTTGTTGCTTTCCAAATGTCCATTTAAACTAGAAAGAGTGGAAAGTTCTGTTGCACTGGATGATAAAGCCTTATGTCGAAGACTACTGGTCTCATCACCAATGATCTTGTTTAAAAGTTGAAAAGGTTCATAAATAACCTCTGAGAGTCGTCTTTTGGTGTCTTCAATTCTTGCCTCCACCTCTGTTACTTTAAAAAAAGACCTACCTTCTGATGGTGAGGTGATTGGGGAAGAAGGTGCAGTCTTAGAATCTCCACCGGTGACACGAGGTTGAGTAAACTGTTTGAAGAGATGTAAATTTATTCGAGAATCAGAGGTCCTAAATGGGACAGATTCAGATTCTTGCTTTGATGTGTCCGTTGACAGAGATTTAACTAGTGTTTTCATTAAGTGCCTTGTCGTCAGAGGGGTTGTGGCTTCTTTTGGTTCTACTTCTGTTGAAAGAGATTTAACTAAACTCGAGAATGGCTTTGTGCTCGTCAATGAAGATGAAGGGACAACAGATTGCATAACAGATTTAGGTGCAGAATCAAATGTAGAAGCAGAGATTGCAGTTCCCACCTCTGAAGGCAAAGTGGTCGAAACTAACAGTTGAGCTGGTAATGAGAGTAATGGCAATGCAGTAGCAATAGTAGTAAGTGATGCAGAAGGCACCATTGCTGATGTTTCCAATGGTTCTGAAGAGGTAATTGTAAATGCTGAAGATGAAACAGTAACTGAAGTTGATGCCGGTGACATATTTGATGAGGTAGCACGCTCCGATAAAAGTTGGCCACCATGTTCACAAGTACTTTCTTTTTCTTTTAGTACTGGTACAAAACTTTGGTCTTCATGAAGAATCATAGAGGAATCTTTAAATTCTTCTTCTTCCTCCTCTTCCTCTTCTTTACCAAAGGCAGAAAAGTGTATAGTGATGGTCTCTCGAGAAATGGATCGCTGAACCTGCACTTTTGGTGATGATGATATAGAACTTGCTCTTTCTGCATAGCTACTGCTCTGACTTGTCATTGCAGTCTCATGTACGTATCACAATCTGAAAACAATGAGAAATTAATAAATTACAATCTTTGCAAAAGAAATGCATAATACACGTTCAACTTTGGTTCTCATTTGCAAGTTGATTTCTACCAATCTTTAGAATTTCTATCTTTTAACCTGTAACTGAGTCACTTTAAAGCAAAATAGTAGCAGTACCAAATAAAAGTGTAGCAGTGGAGCACTGGAATAACCACAATGTATTAGAAATAATTTTGGAATACATTCCAATTTGTTCATATTGCAGTAATATTCAACAGTGGGACAACCTAAGGTAGGAAAACCCTGGAACCTCAAAATGCTGAATTTGTGCATCAGTACTGCTAAAAACCTTTCTTTAAATCATTATTTTCACTTATGATAAACTATTCCATTTATCTTCATAGAGAAACCAAGTTAGCAAATATGTATATATTTTTATTTGTCAAATAGATTTCCATTCACCATATTTTTTGTAAAATCGTTTTTATGGAGGAATTCTGCAAAACTATGTCCCTTTATTGGTTCCTTCTCTCCAATTAGCAAACCTCCCCACTATTTTAAGTTTAAATTTCAATTAACTAGCTTAATTATAGCTTTTATGTCTGTATGAAAGAATGAATAGAAATAGAGTTCCATTTGGTTTTCCAGCTAGTTCAATAATAATTCATTTTCAGCATGTACTCAATAGGGACTAGTTCCCTGTTGGCAACTCAACATTCCGGGGTAAAGAATGTTTAGGCGAGACAGTACAGAATGCAAAAGAGGTGGTCTACTGCATTATTAATTAAGAAGTCAGTTACTGCAGTAAGGAGGAACAACATCTTGGAAAGATCTTCAAATGAGGCTTTGTGGGTAGAATTCAGGTATAAAAGGGGGGGGGGGGGGGGGTCACATTGCTCCAAGTGTATTATCAGGCCTCAAACAGCAGTCAATAGAGGAACAGATATGTTGGCAAATCACTGAAGGATGCAAAAATAATAACAGGGTAACTATATTAGGAATTTCAGCTTCCATTACATTAATTGAAATCGTCATAGTGCAAAGGCTTTAGAGGGGGGACAATTTCTTGAAGTGTACTCAAAAGTGCTTTTTATACCAACATGTAGAAGATCCAACAAAGGACTGCACTGTGCTAGACCTAATTCCAGTGAATGAAACGGACAGGTGTTCAAGGTGGCAGTGGAGGAGCATTTTAATGATAGTGACCACAACACCATACAATTTAACAAAAACAGAAGTTCCTAGAAAAGCTCAGCAGATCTGGCAGCATCTGTGAAGAAAAATTAAAGTAAATGGACAGTCACTGGACCCGAAACATTAACTTTGATTTCTCTGCACAAATGCTGCCAGACCTGCTGAACTTTTCCAGCAACTTGTTTTTGTTTCTGATTTACATCTGCAGTTCTTTTGGTTTTTATTTACTGAACAATTTAAATTGGTTATGAAATAGAAAAATGATGGTCTTTAAAAACGTTTTGGACAAGGGGAAAGCAGATTTTATTAAAATAGCAATATCTGGCCATAGAATCTAAAGCAGAACATTTGAAGGGTGGACAGATGTTCAAAAAAGAGGTGTGGGTGAGTACAGGCCCAACACATTCTCTTTAGGATGAAATGTAGGACAACAAGCCCAGAAATTGATGGTAGTCTAAGAATTTTTGGGACAGGTTAAGAAGGAAAAGAGAAGCTTTTAGCAGATTAAAAGGAAGCAAAGGCCACATGGGAGGTGCTAACTCCTGCTCCAAACTGTTCTTTTACCTTTTCTGAAGGATTTGAGTGCTTGAGATGTGCTTCCACACAGGGGGAGCTGATAGCCTGGTCATATAATCGCTAATCTATTAATCCAAAAACTCAGCTGATGCTCTGGGGACCTGGTTCAAATCCCGCTATGGCAGATGTTGGAAATTGAATTTTAAAAATTTGGATAAAAGAATCTACTGATGACCATGAAATCATTGTTGTCAGTTCACTAATGTCCTTCAGAGAAGGAAATCTGCCATCCTCACCTGGTCTGGCATACATGGGATTCCAGACCCACAGCGATGTGGTTGACTCTCAGTTGCCCTTTGAAACGGCCTAGCAAGATATTCAGTTGCACTAATCATTACAAAGTCAAACGGCATCGACCTAGGTTCCAGAAAAGACAAGGACAGAAACAGCCCTGTTGACCTTGCAAAGTCCTCCTCACTAACATCTGGGGTGAGTGCCAAAATTGGGAGAGCTGTCTCACAGACTAGTTAAGCAACAGCGCAACATAGTCATACTCATGGAATCATACCATACAGACACCACTGTCACTATCGCTGGACATGTCCTGACCCACCAGCAGTGCAGACCCAGCAGAGATGGCTGCACAGTGGCTATACGTTCAGGAGGGAGATGCCCTGGGAGTCCTCAACATTGACTCCCGGACCCCATAACGTCTCATGGCTTCAAGTTAAACATGGGCAAGGAAACCTCGTGCTGATTACTACATACTGTCCTCCCTCGGCTGATGAATCAGTACTCCTCCATGTTGAACAACACTTGGGGGAAACACTGAGGATGGCAAGGGCACAAAATGTACTCTGGCTGGGGGATTTCAACATTTACCATCAAGAGTGGCTCCACAGGAGTACAATGAATCAAGCCGGTCAGATCCTAAAGAACATAGCTATCAGATTGTTCTGCAGCAGGCGGTGACAACAAGACTGACAAGAGGGAAAAACTTTCTTAATCTCGTCCTTTCCCATCTGCCAGCTAGATGACGGTTTCAGTAAGAGCAATCATCACACAGTCCTTGTGGAGACGAAGTTCTACCTTCACAGTGAGATTAACTTCCATAATGTTGTGTGGCACTATCACCATGCTAATTGGAACAGACTTGAAACAGACCTACAACTCAAGACTAGGCATCCATTAGGCACTGTGGGCCATCAGCAACAGAACTGCAATCCAGCACATTCTGTAATCCTGGTTCAATGGAGAGTACAGGAGGGCATGCCAGGCTCAGCACCAGGCATAGCTGAAGATAAGGTGTCAACCTGGTGAAGCCACCAAACAGGATTACTTGCATGCCAAATAGCATTTCAGCAAGTGATAGACAGAGCTAAGCAATCCCACAACCAACGGATCAGATCTGAGCTCTGAGTCTTGCCACATCCAGGAGTGAATGGTGTTGGATGATTAAACAACTCATTGGTGGAGGCGGTTGCACAAACACTCCCCTCATCAATGATGGAAGAGCCCAGCACATTAGTGCAAAAGATAAGTCTCAAGTATTTTCAGCAATCTTTAGCCAGAAGTGCCGAGTGGATAATCATCTCGGCCTCCTCTAATGGTCCCCGTATTATCGATATCAGCCTTCAGCCAAATTGATTCACCCCACATGATGTCAAGAAATGGCTGAAGACATTGGATACTGTAAAGGTCAGAGACATCCGGCAATAGTACTGAAGACTTGTGCTCTTAGCCAAGCTCTTCTAGTACATTTACAAATGGCATCTATCCGACAATGTGGAAAAGTGCCCAGGAATATCCTGTACATAAAAAGCCGGACAAGTCCCACCCAGCCGAATACCATCCCATCAGTCTACTCTCAATCATCAGTAAAGTGATGGAAAGTGTCATCAACAGCGCTATCAAGCAGAACCTGGTCAGCAATAACCTGCTCAGTGACACCAAATGTGGGTTCCGCCAGGGCCACTCAGCTCCTGACCTCATTACAGCCTTGGTTCAAACATGGATTAAAGAGCTAAATTCCAGAGGTGAGGAGAGAGTGACAGCCCTCAGCATCAAGGCTGTATTTAGCTGAGAATGGCTTCAAGGAGCCCAAACAAAACTGGAATCAATAGGTGTCAGGGGGCAAACTCTCCAGTGGTTGGAGTCATACCTGACACACAGGAAGATGGTCGTGGTTGGAGGTCAGTCACCTCACCTCCAGAACATCTCTGCAAAAGCTTCGGCAGGTAGTGTACAAGGCCCAACGATCTTCAGCCGCTTCATCAATGACCTTCCCTCCATCATAAAACCAGAAGTGGGGATGTTCACCGATGATTGCAAAATGTTCAGCACCATTCACAACTCCTCAGATAACTGAAGAGTCCATGTTCAACTGCAAGATCTGGACAATATTCAGGCTTGGACTAATAAGTGACAAGTAACATTCAATGCCACACAAATGCAAGGCTATGACCATCCCCACTAAGAGACAATCTAAACAGTGCCCCTTGACAGTCAATGATGTTAACATCACTGAATCCCCCACTATCAACATCCTGGGCGTTATCATTGACCAGAAACTCAACTGGACTCACCACATAAACAACAGTAGCTATAAGAACAGGTCAGAGGCTAAGAATACTACAGTGGGTAGCTTACCTCCTGACTCCCCAGAGCCTTGCACCATCTACAAGGCACAAGTCAGGAGAGTGATGGAATACTCCCTGCTTGTCTGGATGAGTGCAGCTCCAAGAAACTTGATACCATCTAAGACAAACCAGTTCGCTTGACTGGCACTACATCCACAAGCATCCACTCCTTTCACCACCAATGGTATCTACAAGATGCTCTGCAGAAATTCACCAAAGATCCATAAGGCAGCACCTTCCAAATCCACAACCACTTCCACCTGGAAGGACAAGGCCATCAGCTACATGGGAATACCACCACCTTCAATTCCCCTCCAAACCACTCACCATCCTGACCTGGAAATACACTGCTGTTCCTTCAGTTGCTGGGCCAAAATCTTGGCATTCCCTCCCCAGTGGCATTGTAGTCAAGCCACAGCAGATGGACTGCAGAAGCTCAAGGTGGCAGTTCAACATCACCTTCTCAAGGGCAACTAGGGACAGGCAATAAATGCTGGCTAACAGTCATGCCCATATCCCACAAATGAGTAAAAGAAAAGTAGCTCACCACGTAGTTATTATTCATAAAAGCACTGAAAATAAAGAATCAATAAGCTGCAGAAAGATATGATGTGCTTTGGTCATTTAATCTTGCTTCCAAGAATGGGTAAATAGTGATCAGGAGTGGAAATAGTGATCAGGAGTGGAAACCCTGATTGGCTAACATTCAAATCCTTAACAGATAGATTCACAAAAGAATTCAGTTGCCTACTGCTACTGTCATGGTTAGAATCAGCTAACTCAGCACAGACTGAGGATTGAAAATGGTCCTTTAGTCTATACAGAGCAAGTCTCAAATTAATTAAAGTAACAGATTCTTGAGAATGATATCATTTCAAGCATGGCTTTTTTTAAAACTCTGCACTGTTTTACATTGGTCTGAAAAGTCAGAAGATGATAAAAATTCTTTCTACACAAGTGGTTATTTACATTTAACAATTTTTTTTTAATCTGCCATTTGAAGCAGGACAGCTTATTCCAACATAGCTGTTTTTGTCTCATTTGAAAGCTGTACCCTCTGTTTTCCCACAATAGGGAACAATAAATTCAGACAAATAGCTGCCTGCCATTCACCTGGATTGATCTGAAAATTATTTAGAAAATCTAAGTCACTGGATTAAACTTACATACAACATCAAGACACTGAAGTAAATAAGTTAATAGAATTTATATCATTTACTGTTTATATAATTGTCATTGTTTGCGGTCAATAAATAAAAAAGTTCTTTACAGATAATCCATATTCAGAATAGTAGAGTCCAAAATGAATTTTTACCACATTTAGTCCTTGTTTTTGAACCACATGTAAAGGCCACAACATTTTATTTTCCTGTACTTTTGATTGAATGGAAAAAGGACCATTTAAAACCAAGGAATGTGGAAGGGATTTATGCACTTTTTAAAAGCAAGATTCCAAAATTCATTTTAAGTGGCACTTACATTGCTGTTCTGTTCAATCAACTGGCAAAACTGATTGCTGAAAGGCTGCCAATAGGATGTGGAGAACGTGAAATTCAACTGGCAATAAGAAACTGATTGGTTTGTGGAATGGTGAGCAGCTGTCAATGACAAAAGCCTTCAGCTCACCAATAAGTCTGTAATTGGGCTCCTAGGTAGGGGAATAGCTTGTGGGTATGAACGATACTGCCAGGTGTTTTCAGAACTCCAGCAGGGGGAGCCAGAGAAAATACCAAAAGCCTGAAGAAAGCCAGATGCTGTCAGCTGTTGTTTTTAGGATCAGTGGTGCTGGAAGAGCACAGCAATTCAGGCAGCATCCGAGGACAGGCAAAATCGACGTTTCGGGCAAAAGCCCTTTTAACCAATTCATCAGAAACTTTATGAACCAGACACTCTGTGCCTCCTGCATCAAATGGAAAAATACCTGGAGAAGAAGGTTGAAGAAAAGCAAGTCCGGCAAAGGAAAAGGATCATCAACGAAACCTGTGGACAGGAGTCACTGAATCGCCTTCCTAGATTTTTTTTCTCTCCGCCCTTAAAAGCAATATCTTTTCAGCTCTCCATATGTGTATATATAGGGATAGTTTTATACGGGAGCTCGAGTTTTAAATAGTTGTTACATATTATTTACCAGCAACTAAACTCTATTTGTTTGTAATAAATACCAACTTTTTGTTAAGTACAGAAACTTGGTCACTGTTTTCCGATTGCCTGGGTCTGAACAGACAGGTAAATTGAGGAACTTATGCATACTTTTGTAAAATTTTTAACTTTTTGACAACTCTGGAAATAGAGGACTCAACTTCCAGCATGCTACCTCAGTGAGGCATGAAAGGAGTTTAATATTTACAATTCTCTGGTCATAAAGTGAGTTGTAAGCACGTGCATATCCTTTAGTCTAAATCGTCCATGCCAACCAGATATCCTAAATTAATCTAGTCCCATTTGCCAGTATTTGACCCATGTCCCTTTAAACCCTTCCTACTCGTGTACATATCCAGACGCCTTTCAAATGCTGAAATTCTAACAGCTTCCACCACTTCCTCTGGCAGCTTGTTCCACACACACATCACCCTCTGCATGAAAACGTTATCCCTCAGGTACCTTGTAAATCTTTCACTCTTAGCTTAAATCTAAGTCCTCTAGTTTTGGACTCCACAACCCTGGGAAAAAGACTTTGCCTCTCATAATTTTATAAATTATATAAATTTTACAAACCTCCATAAGGTAGCCCCACAGTCTATTACACTCCAGGGAAAATAGCCCATGCCCATTCAGCTTTTCCCTTGAGCTCAAATCCTCCAAACCTGGCAACACACTTGTAAATATTTTCTGAACCCTTTCAAGTTTAACAACATCTTTTCTAGAGCAGGGAGACCAGAATTTAAAGCAGTATCCAAAAGTGGCTTAACCAATGTTCTGTACAGCCACAATATGATATCTCAACTCCTGTATTCAATGCACTGACCAATAAAGGCAAGCATCTGACCAATAAATGGCTTATTTACTATCCTGTCTACCTGCAACTCCACTTTCAAGGAACTAAGGACCTGCACCCCAAGGTTTCTTTGTTCAGCGACGCTCCCCAGGATCTTACTGTTAAGTGTGTGTATATATAAAGTCCTGCCCTGATTTGTTGTACCAATATGCAACACCTCTTACTTATCTAAACTAAACTCCATCTGCCACGCTTCGGCCCATCAGCTTATCTGATCAAGGTTCCATTGTACTCTGAGAGACCTTCTTCACTGTCCACTACATTTCCAATTTTCTTTGGCACCATGTCCAAATCCAAGAAGAAATGAAAGATTATCAGCAAAGCTTCTGTTATCTCCACCCTAAATCCCTCAGCAATCCAGGATACATCACATTTGGACCAGGTGACTTGTTAATTTTGAATGATGTCAAGCTAAATAGTTTGCATTTTTAATATTATTTTATTATTATCCAGTATCTTTAGACCTTCTTCCTTTATAGCAACAGTAGCTCTTACAGACCTGCAGAATATTTCCAGTAACTTTTAAAAATTAATTTCTTCCGTTATGACAATATAGCCTGTTCAAAATACCGTGCTGTAGTACCTAACTGGCTCACCATTCCTTTGATTAAAAATATAAAAGTTAAACAGTAAGTAAAAATTTTGTTACCAATTAATCTCTATTCATCTTTGTCCTTACATCCTTTTTCAAATTCCCAAAGTGCAATCTGCGTTCTGCCTTATTTTCTGTACTGACATTTCTGAAAACAACTAAATTTTCTTATCTGTAACTTCTATTTCTTTTAGTCATCTGGAAGGTCTAGCTTTCATTGCACCATTCTTTTCCATTTATAGAAATATGTTTAGCTTACATCACCTTTGATTTTGCATTGTCCCCTTCCATAACTACTTTAAACCTAATTATCTTATGATCACTATTCATAGACATTCATCCACCACAACACACTCACTATGCTTTACTCCATTCCCCAAATATAGGTCCACCACTGCTTCCTTGCGCGTTGGTTCAGAAACGCACTAATAAAGAAAGTTCTCCTACAAACATTCACCCTTCCCTTTACTCTGCAAACTTCTGCACAGAGTTCAGATTTTGATCAATGAAATCCCATACTATTTAATAATTATAATAGCTGCCTACAGATTTGTTTGACTCGCTCCCTTAGTACAATACTGTACTCAATGTTTATAGTAGTCAGCCAGAAATGTTGTAGCTCCAAAGATGACAGTAGAAAACTATGTTCCCTATCTTTGCCAATGTCAACTATAAAACGAAACATGCATACCTAGTAGAAGAGTCACAGCACTCCATCCACTCCACCCAGGAATTCCTAAAAATCATCAAAAACACCAAAATAGAGGAAGATGAAACAATGATCTCATTCGACGTACCAGCACTGTTCACCTCCATCAACATCGACCTAGCAAAGGAAACACTTACCACACTTTTAGAAGAGACCATCACACACACCCCAACCACCATCAATCACATTACCAATGAAAACATCATGAAGCTAGTGGATCTGTGCCTCACCACCCACTTCACCTTCAACAATATAATCTACAAACAAACCAACGGCACACCCATGGGATCTCCACTATCAGGATTCATAACAGAAGCAAAGACTAGAACAAACAGCCCTACCAACCATCAAACCAAAAAAATAATAATCTGGGTCCGCTACACAGATGACACCTTTGTCATCACAAAACAAAACAAGATTGAAGAGACATTTAACATCATCAACAACACCCTCACAGGCATAAAGTTCACCAAGGAGGAAGAAACCGACAACAAACTCGCATTCCTGGACGTCACAGTTGGAAGAATGGACAACGGAGAACTACAAACCTGCGTATACAGATAACCGACAAACACTGACTAAATACTTAACTACACCAGCAACCATCCCAACACACACAAACAAAGCTGTATCAGAACACTATTCCAACGAGCCACATCACACTGCAGCACAGACTAACTTCGGAAAGCAGAGGAGAACCACCTATACAACGTATTCAAAAAGAACGGATATTCAAAAAATACAGTCCGCAGATTCCTCAAGAACCACGACAAGCAGACCAAACACAGCCAGAAACCCTAACCACCTTACCATACATCAAAGAAGTTTCAGAAATGACAGCCAGACTACTAAGACCCCTCGGAATCCTAGAAGCACACAAACCCACCAACACTCTCAAACAAAAACTAACAACCTTAAAAGACCCAGTACAACCCATGGACAAAACCAATGTCGTCTACAAAATTCCATGCAAGGACTACCAGAAACACTACGTAGGACAAACAAAAAGAAAGTTAGCAACCAGGATACACAAATACCAGCTAGCCACAAAAAGACACGACCCTCTCTCCCTCGTAGCCCTACACACAGAGGAAAAAAAAACTGGGAAAGACACGCCAGAGAATTCCTAGAGGCCTGGCACTCCAACCACAACGCCATAAACAAACACATAGATCTAGATACCATCTATCAACCACTCAGAAAATGAACAGGAAATGACATCACCACAAACCCCTGGAACCCCATCCAGGACAAACATATAAATAGAAAGCGGGAGACAACAGCTTCGCTTCACTTGGAGGTTGCCACTGATGATGTTACCTAGCCAGGTAATGAAACATCTGTAGATCAAACCGACAGCTCAGTGAGCAAACCTACACCCTGAAACATGCATATATAGCAGTTTTCAATTCTTAGCACAAATTTTCTAAGAGTTATTTGTGTTAAATTTACATAATACCGCAACTCCAAACACCATTTTCTCTCCCTCCCACATTCTCTGTTCACAAAATCTTACATGCTACTCTCTTTACCCAGGCATAGAACGAGTCACATTTCCACATTCTCAAAGTTCAAATTGCTCAGCATTGTCACATTAGGTATAATGTCATGATTTTTGGAGTACAAATAAATGATTAACAGGAAAGGAAAATAATGAATAAAACTAAAACAGGAAGGTGGATCCAATAGAGTTTTTTGTTCTTCAGATCTGGGTGACAACTGAAAGGTAATATATTCGTCTATACAAATGAGGGAGACTTTAACTATTATGAACAAGGCACACATTCAGGATTTTCAAAATAAAAAAACAAATTAGGGTAAGTATGTTCATTCAATGGGTTACAAGAAGATACAAGTGGCTACTGAATGAGAGACATCATAAGTCAAATATTTTCAAAAGCATATACATGGAGTTAAGAAATAGGAAGAGAAATTAGATAAAATAGTTTCAGAGCTAACACCAACAAAAGTAGCAAGGTCTTTCTCAGAGCAACCCCACCCCCCATCCTAGTCAAAAAAAGTCGAGGTTCAAATCCCATCTGTACTAGAAGACTTTTAAAGATATTTTTCATCCTCCTGTTCATATGCTTTATGATACACTACTGAAAGTGGGATTTGAAACTGGTTCACTACTGAGCCACAAGACCCCTTCCTTTAACCCTTCCAAACAGGATGATTGAAAAAAAGGGTTTAAAAAATTACCAATTCAGTTGCATCCTCAAACAAACATTTCACAGCAGCTATTTGTGTGATGTAATTAAATGTATTGGATGCAAAAGCAAAAACATTGGTGAAGATCAAAAGTTTCTGTTTTGAAATGGCACTTTTACTCAGTGATTCCAATTTAATAAGTAAAATCAGATCATAAGACTATACAGACGTTTTGAGTAATATAATCACAATATCAGCATTTGGTTGCCATCATAATGTTTGATCCAATTTGAGACAGCTTTTCCATTGATTTCAAAATGAGGCAGATCAGGGAGCCAGAATTGCAAAACTTGATAATGACTCTGCTATTTTGCTACTGAACCTGCCAGGGTTTTTAAGGAGAAATACTGTCAAATGAAAAATGACAACACATAGTTACATTTAAAAATTGAACTTTCCCATCTGATCTCAGTGCTTAAAGTTTATCGCCCCTTAATTGCTCTCCCCAAAGAATAAAATATCAATGTAACACTTAAATAATCTTAAATTTGCCATTTTTGTTCCTTGTATATGCACTACCTTACCTCCAAATTCATAACAACATTCAAGAATAAACAATTAAATGATCACATAGGTTGTGGTCGATCGTTTAATGATGTTATTACGAGACAATTAGTCAAAAGACTCTAATAATATTCTGGGAACCAGTGTTCAAATCCCACTGTGGCAAATGATGAAACCTGAATTCAATAAAAATCTAAAATTCAGAATCTAATGATGATGATCACGAAATCACTGTTGATGATTGGAAAAACCCATTTGGTTCACTAATGTTCTTCAAGGAAAGAAATTGCCATCCTTACTTGGTAAAAACAATGACTGCAGATGCTGGAAACCAGATTCTGGATCAGTGGTGCTGGAAGAGCACAGCAATTCAGGCAGCATCCGAGGACAGGCAAAATCGACGTTTCGGGCAAAAGCCCTTCATCAGGAATAAAGGCAGAGAGCCTGAAGCGTGGAGAGATAAGCTAGAGGAGGGTGGGGGTGGGGATAGAGTAGCATAGAGTACAATAGGTCAGTGGGGAAGGAGATGAAGGTGATAGGTCAGGGAGGAGAGGGTGGAGTGGATAGGTGGAAAAGGAGCTGGGCAGGTCGGACAAGTCTGGACAAGTCAGGGGATCGTGTTGCTGGAGGTTAGAAACTAGGATGAGGTGGGGGAAGGGGAAATGAGGAAACTGTTGAAATCCACATTGATGCCCTGGGGTTGAAGTGTTCCGAGGCGAAAGATGAGGCGTTCTTCTTCCATGCGTCTGGTGGTGAGGGAGCGGCGGTGGAGGAGGCCCAGCACCTCCATATCCTCGGCAGAGTGGGAGGGGGAGTTGAAATGCTGAGTCACGGGGCGATTTGGTTGATTGGTGCGGGTGTCTCGGAGATGTTCCCTAAAGCGCTCTGCTAGGAGGCGCCCAGTCTCCCCAGTGTAGAGGAGACCGCATCGGGAGCAACGGATAAGTTTTACCTGCACATCCACTAATATCATTTATTGTATCCGTTGCTCCCGATGCGGTCTCCTCTACACTGGGGAGACTGGGCGCCTCCTAGCAGAGCGCTTTACGTAACATCTCCGAGACACCCGCACCAATCAACCAAATCGCCCCGTGACTCAGCATTTCAACTCCCCCTCCCACTCTGCTGAGGATATGGAGGTGCTGGGCCTCCTCCACCGCCGCTCCCTCACCACCAGACGCATGGAAGAAGAACGCCTCATCTTCCGCCTCGGAACACTTCAACCCCAGGGCATCAATGTGGATTTCAACAGTTTCCTCATTTCCCCTTCCCCCACCTCATCCTAGTTTCTAACCTCCAGCAACACGATCCCCTGACTTGTCCGGACTTGTCCGACCTGCCCAGCTCCTTTTCCACCTATCCACTCCACCCTCTCCTCCCTGACCTATCACCTTCATCTCCTTCCCCACTGACCTATTGTACTCTATGCTACTCTATCCCCACCCCCACCCTCCTCTAGCTTATCTCTCCACGCTTCAGGCTCTCTGCCTTTATTCCTGATGAAGGGCTTTTGCCCGAAACGTCGATTTTGCCTGTCCTCGGATGCTGCCTGAATTCCTGCCATCCTTACTTGGTCAGGCCTACATATGATTGTGGTTGACTCTCAACTGTCGCTGCATAATTAGAGATGGACAGCAAATGCTGGTCTAGCCAGTGACACCCAAATCCCATGAACAAATAATTAAAAAATCACAAGGGAGGTGGTGTAGTGGTAATACCACTGGGCCCGACATAGGAACAAATCCCACAACAGCAGCTATTGGAATTTAAACTCAATTGACATGTCTTGAATTAAATGTCAGTCTAACTGTGACACATGGGAAAGAAATCTACCATCTTTACAAGGTTGTGACTCAAAAACCAAAGTAATGCGGTTGACTCATGAGTCCTCTGAAATGCATAGCAAGTCACTCAGTGTTAAGTCTAAGAAAAGGAATTAAATCAGATGGACTTTGGCATCAACCTAGGCACTAGAAACAACAACAGCTAACCCTGCTCTGTCAACTCTGTTATGTCCTCATCACTATCATCCTCGGGTTTGTGCCAAAATCAAGAAAGCTGACACCAACCAGTCAAACAGCAATCTGACATAGGCTCACAAAATCATGCCTTACAAACACTGGCTCAGACACAGTCACAATACCTGGACATGTGCTGACCCACTGACAGCACAGTTGGGAAATGTGACCCTGTCCTCACTAATTTACCTCACACAGATGCAACTGTCCATGACAGTATCAGTAGATGTGACCAAAGCACAGCCCTCATTGATACTAAGCCCCATCGTCTCACAGTGTGATTGAGTTACCCCTTTTAGCTCAATGGTACTGTCTTCACTGTACTGTGTGGCAGAACCATTGAGCTAAATGGGGGAGAGATGTTGAACAGCTTCTAGCAATTCAAAACTGGGCATCCATGAGGCACTGTGGGTTGTCAGTAATGGAACTGTATTTGATCACAATCTGTAACGTCATGGCCAGCATATTCACCTCCCAACCCCACATTCCTTCAATGAAGAATGCAGAAGGGCATGCCAAAAGCAGCAGCAGCAGGCATACCTAAAAATAAGAAAACAACCTGGTAAAGCTATCACATGTTGAACAGTAGAAGCAGCATATGATAGACAGAGCTAAGTAATCACACCAACAATCACAGAATCCCTACATTGAAGAAGGAGGCCAATCGGCTCATTGAGTCCACACTGCCCCTCCGAAGAGCAGCCCAACCAGACCCAGAACCCCTATTCAATCTCTATAACCCTGCATGTTCTATAGCTAATCCACATAGTCTGCATATCCCTGAACACTATGGGCAATTTAGCATGGCCAGTCAACCTAACCTGCATATCTTTGGACTGTGGGAGGAAACTGGAGCACCTAGAGACCAATGCAAACACGAAGAGAATGTGCAAACTCAACGAAGAGTCAGGCCCCTGGCACTATGAAGCAGCAGTGCTAACCATTGAGCCACCATGCTGCCTTTAGAAGATCAATGGATCACATCTAAACTGTGCAGTCTTGCCACATCCAGCCAAAGACCGGGGGGGGGGGGTGGATAATTAGACAACCAATGGAGGAATAAAAGGCTCTCAAATATCACTATTCTCAACAATGAGGTAGTCTGCCACATCAATTTAAAAAAGCTGGTAATTGTAACTATCTCCAGCTAGAACCAATAAGTGGATGATGCATCTCAGTCTCCTCCTCGGGTCCTGAACATCAGAGGTCAGTCTTCAGCCTTTAAAATGATTCTACATGTTATGGACCAGGCCAGGCCCCCTCAAAGCATTTCAAGAAAGTAGTCCAGACCCTAATTTTGCTAGCTGTTTTAAGTAAGTGTAACACGGATATTCCAGGAGGGATGCAGCTGGTCAAACCACTTAATTTTAAACAAAACAAAATTTATTTACAAGATTACCAAATGAAATACAAACAAAGAGAACAGAATAACTCAACCTATCCAAAAACCCAACATATTATCCCAACTTAATGATGCCCTTCCAAATACTTGCAACAAACCCGGTAAACATCCTTTGGCACAAAAAGATGAAATCAAACAAAGGGTCTTACAGGAGAGAAGTCAGAGAGAGGGAGGGTCAGCATGGACTTGCGTCTCGTGGGACAAGCAGCTTCACAACTGCCTGACTGCTTTCAGTGAATAGCCAGACCGCCATACACCAAACCAGAGAAAAGCTAAGCTGGGAGAACTGGCCACTCCCCTTTCATTGTACGTTTTTTTTTAAACTTGAAAGCCTTTTTCCTGTTAGCTATAATCAAATTGGCCCTAAAACCCATCCAAGCCAGACTTGTTGGAATTACTGCTTTTCTGACCTCTCGGAGGAAAAAAAAGCCAACAACAGACAGCATAACCTTGTTAAAGGAGCAGCATCATCACATACATGATTCCAAGTAACAATTAAAGAACATGACACAGTATAGGGTGTGAAGCCTGCCGTCATTCCAGCAACAACAGTGAAAACTGGAATGCCAGAGTTAACCAAGTCCCTAACCAAGTTGCTCAATACAGCTGGAACACAGACATCTATATGACATGAAAAATTGCCCAGATATGCCCTATCCACAGGAAAAAGGACAAAACAAAGCCAATGACTAGAGCCTCATTAGATTATTCCCTCATTAGCAATGTGATGGAAAGATTGTCATTAGTGCTATTAAGTGACATTGCTCAGTAATACCCTGCTCACTGATGCCCAGTTTGGGCTCTACCAGGGCTACCTGCTCCTAATCTCAGTATACCTTGGTTGAAATGAGACAAAGAGCTGAACTTCAAAGGTGAATCAACAGTGACTGTTCTTGATCAAGTATGGCATCAAGAAGCACAAGTAAAACTGGACTCAAAAGGAATTGGGTGTCGGGGGTGGGGAGTCTGATTAGTTGGTCATATGAAGCACAAAGAAAGATGGTTGCAGTTGTTAAAAGACAATAATCTAAAAAGAAAATTATATATTAATCGAGTGAAGTTCCAAAACAGGAGCGACAAGTGATCGACAGAGCTAAGCAATTCCACAACCAACAGATTGGATCTAAGGTGTGGAGTCCTGCCATATTCAGTCATGAATGGCTGTGGACAATTAAACAACTCACCATAAGGAAGTACCATAAATATATCCCCATCCTCAATAAAGAGGAGACCAGCACATCAGATAAGGCTGAAGTGTTGTAACAATCTTCAGCGAAACAACCAAGTTGATGATCTATCCCAGCTTCCAAGAGTGGTCCCAACATCCCAGATGCTAGTCTTCAGCCAATTCCATTCATTCCACATGGTATCAAGAAACAGTTGGAGGCATTGGATACTGGAGCAAAAGCTAAAAGCCATGACAACATTCAAGTATTAGCTCTGAACTGAGCTCCAGAACTTGCTGGACCCCTAGACAAACTGTTCCAGTATAGCTACAACATATAGGAGAAAGTGAGGACTGCAGATGCTGAGCTGGAGATCAAAGCTGAAAATGTGTTGCTGGAAAACTCGCAACAGGTCAGGCAGCATCCAAGGAGCAGGAGAATCAACGTTTCGGGCATGAGCCCTTCTTCAGGAATGAGGAAGGTGTGCCAAGCAGGCTGCCTGACCTGCTGCGCTTTTCCAGCAACACATTTTCAGCTCTAGCTACAACATATACCCAAAAAGCTTGACAAATCCAACCTGGCCAATTACCATGCCATGAGTCTACTCTTGATGATCAATAAAGTGATAAAATGCGCCATCAACAGCACTCACACTATCCATAAACTTATTGCCACTGGTAATCTCCCCTCCACCACCTCCAACCTTATAGTTCCCCAACCCCAAACTACCCAGTTCTACTTGGTCCCCAATATCCATAAGACCAACTACCCGGGGCCAACCCATCGTCTCCGAATACTACTGCCTCACCAAACTCATCTCGTCTCCATCTCATCTTGTTCAGACACTTGACACCTATATCTGCGACACTAACCACACCCTCCACCTCTTTAGTAAATTCCAGTTCCCCAGCCCCCAGCACTTTATCTTCACAATGGACATGCAGACCTGAAACACATCCACACCCCATAAAGATGGCCTTCCAACCTTCAGTTTCTTTCCTCTCCAACAGACCCATTCAATCCCCCCTCCACCAATACCCTCCTCTGCCTCACCGAACTAGTCCTCACTCTTAACTCATCCTTTAACTCATCCCATTTTCTGCAAATCCAGGGGGTGGCCATGGACACCTGGATGGCCCTAGCTCTGCTTGCTTCTTTATCCCTCTTCAGTACCTACACAGGCACTGTGCCCCAACTCTTCTGCTGTTACATCGATGACTGCATCGGAGCAGCATCCTGCAACCAGGCTAAACTGGAGCAGTTCACTGACTTTGCCCACAGCATCCCATCCCACCAGCCAGCAGAGCGCGTTCTGGTCACCATTGACGGGTTGGACCGAAGGGTCTGTTTCCATGTTGTACATCTCTATAACTATTTGCCGTGATGGGATTTGAACTTATGTCCCTAGAAAATCTGCCCACTAGTACAATGGCATTACCACTGTGCCACCACCTCTGTCTTTCATAAGGAAACTCTATCACACTAGGATTCATTGTAGTGAATCTTATTTGAGAGTAAGTCAGGACTGCGGATGCTAGAAATCAGAGTCGAGTGTGTGGTGCTGGAAAAGCACAGCCAGTCAGGCTGCATCTGAGGAGCAGGAGAATTGACATTTCAAGCATAAGCTCTTCATCAAGAACAGCTTCCTGATGAAGAGCTTATGTTCAAAACGTTGATTCTCCTGCTTGTCAGCTGCTGCTTGACCAGCTGTGCTTTTCAAGCACCACACTCTTGATCTTATCTGAACCTATTCATACAAGTAAATGACGGGAACCAAACTACATGGCATACACTAGATGTGGTCTCACCAATGTTCTACAAAGCTGCTCAACATTCCTAATTTTATATTTCAGACCATTGTTAACTTTTTAATGATTCGCATATGAGGAGATTTAAGGCCCCATATCGTGAAAAGTATAAAGGACAACATTTTCAGGTGAAGGAAAATTTTAATTATGATCAAAAGGTACAATTTTTTATAAGAATCCAGAACAGACAATAAATAAGCTAAAACATTCGAACCTGTTATTCATTTTAAAATGAAAAAAAAACTTATCTAAAGCAATACTAACAGGGAAGCTTATGTGGAGATACCAGTTCATAAAAATGTTACATTTGACAGTGAGAAAGGTGACTTCCAAACGTCAAGAAACTTTAATTGAAGCACCAGCAACCCAAGTGGGGACAGGATGTACATGTATTTGGAAAGGCAAGGACTGATTAGGGATAGTCAACATGGCTGTGTGCGTGGGAAATCATGTCTCACAAACTTGATTGAGATTTTTTGACAAAGTAACAAAGAAGATTGATGAGGGCAGAGCAGTAGATGTGATCTATATGGATTTCAGTAAGGCGTTTGACAAGGTTTCCCATGGGAGACCGATTAGCAAGGTTAGATCTCACGGAATACAGGGAGAACTAGCCAGTTGGATAAAGAACTGGCTCAAAGGTAGGAGACAGAGACTGGTGGTGGAGGGTTGTTTTTCAGACTGGAGGCCTGTGACCAGTGGAGTGCCACAAGGATCGGTGCTGGGCCCTCTACCTTTTGTCATTTACATAAATGATTTGGATGCGAGCATAAGAGGTACAGTTAGTAAGTTTGCAGATGACACCAAAATTGGAGGTGTAGTGGACAGTGAAGAGGGTTACCTCAGATTACAACAAGATCTTGACCAGATGGGCCAATGGCTGAGAAGTGGCAGATGGAGTTTAATTCAGATAAATGCAAGGTGCTGCATTTTGGGAAAGCAATTCTTAGCAGGACTTATACACTTAATGGTAAGGTCCTAGGGAGTGTTGCTGAACAAAGAGACCTTGGAGTGCAGGTTCATAGCTCCTTGAAAATGGAGTCGCAGGTAGATAGGATAGCGAAGGAGGAGTTTGGTATGCTTTCCTTAATTGGTCAGAGTATTGAGTACAGGAGTTGGGAGGTCATGTTGCGGCTGTACAGGACATTGGTTAGGCCACTGTTGGAATACTGCGTGCAATTCTGGTCTCTTTCCTATCGGAAAGATGTTGTGAAACTTGAAAGGGTTCAGAAAAGATCGACAAGGATGTTGCCAGGGTTGGAGGATCTGAGCTACAGGGAGAGGCTGAACAGGCTGGGGCCGGTTTCCCTGGAGCGTCAGAGGCTGAGGAGTGACCTTATAGAGGTTTACAAAATTATGAGGGGCATGGATATGATTAATAGACAAAGTCTTTTCCCTTGAGTTGGGGAGTCCAGAACTAGAGGGCATAGGTTTAGGGTGAGAGGGGCAAGATATAAAAGAGACCTAAGGGGCAACCTTTTCACGCAGATGGTGGCACGTGCATGGAATGAACTGCCAGAGGATGTGTGGAGGCTGGTACAATTGCAACACTTAAGAGGCATTTGGATGGCTATGTGAATAGGATTTGGAGGGATATGGGCCGGGTGCTGGCAGGTGGGCCTAGATTGGGTTGCGATATCTGGTCGGCATGGGCGGGTTGGACTGAAGGGTCTGTTTCCATGCTGTACATCTCTATGACAAAACACATCCAGAAACTTGAGCCACTCTCCCCTACATCAAAGACATCTCGGAAATGACTGCCAGACTACTCAGACCCCTTGGCATCATGGTAGCCCACAAACCCACCAACACACTAAAACAGCAGCTAATGAACTTAAAAGACCCTGTACAGACAATGAGCAAAACTAACGTCATTTACAAAACACCGCGCAAGGACTGTAACAAACACTACATTGGACAAACAGGCAGAAAACTAGCCACCAGGATAGATGGACCATCAACTAGCCACAAAAAGACATGACCCTCTCTCACTACTATCCTCACATACGGATGAGGAAGGACACCACCTCGAATTGGACAATACATGTCAAGATTAATAAGGAGGAGCTATTAGATGCATACCAGGCTGTTATAGGAAGAGGGGAAATTTCTGGGGCACTGGCAGAGATATAAGGCCAGAAGGGAAGAGCCCATAGGATCTGAGGTAAACTGGATCCAAAATTGGCTTGCAAATAGGAGCCAAAGAGTGATTTTTTTTTGCCGGGGGAGGGTGTCAATGACTTGGATATGAATGTGAGAAGGTATAACTACTAAATTTGCATATGACATGAAAATTGGTGGTGTTGTTGATAGTGAGAAGGATAGTCTCCAGCTACAGTCGATATTGATTAGCTGGTAAAGTCGACAAAATAATAGCAGATGCAGCCGAATCCTGCTAAGCATGAAATGATACATTCTGGGAGGTATAATAAGGGAAGATCATACACAATGAATGGTAGACCCTTAGGGAGTGCTGAGGAACAAAGAGACTAGAGGGCATAGGTCCGTAGAACCCTGAAGTCTGTCAGCACGGGTAGGTATTAGCTACAGCATAGGCTAAAGAAGTCTTGTTAAACTTCATAAAACATTGGTGAGGCCACAGATGTGATAATGTATGCAGTTCTGCCTCCAGAGCATTTCCTCCATTTCCCTCACCTCTCCTCTTGAACGCCCCCCTTCCCAACGCAACAAGGACAGACATGCTCCCCCTCCCCCCTCACCAGTCCTCACCTACCATCCCACCAACCTCAGGATACATTGCATTGTCTTCTGCCACCTACAAACAGACCCCACCACTAGGATATATTTCCTCAGCACTATCAGCGTTTCGGAGAGACTATTCCCTCCCTGACTCCCTTGTCAGATCCACGCACCCCACACACAATGCCCCACCAGGCCACACCCCATTCCCAACACCTTTCCCTGCCACTGCAAGTAGCACAAAATGTGCACCCACACCCCCCCAACCACCTACCCCACCATCTTCCACATCCAACAGAAATTTACCTGTACTTCCACCAAGGCCACCCACTACATCCGTTGCACCAGATGTGGTCACCTCTACATCAGAGAGACAGGACATCAATTTGCAGATTGTTTCAGAGAACTTCTCTGGATCACCCACACCAAACAACCCCATCGTCACATGGCTGAACACTTCAACTCTCCCTCCCACTCTAAGGACTTGCAGGTGCCGGGCCTCCTCCATCACCAAACCCTAACCACCCGACACCTGGAGGAAGGACGCCTCATCTTCCACCTTGGGACCGTGCAAAACATGGGTTAATATGGATTTCACCAGTTTTCTCATTTCCCCTCCCCCCACCTTATCCCACTCCCAAGCCTCCAACTCCGCACTGCCCTCTTGACCTGTCCAGTGTCTTTCCACTCCACCCTCCTCTTCGAGCTATTACCTTATCTCTGACCTTTATCTACCTATTGCATTCTCAGCCACCTTACCCCCAGCCCCACTCCCCTCTCATTTATCTCTCAGCCCCACCCCAGCCCACAAGTCTCGTTCCTGATGAAGGGCTTATGCCTGAAACATCAATTCTCCTGCTCCTCATTGCTGCCTGACCGGCTGTGCTTTTTCAGCACCACACTCTCGACTGCAGATCTGGCTACCAAACTATTGGAAGGCCATGATTGCACTGGAGAGGGTGCAGAGAAGATTCACCAAGATGTTGCCTGGGATGAAAAGCTAGCTTTGTTTCCCTTGGGGCAGATATGGCTGAGTTGGGGATCTGATTGAGGTATAGTTTTAAGGGGTATAGATAGTAGATCATGAGAATCTCTTCCCGACTGCAGACAGATCTAAGACCAGACAGCATAAGTTTAAGGTGAGGAGCAAGCGGTTTAGAGGAGATAGGAGAAGGTAATTTTTCACCCAGAAGGCAATAGATATATGGAACATGCTGCCTGAGGGTGATGGAGGCAGATACTCTCACAATATTTATGAAGCATTTGGCTGAGAACTTAAAATGCCAAAGCATTGTAGGCTATGGATCAAGTGCAGGTAAATGGGATAAATGTAGTTTGATGTTTGTTGCTCAGCATAGACATGATGGGTCAAAGGGTCTGTTTCTATGCTGTATGACTCTGTGAGCATATCCTTTCAGCTGTTCACAACAAGCAAGGTACTGACCATACCAGGCAATGCTTGCAAAACTCGTAGAGTCCAACATTCGATATGGTTCCTGTAATATTTATTGCATAATCCTGAATGTGCAAAGAATTACACTGACAAACAATTGCTCAGAATGTGGCATAGTAGCCTGCATTGGAAGCTACATATATAATTACATAGGGTTCTATTATGTGCAAAGAAAATGAATATGTACAGCACAATATTTGTTTCAAAATTGGTGACGCGCATTTGTCATAATTTCTCAGAACAATGCATTGAACCAGAGTCAACTTGCCTGGTTTAAAATGTAAACAAAGCCTGGCAATTAGCTGCCAACTGTTATTAACTGGTGCATTCGCATGGTAACACTTCTACCAGAATCCAATTACCAACCAATCAGCACTTCCCTTTCAGATATGAAATGGTGGTTTTCTTGCAAATTGTCCCAAAGCGTGCAAGATGAAAAGCTTTGACAAAGTTTGAGTTCCTTCAACAACACTGATTCTGTGCTACTGATTTTAAATACTCACTTTTGGAATGTGGGCTTCGCTGGCATGGCCAGCGTTCATGCCAAAAAACCTAAACTGCCCTTGAGGACTGGTGATGAACTACAATTTTTAAAACACTGCTGTGTTGTGTGGGTGGTCTCTCAGTTCTGAGGCAAGGCATTTCTGGGTCTTCACCGAACAATGAAAGAGGGGCAACATATTCAAAATCAGAGTAGAATGACTTAGATGGGACAAGAAAAACAAAACTGCGAATGCTGGAAATTGGAAACAAAAACAGAAATTGCTGGAAAAACTCAGCAGGTCTGGCAGCATCTGTGAAGACAAAGCGGAGTTAATGAGCTGGTGTTGCACCTTCTGCGATTGCATTGGGAAGGTGTCATGGGAGCTGTTGGGAGTGGAGGAGGAGTGGACCAAATAGTCCCTACAGAAGGCTGACAGAAGAGGAAAGGGGAAGGTGTGTCTGGTCATGGCACCCAGCTGGAGGTGGCAGAAATAGCAGTTAATGACACTTTAGATGGTGAATGCTAGTGGGCAGTAAATGAGGACCGGGGACCCGATCAATGTCGTGGGAGAAAAGGGAAGGGGTGAGGGCTGAATGGCAGGAGATGTGTCAGACACAATTGAGGGTTATTCCTCAGTTGAAGGAGGAAGTGGACATTTTGGAAGCCTCTTGACCTAGATGGAATCTTGGAGGTACTTCCATGCATCTGCTGCTCTTTTTCTTCTAGGTGGAAGAATTAACAGCTTTGAGAAATACTATTGAAATTGCTCAGTATATTTTCTAGTTGATGCACACAGTAGCCACATGCACCAATAACACATTTCTTTTCTAGAGGGTGTGCCGAGGTGGGTGGGGGGGGGGGAAAGAGGACAAGAACTGTACATTCGCCTCCTTTGTCCTGATGGTATTGGCCTTCCCTACTCAGGAAAACTTAGACTATTGAATACCTAGACTAACTCCTGAATAACTATTCAACTGACCCCCAACTTACTTCACATACCCCAGGTCAGGACCTGTCTGTCTCTCTCTCTCTCTCTCTCTCTCTGGCAGCCTTACAATCTTGCACCCCGACACCTACCTCCCAATTACCTTATGTAATTATGTTTTCACAGGAGCTGTTGAAGGGCCGTGACACTAGACCTTTTAATTACAGTATATGGCAACTGACTGCTGTGGAAAAAGGATACTTTGCTTGCATTTTCCTGACCGTTTTAGGTAATGAAAGACATGTCAGAATAGAAGCATTGCTTCGCATTTCTGAAGGAGTCCTAATCGGAATCTTTTATCGGAAACCAGGTCCTTTCGATGCATACAAAAGATTTAAACAGAATGGCAATTTGTGTGAAATTACCTCTGAATATCCAGCCCAATGGTTCTGTCTCTCCATGGATGTTACCTGACCTGCTAACTATTTCTAGCACTTTTGTTTTTACCTAGAATTGGCTGTTTGAATTCTCAAGTTGCTTACTTTGGAGGTTAAAATAAATTAAGATAAATATATGAAATGCAAAAATCATTCCAACTATATTGCATTTAATTTACTTCAATGGCCTTAAGTTTCCTGATCAACATCAGGCAGCAACACAAGATGACCAGTAACTGTTCATAGAAACAACCTTGGCAAAATATTGGCTTAGAAGCAACAAGTTCAATCATTTACATATTCAGTCGGTTCTGCTACAACACGTTTCTTCAATGTGCATTGGCTTTAACGTGATTGAAGAATTTAGACCGTTATTTGCAGAACACAAACTTCATCTGTATTGGCTATAATGCAATTCCAACCCCATTAGTTTAAAAGGCACAGCTATGATGCAATTTTCTTATAACATGGAATCGCACAAGAATGGAGCTATTGAATTATATCAAAACCAACGGTACACATATTTGGCCATGGTCAAGGACACTTATATTAAACAGAAAAAAACTGGGACAGGATCAGGCATCGGAATCAGCAACTTCTTTACAGCAGAGGCCACATCGGCGATGTAGGACCAATGGAGAAAAATGGCACCTGAGGTTTGGTGACTTCATTGTTGGTTGGCCGAGCATCACAGCAACATCAAGATAGGCCCAGCAGTGAGAGAACAACTCAAACAGTGGAAGGACCAGTGCAGGCAGCAAGACATTGGCCAAGGAGAATTGGCCCAGTGGTGAAAGATAGACCCTGAACAGAGGCAACTTCAATGTTGGTTGGTCCAGTGTAGATGGTGGTGAGGTGCTGGAGGAAGCATGGTGGAGCAGGCATCATTGATGATGAGTGGGCTCAGGGCTGGTGGATTTTCCTTAAGCTAAATCTTTTTTTCTTAAAACTATTCAAAATGGCACCAGATTGTGGCAACAGTGTTTTTCTCACTGTAAAATACATGTTTTATATGACAATAAAATAATAAATCATAAGAGTGCCTTCAAAAAAAAATGCTGGAGAATCTCAGCATCTGCAGAGAGCAAAAGAGCGAATGTTTCAAGTTTGATAATACTCTTCTGCATTTGCAGTATTTTGCTTTTATTTTACAATATTGAACTGACCAGTTTATAATTGGCTGGTGCCAAACAAGAAGAGGGGAGAGCAACAAAGTCATGAAAGGGATAGCAAGGACACAAGTAAACCACAACCAACTGACAAGTATAACTACACATCAACCAAATATAGTACTGTTCCGGTTGTTCCTCTGTTATGTGAAAACAGGAGTCTTTCTGTTAAATTCCATGCACTGTATATTACAATAGCACAGTTCTGCTGTAGTTACAAGTCTCAGATTCTCATTTGTTCATAATTTTTTAATGGAGTACAGTAAAGCTATTTGTAATTACAAACAGTACTAGCAATCACACAGCTCATGTTTCTACAGTTTAAAAATTAATATAGTCAGATCAGTTCCACTTTTGAGTTAAACAAAGCTTTAGTCATTTCAAGGATTTTACCCAATGGAAAAATTATAAAACAACAACTATTTACCAATTGCTTCTGTGTATATTTGAAACAAACAATTTGTTCTAAGCAGTTGAAGACAATTCACAATGTTGCTCATTGTCTATCAAGATAAAAGGAAGCCACACTAAGCTTGAACTTCATGCATTTTTTCACATTGTGCCTGCAAATTACTTCTCTCCGAGTGGCTCTTTGTAACTTGGATCAACCAAAAAGTGTGTCGCACTACGAATGGATTTACAGCAGCATAGTTGTAAGTAGCTTCCTGGTAAAAGCTCACAGTTGCATGCAGCACAGCTGTGTAGCCGTCGGAGGAGGAGGAGGTCGAGGATGATGATGAATTTTCAAGTTTATTTTTTTCAAAATCAACCCATTGGAATGTTATTACCCACTGCCGCTGAGGCTCAAACCCATACTTTCTGGTTCACAGTAAAGACACTATCACTGCACCACAAGAACTCTTAAGAGTTTCCAAAGTGGAGCACAATTTGAAAATCTTAACTTTGTAGTCATTAATCAGGGTTACATGTGAAAATTTAGGAAATAAGCAAGCAGAGACAAGCAGCCCAAGACAGATACATCATGTTTTGCATTTCTAACATGTCCAAACTCCAAAAGATACTAATTCAGCAGACTAGCAAGGAAATTCTTTTTAACATATTTTAGAATCGCAGCTCCACATTCAAATAATGTGGGATTTATGGTTCAATGAAGGATGCAGGAGGGTATGATAGGAGCAGCACCAAATGTACTTAAAAATGCAACATCAACCTGATAAAGCTTAACAGTGGCAGCAGCATGCAACAGACGCAGCTAAATGATCCAATAAACAAGCTCTGCAGCTCCTCCAAATCCAGTATAATCAGTAGTAGAAAGATAAACAGTGAGAAGGCTCTACTAATATCCTCATCCTCAAAGATGAGGGAGCACAGCACATCAGTGCAAAAGACTGAACCAGTCTGCAACCAGCTTCAAATCCATCCTGGTCTCCCCGAGATCCTCAGCATCACAGTTGTTCGCCTTCTGTCAATTAAAAATTCACTCCACGTGACATCAAGTAACAGCTAAACATACTGGATATGACAAAACCTATGGGCTCTGACACCATTCTAGCAATAACAGTGAAGACTTACAGTCCAGATCTAACTTTGCCTCTCACTAAGCTGCTCTAGTACAGCTATAACACTAATGGTAATCATGAAAATTGCCCAGGCATGACCTATCCACAGAAAGCAGGACAAATCCAACCCAGTAACCAGCTTATCAGTTTACTCACAAGGAGATGGAAGGGGTTATAAATAGCCCAACTGCAGCACTTATTTGGCAATAACCTGCTCATTATGTTTAGTTTGGGTTCCATTAGGGCCACTCAGCTCCTAACTTCATTCCATGTCTAAACATGAAAACAGCTGAACTCCAGGGATGAACTGAGTGTGGATGCCCAAACAGCAAAGCAGCATTTGTCCAAGAATGGGTTTAAGCAGTCCTAACAAAATTGAAGTCAATGAGTCACGGTGCTCTTCTGTGGTAGGAGTCATGCCTAGCACAAAGGGAGATGGCTGCAGTTATTGGCAATGTCTCAGTCCCAGGGTATTACTTTAAGTTATCTTCTGAATCATCATAAGCACAACCATCTTCAGTTGCTTCAATACCTTACAGTCAATAATGATTACACAATATTTAGCACAATTTGCAGCACCTCAGAGACTGAAGCAGTCAGTGTTCATATGCTAAAGATGTTTTAAAATGTATTATTGAATGTGGGTGTCACTGGCTAATCCACATTTATTTCCCATTCAGAACTGCCTTCCTGAACCACTGCAGTCTCTTTGATACAGGTTCTGTTAGGGAGAGACTTCCAGTATTTTGATCCAGCGACACCAAAGGAGTGGTGGTATATTTTGAAGTTAGGATAGTGAATGGCTTACAGTGGAACTTGTAGGTCGTGGTGATCCAATGTAGCAGTTGTCCTTGTCCTTCTACATGGAAGTGATCACAAATTTGGAAGGTGCTGTCTAAGGAATCTTGGTGAATTTCTGCAAACCATCTTCTAGATCAGTGTTACTCAATGGGGGCGGAAGCACCCCCTGAGGGGCGTTTGCCTTCGTTCGGTGGGCATTGAAGTCAAAGGGGCGGCAAGGGGGCACTGAATAACTTTGTAGAGAGCTTACCAATCACTTGGAAGACTGCCGTGTCCTTGAAGGACATTGCTGTATGCAGATGGATAGTCGCATAACACGAGTCTGAAATTTTCCCTGCACCCATGGAAGCGTGCGCTCTGATTGGTTGATGCGCTATTATTGATAGTCTTCTCGGTGAATGGCAAACCACTTGAACTCGTTTGCAGTTGGCAATGATTCTACTGCCGAGATCAATATCACCTAACTCGTGTCACTTCTAGGAAGACGAAACGCAGCTATTCAACTGTTCTACCAGGTGGCAGAATGAATGCATATTACAGCTAATTAGCCCATCAAATTTTGCCAGTTGTCTGAGCGTCTTAAAATTATCGTGATAAGGCAATACCCATGATTCCATCAGGGTATTTGAAAGACAGTGTAAAAATGGCGGAAAACCACCATCTGCAAGTTCTCATCCATCCACTTACCATTCTGACATGAAGTTATATTGTCATTCTTTCACTATCATTCAAAATCCCAGAACTCCCTAGCAGCACTGTGGGTGTACCTACACCAAATGAGTTGGGGTGGTTCAAGATGGTGACTCACCTTCAAAGGTGATAATAAATGGTGAGCCAGCAGCACCCATTTTAAATGTATTTATTCATGCATAGAAAAACACTTTTAAGTGACATCAACCACAAACTGCAAGAGCTTTTAAAACAATGATGAATTGCATAACATTTCAAAAGATTCAGAAAGATGCAAATACTTTAAAAGTTTGACTAACCAAATTTTCAATTCAAACTCAAGTAAATGATGCAGTACACCAGTTAAAATTGGACTAATGTTTTCAAGGATGGGCACAAATAAAGAAAATGCAGAGTTCTGAAAATTACTTTTTTTTGAGTTATACCGAACAGCCACACTTAATAGAAATGGGGTTACAATCAGAACAGGATAAGCAGCAGCAGAAAAAATAAAACCAAGCTGACTGAACAGCACTCAGTAACTATAAACAAATATCATTATTCAATTATTGCTGAAAAAAAAATTGTTGAAGCACTCACCAGGATATTTCACAAAAATAGAAGCTCAAGGTAAACCAATACATCTACTGCATGAAAGAACAATGATGAGTGAGCAAGTGGACTCTAGTTACTGTCGATACCACCATATTAGAACAGATATCTAACAACAAAGTCAAAATGGAGACGGGAGATAGAGAGCTTGGTGACGTGGTGCAATGAGAACAACCTCTCTCAATGTTGGCAAGACTAAAGAATTGACAATTGACTTCAGGAAGAGAGGAGAACACGCCCCAAACTACATCAAAGGAGGAGGATGGAGGGCGTCAAGTTCTTCAAAGTGGCAATAATGAACATCCTGAATTTCCAATGTAGACATGACGGTAAGGCAGCACAACAATGCTCCTGGCTGCTATTAGACTAATGAATGGACTCTTTAGCCTCCAATAATGCTAAACTCGCTAACATTGATCTGTCTTGAACACCCTGTGCAATGTAACCTCTATGCTTCTGTCTAAATCTTTTGTTCTGTACATCCTATGATCTGCTTGTATTGCTCGTAAACAAACTTCAGCACAGGTGACAATAAATCAATCAGGAATATTGCTATGGAGAATGCATGCACGAATGTTTTATTTACATTTTAAACGAGGCAAGTTGACCCTGATTAGGCAGGCCATTGCTTTCAGAAATGAAGCCATTGCTTTCAGAAATGAAACAGCAAGTGATTGTCAACTAGTTTGTTGAGTTGAAACAGGCACTATGATCAGATCTGCCTACTCTGTAATCCTGCAAGGCATGTCCTGAGCCAACATACCAGCTTTACCATTTTTTTCTGAACATGCTCTGAATTAGGAGTAATCATTGGCTATACTTGTGTGCACTGGAAATTATATGGCTATGTTATTTACAGACATGAAGAACATATGTATATATTGTACTTGTTTCAACTCCACAAAGCCTAGGGTCCAGAACCAGGGGTCACAATCTAAGGGGAGGGAATAGGCATTTTAGGACTGAGGTGAGGAGGAATTTCTTCATCCAGAGAGTGGTGAGCCTGAGGAATTGTCTGCCACAGGAGGGCCAAAAGATGTAGATATTGTTCTTAGGAGTAAAGGGATCAAAAGATATGGGTTGGAACAGGGTACTGAATTAGAGGAACAGCTGTCATCAGATTGAATGATGAAGCAGGCTCAAAGGGCCAAATGGCCTACACTTGCTCCTATTCTCAAAGTTTCTAAAATGGGTAATAGCCATTTGCTAGATCATTTCACTGAAAATTCCCTGACCAGAGGAAACCTACCTGGTTTATAATCTAAATAAAGCCTGTTAATCACCATTAATGGGTGTATACTCCACAAGAAAACCTCTTCCAGAGTCCACTTGCCGATCAGTCAGCATTCTCATGTCATTTAGTACAAACATTGGTGTACTTGAATATGCATTCTTGCGAAATGTCCAGGTGAGAGCAAGAGGTCTGGACAAAATGTGCCTTTATTCAAGAACACTAAAGTCATGTACAATAAACCACCATTATTAAATCATTAACTAATTCAGTAAAAGCTGGTCACAAAAGAAATATTAAATTGATATTTCAAATTTCATAGCCTCTCATTTTAAAATCTTTCATTTTTCCATTTGAGGTTCTCCTCTAACCTCAAAACTCAACTTTGCTCATCTACTCAACCAAGAGAGTATAAGGAAAGATGCTTCCAAGTGACTGGCAACAGGTTCCCCCACCCCACAGGATGTGGGCATTGCTGACAAGATCCTGAATTTGTTGCCTATCCCTTACTGCCTTTCAACTGAATTACTTGATAGGATCTTGTTCAGAGACAACCATATTTCAATGAATCTGGAGTCATGTGTGGTTCAGACCAAGAAAGAATGTCAGATTTCCTCCCATTAAGGACACATAGGAGCCAGATGGTTTTACAACAAGGAATAACAGATGGTATGGTCACTATCACGGAGACTAGCTGTCAATTCTAGATTTGTCATTGCACTTAATCTTCACCAACTGCCAAAGTAGGACTTGAACCCATATCCCTAAAACAATTTTGTTCTGGGCAACTGGATCATTAGACCAATAACATTACCACTACTCCACAGTTTCCACACAAGGTTACATCTGTTGGTAAGTGCAAACTATGTAGCATACATTCACCTGAATATTTCAGTTTTTTTTTGATTAGGCAGATCATTACTTTAACGTGTGGGAAAGGAGATGGACAGTGATAAAACTGCAGTCTAGGGCTCCAGCCACATAGTTGTTTAATCAAGCAAAATTATTGGCTGTCAAGAGCATAGACTGAGATATTTTGCCTTTATTTAGAACCTTTAGAATAAAGTATTCCATTTGAATATTCCATATATTCAAATAAAACCTGACACAGGTGATATTAGAACAGGCAAGTCTCTTTCTTAATATCCAATTCCGCACACAATTAAATTTAAAAATAAACATTACGATCAATGCCCAAAATCCAACAAAATTTTGATTAAAAGTAGTGTCAGCTATGAATGTGATGATAATCACATCTATTCTACAAAATTAAAGTGAAGGTTATAAATTCCAGACTGGAAGTCTCATCAACAACTACTTTTAATTCAATTTAAGCAAGTTGCATAGAAACATTGAAAGCAAATTGGAAATGTACTACTTCTGCAGATTCTGATACTTGAACATCATGCAAATTTCATACTGAATACCTGGCAAATACTAAAAGCCTTTCCACGCTTCGTTTCCCCACACTTCCCCTCCCCAAATAAAATTGATAATACTTTTTTTAAACCAACATCTCTGGAACTGGTAAGACTTTAATCAGTGTCTCCTGATTAATTGTTTCATCAGCACTTGTGTGATGGGAAAAATGTGACTTGTTTAAATACTTGGAATATTGAAAGAACTAATTCCTTTTCTTGATTTGCAAACTTGATATTTCACAGATTTTCATTAGATAGTTATACCAGATGGCCATTCACCAATAAACTACACAGTGCAGCAAGTGTCTTTTAAGTGTCTTTGCAGCTTTGTTGCCTTAAATGCTGCTTCACATTCTAAGAGCACAAGTTTGGTGCCACTTATTCCTAGGAGAAAGTGAGGACTGCAGTTGCTGGGGATCAGAGCTTAAAAATGTGTTGCTGGAAAAGCGCAGCAGGTCAGGCAGCATTAAAGGAACAGGAGAATCGATGTTTCGGGCATAAGCCCTTCTTCAGGAATGAGGAGAGTGTGCCAAGCAGGTTAAGATAAAAGGTAGGGAGGAGGGACTTGGGAGAGGGGCGTTGGGAATGCGATAGATGTAAGGAGGTTAAGGTGAGGATGATAGGCCGGAGGGGGGGATGGGGGCAGAGAGGTCGGGAAGAAGATTGCAGGTCAAGAAGGCGGTGCTGAGTCTGAGGGTTGCGACTGAGAAAAGGTGGGGGGAGGGGAAATGAGGAAGCTGAAGAAATCTGTATTCATCCCTTATGATTGGAGGATTCCTAGGCGGAAGATGAGTCACTCTTCCTCCAGGCATCGTGTTGCCATGGTCTGGCGATGGAGAAAGCCAAGGACCTGCATGACCTTGGCGGAGTGAGAGGAGGAATTAAAGTGTTCAGCCACGGGGCGGTATGGCAACACGACGCCTGGAGGATTCCAAGCATTGTATTTATCCCTTCAGGTTATAATCCAGAAAGAAAGAAAGAAATGGGAGCAGAAGGCCATGTAATCTGTTGAGCCGGTTCCACCATTTATGATGACCATGGCTGATTAGACTAGATTAGATTCCCTACAGTGTGGAAACAGGCCCTTCGGCCCACCCAGTCCACACCGACCCTCCACAGAGTAACTCACTCAGACCCATTTCCCTCTGACTAATGCACCTAACACTATGGGCAATTTAGCCTGACCAATTCACCTGACCTGCACATCTTTGGACTGTGGGAGGAAATCGGAACACCCGGAGGAAAACCACGCAGACACGGAGAGAATGTACAAACTCCACACAGACAGTCACCCAAGGCTGGAGTTGAACCTGGGACCCTGGTCTTGTGAGGCTGCAGTGCTAACCACTGAATCACCGTGCTGCCCTGAGGTTTGAATTCCAATTTCCCCCCCTCCGTCCATCTCCTTTAAAATTGAGCCACCACAAATCTGTCTGTCTTAGCGATAAATATATTCAATGATGATGCAACCATAACACAGTAGGGCACAGAATTCCAAAGATTCACAACCCTTTGACTGAAGAAATGTTTTCTCAACTCAGTCCTAAATGAGTGCTCCCTTATCCTGAAACTGTAACCCCTTGTTCTAGCTTCCTCCGACAAGGGTAAAAACTTCAGTATCTAAGAGGATCATGGTGGAGAGTTGTTTTTCAGACTGGAGGCCTGTGACCAGCAGTGTACCACACAGATCAATACTGGGTCCACATTTGTTTGTCATTTTAAAAAATGATTTGGATAAGAATATAAGAGACATGGTTAGTAAACATGGTTGTGGGCAGCACGGTGGCACAGTGGTTAGCACTGCTGCCTCACAGCGCCGGAGAACCGGGTTTAATTCCCGCCTCAGGCGACTGACTGTGTGGAGTTTGCACGTTCTCCCTGTGTCTGCGTGGGTTTCCTCCGGGTGCTCCGGTTTCCTCCCACAGTCCAAAGATGTGCAGGTCAGATGAACTGGCCATGCTAAATTGCCCGTAGTGTTAGGTAATGGGTAAATGTAGGGGTATGGGTGGGTTGCGCTTCGGCGGGTCGATGTGGACTTGTTCGGCCGAAGGGCCTGTTTCCACACTGTAATGTAATCTAATCTAAGCGGATGACACCAAAATTTGCAGTATAGTCGACAGTGAAGGTATCTAAGGTTACAAGGAAATCTTGATCAATTGGGTCAATGGGCTGACGAGTGGCAAATGGAGTTTAATTTGGATAAATGCAAGATACTGTATTTTGGTAAAACAAACAAGGACAGATCTTATACAATTAATGGTAGGACCCTGTGTAGTGCTGTCAAGCAGAGAGACCTAGGGGTTCAGGTAAATAAAACTTTGAAATTTGAGTCACAGATAAACAGGGTGGTTAAGAAGGTGTTTAGCATACTTGCCTTCATTACTCAGACCTTTTTGAGCACAGGAGTTGGGACTATTGAGATTATACAGGATGTTGGCGAGGACTCTTCTGTAATACTGTGTGCAGTTCTGGTTGACTTGGTATAGTAAGGATATTATTAAACTGATGAGGGTTCAGAAAAGATTTGCCAGGATGTTGCCAGGATTGGCAGATTTGAATTATAAGATAATGGTGGATAGTTTGGGGTGTTTTTCACTGAAGCGGGAGGTGGAGGGGTGACCTTACAGAGAATTATAAAATGATGAGGGGAATAGATAAGGTGAATAACATTTCCTGCTGAATAATTCAAAATTAGAGGGCATATTTTTAAGGTGAGAGGAGAAAGATTTAAAAAGGACATGAGGGGCAATTTGTTTTTTACACAGAGAGCGGTTAGTGTATAGAATGAACTGCCAGAGGTGGATGCAGGCACCGTTACAACATTTAAAAGACATTTGGATAAGTACATGAAGAAAAATTTGGAGAACTATGGGCCAAACAGAGGCAGGTAGGACTAATTTAGTTTGGGAACCTGGTCAGCATGGATTAGTTGGACAGAAGCATCTGTTTCCATGCTGTAAGACACTATAACTCTATTACTCCATCGGTTAAGCCCGTTACTGAGATCCTTTCTCATTTTTCTAAATTCCAGAGGATATAAGCCCATTTTATCCAGCCTCTCATCGTTGGTCAACCCTCTCATCCCAGGGAGAAATCGCTATGAATCTTCAGGGTAACACCTTCAAATACAAGTGAAAGGTAACGGTAAAGTTGTCATTGTGCCAGAGGACCACAGGGCTATGCTCTGAGAGAGAGAGAACTGGTGGAGGTTGAACCTGAAGGTCACTGCAAGCCAGGCATGGAGAGAGATTAAGAATGAGAGTCCTTCATAATAACCTCAGCCAGCTTAAAAACTGAGCCCTCTGAGATGGCATTATCAGCATCACAAACCAGCTATCCAGCCAAATGGGCTAACCAACCCCAGTAAGCATATCTGTGCTCAAATATGGAAATTGCAGACAATACTCTAGGGGTACGATTTCAGCAAAGCCCCACCCAAGCGTAACAATATCTTTTTATTAAATTTGTGAACTCCACATACCTCACAATCAAAACCATTGTGCCATGTGCTTTCTTAACAGCTTGCATATGTTTACTTTGCATTCCTTGGACAAGTACATCCATGTCTCTGAACATCAACATTTATAAGTTTCGCACATTTTAAGAGATATTCTGCTTTTCTCAAGATTGGTGTGAATACCATCACCTCCATACTATACTCCATCTTCAATCTAGTCACCCACCCAACCTGCCTATGTTTCTTTCCAGCCCATTCACATTCTCCTCACAGCTTATCATAGAGATGTACAGCACGGAAACAGACCCTTCGGTCCAATTCGTCCATGCCGACCAGATATCCCAACTCAATCTATTCCCACCTGCCAGCACTTGATCCATATCCGTCTAAATCCTTCCTATTCATATACCCATCCAGATGCCTTTTAAATGTTGCAATTGTACCAGCCTCCACCACCTCCTCTGGCAGCTCATCCCATACACGCACCACCCTCTGTGAAAAATTTGCTCCTTAGGTTCCTTTTCGATCTTTCCCCTCTCACCCTAAAACTATGCCCTCTAGTTTTCCACCTGCCCCGGGAAAACACCTTGTCTATTTATCCTATCCACACTCCTCATGATTTTATAAACCTCTATAAGGTCACCCTCAGTCTTCAACGCTCCAGGGAAAACAGTCCTAGCCTATTGAGCCACTCCAGATAGCTCAAATCCTCCAACCCTGGCAACATCCTTGTAAATCTCTTCTAAACCCTTTTAAGTTTCACAATATTCTTCCGATAGGAAGGAGACCAGAATTGTATGCAATATTCCAAAAGTGGCCTGACCAACATCCTGTACAGCCACAACATGACCTCCCAACTCTTATGGTCAATGCTCTGACCAATAAAGGAAAGCATACCAATCACCTTCTTCACTATCCTATCTACCTGTGACTCCACTTTCAAGGAACAATGAACCTGCACTCCAAGGTCTCTTTGTTCAGCAACACTTCCTAGGACCGTACCATTAAGTGTATAAGCCCTGCTAAGATTTGCTTTCCCAAAATGTCGCACCTTGCATTTATCTAAATTAAACTCCATCTGCCACACCTCGGCCGATTGGCCCATCTGATCAAGATCCCGTTGTAATCTGAGGTAATCTTCTTCACTGTCCACTACACCTCCAATTTTGGTATCATCTGCAAATTTACTTAACGATAGCTCCAATGTTCATATCCAAATCATTTATAGAAATGACGAAAAGTAGCAGATTCAGCATTGATCCTTGTGGTACTCCACTGGTCACAGGCCTCCAGTCTGAAAAACAACCCTCCACCACCACCCTCTGCCTTCTATCTTCGAGCCAGTATCCAAATGGCTAGTTCCCCCTGTATTCCATGAGATCTAACCTTGTTAACCCGTCTCCCATGGGGAACTTTGTCGAACATCTTACTGAAGTCCATATAGAACACATCCACCACTTTGCCCTCATCAATCCTCTTTGTTACTTTTTCCAAAAAACTCAGTCAAGTTCCTGAGACATGATTTCCCACGCACAAAGCCATTTGACTATCCCTAATCAGTCCTTGCCTTTCCAAATACATGTAAATCCTGTCCCTCAGGATACCCTCCAACAACTTGCCCACCACCGACATCAGGCTCACTGGTCTATAGTTCCCTGGCTTGTCCTTACCACCTTTCTTAAACAGTGGCACCATGTTAGCCAACCTCCAGTCTTCCGGCACCTCACCTGTGACTATTGATGATAAAAAATATTTCAGCAAGGGGCCCAGCAATCACTTCCCGAGCTTCCCACTGAGTTCTAGGGTACACTTGATCAGGTCCTGGGGAAGTATCCACCTTTATGCGTTTCAAGACATCCAGCACTTCCTCCTTTGTAATATGGACATTTTTCAAGATGTCACCATCTATTTCCCCACATTCTGGAGGAAGCGAGGAGAGCTGATCGAGGCGTACAAATAATGAGAGGAACAGATAGAGTCAATAGCCAGAGACTTTTCCCCAGGGCAGGATGGACTGGTATGAGAAGTCATAGTTTGAAGATATTAAGAGGAAGGTATAAAGGAGACATCTCGGCACAACATCGTGGGCCAAAGGGCTGTTCTGTGCTGTACTTTTCTATGTTCTATGTTCTATATCACCCATGTCCTTCTCCACAGAAAATATCTCCTGCAGCTCCACACAAAGGTTGCCTTGCTGATCTTGGAGGGGCCCTTTTCTCTCCCTGGTTACCCTATTGTCCTTAATGTATTTGTAAAAACCCTTTGGATTCTCCTTAATCCTATTTGCCAAAGCTGTCTCATGTCTCCTTGTTGCCCTCCTGATTTCCCTCTTAAGTATAATCCTACTGCCTTTATGATCTTCTAAAAATTCACTCGATCTCTCCTGTCATATTCTTCCTTCTTTTTCTTAACCAAAACCTCAATTTCTCTACTCATTCAGCATTCCCTATACCTACCAGACTTTCCTTTCACCCTAACTGGAATATATCGTCTCTGGACTCTTGTTATCTCATTGCTGAAGGCTTCCCATTTTTCCAGCCGTCCCTTTACTTGCAAACATTTGCCCCCAGTCAGCTTTTGAAAGTTCATGCCTAATAGCGTCAACATTAGCCTTTCTCCAATTTCGAACTTCAACTGTTAGATCTGGTCTATCTTTTCCATCACTATTTTAAAACTAATAGAATTATGGTTGCTGGTCCCAAAGTGCTCCCCCAATGACACCTCAGTCACATGCCCTACCTTATTTCCCAAGAGTAGGTCAAGTTTTGCACCTTCTCTCATTGGTACAACCATATACTGACTCTGAAAATTTTCTTGTACACATTAAATTCCTCGTCATTACACCTTTAACACTATGGCAGTCCCAGTCGATGTTTGGAAAGTTAAAATCCCCTACCATAATACCCTTACAGATACTTGAAGTGTCCTTACAAATTTGTTTCTCAATTTCCCGCTGACTATTAGGGGGTCCATAATACAATCCCAATAAAGTGATCATCCATTTCTTATTTCTCAGTTCCACCCAAATAACTTCCCTGTATGTATTTCTGGGAATATCCTTCCTCAGTACAGCTGTAGTGCTATCACTTATCAAAAATGCCACTCCACCTCCTCTCTTGCCTCCTTTTATATCCTTCCTGTAGCATTTGTACTCTAGAACATTAGGCTGACAGTCCTGTCCATCCCTAAGCCATGTTTCTGTAATTGCTATGATATCCCAGTCCCATGTTCCTAACCATGCCCTGAGAGCTTGTATTTTCAAATAGTTGTGTATCACTAAACTTTTTAAAAAAAATTTTCATGGGATGTGGACATCGCTGGCTAGGTCAGCATTTATTGCCCATACCTAATTTCACATTGCTCTGTGTTAGGAATTACATTTAGGCCGAAACAGGTAGGAATTGCATATTTCCTTCCCTATGATACATTAAGAATCAGATGGGTTTTTTTATTCTTCCAATCGATCGTGATTACATGGTGATCTTTAGGCTATGTTTTAATTCTAGTTTTATTATTCAATTTCAATATCTGCTATCTGCTATAGTGGGATTTAAACCCACATCCCACAGAACTTTAACCCAAAGTTCTGGATTATTAATTATTACGACACGAGGTTAAATCCTCCTATTTATTTAAAACCAGCAACACAGAAAAAGTGTATACCGTGCAGTAATCTGTGAAAATTCGAGAGATCAAAAGCTATTTCAAGTAAAAATTTGCAACCTTATTTCTTAAAGTATAACAAAGAATAATTAGCTAACAACTATTTACAACTCCTTCCTCTAACCTATCTTTTACCTTCCCCTTCTGAGGACCTGAAACCTGAATACAGTCTGAGGTAACTAGTTGTTGTCAGGGGCAACCACTTAACAGATGCTCTTAATAACTTAGGCAGCAACAAGATGGCTTCTCGATGCAAATAACATGACAAAATGGCTTCTAGGCTGCAAACTGACAATTCTGCTAAAGCTGCATAAAATGGCTTTTAAGGTAGTAACTGCAAATTCTGCTCTAGCTGCATAAGTGATTAACCACAATATGCTTCAAGAGATTAGCAGACAATACGCCCTTTTAAAGCCTAGAAATAACTCAACTAGATAAGACAGCACTGGCCATCCTAATTGACCTTCAGATGCAGGTGCAATGGCTCGGTTAGTGAGATAAGGTGGCCTAAGGGTTGGAAATAAAGTTGGTTCCCAGAAAATATCATTGGACCAAGTAACTGTCAAATAAAGCAGTATCATGTATTGATTGGTAATTGTTTGAATATACTATGCGATCATGGCCTGTACCCTTCTTTAAGAAAAGTATAAAAATGTCTTTGTTTTAAGCTATGTGCGCAGCTCCTCCGAGGAACACGGAAGTGCTCAACTTCTGTGTTTCAGGACGCTCGGTGCCCATCTGGATGGAGAAATAAAGAGTGATGTCTTAACAGCCAGACCAATTGCGAGTGTTTATTGACCGATCGCGGAACCGAGAGACCCCGCCAGGGATCCAGATCTTCACTTCCACAATACTAGTCCGATAAAACTCCCAATTAAGATTTACAAAACAAAACTTATCTCAAAACCAAGCAGCTTTCATTTTCTCTGTATTCCTGTCTTCTTTTATACTTCTTGGAGATTCTGCTTCACAGGTTAGTAATCAATAAAGGTACCTTTAAGAGAGCTATTTCTCGGGCAGTCTTTTTATACACTGGTCACTTGACACTTCTCCTCCCAACTGTTCAATTTTCCCCGGTCTTATACCCCCAAAGCATTTGATTGTGTCATTGGCTTTTCAGATTGTCTTTATGATTATGATGTGGTAGGCATCACAAAGACGTGGTTACAGGGGGGTCAGGACTGGCAGTTGAACATCCAAGGATTTTCAACTTATCGAAAAGACAGGGAGGTGGGCAGAGGGGGCGGGGTTGCCTTGTTAGTTAAGAACAAAATTAAATCGATGGCACTGAATGACATAGCGTTGGATGATGTGGAGTCTGTGTGGGTGGAATTGAGGAACCACAAAGGCAAAAAAACCATAATGGGAGTTATGTACAGACCTCCTAACAGTGGTCAGGACCAGGGACGCAATATGTACCGGGAAATAGAAAAGACATGTCAGAAAGGCAAGGTCACGGTGATCATGGGGGACTTCAATATGCAGGTGGACTGGGTAAATAATGTTGCCAGTGGATCCAAAGAAAGGGAATTCATGGAATGCTTACAGGATGGCTTTTTGGAACAGCTTGTCATGGAACCCACAGGGGAGCAGGCTATTCTGGACCTAGTGCTATGTAATGAACCAGACTTTATAAAAGATCTTAAAGTAAGGGAACACTTAGGAAGCAGCGATCATAATATGGTAGAGTTCAGTCTGCAGTTTGAAAGAGAGAAGGCAAAATCAGATGTAATGGTGTTACAGTTAAATAAAGGTAATTATGAGGGCACGAGAGAGGAACTGACAAAAATAGACTGAAAGCAGAGCCTAGCGGGGAAGACAGCACAGCAAAAATGGCAGGGGTTTGTGGGTATAATTGAGGACACTGTACACAGGTTCATCCCCAAGAAAAGAAAGATTATCCGGGGAGGGATTAGACAGCCATGGCTGACAAAGGAAGTCAGGAAATGTATTAAAGAAAAAGAGAGATCCTGTAAAGTGGCCAAGAGCACTGGGAAATCAGAAGATTGGGAAGGCTACAAAAACAAACAGAGGATAACAAAAAGAGAAATAAGGAAGGAGAGGATCAAATATGAAGGTAGGCTAGCCAGTAATATTAGAAATGATAGTAAAAGTTTATTTCAATACGTAAGAAACAAACGACAGGCAAAAGTAGACATTGGGCCACTTCAAACTGATGCTGGAAGCCTAGTGATGGGAAATAAGGAAATAGCAGGAGAACTTAATAAGTACTTTGTGTCAGTCTTCACAGTGGAGGACATGAGTAATATCCCAACAATTAAAGGGAGTCAGGGGGCTGAGTTGAGAATGGTTGCCATTACAAAAGAGAAAGTGCTAGAAATGCTAAAAGGTCTTAAAATTGATAAATCTCCTGGCCCCGATGGGCTACATCCTAGAGTTCTGAGGGAGGTGGCTGAGGAAATAGCGGAGGCGTTGGTTGAGAGCTTACAAAAGTCACTGGAGTCAGGGAAAGTCCCGGATGATTGGAAGATCGCTGTTGTAACCCCTTGTTCAAGAAAGGATCAAGACAAAAGATGGAAAATTATAGGCCAATTAGCCTAATCTCGGTTGTTGGTAAAATTCTAGAATCCATCGTTAAGGATGAGGTTTCTAAATTCTTGGAAGAGCAGGGCCGGATTAGTACAAGTCAACATGGATTTAGAAAGGGGAGGTCGTGCCTGACAAACCTGTTGGAATTCTTTGAAGAGATTACAAGTAGGTTAGACCAGGGAAACCCAGTGGATGTGGTCTATCTAGACTTCCAAAAGGCCTTTGATAAGGTGCCACACGGGAGGCTGCTGAGCAAGGTGAGGGCCCAAGGTGTTCGAGGTGAGCTACTGGTATGGATTGAGGATTGGCTGTCTGACAGAAGGCAGAGAGTTGGGATAAAAGGTTCTTTTTCGGAATGGCAGCCGGTGACAAGCGGTGTCCCGCAGGGTTCAGTGTTGGGGCCGCAGCTGTTCACGTTATATATTAATGATCTGAATGAAGGGACTAGGGGCATTCTAGCGAAGTTTGCCGATGATACAAAGTTAGGTGGACAGGCAGGTAGTACTGAGGAAGTGGGGAGGCTGCAGAAGGATCTAGACAGTTTGGGAGAGTGGTCCAGGAAATGGCTGATGGAATTCAATGTGAGCAAATGCGAGGTCTTGCACTTTGGAAAAAAGAATACAAGCATGGACTACTTTCTAAACGGTGAGAAAATTCATAAAGCCAAAGTACAAAGAGATCTGGGAGTGCTAGTCTAGGATTCTCTAAAAGTAAACATGCAGGTTGAGTCCGTGATTAAGAAAGTGAATGCAATGATGTCATTTATCTCAAGAGGGTTGGAATATAAAAGCAGCGTTGTGCTACTGAGACTTTATAAAGCTTTGGTTAGGCCCCATTTGGAGTACTGTGTCCAGTTCTGGTCCCACAACCTCAGGAAGGACATACTGGCACTGGAGCGTGTCCAGCGGAATGGTAGGTCTAACATACAAGGAACAGCTGAGGATCCTAGGATTGTATTCATTGGAGTTTAGGAGATTAAAGGGAGATCTAATAGAAACTTACAAGATAATACATGGCTTGGAAAGGGTGGACGCTAAGAAATTGTTTCCGTTAGGTGAGGAGACTAGGACCCATGGACACAGCCTTAGAATTAGAGGGGGTAAATTCAGAACAGAAATGCGGAGAATTTTCTTCAGCCAGAGAGTGGTGGGCCTGTGGAATTAATTGCCGCAGAGTGCAGTGGAGGCAGGGACGCTAAATGTCTTCAAGGCCGAGATTGATAAATTATCGATGTCACAAGGAATTAAGGGTTACGGGAAGAATGCGGGTAAGTGGAGTTGAAATGCCCATCAGCCATGATTGAATGACGGAGTGGACTCGATGGGCTGAATGGCCTTACTTCCACTCCTATGTCTTATGGTCTTATATACTAAATTCAAACTGGATTGGAGTTTGATATTTTTGGGGGTATAATTTAAACTGATGGGCCTAATTCAAATCTGTTGTTTTTCTCCAGGCAACAAGCTACCCTAACGGCTGGTCTAAAAGGTTACATTATATATTTCAGAACACTTGGTGGTGTGTTAGGTAGTTCTGTTGCTTTTAACTCTCTTAAAGGTTCAGTACACCCACATCTTCATAACATAATCCAGCACCATTATCACCACTACACTGCAGTCAGTTTCATATATTACTTTGTCTCTTCATCTAAGTCAATAATGTAGATTGCAAAATTCTTACGCCTTGGCACTGATCTTACAATATTCTGCTCAGTCTGCCAACATGAAAATGCCCTATTTATCCTTCTGTTTCCTGTCCATTAATCAATCCTCTATCCTTGCGAATATATTGCCTCCAACTCAAAGAATCCTCATCTTGCATATTACCCTTTTTTTTGGAAATCCAAGTATACTGCATCTACTGGCTCCCTTCATCTACCCTTCCAGGTATATCCACAAAGAATTCATTGCCTCACAGCACTAGGGTCCTAGGTTCAATTCCAGCCTCGGGTGACTGTGTGGAGTCACTCCTGTGTCTGTGTGGCTTTCCTCTGGGTGATCTGGTTTCCTCCCACAGTCCAAAGATGTGCAGGTTAGGTGAATTGGCCGAGCTAAATTGCCCATAGTGTTAGGTGCATCAGTCAGAGAGAAATGGGTCTGGGTGGGCTACTCTTCGGAGGGTCGGTGTGGACTTGTTGGGCCGAAGGGTTTGTTTCCACACTCTAATAATTCTCTTAATATAACTGTGGCAAGATGGAAGTTTAAACCCAAAGGATCAACTAGATTAAAACAAATGTAACACCTCAACTATTTACATGAAGACACAAAGATCTCAATTATTCTTTCTATAAACATGTTTCATTTTACAATGAATTGCTTCTGACAGATCTGAAATAAAAATAAAAACACAAATTGTTGGAGAAACTTAGCAGTTCTGGCAGCATCTATAGAGACAATACAGAGTTAATATTGAATCCAATTACCTTTCTGCAAAACTTTCTGTTCTGAAGGGTTACTAGACTTGAAACATTAACTGTTTTTCTCTACAGATGTTGCCAGACCTGTTGAGCTTCTCCAGCAATTTACTTGTTTTAACTTTAATAACAGGTTGCGCATTGAACAGTGGCATCCCTGATCAAACAGTCACATTTCATCTCATTGCTATATGTACTGCAATTCACACAGGACTCCGAATTTTTAAGTGCACATTACTGATCACGCCCTGAAATTGATCTCTCAGGTGAAAGCACAGTCAGCAACTGTTGCTATTGTTACAAGGATGAATTAATCTCCAGTCTTCATCCATCGTCCTGTGGAAAGGACGATGGATGAAGACTCGCCATCTGAGGTAGTTTGGGCTGAGGTTAGGAATAGGAAAGGTGAGCTCACCCTGTTAGGAGTTTTTTTACAGGCCTCCTAACAGTTCTAGAAACGTAGAAGAAAGGATTGCGAGGATGATTCAAGAGAAGAGTGAAAGTAATAGGGTGGTTGTTATGGGGGACTTTAACTTTCCTGATATTGATTGGGAAAGCTATAGCTCAAGTTCGTTAGATGGGTCAGTGTTTGTCCAATGTGTGCAGGAGGGTTTCCTGACACAATATGTAGATAGGCCAACAAGAGGTGAGGCCATACTGGATTTGGTTCTGGGTAATGAACCTGGCCAGGTGTTAGAATTAGAGGTAGGTGAGCACTTTGGGGACAGTGACCACAATTCGGTGACTTTTACTCTAGTGATGGAGAGGGATAAGTGTGCACTACAGGGCAAGAGTTATAGCTGGGGGCAGGGAAATTATGATGCTGTGAGGCATGACTTAGGATGTGTGGCCTGGAAAAGTAAGCTTCAAGGCAAGGGTGTAATTGATATGTGGAGCTTGTTCAAGGAGCAACTATTGAGTGTCCTTGATAAGTATGTACCCGTCAGGCAGGGAGGAAAGGGTCGTGGGAGGGAGCCGTGGTTTAATAAGGAATCGGAATCCCTTGTTAAAGGGAAGAGGGCGGCCTATGTAAAGATGAGGCGTGAAGGTTCAATTGGGGCGATTGAGAGTTATAAGGTAGCCAGGAAGGACCTGAAGAGAGAGCTAAGAGCAGCAAGGAGGGGACATGAAAGGTCCTTAGTTGGTAGGATTAGGGAAAACCCTAAGGCTTTCTATAGGTATGTCAGGAATAAAAGAATGACTAGGGTAGGAATAGGTCCAGTCAAGGATAGTAGTGGGAAGTTGCGTGTGGAGGCTGAAGAGATTGGGGAGACACTGAATGAATACTTTTCGTCAGTATTCAATCAGGAACAGGACATTGTTGTCAATGTGAGTACTGAGTCACAATTAAGTAGAATGGATGACTTTGAGGTATGTAGAGAAGAGGTGTTGGAAATTCTGGAAAGGGTGAAAATAGATAAGTCCCCTGGGCCTGATGGCATTTATCCTAGGATTCTCTGGGAAGCAAGGGAGGAGATTGCAGAGCCAATGGCCTTGATTTTTATGTCCTCTTTGTCTACAGGAGTAGTGCCAGAAGATTGGAGGCTAGCAAATGTGGTTCCCTTGTTCAAGAAGGGGAGTAGGGATAACCCTAGTAACTATAGGCCGGTGAGTCTCACTTCTGTTGTGGGCAAAGTCTTAGAGAGAATTGTAAGGGATAGGATTTATGAACATCTGGATAGGAATAATGTGATCAAGGATAGTCAGCATGGTTTTGTGAAGGGCAGGTCGTGCCTCACAAACCTTATTGAATTCTTTGAGAAGGTGACTAAGGAGGTGGACGAGGGGAAAGCAGTAGATGTGGTGTATATGGATTTTAGTAAGGCATTTGATAAGGTTCCCCATGGTAGACTACTGCAAAAAATACAGAGGTATGGCATTGAGGGTGAGTTGGAGGTTTGGATTAGGAGTTGGCTGGCTGGAAGAAGACAGAGGGTAGTAGTTGGTGGCAAAGGTTCATCTTGGAGTGCCGTCACTAGCGGTGTTCCGCAAAGATCTGTTTTGGGACCATTGCTGTTTGTCATTTTTATAAATGACCTGGAGGAGGGGTTAGAAGATTGGGTGAGCAAGTTTGCGGATGATACGAAAGTCGGAGGAGTTGTAGACAGTGAGGAAGGATGTGGCAGGTTACAGCGGGATATAGATAAGCTGCAGAACTGGGCAGAAAGGTGGCAAATGGAGTTCAATGTAGCTAAGTGTGAGGTGATTCACTTTGGTAAGAGTAATAAAAAGATGGGGTACTGGGCTAATGGTCGGATACTTGGTAGTGTGAATGAGCAGAGGGATCTTGGTGTCCATGTACACAAATCTTTGAAAGTTGCCACCCAGGTAAATAGTGCGGTGAAGAAGGCATATGGCGTACTGGCTTTTATTGGTAGAGGAATTGAGTTCCGGAGTACTGAGGTCATCTTGCAGTTGTATAAGACTCTGGTGCGGCCGCATCTGGAGTATTGTGTGCAGTTTTGGTCGCCATACTATAGGAAGGATGTGGAGGCACTGGAACGGGTGCAGAGGAGGTTTACCAGGATGTTGCCTGGTATGGTAGAAAGATCGTATGAGGAAAGGCTGAGGCACTTGGGGTTGTTTTCATTGGAGAAAAGAAGGTTTAGGGGTGACTTGATTGAGGTGTATAAGATGATTAGGGGTTTAGATAGGGTCGACAGTGAGAATCTTTTTCCACGTATGGAGTCAGCTATTACAAGGGGGCATAGCTTTAAATTAAGGGGGGGTAGGTATAGGACAGATGTTAGGGGTAGGTTCTTTACTCAGCGAGTCGTGAGTTCATGGAATGCCCTGCCAGTAGCAGTGGTGGACTCTCCCTCATTATGGGCATTTAAGCGGGCATTGGATAGGCATATGGAGGATAGTGGGCTAGTGTAGGTTAGGTGGGCTTGGATCGGTGCAATACACTGCGCTGTATTCTTCTATGTTCTATACGAAAACTGAGCACAATAGAACTGGCAAAGAAAACTTTCTGTTGATCAATAGAAGCAACATACATGACATGGGTATTTTTCATTTATAATCAAAGCACGCATAAATGTAATTTGTCAACCAAGAACAAAAATAAATTGCTCTAGGTTTGCAGATAAAATCCATTATGACAGTCTTCATATCATGATACTGTCTAATTATTCAGGTTCCTGGAATATGAACAGAAGAAATAATCTCATTGAGCATGGATTGATTTGAAGTATACTAAAACTCATACAAACTGGCTTTCTTCCAATGAATCCATCGCAAGGTTTCAAGTTTGAGACTTCTTCTCAATTACTATAACCTTCAAACACTGGAAAAGATAGATTTTCCACAGAAAGAAACATTTTTAAAATGTACTTATTCAGTGGACATGAACTTAGATTTTAAGACGAACGAAGATGGAAGTTTTACATGCAGGTTTTAGTGGCCATAGAACAAACTATGTATATGTGACTTTAACCCGGGTGAACCAAATGTTAAAACCTGGATTGAAGTGATGCAAAGGACTGAAAACATAACTGTGACCCCTAGTGATACATGATATAACTACACAAATTGTTGTTCTGTTCGCCGAGCTGGAAATTTTTGTAGCAAACGTTTCGTCCCCTGTCTAGGTGACATCCTCAGTGCTTGGGAGCCTCCCGTGAAGCGCTTCTGTGGTGTTTCCTCAGGCATTTATAGTTGCCTGTCCCTGCCGCTTCCGGTTGTCAGTTTCAGCTGTCCGCTGTAGTGGCCGGTATATTGGGTCCAGGTCGATTCCTGAAGAAGGGCTAATGCCCGAAACGTCGATTCTCCTGTTCCCTGGATGCTGCCTGACCTGCTGCACTGTTCCAGCAACACATTTTCAGCTCTGATCTCCAGCATCTGCAGACCTCACTTTCTCCTCCAGGTCGATGTGTTTGTTGATGAAATTTGTGGATGAGTGCCATGCTTCTAGGAATTCCCTGGCTGTTCTTTGTTTGGCTTGCCCTATAATGGTAGTGTTGTCCCAGTCGAATTCATGTTGCTTGTCATCTGCGTATGTGGCTACTAAGGATAGCTGGTCGTGGCGTTTCGTGGCTAGTTGATGTTCATGGATGCGGATCGTTAGCTGTCTTCCTGTTTGTCCTATATAATGTTTTGTGCAGTCCTTGCATGGGATTTTGTACACTACATTAGTTTTGCTCATGCTGGGTATCGGGTCCTTCGTTCTGGTGAGTTGTTGTCTGAGGGTGGCTGTTGGTTTGTGTGCTGTTATAAGTCCTAGTGGTCGCAGTAGTCTGGCTGTCAGTTCTGAAATGCTCCTGATGTATGGTAGGGAAGGTCTTACGAGGAAAGGCTGAGGGACTTGAGGCTGTTTTCGTTAGAGAGAAGGTTGAGAGGTGACTTAATAGAGACATATAAGATAATCAGAGGGTTAGATAGGATGGACAAGTATGGTGACGGCGAGCATGAGGGAGCATATACACATAGACAAGGAAGAAACTATGGTCTCATTCGACATAACGGCTCTGTTCACCTCTATTGACAAAACCCTAGCCAGAGAAACAATAGCCAACCTGCTGGACATACAGAACAGACAACAGGACGTTGAACCTATCAACAAAGACGGCATACTTAAACTACTGGACTTGTGCCTCACAACACACTTCACATTCAACAACCAGATATACGAACAAATCAACGGAACACCCATGGGCTCACCAATCTCTGGACTCATAGCAGAAGCAGTAATGCAAAGGTTAGAACAAACAGTCTTACCACAAATACAACCCAAACTCTGGGTCAGATATGTTGATGACACCTTTGTAATTGTTAAAAACACAGAAATAGAGAAAACACACCGGATCATCAACGCCACACTCACAGGAATCCGATTCACGAGAGAAGAAGAAAAGGATAACCAACTCCCATTCCTAGACGTGATGGTACAGAGAACACCGAACGGAGAATTCACCACAAACGTATACAGGAAAGCCACACATGCAGACCAAGTCATGAACTATGAAAGCAACCACCCCAACACACACAAACGAAGTTGCATCAAGACACTATTCAAAAGGGCCACAACACACTGCAGCACACCAGAACTGCAAAAAGAGGAAGAGGAACACCTGTACAAAGTATTCGCCAAAAACGGATACCCGCGCAATTTCATCAACAGATGCCCAAGAGAAAGACAACGGAACGAGGACATGCCCAACCCAAAGGACTCGCCACACTACCATACATCAGGAGCATTTCAGAACTGACAGCCAGACTACTGCGACCACTAGGATTTATAACAGCACACAAACCAACAGCCACCCTCAGACAACAACTCACCAGAACAAAGGACCCGATACCCAGCATGAGCAAAACTAATGTAGTGTACAAAATCCCATGCAAGGACTGCACAAAACACTATATAGGACAAACAGGAAGACAGCTAACGATCCGCATCCATGAACATCAAATAGCCACGAAACGCCACGACCAGCTATCCTTAGTAGCCACACATGCAGATGACAAGCAACATGAATTCGACTGGGACAACACTACCATTATAGGGCAAGCCAAACAAAGAACAGCCAGGGAATTCCTAGAAGCATGGCACTCCTCCACAAACTCCATCAACAAACACATCGACCTGGACCCAGTATACCGGCCACTACAGCGGACAGCTGAAACAGACAACCGGAAGCGGCAGGGACAGGCCACTATAAATGCCGGAGGAAACACCACAGAAGCGCTTCACAGGAGGCTCCCAAGCACTGAGGATGTCACCTAGACAGGGGACGAAACGTTTGCAACAAAAATTTCCAGCTCGGCGAACAGAACCACAACAACGAGCACCCGAGCTACAAATCTTCACCCAAACTTTGAATAACTATACAAAGTTTGAAAATAAGACAGCAGTTGGATATGACAGAGGGATTGATTCCCACACCTAAAAAAAGGAGAGAGAGACAGGGGACAGACAGAGGGGAGTGCCGGAGGGACAGTTACGGGGGGAGGTAGATGAAGTGACAGATGGAGGGGAGTGACAGAAGTCGGGGGTGACGGGGGGGGAGGAGGGGGGTTGACAGAGCGGGGGTTACAGGTGATGATGGGGGGTGACGGGGGGGGGGGGGACAGTAACGGGGGGGATGCAACGGGGGGGGGGGGGTGACAGAGAGGGGTTATGGGGATGACGGGGGGGGGTGACAGAGAGGGGTTATGGGGATGACGGGGGGGGTGACAGATGGGGTGAGGGGGTCGCTGACAGAGGGGGTGATGGGGGGATGACAGAGGGTGACAGAGGTGAGGGTGACAGGGGATAATGGAGGGGGGGTGATTTGGGCGTGACGGTGATATCATGGGTGATGGGGTGGGTGACGGAGGAGGGTGACAGTGGAGCGGTGACGGTGGGGGAGGCGGTGTTGGGCCAGTGATGGGGGGGGGTATTACAGATGACAGGCTGGTATCGCAGGTGATGGGGGGGTGACAGTGGGGACAAGGGGGGGGAGAAGAGAGGTTGTGGGGTACAGTGAGGTAATGTGGGAAGAATAGCAGTTGTATTAAAAATCAAATCTTAAGAGGCAAGAGTATAATGACTCATCGCTACCCAACCACTGTTCCTTTTACCACATAGAAAATCAATTGTAAACCACACAGGTAAGAGGCTGGATGCATTAGTCCTCAAAACACCTGGTCACACAGGTGCAAATTAGAGTTATTCAATGCAGACCAGAGAAAAAAGGCACAAAACATTTGAGCCAGGACAAGGTTGTGTGTCACAAAGTAAACATATTAAATCTCTTTGTCACTTCCAGTTAAATCATTCAAATTTTCTTAGTAAGTTGATGACTGCCTGGAATTCGACAGTATTCACTCTAGAAAACGACAATGTTGTCGAGGGGAATACTGAGATACTAGGTGGGATTGAGATTCACAAGGAAGAGGTATTAGAAATCCTGCAGTGTGAGAAAATAGATAAGTCCCCTGGGCTGGATGGGATTTATCCTAGGATCCTCTGGGAAGCCAGGGAGGAGATTGCCGAGCCTTTGGCATTGATCTTTAAATCATCATTCTACAGGAATAGTGCTAGAAGACTGGAGGATAGCAAATGTGGTTTTCCTGTTCAAGGAGAGTAGAGACAACCCTGGTAATTATAGACCAGTGAGCCTTACTTCAATTGTTGGTAAAGTGTTGGAAAAGGTTATAAGAGATAGGATTTATAATCATCTAGAAAAGAATAATTTGATTAGGGATAGTCAGCACAGTTTTGTGAAGGGTAGGTCGTGCCTCACAAACCTTATTGAGTTCTTTGGTCATCTTCTCAAACAGGTAGATGAGAGTAAACCGGTTGATGTGGTGTATATGGATTTCAACAAGGCGTTCGATAAGATCCCCCACAGTAGGCTATTGTACAAAATGCAGAGGAGTGGGATTGTGGGAGATATAGCAGTTTGGATCAGTAATTTGCTCGCTGAAAGAAGACAAAGGGTGGTGGTTGATGGGAAATGTTCATCCTGGAGTCCAGTTACTAGTGATGTACCGCAAGGGTCGGTGTTGGGTCCACTGCTGTTTGTCATTTTTATAAACGACCTGGATGAGGGCGTAGAAGGGTGGGTTAGTAAATTTGCAGACGATACTAAGGTCGGTGGAGTTGTGGATAGTGACGAAGGATGTTGTAGGCTACAGAGAAACATAGATAAGCTGCAGAGCTGGGTTGAGAGGTGGCAAATGGAGTTTAATGCGGACAAGGGTGAGGTGATTCACTTTGGTCGGAGTAACCGGAATGCAAAGTATTGGGCTAATGGTAAGATTCTTGGTAGTATAGATGAGCAGAGAGATCTCAGTGTTCATGTACACAGATCCTTGAAAGTTGCCACCCAGGTTGACAAGATTGTTAAGAAGGCACACAGTGGTTTAGCTTTTATTAATAGAGGAATCGAGTTCCAGAACCATGGTGTTATGCTGCAGCTGTACAAAACTCTGGTGTGGCCGCACTTGGAGTATTGTGTATAGTTCCAGTCACCGCATTATATGAAGGATGTGGAAACGTTGGAAAGGGTGCAGAGGAGATTTACTAGGATGTTGCCTGGTATGGAGGGAAGGTCTTACGAGGAAAGGCTGAGGGACTTGAGGCTGTTTTCGTTAGAGAGAAGGTTGAGAGGTGACTTAATAGAGACATATAAGATAATCAGAGGGTTAGATAGGATGGACAAGTATGGTGACGGCGAGCACGAGGGGGCATAGCTTTAAATTGAGGGGTGATAGATATAGGACAGATGTCAGAGGTAGTTTCTTTACTCAGAGAGCAGTAAGGGTATGGAATGCTTTGCCTGCAACGGTAGTAGATTCGCCAACTTTAAGTACATTTAAGTCGTCATTGGACAAGCATATGGATGTACAGTAGTGCCTCGACATACGAACGACCCCGTTCACGAACAAATCAGTTTGCAAACAGGATTGTACGTAAAATTTTGCTTCAACTTACGTACGAAATTCAAGGTACGAACGAAGGTGAACATTTTAAATGACAATGTGATGTCCCATTTTTGGAAAATTCTGCAACAAAGAAAAAAACAAGTTTCTCTGGATTGTTTCTTGTGGCATCACCAACCTCCAAGAGACCTCCAACCTCCAAAAAAAGAGAAAAGACTCCGGAAATATCCGAACAATGGGAAAATTGATTCAGTTCGCGAACTTTTCGGTTTGCGAAACGGGTCCCGGAATGGATTAAGTTCTTAAGTCGAGGCGCTACTGTACTTGGAATAGTGTAGGTTAGATGGGCTTCAGATTGGTATGACAGGTCGGTGCGACATCGAGGGCTGAAGGGCTTGTACTGCGCTGTAACGTTCTATGTTCTAATTTTCCTTTGTTTGATAAATTCCTTCTCATCCTGACACTGTATATGTAGGTAATGAATAACACATGCAGATAAAACACCTACAGGCAAAAAGCAAAATTAAACACCGAACAATTCTATTGGACACAAGCTGACTGAAATTTTCCTTTTACTTGATATACACCTTCTGGTCTTTCATTTCAAGAGCTAAATAATGAAATCAAGGACACAGCATTAAGAAGAGTCTCAAAGGGAAAAAAGTGAGGTAGGGAATCCTAAATTTAATGGTCTAGGCTGTTGAAGACATAGCCAAAAGAGCAATTAAAATCAAGGATATTCAGCAAACTAGATCTGGCAGTTATTTCACAGGGCTGGAACAGATTACAGAGGTGTAAAGGGACAAGGCCATGGAGAGATTTGAAAACAAGTATGAAAATTTTTAAATTGAGACACTGCTTGACCGGGAACCAAATGTAGGTGAGCAAGCACAAGGGTGATAGGTGAAAAGGGGATGATGACATAGTAATCACTGGACTAGTAATCCAGAGGTCTAGGCTAATGTTATGGCAATACTGGTTCAATCCCATCACTGCAGCTGGTGGAATTAAATTTGATTAATGAAACTTGGAGTTAAAAGCGAGTTTCAGCAATGGTAATGATGAAACCATCATTGATTGTCATTCAGAACCCATCTGGTTCACTAACTTATTTGAGGAAAGGAAATCCACCATCCTTGACAGGATTGGCCTACACGTGACCCCACCGGAACAGTTCTCTGAAATGGTCAATCAAGCCACCCAGTTTAAGGCAATCAGGAATGGGTAACAATGCTGACTTTGCCAGCAATGCCCACAACCATAAAAGCTTAAATAAAATAAGACAATACAGGCAGTGACTTGTGTCAACTCAGTTACAGAAGATAAAATGCAGGCGAGCAGAAGTCCATTGGAATAATCAAGTTTACATATAGAACGGCAGCAGAATCAGCAGATGAGCTCAGCTAGGAGCAAAGTTAACCATGCGAAGCAGTGAAAACAGATGATCTGGAAATAGTGCAGAAACATGTTTGGAAGCTCACCTCAGGGTCAAATATGACACTAAAAGAATGCAAAATGTGAGTTGCCTCTGTTCAAATTGGCTGCCATATTTTCTTCATAACAACTGTGAAACACTTAAATTATTTAACTAACTGTAAAGCACTGGAAAATTCTGTTGTTACAAAGGCACTGTAAAGTTCTTTAAATTTATCATACATAAACTTTGATAGCTGCTTCTGGAATGGATTTGATAGAATTTCAGAATTGTTCATCCAGAAGGACACTAAAGGGGTACAGAACAAATTAATGGCTGGAACTAGTCATTCAGACCTGGTAATAAAATTGTTGCATTTATTGAAAGTAATTCAGCCAACTTCATCAAAAGGCAATGCAACTAAGAAATGCGAACATCTCCCCACAAAGAATCAGACATCTGGATGCGTTCCTGTTGATTTTGTCCAAGAAACGCAGTCATATAAGCTAAGTGTGGGGAAGAAAGGAGGGAAGGAAACCCAATTGTTTTCAGCTCAAAAGACAGTGCACAAATATTTAGATTTCTCTTGTTCTCAGCTTTAGAAGCATCTCCAAAGTATCCAAAAGTAGGTAGTGCCTCAATCATAATGTATACTAAGAATATACAATATGCAAGAAAAACAAGCACTAAAAAAAACTAATATACTAAAACAAGTATGAATGCTGTACTGAACAAAAATTCTATTTTCTCCAAAACAGACTCACAGCTGGCAATTACATGAATTAATAATCAATTAAATATATTTTCAAGGCTACAAATAATGGAGATAATCCCAAGAAAGAATATCTGACAATTGCTCTTACAAAGAAAACATGCCTCAGATGTCTTATTTAAAGTCAGTCAAACGAGATTAGGAAATATTTCTTCACAAATTACTCAGATAGTAACACAAACTATTTAAATACCAGACATGATTTTATTTGGGTAACGAGCTGATTTCCTTCATTACAACATTTGACTCAGAACAACTTAAAATTTGAGAGGTAAACGTGAAATTTGTTTTCATTTACAACGATTCTATTTTTAAATCATTTCTGGCTTAAAGAAAGCACAAAATAGGGAATCACTACAATTGGACTCAATCTTTGATCAGGGAAAGAAAACTCCTATTCTTGACCCACATCTAGAAAATATGGATGGAAGTGTGTATTTGACAAAATAGGATTAGGTGCTTATTAAGAAATATTACTCTTTTGTAATCAAAATATCTATCAAATACTATTCAGGGTTATCAAACACAAAGACCTTTGGAAAAGCACCAAAGGATTGCCAATGTGTATCTGTATGACAGCATCAAATCACTGTCCTTGGGGAAAAAAGTAAATTACCCAACAAAGAAAAGAGAAACAAATGACCTTAATCCAATGACAAAAGACTCTCTAATCTCAATGAGATTAACTGATCTGTATTATAATCACGAATTCCAACAAACTCACCAACTTCAAGCTAAAATGAACCTCTAAATAAAATGAGAGCTGTTAAAATTTTTTCACCACACCATAACAAGCCTTCATGATGGCCAGGACACCAAATCCCCCATGCCTTTCTTCAAATAATGTCATGGGTTATTTTACAGACACCTCAATGACTAGGTGCAATCAAATTTCTCATCTAAACACCAGTAATTTTGACAGTGAAGCAGTTACAAAATTACTGTACTTTTCATTTTGGTAGTTTAGCATCACAAACAAGAACACATAAGAAAGGAATACATACAACCACTTGAGTCTGCTCCACCATTCAATATTATCATGACTGATTTCCAAGTCTCTATGAACATGTGAAGGTTACTACTAAAGTGAATAATCTGACACTAACCCACATTATACTGTCTACCATCTTGTTAGCCATTGAATTAACTTGGTTATATTTCTTTGCAGGCTTCTGGTTCTCCTCGCAGCTTAACTCTGACTTGGTTTTATGTTGTCACCAAACATATTCTTCTTGATTCCTCCATCTATGTCATTAAGATAAAGTTGTAAATAGCAATCCATTATTTGCAAAACTCCACCAGTTGCAATCTGCCAAAATTATTTAATTTATTTGAGCTGGTTGGTTCATGGAGAGAAACAATCTGTTTTATATGCTAACATAATATGTCCACATTCATGATTTGTTTTGGATTAAAGTTGATTTTATTAACACAATTAGAGAACAGTTCAATCATGCATAGTTCTCACATCCTTGGCTGGCCTGCGGACCCCTGCTCACTCAAACCTCCAGCCTTTTGGTTTATTTCCAGTTTGGTGTGGCTGCATATCTTATGTATTAATCATCCGTTTAGCCATCTAATCAAATGCAATTTGGAAATACAAGTATACTACATTTCTTGGTTCCCTTTTATGTACTTTATACTAGTTTCAACCTTAAAAGTATATTGTTAAGTCTTCCTTCTAAAACTGGGTAAAATATGGCACAATCAACAGTTCTTTCTGCGTTTTTATATAATATGGCACAAGTTTGAGAAATAGTAATCTTAAGTGTCTGTTCTCTTCCCCCCTGATTTTTTTAAAATAAAGCATAATGATCAAATACTTGAAGACAAAACTATTTTCTTCCCAATAAACACTCAAGATTTCCTTGGAAACTGCAGATTTACTAAAAGAAATGACATGATTAATCCTCTTGTGTGAGCACAGTCATGCACAGTACTAACAACTAGCTGAAAATAAATTTCCCAGAGAAACAGAACATGTGAGGTGAGAGGATTCATCATAAACATGTTTTCATATCATCTGATCAGAAAATTAAATCGCAAAGTCATCAATGGCTCAGGGTCACTTAAGATATTTATTTCACAGTGCTTGTCATGATCTTCACCTGTGTAATATGGTTTCTATAGTTCAGAAAATGATTGCCCATTATTAAATATATTTTCAATTAAAATAATTAAATACTACTTAATATTTGGTTTGGCCAATTAAAGATCAAGTCTAAATGTTAAACATAAATCCACTAATAATGCAAACAGTATAAATATATAATAGCAGGTGGTGCGGCTGTCTCTTATGGCACAACGATAGTGCCCCTACCTTTGAGCTAGAAGGTCTGGATTCAAGTCCCCACTGAACTAGAGGTGCATAATAACACAAGTCTAAAAATATCTATAACAGCAGATTAACTGTGCATTGGATTTAGCTAAGGTATAATTCAGCTGAAATTACTATAGGATATGGCAGAACAGTTATACTCAAAGACAAAAAAAAAATATTGCAATATGAGTTCAATGCTCACAATGTCAATTCTGGAGCCAGGTCAACAGGATCATTAAAAAGAGAACTGGATAAAGATGAGAGGAAACTATTAAAATGATTTAATCAAAAAGACTGGGAAACTGAATTATACTGGATGAAGAGCTAACAAAAACACAATGGACCAGAACCAATGCTAAAACTTTCAATCCTACCATCAAAACATTTGGCTTCTTAGACCTTCAAAGCAACCTTGTCACTACATCAATGCTGTGTTTTAAGGAAACAACTGTTTGCATATGGATGTATTCAAAAGTCAGAAAGACAGTGAAAAACCCATAATTAAATGGCAGGATTAAAATGACATCAAAAGAAACAGAGTTATTATTCTATTACACATTTCACGCTCACTGGATGTTCCAAAGCGCTTTCCAGCTAATTATGTACTTTTTAAATGTACTCACTACTGTAACATAGCAAACGTGGCTATGAACTTACACATAGCAAACTCCCACTAACAGCAAAGCTATAATAAATAAATAATTTGTTTTGTGTTACTGATCAAGGGATAAATATTGGCCCAGGCACCAGGAATCACTCTCCTGTTCTCCTTCAAACTGTAAGACCATAAGACATAGGAGTGGAAGTAAGGTCATTCGGCCCATCGAGTCCACTCCACCATTTAATCATGGATGATGGGCATTTCAACTCCACTTACCCGCACTCTCCCCATATCCCTTAATTTCTGGCCAGATCAAGAATTTATCAATCTCTACCTTGAAGACATTAAATGTTCTGTCCTCCACTGTGCTCAGTGGCAATGAATTCCACAGGCCCACCACTCTCCTCATTTCCGTTCTAAATTGATGCCCTCTAATTCTAAGGCTGTGCCCACAGGTCCTAGTCTCCCCACCTAATGGAAACAAATTCCCAGTGTTCACCCTTTAGAAGGCATGCATTATCTTATAAGTTTCTATTAGATCTCCCCATAACCTTCTAAACTCTAATGAATACAATCCCAGGATCCTCAGCCGTTCATCGTCCATGTGAATCTCCGCTGGACCCGCTCCAGTGCCAGTATGCCCTTCCTGAGATGTGGGGCCCAAAATTGGAAACGAGTACAATGTAAATCTGCCTGACCAAGCATATGCATCCTTGGACATAATGTCTCATGCAAAAAATGCCACCACGTATAATGCAGGACTTCCTTTTTTCTGACTGGTATGCAACTTAGACTGATGAGCTTAAACCCTGGCATGTGACTTGAACTCTCAATCTTCTGACTAAAATAGGCAACAAACCATTGTTAATACATACCTAATACAAACCACAAGAACTCAACACCATTACTGACTAATGGTGAAAACTTTGATTAGTCTTTACTACTCACTTGCTAGTTGTTATTTAGTGGAATATAGGTAAAAATAATACATTATACAATGCGCATTGAAGAGCATACTTAATAAGTTCCATCATTCAAAATGCCCTTTTGCAACGTATCAGCTTTCTTAATAGTGGGCCAGATTGAAACAAGTTACAAAACTGGAAGTACCCTCCACACACTAAATTTTTCAATTGTTCATCCCTTAGAAAAGATAACAGGAGATGTCAATTGATTACGAGCTCCCAATGGATTGCATTGCATTGTAATTTGAACACTTTATGGAGTTTAAACAAAAGTGACAAATACATAAAACAATGAGGGAAACTGAATCCATGTGTTTGTGAGAATGCGACGGACCAGCAAGTAGGAAACACCAATCCAGAGGCATGAGTGAGGTGAAGAACAGTGATCTACTGGCTTAAGTGATCTATTGGCATAGGTGGTCAGGCTGGTGACATGGCAGTGTATAGGGAAAATGAGGTGAATGGATCCAGCGACCTGGCCGCTCGGGAGACGGTGGGGGGAAATCCAGTAACGCGTGTGGGGTGGATCCAGAGGTTGAGGTGAAAGATGATTTAGTGACCCGCACAGTGAGATGGAGAATCAGCCAGTGCCACAGGCAGCAGTCAGGTTCAGTGACCCAGTTAGTGCATGTATGCGTGTGTCCAGTGACTCAGGCAGTGGGGTGGGGGTGGAAGTGGTGATGGTTTGGGGGAGTGGGGTGGTGGGGGGAGAATGAGGGGTGATGGGCAACTTGAAGGAGGTTATCCAGTGAGTGATGTAGCAACGTCTCATCTGTTAACCAAGGCAGTGTGGCAATCCAGATGGACAGCTGGAGCGAGGAGGAGAGGGGAATCCAGTGACCTGGGCTACCAAGGATCCAAAAACCTGTAAGGTGAGGGGATCTGATAAACCGGGCCATGAGGTGGTGAAGACTTGACCAGTGACCATGGTTGTGCGGGGGGGGGGGGGTCATCATTCCAGTGAGGTGGTGACAAGAGAGTGAGGGTGGCTGGATCAAGTTACCCTGGGTGATAGGGTGATCCAGAGACCCAGGTGGTGACAGGGAATCCAGCAAACAGGGTGGAGCAGGAGGGCTCCATGGACTTGGGCAGTGTGGCCACCAATCCAGGCGGCAGTGGGGATCGAGTGACCTGGGTGACCAGAAGGGGGTGATCAGTGACCAGGGCATCACGGGTTTCCAATGACCCAGGCAGTGAGACGATTGAGGGACCCAAGTGATGAGGTAAAATGAAGTGTGAGCTAGTAAACCATATAGTGAGATGATGCATGGGCTGTTTGATCACACAGCATTACCCTTTGAGAAGGGGACTGCTCGTCACTGGCCATTCGAGTGTTTCCTTTCTTCCTAGCGGTGGAATATAAATAAAGATTTACACATTTGTTTTTCATACTGTTCAACACCTGCACGCACACGACATGGGTGCTGAAAAAAATAAGCACTACTGCTGTCAGGTGGGAGTGTGGAGAAAAATAAAAAAAATAAACAGGAGTATCAGGGGTTCTGTCACCCTGAAAAAAAAGGAAAAAAAAATAAAAAAAGAATCCAATGATCAGGGCAGCAGGGAGAATACAGCAACCTGGGCAGACAGAAAATGATCACCACTGATTTGGACAACTAGGGGTCCAGCGATGCAGGAGGTGAGGGGGATCCACAAACCCAAGTGGTGAGGTGAAGAGTGATCCAGGCAGCCATGGAAGGGTGGTCTAGTGCCCCAGGTAGAGAGGGACGCAACCAGGAATCCGGGTGGTGAGGTGACCCAGGCGGACTGGAGGCTGGAGATCTAGTGACCAGGGCAAAAGGGAGTCCAGCGCCCAGACGGTGAGGTGAAGGTTGGCCAGTGACCCAGGCAGACTACAGAGTAGGAATTTAATTATGTGATCCCAGTAGCAAGGTGATCCAGTGGTCCCGGGTGGCCAGGGAAGATATCCTGGTCCCGGGTAGTGATGGGATCCAGCAACCCAGGTGGCTGGGGGATTTGGCATTGAAGAGAAGGGTGTTTTCGTGATTTAGGCTGTGAGACGAATGGTGGGTCAGTGATCCAGTCAATTGTGCGATCAAGTGACCTGGACAGCCAGAGGGGATTATCCAGTGATCCAGGCAACACACAGATCCAGCAGTCAGGCAAAGTGCGATCTGGTTACCTAGGCAATGAGATAAAGGATGGGACGATGATCCAGACAGCAGGAAGATCTAGTGTCCCAGGTAGTGAAATGGTGTGGGTGCTGATTTGAGCAGTTGAGGGGATCCAACTTGGATTGTGGTGATGTGATCCAGTGAGCCGGACAATGAGGGGATCCAGCGAACCGGGTGGTCAGGAGGGATCCGGGCAACCTGGGTCGCGGGCGGACAGGGCTGAGAGAGTGGTGTTATCCAGGCAGTAGGGGAGGTTCCACGGATCCAGGCTCTCAGGATATCTAGGGTCCCAATGGTGAAAGGATACAGGGACATGAGCGGTGAGGCGATCTGCTGACCCGGGCAGTGGGGCAAAAGGTGATCAGGTGACCGGGGCGGTAAGGAAGCGGGTAATCAGGTGATCCGGGCAAGGGGGGTGATCCAGTAACTGGGCTGTGTGCGCGTCATGAGTGACAGCTCCGGGTGGGAGGCAGCCGTGGCAGTCTGGCTTCAGTGGGGCCTGGAGGCAGGGAAAGGGCACTAGGCTCTGCTGAAAGTGGTCCGCCCTCACTGCGGGATCCAGCGGCGGTCGTCTGGGGAGGGTCGGGGTGAGGTGGATGGGTGAATGAGTGAGTGGTTTCCCTGGGCCACACGGAGGGAAGGCGCTGTCCTTACCCCAGCACTCTCATGACAGGCAGCAATAGCTGCTCGAGCCGCCTCCCTCCAACCGCCGCCCGGTGCTCGCGCCACTGCCTGTTGACGCTGGCACCGCCTGCGAAGCCACAGCGCATGTGCACAGCCCCGCCCATTTGCCTCCAGAGCCGACACGACAAATCGATCGGACTATCCCATCGAACCATAAAGTATGGGAAATATTTTCCATTGGTCTTGGTTGTCTCGTAATTTTATTCACGGAATCACAGTGTAGAAATAGGCCATTAGGCCCAACAAGTCCACACTGGCCCTCCGAACAGTATCCCATCCAAACCCAGGAACAGGATACTGATTAGGAATGATCAACCATGATTATATTGAATGGCGGTGCAGGCTCGAAGGGCTGAATGGCCTACTCCTGCACCTCTTGTCTATTGTCATAACCCATTCCTCAACCCTATTACTTTACCCCTGACTAATGCACCTAACCTATACATTTAATCAACAGATAATATGTCCAAGTATATTTTACTGTTGATTATAATCAAAACGACTTCCTAATAGTGATATACATATTCAAATATTATCAATATCTGATTTTTTCATGTCCATGCTGTCCTGCTTCACATTTCTCACTTACTGATTGTTATGTTTAGATAAATCGAGATGTAAAAGTCAAAATGAATTCGCACCAGACAATGACCACTCCCAACAATACAGACAATCTAACCAGCATCTCTTGATATTCCCACTGAATACCTCCCCATCAGCATCCTCAGGAGTTTTCATTGACCAGAAACTGAACTGGACTAACCATTTATATACGATAGCTACAGGAATGGGTCAGAGACTAGGAATACCGCAACATGTAACTCACTTCCTGTACTGTATCCCCAAAGCCTGTCCACTAGTTACAAGGGCATGAGTCAGGAAGTGAGGAATACACTCCAATTATCTGGATGAGTGCAGGTCCAAGAAACTTAGAGTAAGGTATACAGCACGAAAACAGACCCTTTGACCCAATTCGCCCATGCCAACCAATGGGACTAAACTAGCCCCAATTGCTTGCATTTGGCCCAGATCCCTCTAAATCTTTCCCATCCCTGTACCTGTCCAAATATCTTTTAAATGTTGTAATTATACCCACCTTCCTCTGGTAGTTCATTCCATAAACACGCCACCCTCAGGACCCTTTTAAACCTTTCCCCTCGTACCTTAAATTTATGTCCTATAGTTTTGGACTCCCTTACCCTGGGGAAAGACCTTGGCTAACTCACCTTATCTATGCACCTCATGATTTTGTAAATCTCAATAAGGTCACTCCTCAATCTCCTATGCACCAGGAATATGGTCCCAGTCTATCCAGCCTCTCCTTATAACTCATACTTTCCAGACTAGGTAACATCCTTGTAAATCTTTCAGTTTAAGAACATCCATACTATAGCACAGTATCCAGAATTGTACGCAATACTCCACATGTGGCCTAACCAATGTCCTGTACAGCTGTAACATGACATCCCAACTCCTGTACTCAATGCTCTAACCAATGAAGGCAAGCATGCCAATCATCTTCTTCACCACCCTGTCTACCTGTGACGCAATTTTCAAGGAACTATGTACCTGCACTCAGGTCTCTCTGTGCGACAAAACTCCCCAGGGCCCTACAATGAACTGTGTAAGCCCTGCCCTTGTTTGACTTATCAAAATGCAACACCTTGCATTTATGTGAATTAAACTCCATCTGACATTCCTTGGTCCACTGACCAGTTGATCAAGTTCCCGTTGCAGCCGTGTTAAAGTAGGTCTTGCTTCGATGTCCTTGGTGGCGTGGTGAGTCCGACCCAGGATTCCAATGACCCTTGAGGCCGCTTTTGCAGTGTCTTCTGGCCCGGGATTCCAATGGGCTGAAATTCAATGTCTTTGACATTGGTTTTTTGCAGCAGTGGAGAATGTGGTTCTTGTCTTTTCCTTGACCGTGGAAAACCATGAGCCGTGAATTGAACAAAGATGGACTTTATCTTAATTTTCTTGATATATATGTATGATGATGCTGCTCCTTTAAAAAGGTTATGTTGTCCTTGGCTTTTTTTTTCAGAGAGGTTGTAAAAGACACAGACTCCAAAAAATCTGGGATTGAAGGGTTTTAGGACCAATTTGATTATAGCTAAATGGTACTGCCTCAGGCAAAATGCTTTTAAGTTATAAAAAAAACTTGTACATTGAAAGGGAAATGGCCTGTTCTCCCAGCACAGCTTTTCTCTGGTTTGGTTTGGTTTTAGCACAGCCATGTTTTGAAGCTGTTGGACCCGAAAAAGCAGGTTCATGCTGGTCCTCTCTCTCTAACTTCTCTCCTGTAAGACCCTATATTTGATTTTATCTTTTGTCCCAAGGGGTGTTTATGGGGATTGCTGTAAGTATTAGGATCAGCATCATTAAATAAGGATAATCTGTTGGGTTTTCGGATAGGTTCAGTTATTCGGTATTCTGTTCTCTTTTGTTTGTGTTTCATTTATTAATCTTATAAATAAAAAAAACTGTTTTGTTGGGCCAGCTGCACCCCTCCTGGAATATTCACGTTATACCTGCTTCAAACAACTTGCGAAGTTAGTGTCTGGGCTACTTTCTTGTAATGTTTTGAGGGGTCTGATCTGGTCCATTGCAGATGATATCCGTTATTGATATAGATGCCAGAATATGGCAACTTAAACACTTTTTACTGTATTTTTTGTAAAAATGCAAGTGACAATAAATTATTGTTCTATTATTATTATTATTGTTATACTCTTAAATAACCTTCTTCTCTGCCCACTATATCACAAATTTTGGTGTCATCTGCAAACTTTGGAACTATGCCTCCAATATTCTCACCTAAATGGTTTATATAAATGATGAAAAGCAGTGGACTTAGCACTGATCCTTGTGACACACTGATGGTTACAGGCTTCCAGACTGAAAAACAACCTTCTACAACCACACTCTGTCCCCAACCCCCAAGTCAATTTTTTTATTCTTTTGGCTAGTTTTCCCTGGATTCCAGGTGATCTAAACTTACTAACCAATCTACCATGTAGAATCTCATTGAAAGCCTTGCTAAAGTCCATGTAGACAACATCTACCACATTGCCCTCATCAATCTTCATAGTCTCCTTCAAAAAACCCATTCAAATTTGTGAGACCCACTTTCCCATGCACAAAATCATGCTGACTATCCTTAATCAGTCATTGCCTTTCCAAATGCATTTATGTCTTGTCTCTCAATTTCTTCCCTATTTCTCAAAATGTCCTGGGATACATTTGATCATGACCCAGGCATTTATCTACCTTTATGTGTTTTAAGACCCCAGCTCCTTCTCTTCTGAAATGTGGACTCTTTCCAAGACATCACTATTTATTTCTCCAAGTTCCCTAGTTTCCATGTCTTTCTTCACAGAAAACTGATGAGGTATTCATTTAGGATCTCATCCATCTCCACACATGTGGCTCCACACATAGATGATCTCGTTGATCTTTAAGGGGCCCTATTCTCTCCTTAGTTACTTTTTTGCCCTTGATATACTTGTAGAATCTCTTTGGATTCTCCTTTACATTATCTGTCAAAGCTATCTCATGGCCCCTTTTTGCCATCCTGAATCCCCTCTTAAGCACACGGAGGAACATTGATTATCCAGTGGGGAGTATTTCATTTGGTTAATCGAATGCCGGATAACTGAATGCCGGATGGCATAATTTAGCCAAGCTTTGGACGATCTTGCCGGATAATCTGAAATTCAGATAATTGAATGCTGGATAATCGAGGTTCCTCTGCCCGTATACTCCTACAGCCCGTATACTCTGCAAGGAATTCACTTAATCCCAGCTGCCCATACCTGACATATTCCTCATTCTCTTTTTTGCCTGGAGCCTTAGTATCTCTAGTCATCCCTATTCCAGCCACCCTTGCCCTTCACACTAACAGGAACATGCTGTCCCTGAAATCTTTGGAAAGCCTCCCACTTACCAGACATCACTTTACGTGCAAACAGCTTCCCCCAATCTATCTTTGAAATTAGCCTTGCCCCAATTTAGAACTTTAACTTGTGGACCAGCTGTATTCTTTTCCATAACTATTTTAAAATCTACAGAGTTAGGGTCACAGGTATCAAAATGCTCCCCGGCTGACCCCTCAGTCACTTGACAAAAGTGGATACTGCAGATGCTGGAGATTAGAGTCATGATTAGAGTAGTGCTGGAAAAGCGCAGCAGATCAGGCAGCATCCAAGGAGCAGGAAAATCGATGATTCGGGCAAAAGCCCTTCATCATGTTTCCTTATGAAGGGCTTTTGTCTGAAACATCAATTTTCTTGCTCCTTGGATGCTGCCTGACCCTGCTGTGCTTTTCCAGTACTACTCTAATCTTGGCCTCAGTCACTTGCCCTGCCTTATTTCCGAACAAGAGGTCATGTGTTGCCCCTTCTCCAGTAGGGTCATCCAGATTTTAATTGAGAAACCTTTTTTGAACACATTGAACAAATTCCTCCTCTTAACACCAAGGTAGTACCAGTCTATGTTTGGAAGTTAAAATCCCCAACTATTACAACCTTATTTTTCTTCAGCTTTCTGTGATCTCCCAACACAGTTTCTCTTCAATTTCCCAGTGACTACTGGAGGTCCATTGTACAATCCATCAAAGTGATCAGCCCCTTTTTATTTCTCAGTTCCAATCAGATAGCTTCACTGGACAATCTCTGGGAAGCTAGGAAAGTAATTTCTGGGCCCTTTCCTGAGATATTTGCATCATCGATAAGTACAGGTAAGGTACTGGAAGACTGGAGGTTGGCTAATATGGTGCCACTATTTTAGAGAGGTGGAAAGGAAAAGCCAGGGAACTGTAGACCAGTGAGCCTGATGTCAGTGGTGGGCAAGATGTTGGAGGGAATCCTAAAGGATAGGATTTACATAGAGTCATAGAGATGTACAGTATGGAAACAGACCCTTCGGTCCAACCCGTCCACGTCGACCAGACATCCCAACCCAATCTAGACCCACCTGCCCGCACCCGGTCCATATCCCTCCAAACCCTTCCTATTCATATACCCATCCAAATGCCTCTTAAATGTTGCAATTGTACCAGCTTCCACCACATCCTCTGGCAGCTCATTCCATACACGTACCCCTCTGCGTGAAAAAGTTGCCCCCTAGGTGTCTTTTATATCTTTCCCCCCTCACCCTAAACCTATGCCCTCTAGTTCTGGACTCCCCAACCCCAGGGAGGAGACTTTGTCTATTTATCTTATCCATGCCCCTCATAATTTTGTAAACCTCTATAAGGTCACCCCTCAGCCTCTGACGCTCCAGGGAGAACAGCCCCCGCCTGTTCAGCCTCTCTCTGTAGCTTAGATCCTCCAACCCTGGCAAGCATCCTTGTAAATCTTTTCTGAACCCTTTCAAGTTTCACACACCTTTCTGATAGGAAGGAGACCAGAATTGCACGCAATATTCCACAGTGGCCTAACCAATGTCCTGTACAGCCGCAACATGACCTCCCAACTCCTGTACTCAATAAAGAAAAGCATACCAAATGCCTTCTTCACTATCCTATCTACCTGTGACTCCACTTTCAAGGAGCTATGAAACTGTATTCCAAGGTCTCTTTGTTCAGCAACACCCCCTAGGACCTTTCCATTAAGTGTATACGTCCTGCTAAGAATTGCTTTCCCAAAATGCAGCACCTCGCATTTGTCTGCATTAAACTCCATCTGCCACTCCTCAGATCATTGGTCCATCTGGTCCAGATCCTGTTGTAATCTGAGGTAACTCTCTTCGCTGTCCACTAAACCTCCAATTTTGGTGTCATCTGCAAACTTACTAACCGTACCTCTTACGCTCGCATCCAAATCATTTATGTAAATGACAAAAAAGTAGAAGGCCCAGCACCGATCCTTGTGGCACTCCACTGGTCACAGGCCTCCAGTCTGAAAAACAATCCTCCACCACCACCCTCTGTCTTCTACCTTTGAGCCAGTTCTGTATCCAAATGGCTAGTTCTCCCTGTATTCCAAGAGATCTAACCTTGCTAATCAGTCTCCCTTGTCGAACGCCTTACTGAAGTCCATATAGATCACATCTACTGCACTGCCCTCATCAATCTTCTTTGTTACTTCTTCAAAAAACTCAATCAAGTTTGTGAGACATGATTTCCCAAGCACAAAACCATGTATTTGGAAAGGCAAGGACTGATTAGGGATAGTCTGCATGGCTTTGTGCGTGGGAAATTACGTCTCACGAACTTGATTGAGTTTTTTTGAAAAAGTAACAAAGAGGATTGATAAGAGCAGAGTAGTGGACATGATCTATATTGACTTCAGTAAGGCGTTCGATAAAGTTCCTCATAGGAGACTATTTAGCAAGGGTTATATCACATGGAATACAGGGAGAACTCGCCATTTGGATGCAGAACTGGCTCGAAGGTAGAAGACAGAGAGTGGTGATGGAGGGTTGCTTTTCAGACTGGAGGCCTGTGACCAGTAGTGTGCCACAAGGATCGGTGCTGGATCCACTATTTTTCATCATTTATATAAATGATTTGGATATGAACATAGGAGGTATAGTTAGGAAGTTTGCAGATGACACCAAAATTAGCGGTGTAGTGGACAGTGAAGAAGGTTACCTCAGAGTACAACAGGATCTTGATCAGATGGGCCAATGGACTGAGGAGTGGCAGATGGAGTTTAATTTAGGTAAATGCAAGGTGCTGTATTTTAGAAAGGCAAATCAGGGCAGGACTTATATTACTTATACATTAAATAATGGTAAGATCACTGTACAAAGAGACCTTGGAGTGCAGGTTCATAGTCCCTTGAAAGTGGAGTCTCAGATAGAGAGGATAGTGAAGAAAGTGTTTGTTATGCTTTCCTTTATTGGTCAGACCATTGAGTATAGGAGTTGGGAGATCATGTTGTGGCTGTTCAAGACATTGGTTAGGCCACTTTTGGTATATTCTGTGCAATTCTGATCTCCCTCCTATAGGAAGGATGTTATTAAACTTGAAACGGTTCAAAAAAGATTTACAAGGATGTTGCCATGGTTGGAGGGTTTGCGCCACAGGGAGAGGCTGAATAGACTGGAGCTGTTTTCCATGAACCGTCAGAGGCTGAGGAGTGACCTTATAAATGTTTATAAAATCATGAGGGGGATGGATACGGTAAATAGATAAGGCTTTTTCCCTGGGTTGGGGGAGTCCAGGACTAAAGGGCATAAGTTTAGAATGAGGGGAAAAGATTTAAAAGGGAACTAAGGGGTAACCTTTTCACGCAAAAAATGTGCATGTATGAAATGACTGCCAGAGGAAGTGGTGGAGGCTGGTACAATTGCAACATTTAAAAGATATCTGGATGGGTACATGAATAGGAAGGGTTTAGAGGGATATGGGTGAAATGCTGGCAAATGAGACTAGATTAACTTAGGATATCTAGTTGGCATGGACAAATTGGACCGAAAGGTCTGTTTCTGTGCTGTACGTGTCAATGACTCTATGATTCAGGAATATCCTAAGTACTGCTGTAATGTTTTCCCAAATCCAAAATGCTACTCCCACTCCTCTCTTGCCTCGCCTTCCATAGCATCTGTACCCCAAAACATTGAGCTGCCAGTCCTGTCGTTCCCTCAGCTATGTTTCTGGCTTGACAAAACTTTCCAAACTTGATATCATCCTGGAAAAAGCAGCCCGATTGATTGAAACCACAGCAACAAACACCCTTCAACACCCACACTCAATAGCAGCAGTGTGTACCATTTACGAGATGCACTGTAGAAATTCACTAAGGGTCCTTAGACAGCACCTTCTAATCCCAGTTCACAACAGAAGAAACCCAGGAGCATTACTACCTGTAAGTTCCCTCCAAGGAACCCACTATCTCTAACTTGGAAATATATCATTGTTCCTTCAGGGTCACTGGATCAAAATCCTGGAACTCTCTCCCTAAAGGCAAAGTGGATATACCTACACTAAATGGACTATAGTGGTTCAAGAAGGCAGCTCATTACTCCTTCTTCAGGGTAACTAAGGATGTGCAATAAAAGCTGGCCCAACTAGCAACACCCACTTCCCATGAATTAGTTTTTCAAAAATGCACATGAGTGGCTTTGGATGCAGGTGCTACTCTGGACACTGATTCATTGGCATTGTTACAGGTAAAATGAGTGCAGATACAGTCATATTGTGGTTAACTTATGCATTTCCAACAGTAGTCAATTAAGAAAATAAATGATTGGATAACTCACTTTTCCAACACCCAGCAACTAACAAACATGCTAAAGAATTTCACCACTGAAACATATCATTCAATCCAACGAATCTGAGCTGGTGTTTATAATCCACATGAGTGCTACTTCTAGTGAAATAAAAATAGCAAATGCTGTTGAAACTCAGCAGATCTGGCAGCATCTGAAGAGAAAGAAATGGATAACCTTTCAACCCAATGACTGTTTCCTCTTCACAACTGAAGATTGGTGGGAAAGTATATTACTTTTATTGCACTCTGTTTTGTGAAAACAGTCTTTGTCTAATCTTCTGATTTGTATAAACATGTCTACCAAAGGTGATATTAACAGGGAAATGAAGTTACATCAAAAATATGCAATTTGTTTGAAGCATTAATTTTGAAAGCTTGTAAGGTGTAAGACAAAAGTAAAACTATTCCACAGAGGCTGGTATCCCATTCCCAAGTCACCATTTATCTATAGTATCCGACACTGTTCCCTCAGAGACAGCTGTCAGAGTGAACTGAACTTCTGACACTCCTGCTTGTTTCTGTCAGCCAGGGCTCCGTGATTGGACCAGATTCACAGCCCCAGTCAGGGAACTCATATTCTATGAGGTCCACCTGGCTGACCACGTTACAGTCACTACATCCCTCGCCTTCTAACTGCAGGGATGTAGCTTCTCCTGGGTCATTTTCTGGTCCAGTTCCTCCAACTGAGCCACAGATACAGGTGGCATATATCACCTCTTGCACCCAGAATGTCTTAGAAGAAATTCACCCTCTCTTCTTCAGGTGGTAAAGGCACTGAGACTGTAATATCCACTGTGTCCATTTTAGATGCCAAGGTTTCTTTGATGCTAGATGGAGGGCAAGAACCCATGGGTTCTGACAACCTTTCCAGCTGTTCTGAGGGAATGGGTATGTTTTGCTCCTGCCCCGTTTGCTGGTTTGCAGCTTTAATTTGGTCCACGTACTTGTCAAACCTTGGTACACCACGGCACTCTTTTACTGTCTCAAATCTGCATACTGACAGCAAATACAATGGCTTGCTGGCCTGGATCCTGAAGGAGGTGTTAACTGTTTGGCCAAGGCTTGGCTTTCTTTTGGAATTTTGCTATGGGCTGACCAAGAGTCCCTCTGTTCAGGATATGTCCTGAATGAGGCTATGCAATTGCTTCACTCAAGTGGTATCCCCCAAATTTATTTGGTCTGGCAAGGGTGTCCACTTCCATTGGCATACCCTGTAACTCATAGGGTCCCTAGCTGCATTTTCTAATGACAAAGCTAGTTGAAATCCAGTTGGGCTTCAGCTACTGGGTGTTTTTGCACAGTTACATAATTAATCCCATGTTCCAAACGGTCTCTCAGCCTCTCATCAAACGTTAAACCAAAATCACATGCCTCTGCCAGTCGTCTTAACCTAGTCAAACATCCCAACTCAGATTCCCTTAGTTCTCGAACTGCTGAGAAAAACTGATCACATTTCAGGATTAGAAGAGGCTTGGGGTGATAATATTCCTCAACCAAATCCATTGACTCTTGAAAGGTTTTAGTATTTGGTCCCTCAGGAAAAGTCAGCTGAGGGTCCACAAGTTGTCAGGAGAATTACTTGTTGCTTTTCATCTGCCCCAATGTCATTTGCCCAGATAAAATATCAAATTCTTTCCAAATACTAGGCCCAGTCCTCAACAGCAGGATCGAATGAGTCAAACTTTCCAAAAAATGGTTAGTATTGTTGCCTCACAGTACCAGGCTGAATTCCACCTTCAGGCGACTGTCTCTGTGGAGTTCGCACGTTCTCCCTGTGTCTGTGTGGCTTTCCTTCGGGTGCTCTGATTTCCTCCCACAATCCCAAAATGTGCAGATTAGGTGGATTGTCCATGCTAACTTGCCCATAGTTCTGGGGATGTGTAGATAATATAGGTTATCTGTAGGATATGGAGGGATAGAGGGATAGGGTAGGAGCATGGATCTGGGTGGATGCTCCTCAGAGGATTGGTATGGACTCGATGGGCCAAATGGCCTACTTCTAGCGTGTAGGGATTTTATGGTAACAGCATGATGCCAGAAACCTCACCCCAAACTCAAAGATGACTGTTGCAATTGCATTTTTAGGAGCATTTTTTTCCCTCTTGTCACTGCTGAAATAACTGCACAGAGGCCAATATCCTATCACCCTTCGTGCACATGTACATAGTATTTGACACTAGTCCAGCTTCCTCAAAACCAGCTTTCAGAGTGAACTGAACCTCTGATAATCCTGTTTATATCTGTCAACCAAGGTTCCCTGATTGGGGCTGTTAACCTAGTCCAATCAGGGAAGTCATATTCTATGAGGTCCACCTGGCTAGCCTCATTACAATATCTTGCAGTTTGTTTGTCACAGAATAATGCCAGTGCAGTCATATAAAAGTAGTGTTACTGCAAATGCTGGAAATCTGAAACAAACACAGAAAATGCTGGAGAAAGTCAACAAGTCTAACAGCATCTGTGGAGAGAGAAACAGAGTTATTGTTTCGATCTAACATTACTCTGTGATTCACAGAGAAATGGATTTGTGATCTTCAGAGTGATACTTGACTCAAAACATTGACTTTGTTTCCTTCTCCACAAATGCTACCAGACTTGCTGAGTTTCTCCAGCATTTTCTGTGTTTGAACACAGATATACCGATTTAAAGAAAGGAGCAAATATTTAATCTGCCAGTGATGCACTTTGTTCCTCACCAGTTCCCTATTGCGACATGGTATCCATTAACCAGTAACTATCAACTTTCATGGAACATTTCATTATTTCTAACTGTATAAATCTCAAGTATTGTTCCTAAATATCCAACCAATATTTGTGATTCAAAATATATCCATGGGTTCTTAATCAACTGCTTTATCTGACATCAAAACTTGCCCTTTGTCTTTTTAGAGATACGAGCATTCATTCAGTTTAGCAGCAGAGTTAATACCAAAAAAAACTATATCTTTTGTTTGTATACCCAAACTCTGTGAGGAAATGTTACAATCAATCACAAGTTGGCATCCTGCCAGCAATGATGTCATCATTTCAATGTTTTGCATGAAGGCGCAATGCCAGTCTTGATGAAAGATTTGGTATTACAGGCTGGATTTCTCCGCCAAACTTTCACATTCACCACTTGTTCAGAATACTTTATCTGAAGAATATATTTTTATATGCAAACTTTAAACACCAATACTTAAAAAATAATTGAATTCTGAAGTTTATGCGATGCTTAGAAAATTATAGAACAGTGGCCTGGGATAGTGTTTTTTTTTCAGAAATAATATTGGCTGCCTATTTTTCATAATGGACATATGAAGCTGCTTATAAATCAGTAAATTATTCCACAAACATCAAATGATATCTGTGCTCTACAGCTGAGCAGGTGAATTATTGCTTCTAATTTTAAAATGTGAGAATATCAAAACAGAAACATCACCGTTATCTGTAGTTTTAGATATTTCACGGGTAGAAGATAGTAGCTGATGGATGTGCAGTTCTTCCATCCAGGAGAACAAACAATATTTGTCTCTGAGCGTTTATAGTATCATGTTCACTGGAGGTCCCACTGGAACAGCTCAAGACTGACTTCTCTTTTAGTTTCTCCTCCTTTAGGGAATGTACAGTCTCTGCCAGCCTTCACCCACATGACACAGTCAGATGTGGAATCATTTCACTGTTGGGAATAATGAAAATTAATCTTGAGCAATGGGCTCTCAAGCACCCAGCCACTGACACAGCCCAACAGCCACAAAATAAAACAAAAATACTAACCCAATAACAGAGTGAATCACTGAGTGAAACAGGAGTAGGCCATTCAGCCCTTAAGGCTATTTTGTAACTCAAATGCATTTGCTCAACCTTGTTCCATATTATTTAATATCCATTACCTAATAAAAATCTATCAGTCTCAGTCTTAACATTTTAAGCAATCCAGTCTTATGTGAGGAGTGAGTTTTCACATTTTTTTTATCCTTAATGGGAAAACGTGTTTCCTATTTCATCTGAAATGGTCTGATCTAATTTTAAGGTCGTGACTCTTTTTCTGAATTTACCCATGATTACTTCTGTGTAAATACTTCAGCAAATCATTTGAAATACTTCAAATATATCATTGCTCCACCTTCCAAACTCAAGGGAATACAGGACGAGTTTATACAAACTGACAACCACCCTGCAGCTGTGCCAAAAGAAAATTTGGAAAGTCGAGGTCATAGTCCATAGAGGGAACAGCTTTCATAATCTCCACTTCAAAAACAACATAATTGCTTCAAGCAACTAATCAAAAGACGTGTCTTCCAATTCATGTTGAAATCTTGATGTTAAAGACAACATGATTTGAACAATGACATTCCAGATATCTTTCTGTGCTTTATGTTATTTCCTGCATGTAGCCATAACCTGTGATGCATTCTAAGGTGATTTTGTTTCCCACCTTCTGTAATTGCACCTGCTTCAGCTAACAGGCCCTGACCCCCAAGGCAAGGAGGTGACCAGTTTCTCAATCTTAAACTTATGCCATGATGCTTTGTTTTAATCTTGTCATACAATGTTGTACAAGAGTATCTCAAGCTACAAGCAGAAAATGCCAGCTAACACTTAGCATTTGGAGACATTCAACATTTCAGGTCTGGTACCTCATAAAAGATTGCTTCTCCTTTCTTCCCTTTCTGCCCAGCAATTGAAGTCGAAAATTCAGCACAAGAACAGGTCACAAACCTAAACTCACATCTACCAGCTGAGTGACCAAATACAATGGTGGATTCAATGTAGTAGCACATTAATGGAGTTATGTGGAGAATGTTGTAACACATTGAAATTGCACCAGAATTCCACATTAGTGATGTCACAATAGAAATTCAAATGATTGGTAGGGAGGACAAATCTGTCAAAATCTGGAATCAAAATGAAATAAAATGTGTCAGCAGACAGGACTGTCTCTTACTGTATTCCTGTTTCCTCACTCACTGAGAGTCTCATGCGCTGTCTTCACATTGTTGAGAAATGGATTCAGACAGTATCAATGTGACAGGTCGGCTCAGAGCATACATTCCTAATCTGATTCCAGGCGCATGTTATTAACAAGAAAAGTGAAGGGGTGTGACAACATACATTTGTATGAATACAAATTTTAATCCAGTCCAAAACCATGAGTTAAGAGTATATACATTGTGTCAGTGCTTGGAATAATTTTATCAACTTCAGTATTTGCATTGTTAGATGAAGCCTAACTTTTCTACTAAGCTTTCTCAACATTAAATATTTAAAGGAAAAAAAATTACAGGACAATGAAACAGAATGTAAGAATGGTATTACTTGGATAGGGCTCATGCCTGAAATGTCGATTCTCCTGCCCCTTGGATGCTGCCTGACCTGCTGCGCTTTTCCAGCAACACATTTTCAGCTATTACTTGGATAGCCCTACCAAAAAGGCATTGCCATAGGCAAGATGGACTGAATGGCCTCCTTCTACTCTGTATCATTCTCCTATTCTATGCAGCCTGGAAGGGCAAGAGGCTCTGAGCACTTATTGAAATCTACAAGTCCAGAAGACCTTACATAAGAAATAGGAGCAGGAATAGTCCATCTGGCCCCTCAAGCCTGCTCCACCATTCAATAAGATCATGGCTGATCTTTTTTGTGGACTCAGCACCATGTACCCACCCACGTTTAATTCTTTTACTGTTTCATTGTCCTGTAATTTTAAGAAAGCTGAGTAGAAAAGTTAGACTTCACCTAACAATGCAAATACTGAAGATAAAATTACTTTAAGCACTGACACTATGTGTATACACTTAACTCATGGTTTTGGACTTACCTTTGCTTTAAACACATTCAACAAGGTAGCCTCAACTGCTCCACTGAGCAGAGAATTCCACAGATTCACAACTGTTTGGGTGAAGAAGTTCTTCCTCAACTCAGTTCTAAATCTGCTCCCCTTATTTTGAGGGTATGCCCCCTAGTTCTAGTTTCACTTACAAATTCCCTGCTTCTGTGATATCTATTCCCTACACAATTTTATATGTTTCTATAAGATCCCTCCCATTATTCTAAATTCAAGTGAGTACATTCCCAGTCTACTCAATCTCTCCTCATAAGCCAACCCTCTCAATTCCGGAATCAACCGAGTGAACTACCTCTGCATCCAACACACCTCCCACCACCCCTCCCCCCAATGACTGTCCATCCTTTCTCAGGTAAGGAGACCAAAAACTGTACAGAGCATCTTGGTATCTGACCTCAGTGTGACCCAAATCAATGCACCATCCGAGTAAAATGTCCATTTGTATAGGTCAGCAGAAGGATCAGGGACTGATGAATGTTATATGGCTGAATGAAGGCAAGCCCAAAACAAAAATAAAGTATTGTTTGACAAGTCTAACCTGCTTTATTGAGGAATGGAGACACTTCACACATCAACCCTTATCTTTCTGAGACAGGGCAATTTATACCTGAGTTCCTGTTCAACTTCATTCCATGCGCATTTCTTAGAAATGACATTGATTGAAAGCTGGGATCCCACATCCTGCATTGTTCACATTCCCTTCTGCTTTTGTTGTTCAGTCGATTTCCTGAAGGTCACAAGCCAAGTCAGAGTGGGTAATGAGGAAATTCTTGCGATTGTGCCACAGCCAAATCACTGACAGCAGGGCAAACAAAACAAGGAACAATGTGCCATTCAGGCCACATCTCCGGGTGGGGCTGCCAGGACTCTCTGGTTGAACCTGCAATATCAGAGAAGCAGCCACTTCTCAGGAAGATTGCTGAGACGGTCTCGCTGCCTCAACGTCTGTGTTCGGGATTCCCACTTGGTCTTAAAACAGTCAGGGTTCCAAGTCTGCTGGAAGATACAAATCTCCTACATATGTGAAAATTAGCCGCCACACTCCCAATATTAGAGACACCTCAAAAATACACCTTGACTGTAGAGAACTTTGGGACTCCTCTTCAAGTTGTGAAGGCTACTACATAAATGTTCATTGTTCTCTTTATGTCATTTTTTTGTCTTCCCTCCTAGTTGCTACCTCCTACTCCCCCTGCTGATCAAAAAGACATTCGCATCTCACTGCGAGCATCATTCTGTTTCTTTGCAAAGCAATTCTTTTCTTTCTCATTTTAAATTCCTCAACCTGAACAAATCTTAAATTGACAGATAAGCCTTGATTTGCTGAACACAAATGCTTATGACAGGCTCGTTCTTATTATTCATCACCTTTTGCATTCCCATTACCTGAGATGGGAAATTCATGCGCAAATCTGCACGCTGTTCAGGAGCCCATATAATGTGAATTACTCCAATTCTGTAGCCACCAAGATTCCTTCAGTTGAGTTTTGGATTTCATTCCCACCTTTTGTGTGACAATAAATGAAAATAGAAATTGCTGGAGAAACTGAGCAGGTCTGGTAGCATCTGTGCAGAGAAAGGGTCAAAAAGTGTGGTGCTGGAAAAGCACAGCCAGTCAGGCAGCATCCGAGGAGCAGGAGAGTTGACGTTTTGAGCATAAGATCTTTGTCAGGAATGTGCGGGAGGTCCAAGGGGCTGAGAGATAAATAGGAGTAGTTTGGTGCTGGGAGAAGGTATCTGGGAATGGGATTGTAGATGATAGAGGGGGTGATGGTGATAGGTCAGAGTGGAGGGTGGAGCAGATAGGTGGGAAGGAGGATGGACAGGTAGGACAGTTCAAGAGGGCAGTGCCAAGTTGGAGGGTTGGATCTGCGCATTAGGTGGGGGAGGGGAAATGAGGAATTTGGTAAAATTGACATTGATGCCTTGTGGTTGGAAGGTGCCAAGGCTGAAGATGAGGTGTTCTTCCTTCAGGCATGGGGTGGCTAGAATCTGACGGTGGAGGAGGCCCATGACTTGCATGTCCTTGGCATAGGAGTGGAAGTTGAAGTGTTCAGCCACAGGATTGGTGGGGTTGTTGAGTGTGTGTCCCAGAGATGTTCTCTGAAATATTCTGCAAGTTAGCAAAGTTACCTTTTGGTGTCTAGTAACCCTTTTTCTGAAGTTTCTCCAGCAATTTCTGTGTTTGTTTTAGAACTACACCACACTTTAGTCAGAGAAGAACATAAGGACATGAGAAATTGAAGCAAACATCCCCTGGAGCCTGCTCTTTCATTCACTGACTTTCCACTTTAACTTTCCCACTTTGGCTCCAAATCCTGAACTCTTTATTGTTCATGTACTTATCCACCTCCATCTTGAATAAACTCAATGACATGGCCGTCTGGGCATAGAATTACAAAAAAAAACCTTTTTGTGAGATGTTTCTTCACCTCAGTTACAAATCCCTTATCCTGAGATTGTTGTAATTGTTCATGAGATATGGGCATATCTGAGTAGGGCAGCATTTATTGCCCATCTTTATTGCCCTGGAGAGGTTGGTGATGAGCCATCATCTTGAATTGCTGCAGCCTTTGGACTGCAGAGGCACCCAGAGTGCTGGTTGGGAGTGAAATAACAGTACAGAGGCCACCCCATCACCAAGTCACCCACTACTTACATGTGCATAGTAATTGACACTTGTCTTGCTTCCCCAGAGCCAGCTCTCAGAGTGATAAGGATGTCTGATAGTCCTGTTATAGAGGAACCGTGATTATCTGGCAGTTGAATAAATGAATTTTGGATTATCCAAACAAGATCACATGGTCCCGATGCTTGGCTAACTGTTACCTGGCTTGATTATCCGGTATTTGATGAACCAAATGAAATACTCCCTATCTGTGCTCTTCGAATAGTTGAGGTTCCTCAATATATCTGACAGCCAGGACTCCCTGATTGGACAAAATTACAGCCCCAATCAGGGAACTCATATTTTATGAAATTCATCTGGCTGACGTCATTACAATCACTATATCCCTCCCTCTTTGAGTCCGAGAACATGGGCCTGTTCTATTTCTAGTAGTCTCTCTTGTGCTCCACTTCCTCTGACTCAGCCTAGGATACAGGTGGAAAAAGCTTACTGTCTGAGTGCATAATGGGTTGGTATGGTAACTGCTCTGCCCAGCACTCTAAGATACTACAGAATCTTGTGTACACAGCCCAGACCATCACGGAAGCCAACCTCCCATCAATGGACTCCATTTACATGTTTCATTGCTGCGGAAAGGCTGCCAGCATCATCAAAGGCCCCTCTCACCCGGTAATGCTCTCCTACAGCAGAAGAGACAGAAGCTTGAACACACACACACACACACACACACATACACACACCAGCAAGTTCAAGAACAGCGTCTTCCCTGTCGTTATTAGACTGATGAATGGACTCTCTAACTTCAAATAATGCTGATCTTGTTAATGTTGATCTTGCCGAGCACACATCCTGTGCAATGTAAACTGTATGCTTTACATTGTAAACTAAATGTTTTTTCACCCTATGATCTGTATGTCCTTGTTACTATGATCTGCCTGTACCACTCGCATACTAATCTTTTCAGTGTACTTAGATATGCATGACAATAAATCAAACCATTATCAAATCATCATCATCACATGCTCACAGCTTTTCTATCGTTGTCCCTGTGTTTGACAAATTAATTCTAAGCACGTCCAACCACTTTGAGTAGGTGTCCACAGTGTCTAAGAACATTGAGCCCATGAAAGGTCTGGCATAGTCAATGTGTAATATAGTCCAAGGTTTACCTGGCCATTCCTGTGAATGTGGGGGAGCAGTTGGTGATGAGCTTTACCCTTGTCGTACTCTGGGCACTGTCGAAAAGTATGGCACTGGAAAAGCACAGTAGGTCAGGTAGCATCCGAGGAGCAGGAGAATCAATGTTTCAGGCATACCCCATTCATCAGGAATGGACACTGCCCCACCAATGTAGCTATGTCTGCATCCAAACCTCACCAGCAGGCATAATGTCTCACCAACATCTTCATTTTACACACTCTTGGATGACCCTGGTAGAATTCAGCCCGTATCTCATGGTAACCTTTGCTCACAATAATAAAATGCCATCCTCAATAGTGACCAGTTATCGCCAGGTCCAAAAGGTTTCAGTTCTGTTTGTGATTGCCCTTTTGTTTCACCCATCACCACCATCTGTTTTAGTTTTGCCAAAACTAGATCTTGTTGCATCCACAGTGTGGTATTGTAAGCAGTGACTGGAAGGGTATCCAGAAAGTTTAAAATCAGAATGGACTCTTCCAGAGGCGGCACCACTGGTGGTGTATCTGCCAGTGGGAAGGCAGCCTAGGGCATCTGCAATTGTGGCTTGGCTTCCCATACAGTGTTCCAATTTACAACTGCATGCACTTAGAACAAGAGTCCACAGCTGAATATGACCTGAAATTGTGGGTGGCACGCCTTGTCCTCTTTAATTAGCCATAGCAGGAGTCTGTGGTCTTTTACTTTGACAAATTCGTGTCCATACAGATCATAGAAGATCATAGAATCCCTACAGTATCAGTGGAACTTTCTCACACTTAAGATGACCACCAACCTTCCTTCTCTATCTGGGCGTATTTGTGCTCTACATCAGCCAAAGTCCGGGAAGCAAGCACAATTGAGTGCTCCTCTCCATTGGGCCATCTATGAGTCAACACTACCCTGACACTGTATGGAGAAAGTGAGGACTGCAGATGCTGGAGATCAGAGTCGAAATGTGTGGTACTGGAAAAGCATAGCACGTTAAGCAGCATCCGAGGAGTAGGAGAGTCAACGTTTCGGGCATAAGCCCTTCATCAGGAATTGGGAGTGAGGGTGTGTGGGGGAAAAGGGTGGAGAGATAAACAAGAGGGTGGGAGGGTAGGAGGAAAGTAGCTGGGAAGATAATAGGTGGATGCAGGTGGGGGGGTGATTGTGGTAGATCGGTGGGGAGGGTGGATGGGATAGATGGGAAGGAAGATGGACTGGTAGGACAGGTCAAGAAGGTAGTGCTGAGTTGGAGGGTTGGATCTGGGATGGGGGGGTGGAGGGGAGATTTGGAAACGAGTGTTGATGTTGATGCCATGTGGTTGAAGGGTTCCAAAGTGGAAGATGAGGCATTCTTCCTTTAGTCGTCGGCTTGGATTTGGTGGTGGAGGAGGCCCAGGACTTGCATGTCATGGGTGGAGTGGGAGGCGGAGTTGAAGTAGTCAACCATAGGGTGGTGGGGTTGTTTGGTGCGTGTGTCCCAGAGATGTTCCCTGAAACATTCCGTGAGTTGGTGTCCTGCCTCCTCAATGCAGAGGAGACCACATCGAGAGCAGGGTAGATATAAGTGCAGGAAAATCTCTGCTGGATGTGAAAAGATCCTTTGGGGCCCTGGACGGAAGTGACGGGGGAGGTGTGGGAGCAAGTTTAACACCTCTTGAAAGGGGAGAGATCGCACGTCAGTACTAGATCTTGCTTAGAGTCATAGAGATGTACAGCACAGAATCAGACCCTTCGGTCCAACTCATCCATACCTTAAATTAATCGGGTCCCATTCGCCAGCATTTGGTCCATATCCCTCTAAACCCTTCCTATTCCTGTACCCATCCAGATGCCTTTTAAATGTTGTAATTGTAGCAGCCTCCACCACTTCCTCTGGCAGCTCATTCCATACACACACCATCCTCTACATTAAAAGTTGTCCTTTAGGTCCCTTTTAAATTTTTCCACTCTCACCTTAAACCTATGCCCTCTAGTTCTGGACTCCCCCACCTCAGGAAAAATACCTTGTCTATTTACCCCTATCCATGCCCCTCATGATTTTATTAGCTGGGCCAATTCAGCCTCTCCCTATTGTCAAAACCTGCAAACCTGGCAACATTCTTGTACATCTTTTCTGAACCCTTTCATGTTTCACAACATCCTTCCTGCAGGAGGGAAACAAGAATTGTACACAATATTCAAAAAATGGCCTAACCAATGTCCTGTACAGCCATAACATGACCTCCTAACTCCTATAGTCTGACAAATAAAGGAAAGCATACTAAAGGCCTTCTTCACTATCCTATCTAGAATAGGACTCTGCTTTCAAGGAACTATGAACCTGCACTCCAAGGTTTCTTTGTTCAGCAACACTCCCTAGGACTTTACCATTAAGTGTACACGTCCTGCCCTGATTTGCCTTTCTAAAATGCAGCACCTTGCATTTACCTAAATTAAACTCCATCTGCTACTCCTTGGCGCATTGGCCCATCTGATTAAAATCCTGTTGGAATCTGAGGTAACTTTCTTCGCTTTCCACTCACCACCAATTTTGATGTCATCTGCAAATTTACTAACTATACCTCCTATGGTCACATCCAAATCATTTTTATAAATAATGAAAAGCAGTGGACCCACCATCAATCCTTGCGGCACTCCACTGGTCACAGGCCTGTAGTCTGAAAAGCAACCCTCCACCACCACCCTCTGTCTTCTACCTTTGAGCCAGTTCTGTATCCAAATGGCTAGTTCTCCCTGTATTCCATGTGATCTAACCTTACTAACCAGTCTACCAAGAAGAACCTTGTCGAACGCCTTACTGAAGTCCATATAGGTCACATCCACCGCTCTGCCCTCATCAATCCTCTTTGTTACTTCTTCAAAAAAATCAAGTTCATGAGTTTGGGACTATAGTTTGCCAACACCCTTGACCACAATAACTGCTTCTTCACTTCCTTAAAGTCTACGTTTTGGTTACAAGACCATTTCCAAGGCTGACCATTTTATGTATGAACTTTCTATAATAATTTACCAATCCAAGGAAAGACCTAAGTTCCAGAATTGGGAGCAGGGCACCTTTGATCACCCTCACTTTATCTGCCAATGTGTGCAACCTTGTCTTGTCCATACTGTAGCCCAAGTAGGTCACGTGGTGCCTGGAACACACATTTTTCCCTGCTAAGGCATACGCTTGCCTTGGAGAAAAGTCTAACGACTATGTCCAAGTTCTCTAAGTGCTCTTTATTGTTCGTCCCTGTTATTAGCATGTCATCTGGATAAGTGGCAACCTGGGGTAGACATTGTGAAATGTTCTCCATCGTCTGCTGAAAAATGGCATAGGCTGATGATATCCCAAATGGCAGTGTCACATATTAGTACAAACTCTTATGGGTATTAAGTGTAGCCTACCTCTGGAAATCCTCATCTAAACGCAATTGCAAGTAAACATGGCTTGTGTCCATCTTTGTGAAAGACGACCCCACCAGCTTTGCCTATAAGTCCTCTATATGAGGGATTGGGTATTTATCCAGTGGCTAGAACCTGTTTAAAATCCCCACAAAAGCAAACTGACCCACTAGGCCTCACAATCAGAATGACCAGTGGTGCCCATTCCACAAACTACACTGTTTGATCATTTGTTTGCTTTCCAGCCCTCTGATTTCTGCCTCTACTTTTGCCCGTGAGGCAAATGGTGCTGGATAGGCCTTGCAGAACCACATAATTGTTTCCTAGTCAACATGCAAGGTGTCCTTGGTTCTTATGATAGCCCCTAGACTTTCCTGAAAAATGTTCAGGTATTTAAGTAGGACTTCACTTGGGCAGCCATTTTCTAATCAAAAAGTATTGAGGCAATCTAGGTGTATCTTTGTTAACCAATTTAGCTCCATTGGGTTTGGGCCTGAGCCTTTTACTATAATCAATGGTAACTGATCCAGCTGTTTCCCATAAGAGACTGGAACCGAAGTTGTATCCTTAATCTGTAAACATTCCCCAGTATAGGTTCTCAGTTGAGCTGAGGTTTTACGCAAAAGATTTGGAGTCCAGAGTGAGTTTTCTCTCAGAGATGGTGGGAGAGGATCATGACTATATAAATCATTGAACATGTTGAGCATCGGGCCTGACAAAATGTTTATAAATTCCTTGTAGAATTTGCTGGGAAGTGCATCAGGACCAAGCGCCTTTACACTCTGAACCTGCTTCACAGCCTCCTGCACCTCTTGCTCTGATAAGGGGGCAATGAGAAAAAACGTTTATTCAGGGGTCACGTATGGGAGCTCCAGATCCTTGAGAAAGGACTCCATCTTGGCCCACCCCTCCTCACAACACTAATATAACTTAGAGTAAAATCTTTGGAATGCCACATTAGTCTTTTTGGAATCACATATTAGGTTCCTAGACCCTTCCCTATTTGGCATAATGGCTTGAGGGGTGCTCCTTTTCCTGGCAAGATATGCTAGGTACTTGTCTGGCTTGTCACCATGCTCATATAATCTTTGCTTTGCAAAAGTAAGCTCCTTCTTTGCTGTCTGTGTGAGCACAAAATTCAATGCAGACCACAGTGCCGTAATCCTCTGCAACTTGACCAATGAGAGCCTGTCAACTGTTCTTGGCTGCCTTCAACTGTGCTTCAAGGAGACGTTGCTGCTCACCCTTCTGCCACTTCCTACTGACAGTGTAAGAAATAACTAACCCCCTGGCAGGGGCTTTGGCAGTTTCCCAAAGGAAGGACAGGCTACTAACCGAGCCTGAGTTAACGTCTAGGAACACCTGAAATTCCCTTGAGAAGTACTACATAAACTTATTATCCTTGAGGATAAAGGGATCCATTCACCAGTGCCTCGAACCCAGTGTAATGTCCTTAATCTTAACCGACAGGTACTTTGGAGCGTGATCAGAGATGATAATATTATCAACTGTCCAAGATGCCACCAAGTGCAGGGTTGCCACAGGGGTCAGAAAAAATCAATCTTGGTGTGACACCTGTGTGGATTAAAAAAAACATAAAATCCCTGCCTGTCGGGTGGAGAGGCCTCCAGACATCCACCAACCCTAACTCCACACACAGATCCACTAATTGTTTAGTTTGTACAGAGGGTATCGGGGGATCTTTGAGCAACCTGTCTACTGTGGTATCTGTGAGACAATTAAATGATATGCTGGGACTCAAGACTGATTAATTTAGAGAAAGCATCTACCAGAAATTTGAGGAGATGGGCCGGAGAGTAATAAATATTTAAAAGACCATATTCTTCCCCATTTATCAGGGATTTGAGAATTACAAAACCTTCTATGTGTGTCTTTAACACATGCCAGTAACTATAAGGGAGATTCCTCCTTATCAATATAGCCACTCCCCTACTTCTGGTATTAAAAGATGAAAAGTAAACCCAATCAAAGCCATTCTGCTGTAGTTTCAAATGCTCCCTATCATCCAAGTGTGTCTCCTGTAATAAAGCAAGATCCACCTTCTCCTTTCTAAGGTTCAAAAGTACCTTCTTCCTCTTAATTGGTGAGTGACTCTGCTTGATGTTCCAGGTACACCATTTAATCAAGTCATTAGCCATAACTTTCTGAAGTAACATTTTAGATTTGAGTAAGGAGGAACTCAAACCACAAATCGCAGAGCCTTAGTGTTGCAAGATCCATCAAACATAAAAACAACGTAGACTACAGTTAACAAACCTACAAAGCTATGAAAGATTACATACAGCAAAAAAAACCAAACCAACATATAAAGCGCCAACGGCACCGAATAGGGGAACTCACCCCTGCCCAAAGGGGGGCAACTACACATCCCAAATTCTAACTTCCCATCCCGCTGCCAATACTGCAGGTCAGGCATTTAAATACCTGAACCAGGCATAAACTGCCCATGTAGGCATCTAGCCATCCCAACCATTTTCCCTCCTCCTAGCTAGAGCTGTACTGCAAACACAAGCAGAAAAGAAAGAAGATACACCATGGAATGGCAATGTGAATAAAGAAATTTTGGAATAAAAAGGGTAAGTAGCCCATCCATCCTTTGGTATAACTTAACTTGGAAATTGAAAGTACACATCTCAACCGCCGCCAAACATAGTTTAGACCAGATTATTACCAATAAGAAAGATGGGAAAAGAAAGCCCTGACTGGACTTCCTCTTTTTTATTAAAAGAAAAGACAAAGACATACCCAAACAACACTACTATTAGTACATATTAAATTGTTCAGATTAATTTAATTTGACCACAAAATCTCTTGCCTTCTCCAATGTGTCAAAGAGATGCACAGATTCATCTAAGGTGAAACGAAGCACCGCCGGATACCTCAGAAAGTACTGAATACCAAGCTCCCTCAGTCTTCACTTGACACCGTCGTAAGATTTTCTTTTCTGAATCACCGCTACTGAGAAGTCTTGGAAGAACATGATCTTAGACCCCTCATAAATTAGGGCCTTCAGATCTTTCCCCTGGAATCTGGAAGCATCCATGATTCTGTTCTTATCCCTATAGTAATGGAACTGCACCAGGAGAGGACGAGAACATTGACCCAAGCCTGATCTCCGCGCCGTGACCCGGTGAGCCCTCTTGATCTTCAAACCTCTCATTCCAGTCTCCAAGTTAAGGAATTTCGGCAACCAGTCCTCAATAAATTCCGTCAGCCACTCACCTTCCTTACCCTCCAGCAGAACCACGATCTGAACATTTTTTCTCCTTCCCCTGTACTCGAGGTCATCAACTTGGTCAAGCAAATTACGGACCTGCGTCTCCAGGGCTTGGATCCTATCCTTGGAGGAACCAGTTTCAGCTTCCACAACTATGACTCTGTGTTCTACCTCATCCGTTCTTTTCTCCAGGACTCCCAGCTGCTGTTCATGTTTCTGCAGCATGATAGATATCAGGGCCAGCTTCTCTTCTACCTGCTTACCCAACATCTCGCAAGATTTAGTGAGCTCCTTCACCAGGGCCTGGTAAGAAGTTGAGTCTGAGGATCCTGCAGGCTGGGCCATGGGCCTGGCCTCAGACGCTCCTTCTTCCTTCTTCAGCATCGCTGGACAGCGAAAACCAAGCTAAGTTGATTTTTAACAGTTTCCTGGGACTCCACAACCTTTCCAGAGTCCCAGGATATTGTGGTGGTCCTGCTTGCGTTGCGGTGTGGAGCTCTGCAAAGCAATCTTCCTAGATCACTGCCATCTTGGATCACCCTAAATAGGGTGGTTAAAAAGGTGTTTGGTACACTTGCCGTTATTGCTCAGTCCTTTGAGTATACGAGTTGGGAAGTCATATTGAAGTTGTACAGAACTTTGGTGGGGCTTCTTCCTGAATAGTCTATCCAGTTCTAGTCATCCAGTTATAGGAATGATATTATTTGGATAAGTACCTTAATAGAAAAGGTTTGGAGGTTTATGGGCCAGGAGCATGTAGGTGGAACTAGTTTAGTTTGGGATTATGTTCAGCACGGACTGAAAGGACCAAAGGTGCTGTATAATTGTATGTATGACTCCAGATTCACAGCAATGTGGTTAACTCTTAACTGAGTAATTAGGAATAGATGATAACTGCTGGCCTGGCGCAAGTATCTCAAGTAGGGATCAGGGGTGCACAATCCAATGAAAGAACCCTGAATAATTTCTCCCCCACAAACCCAATGGGACCCAGTGGCCCAGAGGATGAGATGTTGACTCTGTATGGATATGTTGCTGAAGGTTTCAACAATGATTTCCCACCTCCAATCACAATATTTTTCCAATTTTCAATTCTTAAATAAATCAGAGGCAGAATGTTCAATGAAAATGAAAAACAATGCTTTCTAATGCCTCATACATTTTCCAGTAATGTTCAGGAAATAGATCTGTAACTCCTGGAGGATTCATGACAATCCAGGTAAATGGATATTGGAAAGCCATCCAACAACATTCTATACTTTCACCAACAATTGTGTCAGAAAACTAGGTGTGTATAAAATTCCCCAGAATGAGTGAGGGGCTGTGAGAGTGGGAAGAGAGAGGCCAGGGCTGACTAGTGAGAAAATTCATTCCAAAGTGGCCTCAAGGGAAAACCTGCTTGACCCCCTGGGGTTGGTGGCAAAGCAGGGTGCGGTGGAGAGAGAGCTTATGTTGACAGGAAATATTGGACCTTGAGACAAGAAATGATAAGTAGTGAGTGAGAATGAGAATGAAAATGAAACACTGGAACAAAATACAAGGCACTTGCTTGAAAGGCAAATGTTAAAAAAACACAAAATAATCTTCAACTTATTCTAAGAAGGGAGGTTAAAAACCAGTAACTGATTAGCTCTCAACAGCCATGTTAAATGGATTTCCTTTGTTTACACTGAGTAAAGTTATTACTACATTCCTTCCACATCCTCTTACTATTTAATAACAGATGATCAAGTGATAACTGCAACATTGGCTTTGGGCCACTAGGAGGGGCAAAACCAAACTAATTATGATATCTAGTCTGCACTGAAATATCTTTATGAAACTGAAGTCTCACTATAATGGATTAACTACAAAGGGCCAGAACTTGCAGTAAAAATGGTGGTGATGCCATCAGAGCTTATTGTTACTGAAGACTAAATCAGAATACAGTCCAGGATCTGCACGTTCTGTTAAAAATGCAATGGTAGCACAATGATTACATAATCCAGAATCCTGGTCATTGATCCAGAGATTAAATTAAATTCCAACATAACAGCTCATTAATTTAATTAAAATAAATCCAGAATTTAAAAAGCCAGTATCAGTAATGGCGTCATAAACCTAGTAATCATATTCTTACCCAGTCTAGCCCATATGTAACTCCAGGTGCTAAGCAGAATGATTAACTCTTAAATGCTTTATAAAATCATAGAGTTGTCCAGGAAGCAGTTTAACATCATCTTCTCAAGGGCAATACTACGGCTGTTGCTGGCAAGGTAAAGGAATTAAATCAAAAAGTAGAAATCAGGAAGTTGCTGTGTGAGTTGCCCTGTTCATACACAATGTTGATGACACTGTGACCTCCAGCATCCAAATACATAGTGAGACATGAATTTGAAATGGATACCCATGAAACCTGCCAGGAGGAGGGCTGATGCATTCAAATCTAACCGAATTTTTATTAAGTTAAAAATCACACAACACCAGGTTATAGTCCAACAGGTCTAATTGGAAGCACACTGGCTTTCGGAGCGTCGCTGCTTCATCAGGTGATAGTGGAGGGCTCAATCCTAACACACAGAATTTATAGCAAAAAACTGTAACTGAAATTATACATTGAAAAATTGATTGTCTGTTAAGTCTTTCATCTGTTTGAATACCATGATAGTTTCACTTCTTTCATGTGTAAATCACAAAACCTTTTTTTAAAAAGTTGCATTCTCCAGTTAGCTGTTAACAATGGTGATAGCTAGACAATATGTTGAAGGTTCTGGATTAGTGGTGCTGGAAGAGCTCAGCAGTTCAGGCAGCATCCAAGGAGCAGCGAAATCGACGTTTTGGGCAAAAGCCCTTCATCAGGAACAAAGGCAGAGAGCCTGAAGCGTGGAGAGATAAGCTAGAGGAGGGTGGGGGTGGGGAGAAAGTAGCATGCAGTACAATAGGTGAGTGGGGGAGGGGATGGTGATAGGTCAGGGAGGAGAGGGTGGAGTGGATAGATGGAAAAGGAGATAGGCAGGTAGGACAAGTCCGGACAAGTCATGGGGACAGTGCTGAGCTGGAAGTTTGGAACTAGGGTGAGGTGGGGGAAGGGAAAATGAAGAAACTGTTGAAGTCCACATTGACGCCCTGGGGTTGAAGTGTTCCGAGGCGGAAAATGAGGCGTTCTTCCTCCAGGCGTCTGGTGGTGAGGGAGCGCTGGTGAAGGAGGCCCAGGACCTCCATGTCCTCGGCAGAGTGGGAGGGGGAGTTGAAATGTTGGGCCACGGGGCGGTGTGGTTGATTGGTGCGGGTGTCCCGGAGATGTTCCCTAAAGCGCTCTGCTAGGAGGCGCCCAGTCTCCCCAATGTAGAGGAGACTGCATCGGGAGCAACGGATACAATAAATGATATTAGTGGATATGCAGGTAAAACTTTGATGGATGTGGAAGGCTCCTTTAGGGCCTTGGATAGAGGTGAGGGACATTTGACCTTGGACCTTCGGGTGACCATCCTCCAAAGCGGACTTCGAGACAGGCAGCAGCGAAAAGTGGCCAAGCAGAGGCTGATAGCTAAGTTCGGTACCCATAGGGAGGGCCTCAACCGGGACCTTGGGTTCATGTCACATTACAGGTGACCACCATAGCACTATACACACACACACTCCTACACACACACACACTGGCACTCTTATACACATGGACACACACATACACAGACGTGCACACGGACAAAGACCCAGATGCACACATATATTTTGTAGGGTGAATTTGTACTTGCAGGGTCACATTGTACTTTGCTCAAAACTGCATGCATTCATGTAGAAGTCTGAGCTCAAAAACTGCATGAATTCATGTAAAACTCCGTTATCTCGCTTTTTAGATTAGAATCGATCTAAACATCATGGCATAGACAGAGAACACAGGGGGCTAACTCCTTCAACATATTGTCTAGCTATCACCATTGTTAACAGCTAACCTGAGAATGCAACTTTTTAAAAAAAGGTTTTGTGATTTACACATGAAAGAAGTGAAACTATCATGGAATTCAAACAGATGGAAGACTTAACAGAAAATCAATTTTTCAATGTATGATTTCAGTTACATCACACTGTAAATTTTTGCTATAAATTCTGTGTTAGGATTGAGCCCTCCACTATCACCTGATGAAGCAGCGACGCTCCAAAGCTAGTGTGCTTCCAATTAGACCTGTTGGACTATAACCTGGTGTTGTGTGATTTTTAACTTTGTACACTCCAGTCCAACACCGGCATGTCCAAATCATGAATTTTTATTGTCATGGTATGTCTTAATTATTATGAATCGAACTCTCCGGCACTGAAAGTTTAATTTTTCAGGTATCGTCTGGAGTCTCATTACTTCAAATTTTAATTATTGGAAATTTAATGTCTTTTAAAATCTCATTTAAAATCCTTCAAAATAGAGCAGTGGGGCCCACTTGAGGAGGACCTCTGTTTAACATCACATTTTATACCCGCACTGTGCAAAATTTCCTCAGTACACTATAAGCGTCAGGGAAATAAAAGTTGTATATATCTTGATGACAAGGATTGGGAGGATTGGGTGCGCAGGGGTTAGAGGAATAGGTGGAACCTGAGTCCAGAGAGAGAGAGGAACAATCACTTTCATCCTCTCTCTCTCTGTACTCCTTCTCCACATATCAGCTCACTCCTCACCTCCCCACCCCACCAAAACTCCTTATCAAGATAAATACCATTTTCTTCCAGATGCTTTCTGTTCCAAAGAAGGGTGGCTGGACTCAAAACATTAATTTTTTTCCCATTTCACAGATGCTGCCAGACCCGCTGAGTTTCTCCAGCAATTCCTGTTTTCATTTCAAATTTCCAGCACCTGCAGTTCTTTGTTTTAGTTTACTATAAGTATCGGCCCAAATTATGTGCTCACATATCTAGATGCAGCTAGACCTAAACCCATGACTTCATGACTCAAAAATGTGAATGTTAACTGAACCATACTGATACCATTTATCACAATGTGTCTACCGCCAGAATGTCTCACTTCACTGTTTCACCAGAAAGTAACTTATGCCAATTTTGTTGTACACCCTCTCACTGATTCAATGCATCACGTACTGTTACAGTGAGTACTGGGGGTTGAGTTTCCTCTCCACCAGTTGTTTTTATTCCTTCATTAAATCCAGAGCTTTTTCAACACAAACTCTATGTTCTCGTTTTGAGCTGGAGTGTGGCCCAAATGCAGGAGAAAATGAAACGCAAAATCCAACACTTCAATTACTGTAATGAATGCTGTTGGTTATTTCAGATCATATTTAGCTCTGCTGCTTCCCTTTGTTTAATGTAAAGTGGAGTGGTTGGAAGGTAGGATTATAGAATCTTTCCCCAGTTGCAGGATATTTGTAGTGTTAATTCATGCTTGGAGTATGAGTGCAACTGTTAAGGCTGCTTTTGCTATTCTTAAAAGAATGATATTGATGTTTCATCTTGAACCACTAGTGAAGATGCTCTCATAATGGTTCTAATAGCTTATTATGACCATAGCGTAGTTGAGTATAAACTACTGTGGTGTAGCCACAGGAGTGACACATAAAATGTCTCAGTTTGAGGAGAGATTAGATAGGCTGTGTTCCTTTTCTCTGGAGCAGAGGAGGTTGAGGGGATCAAATTGAGGTATACAAAATATTGAGAGGGATAAACAAAACAGATTGTGAGAATCTTTTTCCTCATGACTAATATGTCTAAGACCAGAGGCACAAGTTTAAAGGTGTGGGATAAGTGGTTTAGAGGAGATCTGAGGAAATTTCTTTTACCCAGAGGGTAGTAGAAATATGGAATGTGTTACCCGAGATGGTGGTCGAGACAGGTATGTTCACAATATTTAGGCAGCATCTGGATGAGCATTTAAAATGGCAAGGCACAGTTGGCTATGGACTAAGCCTAGGTAAATGGGACTAATGCCATTTGGTGTTTGTTAGTTGACATAGATTTGGGGGATGCTGAGGGAGGCATTTCTATGCTACATGACTCGATCTTCTGCTCCTCACATCATTTAATATGTAATTGGCCTCTTTCTCATGCAATCATGTGGTGTGAGAGGCAAAATGTCAGACATAGCTGGAACCTTTCAGGTACAAGACAATGGTGCCATTCTTAATGCCTAACATAGAACATAGAACAATACAGCACAGAACAGGCCCTTCGGCCCACGATGTTGTGCTGAACATTTGTCCTAGCTTAAGCACCCATCCATGTACCTATCCAATTGCCGCTTAAAGGTCGCCAATGATTCTGACTCTGCCACTCCCACAGGCAGCGCATTCCATGCCCCCAACACTCTCTGGGTAAAGAACCTACCCCTGACATCCCCCCTATACCTTCTACCCTTCACCTTAAATTTATGTTCCCTAACTGCACAGCAATTCAGATATCCAAGCCTCAAACTACTATCTTGTCTCTGATACTTCACACTGGCACAGCACACGAACTGCTCATGAATGACTAAACTTATTATTGTATGTAGCATCACCCCACAATAGCTTTCACTCACTTATTTGCCACAGCTACTAAGTCTTCCTGCTCTCTGGCTCGTTCACTTTATATATTAATGATCTGGATGAAGGGACTGGGGGCATTCTAGCGAAGTTCGCCGATGATATGAAGTTAGGTGGACAGGCAGTTAGTACTGAGGAGGTGGGGAGGCTGCAGAAAGATTTAGACAGTTTAGGAGCGTGGTCCAGGAAACGGCTGATGAAAGTCAACGTGAACAAGTGCGAGGTCTTGCACCTTGGAAAAAAGAATACAGATACAGACTATTTTTTAAACGGTGAGAAAATTCATAAAGCCAAAGTACAAAGGGATCTGGGAGTGCTAGTCCACGATTCTCTAAAGGTTAACTTGCAGGTTGAGTCCATGATTAAGAAAGCAAATGTAATGTTGTCATTTATCGCAAGAAGGTTGGAATATAAAAGCAGCGACGTGCTTCTGAGACTTTATAAAGCTCTGGTTAGGCCCCATTTAGAATACTGTGTCCACGTTTAGGCCACACATCTCAGGAGCGTGTCCAGCAGAGATTCACACAGATAATCCCTGGAATGGTAGGCCTAACATGTGATGATCGGTTGAGGATCCTGGGATTGTATTCATTAGAGTTTAGAAAGTTGAGGGGAGATCTAATAGAAACTTACAAGATAATGCATGGCTTCTAAAGGGTGGACGCTGGGAATTTGTTTCCGTTAGGTGGGGAGACTAGGACCTGTGGGCACAGCCCTAGAATTAGAGGGCATCAATTTAGAATGGAAATGAGGAGACGTTTCTTCAACCAGAGAGTGGTGGGCCTGTGGAATTCATTGCCACTGAGCGCAGTGGAGGCCAGGACATAGGGTGTCTTCAAGGTAGAGATTGATAAATTCTTGATCTCGCAAGGAATTAAGGGCTACAGGGAGAGTGCGGGTAAGTGGAATTGAAACGTCCATCAGCCATCATTAAATGGTGGAGTGAACTCGATGGGCTGAATGGCCTTGCTTCCACCCCTCTGTCTTATAGTCTATAAAGCTATACAACTCTCAGAGGTTTGCAGCCACCCAATAAGCCCAAAGTATGTGATCACCATGAGAAGCTACAAGATACATCCTTGTGTATCTGCACGAGATGGCTGTATTGCTGTGTGTCAATAGACCTGCCAGAAGCATTTTAATGCCAAAACCATTCAAGTCAAAGGTGCCCCAAGCTCTAAAATGAAGTCCTAAAGTGGATTTGGAATTGGTCCAATCAGCCATGATACTTGTTGAGATTAATGATATGCTGATGCTGACTTTGGAGGACGAAGGGTGGAGCAGAATGATGTCCATAAAATGTATAAGACATGTTGATAAAGGCATATTAAAATGGAGGATCGGAGGATCAGAGAAGCAAGTACACAAAACGCCCAAATTATCTGATAAATTCAGGTTAATAGAAAACATAGACCAGGTTTAAGTACTTAACAAAAATGACTATTTATTGCAAGTAAATAATTAAAATTCCAGGTCAATAACTGTATTCTTGTGAACATGTAACTCTAATCTCCTTCTATACCTTCGCCAATCCCAAACGCCTAAACAAAATTGCTAGAAGTAGAGGGGATTAAAAACTGGGAAAGCAATTCAATGGAAACAGTTCTCCAGATGTGACGGATATGTTCCTTTGGATTCCCAAATCTGTCAGTTACTTCACTTCTCCACTGGAGGCACAGATTTTTGTTCAAATTATGAAGTTCTGACTTATTGGGTAAAAGCAATAGTCCACAACAACTGGTGGGAGAGAATAAACTGGCTTTCTTCAGGCATTTTACCAGAGAGCAAGAGACATACCATCTGCCCTTTCTGAAGGCTTCTGTCAGTATCATTCACACCCACAAGCTGCTCAACTATCCAGGAGTATTCATGGTCAAATCTCATTTTGAATACAGACTCCTAAACTCAGGCCGCTTCCTCTTACAACTCTCCCCTCCTGCTTACCAAACAACAGTAAATGTTCTTAACAACATATTCTTACACAACAAACCTAAACAAGAAGACACAACACGCACAAAGACTCTGGCCACACTACCATACATTACAGACATGTTGAAGATGACAACCGGACTACTCCCATCCCTTGGCATCATGATAGCCCACAAATCTACCAACACACTGAAACAACTCTTAATGAATCTAAAGGATCCTATACCAATCACTAGCAGACAAATATCATATACAAAATACCCTGCAAGGACTACAACAAACATTACATCGGACAGACTGGCAGGAAACTAGCCATCACGATACATGAGTACCAACTAGCCACCAAAAGACACAACCAACTATCACTAGTATCCTTACACACAGACGAGGGACACCAGCTTAACTGGGACAATATATCCATCCTCGAACAGGCTAAACAAAGACATGCACAGGAATTCCTAGAGGCTTGGCATTTGAACCGGAACTCCATCAACAAACACATCGATTTGGACCCTATTTACTCAGAATCACTCAGAAAAAGAACCGGAAGTGATATTACCCACCAAAACAGACCAAGACACATAAATAGAAAGCGGGACAGTATGCCAGCCCTTCAAAGGAGGCTCACTGATGATGTTAGCTAGCATGGTGACGAAACGTCTGAGAACAAGTCTTCCAGCTCAGAGAGAAAACTTACAACCTGAACCACAATTTGAACGACAAACAACAGCATAAACATGATGTCAAATGAGTTTCAGTAAATTGATTTTTAAAAGTACAGCAATTTCTTCCTTAGTCCTTTGATGTAAAACAGTCATTTGCACAGTTGGGGCCACAATCAACAATGAAGTAAAATAAAACAATGCAGTCTTCTCAGCTCACACTGTAAATAGGGAACTGTCCCAGTCTAGTTTCTGAGAGGAAGGGAGAATTGTAAGTTACATATGAATGAAATAAGTTGGGGTATAATTGAAATGCAAAAGCATGGAAATAAAGTAAAGTGGTCACCATTTATCAGTGAGATGCTGACCTTGCTATTGACACTCGGGGCAAATTGGAGATTTTTGTGATGTGGAGATTCAATTGTTTCCCATTTTTGCTGTAATTTCCCACATTTATCTTCAAATCTGTTAAGGCATGACAAACTCCACACGTGGCTACTTATTACTTCTAGATCAATATTTTTGAAAATTGAATCCAAATTCTCAAACAAGCTTGATAAGATTTTGACTCGGGTTCTCTTGATGACTAATTCAGTCACATAAACACTACGCTATTGTTCAGAGAATATTACCAGACTCTCTTAGAACAAAGGACAAAAGAACAGGACAGCACAGGAACAAGCCTTCAGCCCACAAGCCTGCACTGACACATGACTTCTTTCTAAACTAAAAACCTTCTGCCTCACCAGTCCGTATTTCTCTATTCCTTACCTATTCACATACTGTCAAAATACCTCTTCAACATTGCTATTCTATCTGCTTCTACCGCCTCCCCGAGCAACGCATTCAAGGCACTCACCACTCTCTGTGTTTAAAACTAGTCTCTCATATCTCCTTTAAACTTTTCCCCTTTTTCCCTAAATCTATGTTCTTTAGTGACTGACATTTCTATCCTGGAAAAAAAGACTAACTACCAGTGCCTCATAATTTTGTCAACCTCTAATCGGTCATCCCTCAGCCTCCAACATTCAAATGAGAACAAACCCCAATTTTGTCCAATCACTTCTCATACCCAATGCCCTCCAAACCAGGCAACATGCTAGTAAACCTCCTCTCCAATATCTCCACATCCTTCTATTAGTGTGGCATACAGAACTGTACATAATATTCCAAATGTGGACTAACTAATGTTCTATACAGCTGTAACATGGCTTACCGATTTTTATACTCTATGCAAGCATGCCATACACATTCTTGACAACCTTATCCACCTGTGTTGCCTGTTTCAGGGACTTGTATGCCTAGGCCCCTCTGTACATTAATGCTTCTAGAGTTTTTGCCACTTCCTCTGTACTTTGGTCTTGCATTAGACCTTTCCAAAGTGTAGCGCCTTACATTTGTCTGGAGTAAAGCCCATTTGCCATTTCTTCACTCTGGTCTCCAGCCTATCTATAACCTGTTGTATTCTTCTGGCAATCCTCCTTACAACCACAGCTCTGCCAACCGTTGTGCCGTCTGCAAAGTTACTAATCAGTAGTCCCTACACTGATCCCTTTTGAATACCATTAGCCTCAGGTCTCCAGTCATAAAAACATCCTTTCACTTCTCGGTCTTCTATGACCAAGTTAGTTCTGTATCCATCTTAGCAGCTCACCACAGATCCTGCGTGACTTCATCTTCTGGATCAGTCTGCCATGAAGGATCTTGTCAAAGGCCTTGCTAAAGTCCACATAGATAACATCCATAGCTCTACCCTTAACAGTAATCTTTATCTTTTCCTCAAACTAACTCAAAAACCATGCTGCCTCTCACCAGTAAGTCCATATTTTTCTAAATGTGAATAATCCTGTCCCTAAATATCTTATCCAATAACTTCCTTACCAATTACATAATGCTCACCGTCTTGCAATTTCCCAGATTATTCTTACTGCTCTTAAACAGGGGAACAACGTTGGCTATTCTCCTGTCCTCTAGGATTTTGCCTGCAATTAAAGAAGTTGTAAAGATTGCATGCCAGGCCCCAGAAATTTCCTTCATCACCTGCCTCAGTATTTTGGGATAGATCCCATCACATCCTGAAGATGTGTCTACATTAATGCTTTTCAAAACACCATTTTTATAATCGACATGTCCTAAAAGATCAACATACCCCTCTCTAGATTCACCACCACAATATCCTTCTCCTTAATGAATACTTCGTATTGGTATTCACAAAAGTCCAGCTCCAAGCATAGATTTCCTCCGTTGTCTCGAGTTGCCCTACCCTTTCCCTATTTACTTTTTGCTCCTTATATACATATATAAGCCTGGGGACTTTTCTTAAATTTTGTTTGTCAAAGTCATTTCAAGGCCCATTTAGCCCTCCTAACTCTAAGTTCTTTCCTTGTTTCTTTTTATAGCTTGATATCTTTGTCTGTCTTCAGGTTCCCTAAACCTTACATAGGTCTCCTTTTCATTTCTGAATAAGCTCAATTTATTGTTATCCAAGGTCCCCAAATCTTGCCATCCTTCTCCTTCAATTTCACAGTAACATGCTGGTACTGAACTCTAATTAACTGGCCGTTAAAAAGATTTCCACATGGCTGATGTAGAGTTACCCTCAAAACAGCTGGCCCAATCTACATGCTGACTGACATTGTCCTAGTTAGCCTTTCCCCATTTTAGTACTTTCGCTCAAGGTCTACTCTTCTCCTTATCCACAAGTAACTTAAAAATGTACAGAATTATGGTCACTGTTCCTGAAATGCTCCTTCATTGAAACTTTGATCACCTGGCCAGGCCTATTCCCCAATAGCATGTCTAATATGATCTTGCCCAGTTGGACTATTTACATATTGCTTCAAGAAACCCTCTTGGACACACCAAACAAATGACTCCCCAATCCAAGCCCTTAATGCTAAGCGAGTCCCAGTCAATATATGGGAAGTTAAAAATCACACACCACAACAACCCTGTTGTTTTCACACTTTTCCATAATCTGTCCACATATTTGTGCCTCTTTTTCCCCACTGGCTGTTGGGAGGGCTAGAGTGCAACCCCAAAGTGATTCCACCCTTCCTATATAACCTCACTGATGAACCCTCCAAGGTGTTCTCCCTCAATATGGCTGTGATATTCTTCCTAATGAGTAATGCAACTCCTCCACCTCTTTTACTGTCCTTAGACTTGAATGTACAAGAGATATTGCCATTACTTTGACTGCACATCTGTACTTTTAGTACTTTGGTCACAATGGCATTGCAAATTAGTGTGCTCTCCAGTTGACACTTTTGAAGGGGTAAGTTACAAAATCCTGATTCATCATTGGGCAGCAGGCAGCAGCAGAGTGCTTAGACAGCTACAGAATCTCAGAACTGCTACAGATGCAGGAGGCTACTCCACCCATCCTGTGTGAACCAGTTAGATTTACAAGCAATGAAATTACAATGAATGCTAGTATTAACAAAAATCTGGCCCACTCAAAATATAATACATTCCCTATAAACAGTGGGTGATAAATAGAAAAATTTACAACATTAAGAAAAACATGGTCCAAGTCAAACATGTGTTTTAAGAAGTTTATATTTTACAATTTAATCAAAGAAAAATTTTACAAAATTGTTTTCACAAATATTCTTGGGCTCAACACAACAGAATTGCCTTATTTATAAAATACAAAATATATTAAACACATAAACTGATACAGTTTAAACCAAATAGAGTTCAAGGTTTTCTGTGCCACTCACTAAATAAACATCCTTGAGGAGAAAGTGAGGTCTGCAGATGCTGGAGATCAGAGCTGAAAATGTGTTGCTGGAAAAGCGCAGGTCAGGCAGCATCCAGGGAACAGGAGAATCGACGTTTCGGGCATAAGCCCTTCTTCAGGAATCTGAAGAAGGGCTTATGCCCGAAACGTCGATTCTCCTGTTCCCTGGATGCTGCCTGACCTGCTGCGCTTTTCCAGCAACACATTTTCAACAAATAAACATCCTTGTCAGGCAGTGTGCAGTTTGAAGTTTGAGGGTCACACATAAGCAACTCATTCAGTCTTCAACTGATTGCTAACTCATCACTTGAGAAACCACAGTCTCGTCTGAAACCCAAGATTCAGTGGAAGACAATGGTGGAAACTGGTTCAAAGATTCCATATTTATGGGAACTGGGAGCACGATGAGCACCTACATTCCAGGATCATACAGTGAATCATTTGACAAGCAGATAATGTCATCCAAGGAAGCATCTGAAATACATGAAGAGACACATCAGACAGGACCACCCTGCTCTCACTATCCCACCTTCCCTGACCTTTTTACATGGCTCTCTATCCACACCCTGGGACATCAGGAAAGTCCATGAGCAAATACATCAGCTGACATTCTGTGTCAGAGAACCACAGCTAAGAGTAATATTTAGGTCAGTCATAGTTAGACAATGGGGTAAAAATTTAGTTGGACTAAGGGGAAGTAGATGTAAGTGAAGGAAGATAATTTGCAGCATCCCTTTGAATGGTTTCATATTACTTAATACACTAAGTATTTGAGCAACAGTTTTTGAGAGCACATTTTCACACTAAAGTCATATACAGTAGCTGCCTCAACTGCTAATGATCCCTGTGAATTACTCATTGTCCTAGCCTTTATCCAAGATACCAGACTTGCCTTTCTTCTCACAACATTCCAATGTGATCATGGCTGCACTTGATTTCCATACACCTTCCTATGGAGACTATCCAACATTCTCACTAGTTTCTAATGTTCAATTTTGACAGCAACTCACAGCAAATTGTGAAACTCAGGAACCTTGCAAGTATGTTGATGGGAGCACAGCAAGGAAACAGTGAGGGAGAAGAGGGTGAATACAAAAGAGGAAGGCAATTTGGAAGAAATTAAGGAAGGGAGATTAGTTGAGGGGGAGAAAAGATGATCAAAAACAAGGATAAGTACAGAGAGGTTACAATTGACTATGTAATGCTCAATGAGGATATGGAGATTTCAAGTGAGTTAGCTGGGCTCTGGTCCCCAAAGCATTGCTCAGTAAATGGTATATTTGTGCTTGTGAGAGGGATGGGATAATCAAATTGATGGTTGGGGGTGGGAGATATACTTTGGATCCATTCTATTGATGGAAATTTTGGGAGGTAATATTATTGAAATTTAATATACAGGTTGCACAAAGACAGATGATTCCAAACGCACAAGGTAAAGATTCCAAGCATTTAGATACTGCTCAGGAACATATTAAACAGACCAAATGGGCTAGATGGCTTCATCCTATTCTAGTTTAACGAGATGATTTCAGAACTAAGTCTATATTACCTACCTTTGTCCCATAGCTGTTCAGCTAACAAACTTAAAAACTAACCAATTATTTAGTATTAACTGACATATGCAGGAGACAGTGCTACACTTTTACCACCCTGTGCAAGCATGAAGTATGAGAAACAATTAGCGATAAAAGGGAACCCAAAAAGATGTTTTATAAATATACAGGTAAGTAAAAGAGCAGTCAAAGGAAGAATGGGCTGACGGGAGACAAAAACATAGCTCTGCAGAGGCACAGGTCATGGCGAATGTACTAAATGAGTACCTTGCGTCTGTCTTTACCAGAACAGAGCATTCGTGTAGCATTTATAGGAGGAGCTGCTGGTGATATGAACAAAAACTTTCATTATAATCTATAAAAGGACACAAAATAGAAAAATTACCTGGTCTAGATTGGATATGTAATTAAAGACGGAAATTGTGCAGACTCTGCCCACATTCTTCCAATCATTCTCCCAGATGGGAGTGATGCAAAGGATCTGAAGATTGAAAATATTACAGACCTGTTTAAACAAGGATTCAACTTGGTAACTACAGGCCAGTTAGCCTAACATCAATGGTGGAGAAACATATAGAGACAGCTATCCAGGACAAAATTAACTGGTATTTGAAAAAATATAGACTAATTTTAAAAAGTCAGCATAGATGCAGTAATGGAAAATCGTAATTGACTGATCTGGCCCACAACCCTAACCTAATCATTGGGTCAAAATGCTGGAATTCCCTCTATAACAGCGTACTTACACCAAATGGACTACAGTGGTTCACGTAAACAGCTTACTACATGTTCTTACAGGCAATTAGAGGTGGGCAATAAATGCTGGGCTAGTCAGTGAAGTTCACATTCCCTGAATGAATTTTAAATAAAGTGGCTGACAGTAATAAGTTTACTGTTAAAAATATCAGAAATAAGAGGAGTACGTAAATCAGCCCCTCAAGCCGGCTCTGCAACTCAATATGATTGTGGCTGATCTCATCTTGGCCTCAAATCCGCCTTCCCGCCTGTTCTCCACAACCCATTACTATTTAAAAAATCAATGTACTCAAAATTTATTCAGAGGCCAGCATTCACTGTACCGTGTTAGTGAATTCTACATATTCACGACCCTGCCATTAAGCATGTAGATTCTCAAAAACACATTTGACAACACACCACATAATTAGATTAGATTACTTACAGATTAGATTACTTACAGTGTGGAAACAGGCCCTTTGGCCCAACAAGGCCACACCGACCCTCCAAAGAGCAACCCCTACATTTACCCCTTCACCTAACACTACGGGCAATTTACCATGGCCAATTCACCTAACCTGCACATCTTTAGACTGTGGCAGGAAACCGGAGCACCCGAAGGAAACCCACGTAGACATGGGGAGAATGTGCAAACTCCACACAGACAGTTGCCCGAGGCAGGATTTGAACCCGCGTCTCTGGCGCTGTGAGGCAGCAGTGCTAACTACTGTGCCACCGTGCCGCCCAAAAGCAATCGCCAACCCTGACGCAGCACTGCAGACTTCGCTGGCTAGCCCACCTCAGCCTTATACTTGGTCAGTGTGGCGGATGAACCCATGACCTTGGCATTATTAGCACCATGCTCTAACCAGCTGAGCTAACTGACCAACGCATAATAAACTTAACAAAGAAAATTTACAGCCCACAAACAGGCCCTTCAGCCCTCCAAGCCTGAGCCGATCCAAATCTAAACTTGCCGCCCAATTCCTAAGCACCTATATCCCCCTGCTCTCCACCTACTCATGCATCTCTCCAGATGCATCTTAAATGAATCTACTGTGCCTGCCTCTACTACCTCTGCTGGCAATGCGTTCCAGACACCCACCACCCTCTGTGTAGAGTACTTACCACTTGTATCCCCCTTAAACTTTTCACCTCTCACCTTGAAGGCGAGACCTCTCATACTGAATCCTTCATCCTGGGAAGAAGCTTATCTCTATCTACCCTGTCTATACCCTTCATAATTTGGTAGACCTCAACCAGGTCCCCCCTTAATCTCCTATTTTCTAATGAAAACAAAGCTAGTCTACTCAACCTCTCTTCATAGGTAGCATCTTCCATACCAGGCAACATCCTTGTAAACCTTCACTGCACCCTCTCCAAAGCGTCCACATCCTTTTGTAATATGGCGACCAAATTATTCAGGGAATGTGAACTGTACACAGTATTCTAAATGCGGCCGAACCAATGTCGTGTACAATTTTAACATGACCTGCCAGCTCTTATACTCAATACCCCAACCGATGAAGGCAAGCATTCTTGACCACTCCATCCACCTGTGCAGCAACCTTCAATGGATCTGCACTCCCAGATCTCTCTGCTCATCAACTTTTCCCAAGGCTCTTCCGTTCACTGTATAATTCGCTCTAGAATTAGACTTGCCAAAATGCATCATCTCACATTTGCCTGGAGTGAACTCCATCTGCCACTCTCCGCCTAACTCTCCAGCCTATCTATAGTCTCCTGTATTCTTTGACAGTCCCTTATGCATTTTGCTACTCCACCAATCTTCGTGTCATCAGCAAATTTGCTGATCATACCAACAGTGCCCTCTTCCAGATCATTTATTTATATCACAAACAACAGTGGCCCTAGCACTGATCCCTGTGGAACACCACTGGTCACCTTTCTTCATTTCGAGAAACTCCCTTCAACTACTACTCTGTCTCCTGTTGCTCAACCAGTTCTTTATCCACCTAGCTAGAACACCCTGCACACCATGTGACTTCACTTTCTCCATTAGTTTATCATGGGGGCAAAAATGGGTTTAAAGAAACAGCGGTAAAGCAGATATGAAATTGGTTAAGGGACATAAAATGGAGTAAAGTGCTGAATGATTGGTTTTCAGGCACAATTATATGTTCATTTGTGTTCCTCGTGGGTTGGGTATTGGGACTACACTTTTTGACATATATTAAAAGGCATACGGAGCATACTTCCAAAATCTGCCTGTTCATTTATAAAGGAAATGTTGGAACAGAGAGACCCTAAAGTGTACATATATAAAGTTTTGAGAAAGTTATGAAAACATTGGTTTTATCAAAAGAGGCAAAGAGCATACAAGTAAAGAAGTTATACTAAACTTATATAAAACTTTGGTTTGGCCTCAATTTGAGTATTTTGTTTCACACTGGAAAAAGGACATTAGAGAGAAGGTGCAGTTGAGATTTACCAGAAAAATATCATGGATGAAAGACTCTGTTAAGTGAACATACTACAATCTATAATTGTTCCCTTTAGAACAGACAGGTTTAAGAGGGAGGGCAGTACAGTAGCTCAGTGGTTAGCACTATTGCCTCACAGCACTAGGGACCTTGGTTCGATTTCCTCCTTGGGTGACTGTCTGTGTGGAGTTTGCACATTCTCCCGGTGTCTGCACAGGTTTCCTCCCACAATCCAAAGATGAAAATCAATTAAGGGTGGCACTGTGGCTAGCACTGCTGCCTCCCAGCATCAGGGTCCCAGGTTCAATTCCAACCTTGGGTGACTGTGTGGAGTTTGTACGTTTTTGTGTCTGTGTGGGTTTCCTCTGGGTGCTCCGGTTTCCTCCCACAGTCCAAAGATGCGCAGGTCAGGTGAATTGGCCATGCTAAATTTCCCATAGTGTTAGTCAGAAGGAAATGGGTCTAGGTGGGTTACTCTTTTGTGGGCAGCATGGTGGCACAGTGGTTAGCACTGCTGCCTCACAGCGCCAGAGACCCGGGTTCAATTCAGGTGACTGACAGTGTGGAGTTTGCACATTCTCCCAGTGTCTGCGTGGGTTTCCTCCGGGTGCTCCGGTTTCCTCCCACAGTCCAAAGATGTGCAGGTCAGGTGAATTGGCCATGCTAAATTGCCTGTAGTGTTAGGTAAGGGGTAAATGTAGGGGTATGGGTGGGTTTCGCTTCGGCGGGTCGGTGTGGACTTGTTGGGCCGAAGGGCCTGTTTCCACACTAAGTAAGCTAATCTAATGTGCAGGTTAGGTGAATTTACCATGCTAAATTGCCCATAATGTTCAGGGAAATGTAGGTTATGTGTATTAGTCAGGGATAAATTTAGGGTAGGGAAATGGGTCTGGATGACTCTTGGCAGGGTTAATGTGGACTTGTTGGGCCAAATGGCCTGTTTCCACACTATAGGAATCCTATGACATTTGGTTGAGTTGTTCAAAATTGTGAATGTTTTTGATACACTAAACGAGGAGAAACTCTTTCGTAGCAGAATCCTTGACAGCCAAATAATATAGAATTATTGTAACAGGCAAACAAATCAGCTCAACAGAAGGAAGCTTATTTTTAAACGAAATTATATTCAGGAATGAATTGCATAAAATGATGGTGGAAATAGGAACAATTCTGAGGAGAGTTTTATAAATACAAATGAGAAAAATAATTTCAGGCTGTGATAAAAGGAGGGTGGAAAATGAGCTTAATGTAATAACTCTGCTAAGCATCCGGTCAAAAAGCATCATTCTGTGTTATGTCAACCAATAATTTAAAGTTCTCACCTTCAGCTGAAATGTTTCAAAGGTTCCGACATTGTTTCTATAATCTCTTTCAACTTACCTATCTGGACAGTGGGTACACCATGTAGCAATCATTTCATTTGACCAGTAACTTATCGATAACTTCCACTTTGCCCTAACTTAGCTATTCTGTCAGAATTGCTGTATAATAATTGACAATGTATACAATTTAAAAAGGTACATGTACAGATGATCGGATTCATAAATGTCCAATTTACAAACACTCCTACTTTAGAATGAGGTCTTATATAAGGTATATTAGCATTAAGTATAATATATAATATATATATATTATATATAAAGTATATTAGATGCAACATGCAATTATTTTCTCATACTTATTAACAACTATTTTACATTGTACCATATTGATTTTAACTTGCATAATAATCAACTGAAGAACAAAATGTATTTGTAACCTAGGCGTAGCCTGTTTTATAAAATGATGTGCAGGTAATAAATAAAATGATGTACAGAGAGAATGTACAGAGTACATTTAAGGAGGAGATAGATGTTTTATCAGAAAGGAGTTGAAGGGTTATGGGGTCTGGGCAGGAAAGTGGAGTGAAGAGAGGGGGGATCAATCACGATTGTAATGAATGGTGGAGGAGAATCAAGGGGTCAACCGGCCTACTCCTGCTCTTAATAATTATGTTCTGGTGAATGCTGAAGAAACTCAACAGGTGTGGCAGCATTCATGGAGATGGAGATGAAGTTAACTTTTAAGATTGGTGTATTTCCACAGCAGTGTTCATTTGTGATTATTTTTTTAAAACTGTGGCTGTCATAGAGTCATACAGCAAAGAAACTTGGTCCAACCCATCCATACCAACCAGACATCCCCCTCTGAACCCTTCCTATTCATATACCCATCCAGATGCCTTTTAAATGTTGTAATTGTACCTGCCTCTACCATTTGCTCTGGCAGCTCGTTCAATACACGCACCACCCTATGCATGAAAAAAACTACCCCTCAGATCCATTTTAAATCTTTCCCTCTCACCTTAAAACTATGCCCTCTAGTTCTGCACTCCCCTCCCCTCACAAAGACCTTGGCTATTCACCTTATCCATGCCCTTCTCTCATTCATCTGGCCATAAAGGCATTTAATTATTGTGAATGGGTAAGGAAGGGAAGATTCTATATAACTTGGAGATACTGAGGACTGCAGATGCTGTAAAGTCTGTCAATAAAGTGTGGAGCTAGAAAAAGCACATCAAGTCAAGCCGCACCTGAGGAGCAAGAGAGTCGACATTTCAAATCTCCTGCTTCTCAGATGCTGCCTGACCTGCTGTGCTTTTTCCAGCTCCACACTTTGGACCCCAAGATTGGATGTAATGAATGCTCCACAATGAAGAGATAACGAAAATAAAGAGGAAAAAAAAGTACACAAAAACAGAAATTTCTGAAGAAACCCAGCAGGTCTGGCAGCATCTGTGGAGAGAAAAGCAGAGTTAACGCCAGAGTTTCGAGTCCAGTGACCCTGTTTCATAGAAGTTAAAGGGAAAGCAGCTTACCCTCAGCCCATGACACAGTCTGGCAGAATGTCAGCTCCTGCAGCAGCTCAGTTGGATGGAGTAAATCAGGTCGGTCAGGTAGGCTGTGAGGTTCAGGGCGATGAGAGCGGCGGACAGCAGCATCTGATTCCAGCGGCAGTTCATCTGTGAGCACTTGTCCAGCACTCTGGCTTCGCGACGGAGCTGGAGGGTCCAGACCGCCAGCACGGCCCCCTGCAGGAGGAAGGCCAGGACGCTGAAGACCAGCAGGAGCTGGGTGAAGGGGAACGGGCAGCGGGCCCGACACTCGCCCACCATTATGAGGATGACCGCCAGCGAGAGCAGGGCGCAGGCGCAGAGCGCACCAACGGCCCAACGGAAGCCCGCGAACTCCGGACTGCTCACGGTTGTCAGGGTAACGCACACGACGCAGGCCAGAGAAACCTCGAGAACCTTGAGCAGACCGGGACCGGTCGCCATGTAAGCCGTTCTGCCCTCACTGTCCTTGTTGAGGAAGAGAAGGAGGACGAGGAGCTCGACCGAGTAGGCCAGGAAAGCCAGACAGGAGGCGAGGGCGGCGGCGATCTGATAAGAAGAGAGTTCGCTCCAGTTCTCCTGGGCCACGGCCACACTCAGCACCATCAGCGGGTAGGTGACCGAGGCGGCCATGTTCATGAGGGCAGAGAAGGCGGCCACTGTGACGGGCAGATTCTTCCACGAGAGGGTGAGGAGGCTGTGGAACTGTGTGAACTCGGCCAGGAAGACGAGCAGGGTGGCGACGAAGGAGAAGCACCAGGTGAACATGGCGAAAGTGGCGAAGGCCCCGCTCCAGCCGGGGAGCCCCGCTGCCCTCGCCAGGCTGAAGGCCGTGCAGGTGAAGAGCATCTCCAGCAGCCGGCTCACCGTCTTCGGGGAGGCCAGGTTACTCATGTCACTGAATCTGACCGGCATCTTGCCTCTGAATGATCTCCTGTCCACAAGAGAGCCCCCGAGAATCCAGCACCTTAAACCGTCCTGAATGTGAAGAGCCCAGTTTGAATCTGCTGCACTTACCTCTCTGTGTATATAAAGCAGAAGAAGGCTGGCTGTTATCATTTCCTGCCTCGCTGGAAAGTCTGAGCGAAAACGGCGTTTTTATCAGATGTAAAGTGGCCTACTTAGTAACCACATTAGCAACGATCGCGAATGGCAGTAAGGTTTTAGGAAACCGCAACTTAGTTAGGCGAGTCTAATCTTTCCAACGTGAGGCAGGCACCAGCATAACCCAGTAAATGCAACGTTGACTGGGTAAGAAAATAAGCAGCTACGACAAAGTTGGACTACCACGATCCCACACTTTTCATCTATTTAATTCTTTTAAAATGAAAGTCAATAAAGGGGGATAAACTATCCCTGACCCACTCAAGTCATCAAAAAACAGTCATGAAGATATGTGCCAACTATAACATATGAAGAACCATATCTGGCTACCACTGCTCCTGACCACAATGGAGACAATTGAGTAATTTTCCCTGTCCAGATATGTCCTTCCCACTTCAGCTACTTCTTGAAGGCTCCCATCACACCAAGGTGCAATGGATTTTATATGACCACGTGAAGAGAAGTGAATTATCTTAACATCCTCACCATGGTTGACTGCAACAAACATTTTTAATTCTTAGTGTATTATATGATTTGGAGATGCCAGTGTTGGACTGGGGTGCACAAAGTTAAAAATCATACAACACCAGGTTATAGTCCAACAGGTTTAATTGGAAGCACTAGCTTTCAGAGCGCTGCTCCTTCAGGTGGTTGTGGACAACCACCTGATTAAGGAGCAGCGCTCCGAAAGCTAGTGCTTCCAATTAAACCTGTTGGACTATAACCTGGTGTTATGTGATTTTTAACTTATTGTATTATAGCACCAATTAAAATGTGGCCAGTAGACTAGAATTCATAAGCCAGTTGCAAGACGCAACCATGATCTCATTAAATAGAGGAACAGGCTAAAGGGGCTGAATGGCCAACTCATGTTCCTACTTTCCTACATCTTGAAAGAGAAGGCATTTTATTATCTAGTTACCTCAAAAAATGATAAAATGCGCCATCCAGTAGAGTCTTTGAGTTGTTTTAGTTGAGGATGACTATATTGCTTATTTGGTGTCTTTTATTGTTGACATTAGCAACATTTGTAGAATTGTTGTTATTGGTGAATGGATATTTACCTGTCTTTTATCATTGGTTCTGTCTTTCAAGATGCTAATGAAACTTGGAGAATAGCATCTTGCTGTTGCCAATCCATTTTTCCTCTCTGGTGTTCTGTAAAGCAACTACTGAAATGTGACTAACTTATGTATTTTTGAGTCTGGATCCATTGTCTTTCCAAGCTGGATATTTGCAGGCATTCTTTAATATCCAATATGTACAAATTATCACAAAATTGTAAACTAAAAAGAAGGGAGGTATGTTTCATGACACTTGACTCCGTGTCTTCAACCATTGCAGACATTAAGACTACAGTTAATTAAGAAAGCAGATCACTGTTACCTTCTGCGGGGTAATAAATGCTAGCTAGCCAGTGCCACACTCGTGCTATAAATTAAAATGTTTACCTCACGTTGGTTTCTTGATCTTGCCTCAATCAACGTAAGATAATTGCTGCAGCTATTTTAGGTTTGTGCTTCTTCCTTTTGAAAATAATTTAGTCCATGAAGGTCTTGGGTATTAAAATTAGGTAATGGAAGTTGAAAATTGATAATGTTTTACCACTGTCATGACAATTTCAGATGTTCACTGAGATCAGTATCAATTGAATGCTTAATTGTATTCAGCTAGTGGGCATTAAGTTGTGCTGTTCTGTATAGGAGCCAAGTAAATGTGGGGTTGTTAGATTTAGCAATGCATGTTTATAACATGTGCCTCAATAAATACTTAAGTGTAAATATTATGCTGCTGTCCTATCTTTTACACCCTATGTAAAATAGAGCATGCTAATTTTCAATGAGCTACTTAATCAGCTCATCACTATGTTTACAGAAATGCTAAGTAAAATATTAACTTACTATGATTGTCACTCTCCAACAAAACAGTACTGATACCTTGTAAAAAGTTTAGGATTGCTCTAGTAATGTTTCAACATACAGACAATATGCTGAGGAGCCACCTTCTCTATTGCAGACTTTTATGCCTTAGGCCACCTTGAACTGAGGTTACCAGTCTCCGTTCCATAGCTTCATTGAGAAGTCTTAATCTGAAATTGAAATCCTGTCTATGAAGAGGGAATATCTCAGTCATGACCATGTCCTTTCTCAACTACAGTGCCCATTCTGGAGAGATCAAGAGGGACCTGCAAATAATGATGAGAACTTGGCCTTTGCAAACAAAAATTATCAATACTGAAAACCCTTCACAGGATTCCTTGCCTCATTCTTGCAAACATTGTCTTTCGTCCACACTAGTCACACCTCACCACCACAGATTGAATCCTGAACCTGCTGCGTTCTATTTAAGATGAATGAACTATTGCCATACTAAAGTTAAATCACTCATTCTTTTGAAAGTTTATTTTGTCCAAAAATTCATTCTCAGAATGTGGACATTATTAGTAAAGCCAACACTTATTACACTGTTGGTGGTGCTGGGAAGGTGGCAGACTTAAAATCACAGGTTTGATATATTTGAAACAGAGTTAGGCCACTTCAGAGTGTAGTTCGATGTCAATTGGTGTAGAACTGAACTCACATTAAGCCAAGCAAGAACAACAAATACTCTTCCCCAGAATACATAGTTGGGTTCTTGAAACAATCCAACACTCACGATCATTTTGACAGCTAGCATCTCAAGATTTTTTTTAAAAATTGAAACAGTGTGAAAAGCAAACTGTGGTTTCATATACATGGGCAAATCAGTCAGTGAAGCAAGAATGTGCCATCGTTTTGAACTCCTTGTGGTTTACAGGAAGTGACCACAAATGCCCTGAATTCAGTGTTCTGCAGCAATATCTTCACTTACTTTTGCTCAACACAAATGTTATCTTTGATCTTTCATGTCAATCATCTGTTGCGCAGCATTAAAAAGATATTTGAGTTGCATGACAAGGACCAGGTTGTTGTAGCTGTTTTCTGAATTGTGTGCATACAGATCCAAAATAGCTACCTTCTCTGAAGTATAATTCTATGTACTGATGGAGATATTTTAAGTATCAGGCTGCACATCACCCAGGAGAGCCTGATGCAGTGAAAGAAACTGTTATTAGGGACACTGGACCCTCAAGGATGACTAGATTTGGTATTGTGTAATATGACATGAAGCAGCAACCACAATATAATTGAATTTTATATTCAGTTTGAAATGGAGAAGAGTGGGTCAAAGATGATACTTTAAACATAAATAGGGTCTGAAAGCTAAGCTAGTGGACGTGCACTGAAATACAGATCAATAAGGAGGCAGTGGCAGACATTTAAGGGGATGTTTTCAAATACTCAAGAACGTTCCTACCTTTTAAATAGATGCACCATCGAGCATTAACTGAAGTAAAGGAAAGCATCATAGAGTCATAGAGATGCACAGCATGGAAACAGACCTTTCGGTTCAACTCGTCCATGCCGACCAGATATCAAAACTTGAGGAAAAAGCACAATTGCACAATGAGTGGCAGATCAGATGATTGATTGGAATGTATGGAACTGCAAAGAGTGACTAAGAGGTTAATCTGGAGAAAAATGTTACAGCATGAGAGAAAGTTAGCTAGAAGTGTAAAAACAAATAACATTTTCTACCAATGTTAAAAAGGAAAAGAGTAAGTAAAGCGAGTGTTGGTCCTCCAGAGAGAATGGGGAGTCAATAGTAAATGAAAGGTAAATGGTACATACGTTAAACAAATATTTTCCTTTTGTCTTTGCTATAGTGAATTTAAAAATATTCCAGTATTAGCTGCAAATCACAGGTAGAGGAGAGAGAATAACTTGGTGAAATTATAAGTACTAGGGAAATGGTACAGAACAAACTGATGGAACTGCGGGCTGACAAATCCCCGTGGCCCGATGAACTTCACCTTGGGGTCCTAAAAGTAGTGGCTAGTAGGTTAGTGGTTGTATTGATGTCACGTCTCTAAAATTCATTAAATTCTGGAAAGATATAATGAAACTCTAAAGTAGCAAATATAACTCTTTTATTCAAGGAGGAAGGGGAATCAGGTCATGAAATTGTATACCAGTTAGCTTGACCAGTCATAGGGAAGGTGTTAGAATGTGAAAAATAGAAGCAGAAGTAGGTCGTTCAGCCTTTTGAGTTTGCTCTGCTATTCATGATGATCATAGCTGATAATCCAATTCAATAGCCTGTTCCTGCTATTCCCCAATTTTTGTTTTTAGCTCCAACTGCTATGTTCAAGTCCTTGAAATCATACAACATTTTGGCTTTTATTGCTTGCTGTGGTCACAAATTCCACAGGCTTGCCACTCTGGGCAAAGCAATTTCGCTTCATTTCAGTCCTAACTAGTTTATACTTAAACTGTGACCCTTGGTTCTGGACCACCTCCACCATTGAGAATATCCTTCCTGCATCTACCCTGTTTAGTCCTGTTTGAATTTTAAAAGTTTCTATGTGATTTCCACTTCATTCTTCTGAACTCCAGGAAATAAAATCCTAACCAATTCAACCTCTCATACATCAGTCTTGCTATCCCAGGAATCAATCTGATAAACCTTTGCTGCACTTCCTCTACAAAAAGAACATCCTTCCTCAGCTAAGAAGACTGAAATTGAACACTATATTGTGTAATTGTAGCAAGACATGCATGCTCCTGTACTCAAACGCTCTCACTATGAAGGTTAACATACCATTTTCCTTTACTGCCTGCTGCACCTACATGCTAATCTTCAGCAACTGGTGTATGAGGACACCCAGGTCTTGTTGCACATTTTTCTCTCAATTTATTGCCATTCAGATAATAATCTGCCTTCCTGTTCTTGCTCCCAAAGTGGATAACCTCATATTAATCCACGTTATATTGCATCTACCATGCAATTGCTCGCTCACTCTCCTTTGCCAAATTGCACTGAAGAGTCTCTGCATCCTCTTCCAGAATTGTGTCATCTGGAAATTTGGAGAGGTTATATTTTGTTCCCTCAAATTATTGATATATATTGTGAATAGCTAGGGTTTTAGCATTGATCCCTGGGGAACCCCACTCGTTCATGCCATTTGGAAAAACACCTGATTATACACACAGTTTGTTTCATGTCTACCCATTGTTAATCAGCTGGTGTGACGAGGCTGCTCATTCTGGCAAGGTGATGCTGTCCTTGTTTTTTTCCCAGCGAGGTTGTAAACAGCCTAGACTCCGAAAAGTCTTGAGAGTTTGGATAGTTTTTAGGGCTCATTTGTTTACAACTAACGAATACTACCTCAGGCAGAAGGCTTTCAAGTTTAAAACTTGTCTAATGAGAGGGCAGTGGCCAGTTCAGCGGCACTGTGTGTGAAGAAAGGCTGCTGGGGCAAACTCAGGCTGGACTCTATCTCCTACTAACTTCAAGCCTGTAAGCCCTTGTTTTATTTTTACCTTTTGTGTCAAGGGGTGTTTATTGGGATTGTTGCAAGTAGGTTGGATAGTCGGGATAATCTGTCGGATGTCAGATTGGATGAGTCATTCGGTATTCTGTTTTCTGTTCTTTGTGTTTCATTCAGTAATCTTATAAATAAATTGTTTTGTTTTAAAACTAAGTAGTGTGACCAGCTAATTCTCTCCTGGAATATCCAATGTACAATTACTTAAATCAAATAGCAAAGTTAGGGTCTGGGCTACCTTCTTGAAATGTTTTGAGGGGTCTGGCCTGGTCCGTAACTTAGGAAAATCTAAAGTTAATAGGGAAGGGTCATTGTGTTTTTTTGAAAGGGAAATCATGTTTAACCAATTCCTTTGAAGTTGTTACGCACTAGAAAAAGGGGAATCTGTAGGCATACTGATCTTGGATTTCCATAAGGTATTTGACAAGGGGCACCCCCCCCCCCCAAAAAAAAGGTTCTTGTACAAAATAAGAGTTCATGTTGCAGGAGATACATGTTAGCATGGTTAGAAGTTTGGCTGGCTGGGAGAAAACTGAGCTTTTTTTTGTTTATGGAACTCTGCTGGAGTCTTGGCTTTTTATTTATATCAATAATTAAATGAAGGAAATTAAGACATGGTACTTAATTTGTAGATGATGCAATAATGATAAACAATTGCAGAATTCTGAGGGATTTAGGGGATCTACTGCATGACTCATAAAAATTTAGAATGCAAGTACAACAAGTAATTATAAAGGTTAATGAAAATGTTTCTTTACAAGAGTAATTGCATATGAAAGTAAGGATATTATCCTCAGTTATATTGGCCTTAATGAGACCATATCTCAAACTGTGTAGTTTTTGTCTTGTGATTAAAGGAAGGATATAAATATTTTGGTGGTGGTGATAGTTCAAAGGAGATTTACCAGTTTAGTATTTGGAATGAGCAGGTTTCCCTGCAAGGAAAGGCTGCATAGATATTAGTGCAGTGGGCTGGATGGTTGCTTTGCATGCAAGGTGACATTCACAGCATGGGTTCAATTCCTGCATAGGCTGCAATTACCATGAAGGTGCTGTTTTCTCAACTTTTTCGCTTGCCTGAGGTGTGATAGCCCTCAGATTAAACTCACCACCAATCTCGCTCTCTCTCTCTCTAATGAGACTATGGTGACTTAATTGAGGTATGTAAGATCTTAAACAGTTTTGTCAAGCTGGATGTTTCCTCTTAAGAAGGCGAGTCTAAAACTAGAGGCGCTGTTCAAAATTTAGGGGTCACCTTTTAAGATAGAAATTACAATTTTATTTCTGAGAGTTGTGTGACAGGAACTCAGCCTCTGGAGGCAGGATAATTGAATATTTTTAAAGGTGGAGGTAGATAAATTCTTATTGGGCAAGGGAATTGAAGGTTATTGGAGGTACGTAGGAATATGGAATTCAAAACGCAACAGTGAGATGTATCTGTTAAATGGTGCAGGTGGCTCAAGGACAGAGTGGCCTACTTCTCTGCTCCTAATGCATATTATAGTAATAGCCATGGTCATAGAGATGTACAGCACGGAAACAGACCCTTCTGTCCAACTTGTCGATGCTGACCCAACCTAGTCCCACCTGCCAGCACTCAGATCATATCCTTCTAAACCCTTCCTATTCATATACCAATCCAGATGCCTTTTAAATGTTGCAATTGTACTAGCCTCCACCACTTCTTCTGGCAGCTCATTTGTAGAAGTGAGTGGGAACTGTGACCAGTGAAGTCAATTGGTGGAATCTGTCCCTATTTTACAATAGGAGAGGGCAGAGCAGAGCGGGGTAGTAGGATATGGAAGTCTACTTTTCCGGAAGCCGAAGAAGGATATAGTCGTTCACATAATAAAATTTGTATACTGAGAACATTGAAAATGTTGGGATTTTCTTGCCTTATGCCACTTATCAATTCTAAGCACTCCATTATCGAGCAATTTAGCACAATGAACAAACTACTGATGGCATAGACCTCATGTTTCCTACCCATATTCTTTCCCTTACACCAACATTTTCCTGAATTTCTGGTTTTAGAACTGCATTGCCAAAGAGGTCTTGGTACTTATCTGACACATTAGTTCTGATATTTTCATTGGATGTAACTTCGAAGCCATTATGGAATTGGGATCAGTTGGAATCAGAAGGCCAGAAGGGAAGAATGGTTCATTCATTTGCTTACCAAAGGGTGGGTGCAGATTTCTGGTCACCACATCATTATAAAGGATGTGATTACACTAGAGAGGGTAAAGAGGAGATTTATGAGGATGGTGAATGGGTTGGAAGGTCTGTGTTATAAGGAAAGATTGGAAAGGCTAGGATTGATTTCCTTGGTCCGGTGAAAGATAAGAGATGACCTGATAAAAGTATGGAAGATTATGAGTGGCATGTGAAGGATAGGAAAGCACTTCTTCCATTAGTACAGGAGTCATAGATTCAAAGTAAAAGGTACAAAGCCAAGATAAGAGTTGAATTTTTTTTCATTGAGAGTGGTGCGAGTCTGGAACTCACTGCCTCAATGGGCGATTGAGTCAGAAACTCTAACATTTGAGCAGTATTTAGAAAGTAATGGGGAGTTAGTTGGACAGTTGGTTTGTGATGCAGTCTGACACCAACAGCATGGGTTCAATGCCCATTGACTGAGATTACTATGAAGGATTCTCCTTAACCTCTCTCCTAGCCTGAGGTATGGTGACACTCAGGCTAAACTAGTTGTCTCTCTGTAATGGGAGAGTGGTCTTCTGGGGCTATGGTGACTTTATCATATTTAGACATTCATTTGTGTTATTATAGGCTTCAGAGCTGTTGGTAAAAAGCTGGAAAATGGAATTAGTATGGTCAGATTCTTGTTGACCAAATGGGCTCAGTGCCAAATGGTTTCATTCTGTGCTGTAACCATCTTTGAGTCTATGATAAGTTCTCAGAGACTTTAATGAAATAGCATGCAGGAAAATGCTGACAGACTTACACTCTGATGCTGGTTTATATAGGTTGGCCTGCTGGACTGCTTGCTGTAAAGGGAAGTCCTAAGTTGGAGAGGGTTTTCATTAGAGATTTTCTTCTTTGTTGTATCTGCTCCATCTGCCTATCATGCAACTGACCCACAACACACTGCCCTTTCTACCTCACTACATGTTAAAGCCTTTGTGTGCACAGGTTACTTCCTTCTCTGCCCTCCTGTAGATAAAACAACACTCATCAGGAAATCCAGAATCTCAACACAAAAGCAACACACAAACACAGCAGACTACTTTTACCTTTTGTAAAGTTGTAAATGTTATCAAAAATGACCTTCAAAGTTTGTGCGAAGATTTATAGCTCAGGTGCTCGTTGCTGTGGTTCTGTTCGCCGAGCTGGAAGTTTTTGTTGCAAACGTTTCGTCCCCTGACTAGGCGACATCATCAGTGCTTGGGAGCCTCCTGCGAAGCGCTTCTTTGATGTTTCCTCCGGTGTTTATAGTGGTCTGTCCCTGTCGCTTCCGGTTGTCAGTTTCAGCTGTCCGCTGTAGTGGTTGGTATATTGGGTCTAGGTCGATGTGTTTGTTGATGGAGTTTGTGGATGAATGCCATGCCTCTAGGAATTCCCTGGCTGTTCTCTGTCTGGCTTGCCCTATGATAGTAGTGTTGTCCTTGTCGAATTCATGTTGCTTGTTGTCTGCGTGTGTGGCTACTAAGGATAGCTGGTCGTGTCGTTTCGTGGCTAGTTGATGTTCATGTATGCGGATTGTTAGCTGTCTTCCTGTTTGTCCTATATAGTGTTTAGTGCAGTCCTTGCATGGTATTTTGTACACTACATTCGTCTTGCTCATGTTGGGTATCGGGTCCTTCGTTCCGGTGAGTTGTTGTCTGAGCGTGGCTGTTGGTTTGTGTGCCGTTATGAGTCCTAGGGGTCGCAGTAGTCTGGCAGTCAGTTCCGAGATGCTCCTGATGTATGGTAGTGTGGCTAGTCCTTTTGGTTGTGGTATGTCCTCGTTCCGTGGTCTTTCTCTTAGGCATCTGTTGATGAAGTTGCGCGGGTATCCATTTTTGGCGAATACCTTGTATAGGTGTTCCTCTTCTTTTTGCAGTTCTGGTGTACTGCAGTGTGTTGTGGCCCTTTTGAATAGTGTCCTGATGCAGCTTCGTTTGTGTGTGTTGGGGTGGTTACTTTCATAGTTTAGGACTTGGTCTGTGTGTGTGGCTTTCCTGTATACCCTTGTAGTGAATTCTCCGTTTGGTGTTCTCTGTACCATCACGTCTTGGAATGGGAGTTGGCTATCCTTTTCTTCTCTCGTGAATCAGATTCCTGTGAGTGTGGCGTTGATGATCCGGTGTGTTTTTTCTATTTCCGTGTTTTTAATGATTACAAACGTGTCATCGACATATCTGACCCAGAGTTTGGGTTGAATTTGTGGTAGGACTGTTTGTTCTAACCTTTGCATAACTGCCTCTGCTATGAGTCCCGAGATTGGTGATCCCATGGGTGTTCCGTTGATTTGTTCGTATATCTGGTTGTTGAATGTGAAGTGTGTTGTGAGGCACAAGTCCATTAGTTTAAGTATGCCGTCTTTGTTGATAGGTTCAGCGTCCTGTTTTCTGTTCTGTATGTCCAGTAGGTTGGCTATTATTTCTCTGGCTAGGGTTTTGTCAATCGAAGTGAACAGTGCCGTCACGTCGAATGATATCATGGTTTCTTCTTTGTCTATGTGTATATTTCTGATGATGTCCAAGAATTCCTGTGTTGATTGTATAGAGTGTTTGGATCCGCTGACCAGGTGTTTCAGTTTCTGTTGTAGTTCTTTGGCCAGTTTGTATGATGGTGTCCCTGGCAGTGATACTATGGGTCTGAGTGGGATGTCTGGTTTGTGTACTTTAGGTAATCCATAGAGTCTGGGGGTGTTGTTGCTTTCCGGTTTCATTCTTTGTAGGTCAGCTCTGGTTATCTGTCCGTTTTTTTGTAGATTCCTTAGTGTGTTATTTATCCTATTGGTGAGCTGACAACCGGAAGCGGCAGGGACAGACCACTATAAACACTGGAGGAAACATCAAAGAAGCGCTTCGCAGGAGGCTCCCAAGCACTGATGATGTCGCCTAGCCATGGGACGAAACGTTTGCAACAAAAACTTCCAGCTTGGCGAACAGAACCACAACAAAAATGACCTTACTGTACTTGCAATTCAGGTATTTTGAGGTTTGTTTGTGCAAAGCCTAACTTACAACCTCATGCCTACTCTTTGCAGAATAACATGGTGGTTCATTGCCAGGATCAACATTGCGAAAACCAGGATTCTGACATCACATCTGCATGATACAAGAATTGTCCTTCTACACAAACGTCTAGCACACGCTTTGGATACCCCTGTGGGAACTGTTTTAAACAGGCTTCACTGTATAGGCTGGGCTGCAAAGAACTGGTGCATTGGTTGTCCCAGAAAGTGATGCTAAGCCTTTGGACTTTGGCCTTTGGATTGAATTTCTCACCAATTTGTACAATGTACCCCCTAACAACTAGGAATGTACAATAAATGCTGGCAATACCAATGATATCCATATTTGGCACATGAAAAATGAATTAATATATGGGTATGCTGAAATAACTTGTCAGCACATATCCATTATTCAAACACACGAGGATAGAGTATTGGATGAATAAACACAGGGTGGTTGGTGCTCTTGCAGCTTCACAGTATGAGTCAGTGCAAGGAGAGAAAGGGAGAAAATAATTGCATGGAGTGGTGGGTGGGGGAAATCTTAAAAAACATAGTTGAATGGAAAATAAAGTCCACGCTTCTAAAATTAATCAACAAAGTATTTTTAAAACTATTGTCATATTTTGTTATCACATTTTTATATTCCATAAGAAGGAAATAATTGTTCTCACAATGCTGATTTGCAGCTATACTTTATGACAGATCACACCATTGTTGAGAGGTGACAAGAAAAAAGGCTGAGATAGGGATTATGTCCCAAAATAGTAAATACTTAATCCTATGTGTCCTCCCTAAAATTAATGGCTTAAAAATTTGGCCATGCAACTTCTGTTTCCCATGCGTTAAAAAGCCTTCAATACCAGCAACTGTGACTGATAGCCCATTTGCTGCTTGTAGAATCACAGAAGTCTTCCAGCGCAGAAGGAGGCCATTTGACCCATCGTGCCAGCACCATCTCTTCAAATGAGCATTGTTGCCTAGTGTCAACCTCTCTTTCCCCATAATTTTGGACATTGTTTTTTCAACTAATTGACCAACATTCTCTTGAATACCTCAATTGAACTTGATTCCACCACACTTCTAGGCAGTTTATTCTATTAAAAAAAAAAGAAACAGAAGTTGTCAGAAAAACTCAGCATGTTTGGCAATATCGGTGGAGAAAAAATCAGCTAACGTTTCGGGTCTAATGACCCTTCTCCAGAACCATATTCCCTACATTCCCTACTTTGATATCTTGCTGAGTGAGTACAGTTTGTTTTTCATATCACCCATGCTTCTTACAAATCATTTCAAACCTATGCCCTTCATTCTTGATCCTTTTACAAGTGAATATAGTTTCTCCATATCTATTCAGCCCACTCATGATTTTGAAAATTTTATTAGATCTCCACCACCTCTCATTCAAGTCAGTCCTGTCAGCTCCATTCTTCCCTCATTGAAGACAACATTCCGCCAAATGATTTTTCTCACTCTGGATTATTGCAAGTCATTCTCCACCAACAACTTGACCTTACAATGATCACTGTCTGATAATTGCACAATGTTCAGCATATTTGCGACTACTCAGACGTTGAACGGTCCACCTCCAAATGCAACAAGATCTGGACAATGTCAATGCTTGGGTTGACAAATGGCAAGCAATATTTGCACACACAAATGCTAGGCAATGGCCATCTCCAATAAGAGACAATTTAACCATTACCCCTTGATTTTTAATCATGTTACCACCACTGAATGCTCAATTATTAACATCCTGGGATTACCACTGCGCAGAAACTCAACTGGACTTGCCATTTCAACATGGTGGCTACAAGATCAGGTCAAAGGTTAGGAATTCTGGTCTCTCTGCTATAGGACAGATGTTGTCAAACTTGGAGAGATAAGTGAGAGGAGGGTGGGGGGTGGGCAGAAAGTAGCATAGAGTACAAAAGGTGAGTGGGGGAGGGGATGAAGGTGATAGTCAGGAAGGAGGGTGGAGTTGATAGGTGGAAAAGAAGATAGGCAGGTACGACAAGTCATGGGGACAGTGCTGAGCTGGAAGTTTGGAACTGGGGTGAGGTGGGGGAAGGGGAAATGAGGAAACTGTTGAAGTCCACATTGATGCCCTGGGGTTGAAGTGTTCTGAGGCGGAAGATGAGGCGTTCTTCCTCCAGGCGTCGGGTGGTGAAGGTGCAGCGGTGAAGGAGGCCCAGGACCTCCATGTCATCGGCTGAGTGGGAGGGGGAGTTGAAATGTTGGGCCACAGGGCGGTGTGGTTGATTGGTGCGGGTGTCCCAGAGACGTTCCCTAAAGCGCTCTGCTAGGGGGTGTCCAGTCTCCCCAATGTAGAGGAGACCGCATCGGGAGCAACGGATACAATAAATGATCTTGGTGGATGAGCAGGTAAAACTTTGATGGATGTGGAAGGCTCCTTTAGGGCCTTGGATAGAGGTGAGGGAGGAGGTGTGGGTTCAAGTTTTGCAATTCCTGCGGTGGCAAGGGAAGGTGCCAGGACGGGAGGGTGGGTTCTAGGGGGGGCGTGGACCTGACCAGGTAGTCATGGAGGGAACGGTCTTTGCGGAAGGCGGAAAGGGGTGGGGAGGGAAATATATCCCTGGTGGTGGGGTCTGTTTGGAGGTGGCGGAAATGTCGACGGATGGTTTGGTTTATGCGAAGGTTGGTAGGGTGGAAGGTGAGCACCAGGGGCGTTCTGTCCTTGTTACGGTTGGAGGGGTGGGGTCTGAGGGTGGAGGTGCAGGATGTGGACGAGATGCGTTGGAGGGCATCTTTAACCGCGTAGGAAGGGAAATTGGGTCTCTAAAAAAGGAGGCCATTTGGTGTGTTCTGTGGTGGAACTGGTCCTCCTGGGAGCAGATACGGTGGAGGTGGAGGAATTGGGAATACGGGATGGCATTTTTGCAGGAGGTAGGGTGGGAAGAGGTGTAATCCAGGTAGCTGTGGGAGTCGGTGGGTTTGTAAAAAATGTCGGTGTCATGTCGGTCGTCATTAGTGGAGCTGGAGAGGTTCAGGAAGGGGAAGGAGATGTCAGACATGGTCCAGATAAATTTAAGGTCAGGGTGGAATGTGTTGGTGAAGTTGATGAATTGCTCAACCTCCTCGCGGGAGCACGAGGTGGCGCCAATGCAGTCATCAATGTAGCGGAGGAAGAGGTGGGGAGTGGTGCCGGTGTAATTACGGAAGATGGACTGTTCTATGTAGCCAACAAAGAGACAAGCATAGCTGGGGCCCATACGTGTGCCCATGGCTACCCCTTTGGTCTGGAGGAAATGGGAGGATTCAAAGGAGAAATTGTTAAGGGTGAGGACCAGTTCGGCCAAACGAATGAGAGTGTCAGTGGAAGGGTACTGTTGGGGACGTCGGGAGAGGAAGAAACGGAGGGCTTGGAGGCCCTGGTCATGGCGGATGGAGGTGTAGAGGGACTGGATATCCATGGTAAGATAAGGCGTTGGGGGCCGAGGAAACGGAAGTCTTGGAGGAGGTGGAGGGCAGGGGTGGTGTCTCGAATGTATGTAGGGAGTTCCTGGACTAGGGGGGAATAGGACAGTGTCGAGGTAGGTAGAAATGAGTTCAGTGAGGCAGGAGCATACTGAGACAATGGGTCGGCCAGGGTGGTCAGGTTTGTGGATCTTGGGAAGGAGGTAGAACCGGGCAGTGCGGGGTTTCTGGACTATAAGGCTGGAAGCTGTGGGTGGGAGATCTCCTGAGGTGATGAGGTTCTGTATGGTCTGGGAGATGATGGTTTGGTGATGGGGGGTGGGGTCATAGTCGAGGGGGCGGTAGGAAGTGGTGTCCTTGAGTTGGCATCTGGCTTCAGCGGTGTAGAGGTCAGTGCACCAGACAACACTGCACCCCCTTTATCTGCTGGCTTGATGGTGAGGTTGGGATTGGAGCAGAGGGATTGGAGGGTTGTGAGGGTGAGAGATTGGAGTGGGGGAGGGGGGTAGACAGGTCGTGGCGGTTAATGTCCTTCGGCAGTTGGAGGTGAAGAAGTCAAGGGCGGGTAATAGGCCAGCGCGGGGTGTCCAAGTGGATGCAGTGTGTTGGAGGTGGGCGAAGGGGTCCTCGGAAGGTGGGCGGGAGTCCTGATTGTGAAAGCAAGCTCAGAGGCAGAGGCGGCGGAAGAAGTGTTCGATGTCACGGCGTGTATTAAATTCATTGATGCGTGGGTGGAGGGGGATGAAGGTGAGTCCTTTGCTGAGGACTGATCATTCGTCCTCAGTGAGGGGGAGGTCTGGAGGGATGGTGAAAACTCGGCAGGGCTGGGAGCTGGGATCTGGTGTGGGTGTGGAGCTGGGAGTGGAGGCGGAGCTGGTAACTGGAGTGGGTGTGGTGGTGGGGGGAATGGGGGTGGAGGGGAAAGGCATAATTTTGAATATCTAGTCGGTTTTAATTACTAATGAGTTGAACAGTTATGGAGCAGTTTAGAAAAGTGGAGTTGAGGCTGAGATGAGATCAGCCAACATTGAGTTAAACAGTAGAGCAAGTTTATGGGGCTGAATTGCTTGTTCCTAATTCTTATGTTTTAAATCTTGTCTCTGTCTCTGAATTTGAGTCCCACCCAAGGATTTGATAGCCAAGCAAATGAAAACACCAATACCATTCACAACACTGTATCAGAATTGCAGCAGAAGAGGAGGCTGGAAGGAACATTAGCAGGCAGGCTCCAGAATACTCAAATGTAACCAATCTGCCATTAGCAAGAGCAAGGCTTACAGCATGTAAAGGGTTGGAGGTAGATAAAGCATCTGCCAGACACTTAAAAAAAAAAGTGTGCAACATTTGGCCAAATCCATCTTTCAGAAGGCTGTCCCCAGGAAGCAGGGTGAAGGGAGAATAGCAGAGAAATGGCCTTTGGGGCCAGTTCTTAATACCCACCCTTAGCCAAGTAGACAAGATAGAGGAAGTTTTGGTCAGAGCAAGGAGCAAGTGGCAGGTATCACTCAAACGTATCTTGCTTGCAGAAGAAAAAGCAGGCCAAAATCCTGAATGTCAAGTGATCAGACCATGTGTTAATTTAGGCTGATTTTGTTTTTCAGTTCATTATGTCCTCTACGACTAAATAAATGTGGTGTAAAAAGGGATCAAAACCAGCTCTATAATCTGCAGCACACAAAAGACCCACTCTTCCCTTGGATCTCAAGAATTTTTTCTACAAACCCAGAGACAGGTCTGCTTTTCATAACTTAGAACGAGCAACACTTGCACTCCCTCCCCAACCATTCCTCCCCCAACATCCATATACCTCCCCAACCATTTCCACCTATTCCTCCCACGCCAAACCTCTTGCAGCCTGCCAATCTACATGAAAAGAAAGACTTGAACAGTGGGTGTAAAAATAACAAATCATATTGTCTGTCGCTGCAAATCAACTTGAGAGATCAACAGCCACAAGTAAGCAAAAGTAGTGCAGAATTGTGTCACATCACAGGATTAGGTACAGAGAGGAGTAGAATTGGAATTTGGGCAAAATGTACAGTTGAGATATTTAAATACCATGATCACAATCTTGTTTAGTTGCAGTGCAGACACAGTGACTTCTTGTGGGACTTCTTATGAATCTACAACGATCCCCAGCTAGTCTTACTCATCACAACTAAAAAGTAACAGAGAAGAGTATTTTAGTTGAACAGTTGCTGTAGGGGAAGAAGATGGGTGGAGATGGCTGACAGATACTTTCCAGTTTTATAAGGTTAAGACCAAACAACTGACTAAACCTTGAAAAGGAAATCTCAACATGCTCTTGGAAATAGTTGTGCCAAATTCACAGTGGTAATTAACATATTAAGATGCATACACTCATTTAGAAAGAAAGAGATTGTATTTATAGAGACTTTTCATAACCATAATGTGTCACAAAATGTTTCACATCCAGTTAAGTACTTTTTGAAGTGTAGTCGCTGTTCTAATGTCGGAAATGTGAAAACTAATTTGCCGCATCAAGCTCCCATAAACATTGTGATAATATTCAAAAAGCATTTTATTGGTGTTAGTTGAGAAACAAATATTGGCTAACACACTGGAAGAAAGTTTGTATTCCTGGAATCTGCCATGTCCACCTGGGAGATCAAATGGGGCATTAATTTTAACATTACATTGAAAAGTTAGCACCTATAACAATGGAGCACTCCCTTCATTTATTTTCTAATCAACCTGTTTTTACACATAGAACCAGGCCAGAATTGAACCTGAGCCTCCCTTTAATGCTGCAGTAGGCATGTTAGTCTAAATTTAGTGCACATGTCTTGGGTAGGACTATAATGAATGCTCTCACTAATTTAGGAGCAAAGGAGCAGGAGCAGGCCATTCAGCCCCTCAAGCCTGTTCTGTCCTTCAATAGGTTCATGACTGATCTGTGGCTTTACTCCATATATCTTTGGCCTATATCCTGTAATACCTGTGGTTTACAAAAAAAATCTTAGATTTAAAATTAACAACTGATCTAACATCCATTACTGTTTGTAGAATAATCAACACCATTTGTTAGGAAGTACTTTACTCACGTCCCTCCTGAATGGCTTGGCCCTAATTGTTTGGACTATGCCTTCAAGCTCTAGAATCCCCAATCAGTGGAAACAGGTTTTTTTTATCTACCCTTTTTTCCTGTTAATCTTGAAATCTTCGATCAGATAATCTCTTAACCTTCTGAATTCTAGAGAAAACAGGTCTAATTTGTGTTATCTATCCTCATAACCCCTGAAGTCCAGATCACACTCTTGTAAACCTATCCAAGAGAGTGCTATCAATGGTCCACAACTGGCACCTTGAGCTTTACTTGAAAACAAACATTCTCTCAGATCATATGGGATTGCTTATATGAGAAACAAAGCACAATTACATTGTTACAGCAAGTCTTCTTAGGTTGAAATAGAATATAGAGGAAAGATAATGTTGTAACCAAGCATGGAGATCGCCATGTGATAATGGGTGTCTAAAGTAGAAATGTTTCTGTGCCTGACACAGATATCTCTCACTTTATAATCAGAACTAATAACCACAAAAGTTTATTTTTGAAACTGTCCTTGATTGGCCTTCATTGTAATGCAGTGCAATTAACAACAACCTATATTTATATGTCTTTTGACACAGTAATATGTTCAAAGGCACTTCATGTGAGCAGTAGAAAACAAAATTTAACAATGGGTTACATAAGATCCTAGGGTGCATGATTGAAAGATTAGTTGAACAGAAACATTTTCATGAATGTCTTAAAGGAGGAAGGAGAAATAAAGGAGGAAGAAGAAATAAAGAGACAAGCAGTTTAGGAAAGGTATATCAGAAATTAAGCTCTGATAACTGAAAGCACAACACCAATAGTGGAATCATTAAAACTGGAAATGAAAAAATAGTTTGTTACCATTTCATTGAAGTTGGTCTATATAAACAGAATATGAATCTAAATGAACTCCTTAGGTAAAAATGTTTAATTGTGTAAGATCTGTTTGAAACCTTTGAAATGCAAAGACATTCTGCAAATTTGAATTTGAACTCCTTAATCAAGAAAAATGTCCATTGTCTGCCTAATAGATGATCCATTCTGCGCATCTCTAACAAGTCTGTCTCACATACTGCACAACAGAGCTTAGTGGTTAAAAAGCAAGACCTATATAGAATCAAAGAATGGTTACAGCAAAGAAACAGACCCTTCAGCCTTGGAGCCCAAGCAAAAGCAATTTCGTCAATTCCATTTCCCATCCTTTTCCTATAGCCCTACAATTATTTTCTCTTCAGGTTTAATTTGAAAGCAAAAATTGAATCTGCCTGCACCACAGATCAGATCCTAGATCAGAACCAATCACTGCATATGAAAAGGTTTTTTTCTCATGTCACATTTAGTTCTTTTTCCAATACTTTAAATCCACCCTGCAGTTCTTGACCTTTTCACCATTGAAACTTATTTCCCATCACCTCTCATAATTTCAAACATCTTTATTCAATTTCCTCTAAATTTTTCCTTCCTTAATGAGATGCACAGAGGTAGCATTAAGTATGACCTACAAGATGCATTGCATAAATTCATCGAGGTTTCTTAGACAGCCCCTTCTAAACTCGTGACCATTTACCATGTAAAAGGACAACGGCAGGAGATAGATAGGAACACTAGCACCTGCAAGTTCCCCAATAAGCTACTCACCATTCTGTCTTGGAAATATATTGCTATTCCTTCACTGTTGCTGGGTAAAAATCCTGGAATTCCTTCCCTAACAGCACAGTGGGTCTACCTACACCACATGGATTGTGGTGTCTCAAGAAGACAATTCACCAGCACCCTCTCAAGGGCAACTAGGGAAGACAATTAATGCTGGCCCAGCTAGCATAACCCACATCCCTGAATGAATAAATAAAACAAACTTCCAATAAATGCTCTATCTCCCCAAAATTATATCTGTTAATGAATATCACTAGTCAATCAACACAGTAATAACCTTGAGATTTACCTTCAGGCTGAATTTTTATTACTTTGCATATTCCCAGCCTCAATTCCACTTATGCACAGAGGAATTTTGATTATCCAAATAAGATGGGTGGGCCGTATTTCATTTGATAATTGATTATTTGGATAATCGATTTGTCCTTAAACAAGGGAAGCCATACTGATCTAAAGCTGTGCTCTACCAGAGACTTTGTTTAAATCTATAATTTTGATGAATCTGCTATTTAAGCAAATTAATCTTTGCATTTTGCAAATTGCAGGTTAAACTGAGAAGGAATAAACCCTTACCATCACATAAATATATGAAATCCCAGCATTAAACAAGGTCCCAAACAGCTTCTACAAACACAAAAGCATTTGTCAGTTTCTGCTGAACTCAGTGTCGCGATAGAAAGACAGAAGCGTAGCCTTGCACATGTGTTTTTTTTCATGATGGCCTGGTAAAGTGACAGGAATAAAGCACTTACTTTTGCAAAGGGCTGTGTAAGTAACCCATACTTAAAAAATGTCCAGTTGCTGATGCTTGAGGTGCTTGTGTTTCTTTGTTTTTGCCAGCGTTTTCACATATTCTTCAGTACAGGTAATTCAAATTCACTTACCTCTTTGATGTCACGTTTTTACGGGACTTTGAGATCTAGTTTGGATAATCCAAATTTCAGATAATTGACAGTCGGACAATTGAGGTTCCTCTGTATCTTATTTTCCAGAACTTGTCAAGTGGGGAACCTTTTACACCACCAGCCTGGATGATATGAAGAATCCCATAGAGTTATCCATTTAAGTAGCAGTATTTATAAATCCAAATCTTGTGGTCATTATTAATCTTTCTAACCTGTTTACCAGAACCTTAATTGAGATCTTCTTGTAAAAGGTAAAGTCACCATTATCTTATCAGATCATAGGGCTACTCTCTCATTAGAGAGAAACAATTGGTGGTGGCTCAACCTGAGTTCATCATGTCTTAGGTGAGGGGAGAGATTGAAAAGGAAATTCCTTCATCATAACCAAAACATTACACCCATGCTATTAGCAAAACTCTGCATTGCAAACCAGCTCGAAGAGTGTGGCGTTGGAAAAGCACATCCAGTCAGGCAGCATTCAAGGAGCAGGAGACTCGACGTTTCAAGCTCTTCATGAAGAGCTACTTGACCAGCTGTGCGTTTTCCAGCACCACACTCTTCGACTCTGATCTCCAGCATCTGCAATCCTCACTTTCTCCTAATTGCAAACCAGCTGTCCAGCCAACTGAGCTAAACTGACCACCAAAGATTTGCTTGCAGTCCACATTCAAAGGGGTTACAATCTTTTAGATCTCAAGTCTGTTAGACCCTTAGGTTGCAATTCATTGGTTCAAGATCTTCTTTTATGAGACCCTGGGTCTTTGACCCACCTTTCTAAAGCTACTGACCTGGGATTCAATAATGATAAGTGCAATGAGATTGTGGGTCAAACCTTTGCACTGCACCTCTTAAAATACACACCCAAACATCAGGCAGAGATAGAGAGGGAACAAATTCTGAATGAAATAAACAAAGTGCTGGAGAAACTCAGAAGGTTTGACGGTAACGGTGGAGAGAGAAAGAGTTAACTGTTTGAGTCCAATATGACTGTTCTGCTGCCAGACCTACTGAGTTTCTCAGCATTTTTGTGTTTGATTCAGATTTCCAGCATCTACAGTATTTTGCTTTTACACTGAATGATTCCTGAAAGCACTACTTAATGGAGGGCAAATGGGTTCTGGAGGAGCCACTGAGTTGCAGAACTGGGATGAATGGAACAAAAAGAAATAAATAGCATGAAGGCAAAAATAAATAGAAAAGCCACTGGTCTGATGAACCATAAGTCTGGTCATTTTACAGCATAGATTGACTTAGATGCAGGAGCTGTGCAGAAGAAACTGATTGACTAAAATTAGGATGGAGTCGAAAGAACAGAAAGAGCAGATGATTGATTAAGCTCTTCTTAAAAAATGTGAAAGAGCAGGATTGTTGACAGACAAAATAAAACCAGCACTGGTTATTAAATGAGGGACCAATTCAAAGGATTGAGGGGACCCATACAAGTTTTGGAGGAGTATAACCATTCAAAAGGAACTGACTGCCACAACTAAGCTTCATAGAGTCATAGAGATGTACAGCATGCAAACAGACCCTTTGGTCCAACCCGTCCATGCCAACCAGATATCGCAACCCAATCTAGTCCCACCTGCCAGCACCCGGCCCATATCCCTCCAAACCCTTCCTATTCATTTACAAAATACAATGCAAGAACTGTAACAAACATTACATTGGACAAACAGGCAGAAAACAGCTACCAGGATACATGAACATCAACTAACCACAAAACAACATGACCCTCTGTCACTCATATCCTTGCATACAGATAAGGAAGGACACTACTTTGATTGGGACAACACATCCATCCTAGGACAAGCCAAACAGAGACATGCACAAGAATTCCTAGAAGGATGGCATTCCAACCAGAACTCTATCAACAAACACATCGACTTGGACACCATTTACCACTCCCTGAGAAAAAGAACAGGAAATGACATCACCATAAAAATGATGCCACCACAGGAAATGACATCACCAACCCAAGGGAACCCAAATATATAAATAGAAAGCAGGAAACATGAGCAGTGCTTCATCTGGAGGCTCATTGAAGATGTTACCTAGTATGGTGACGAAACATCTGAAAATGAACCTTCCATCTCAGCGAGCAAACCTACAGCTATAGGGTGTTGTAATTAGGTCCCTTTAAATACTGCCAATCTATTAAATAGAAATCTATTTACTCCATAAACTAATGTTTTAAAGGAACTAAGCTCCTACTGGCTTCCCCCTGTGACATTCTAAAGTTCAACTAAGCCTTACACATTCTGATTGTCACTGGATTAAAATCATAGTCTTGGACAGAACTGTGCAGCAATACCACACAGATTGTAACAATAAGCAGATCATAAACCACCTCAAAGAAATCATGTGTAATTCATGATTTAAACACATGCAATGCACAAAAGTTTCAGCACTGATTTTTAACTCCATCAGCATTAAACTTGTAAAACCTATCCTAAAGGAATGATTTTTTTTACAATGGATGACTGTTCTCAATATTTTAAAACATCTTAAAGTATATTTTATATACTTTAAAATCATTGACAGCTCAACTCCTTCTTTTGAATTGAGTGTTGCAGACTTGTTGTAATCAGTGGGAAATGATATAGAGTCCTAGAGTCATAGTCATAGAGTCATAGAGATGTACAGCACGGAAACAGACCCTTTGGTCTATCCCGTCCATGCCGACCAGATATAGACAATAGACAATAGGTGCAGGAGTAGGCCATTCAGCCCTTCGAGCCTGCACCGCCATTCAATATGATCATGGCTGATCATTCCTAATCAGTATCCTGTTCCTGCCTTATCCCCATAACCCTTGATTCCACTATCTTTGAGAGCTCTATCCAACTCATTCTTAAATGAATCCAGAGACTGGGCCTCCACTGCCCTCTGGGGCAGAGCATTCCACACAGCCACCACTCTCTGGGTGAAGAAGTTTCTCCTCATCTCTGTCCTAAAAGGTCTACCCCGTATTTTTAAGCTGTGTCCTCTGGTTCGGATCTCACCCATCAGCTGAAACATGTTTCCTGCTGCTAGAGTGTCTAATCCTCTCATAATCTCAATCAGATCCCCTCTCCGTCTTCTAAACTCAAGGGTATACAAGCCCAGTCACTTCAGTCTTTCAGTGTAAGGAATTGACCTCGTGAACCTACTCTGCACTCCCTCAATAGCCAGAATGTCTTTCCTCAAATTTGGAGACCAGAACTGCACACAGTACTCCAGGTGTGGTCTCACCAGGGCCCTGTACAGCTGCAGAAGCACCTCTTTGCTTCTATACTCAATTCCTCTTGTTATGAAGGCCAGCATGCTATTAGCCTTCTTCACTACCTGCTGTACTTGCATGCTTGCCTTCATTGACTGGTGTACAAGAACACCCAGATCTCTCTGTACTGCCCCTTTACCTAAATTGATTCCATTGAGGTAGTAATCTGCCTTCCTGTTCTTGCCACCAAAGTGGATAACCATACATTTATCCACATTAAACTACATCTGCCATGCATCTGCCCACTCACCTAACTTGTCCAGGTCACCCTGTAATCTCCTAACATCCTCATCACATTTCACCCTGCCACCCAGCTTTGTATCATCAGCAAATTTGCTAATGTTATTGCTGATACCATCTTCTATATCATTAACATATATTGTAAAAAGCTGCAGTCCCAGCACAGATCCCTGCGGTACCCCACTGGTCACTGCAGTTGAAAGAGAGCCGTTTATCACTACCCTTTGTTTCCTATCAGCCAACCAATTTTCAATCCAATCTTGTACTTTGCCCCCAATACCATGCGCCCTAATTTTACTCACTAACCTCCTGTATGGGACTTTATCAAAAGCTTTCTGGAAGTCCAAGTACACTACATCTACTGGATCTCCCTCGTCCATCTTCAGAGTTACATCCTCAAAAAATTCCAGAAGAATAGTCAAGCATGATTTCCCTTTCATAAATCCATGCTGACTCTGTCCTATCCTGTTACTACTATCCAGATGTGCCGTAATTTCATCCTTTATAATAGACTCCAGCATCTTTCCCACCACTGAGGTCAGACTAACTGGTCTATAATTTCCTGCTTTCTCTCTCCCACCTTTCTTAAAAAGTGGTATAACATTAGCCACCCTCCAATCCTCAGGAACCGACCCCGAATCTATTGTGGGCGGCACGGTAGCACAGTGGTTAGCACTGCTGCCTCGCAGCGCCAGAGACCCGGGTTCAATTCCCGACTCAGGCGACTGACTGTGTGGAGTTTGCACGTTCTCCCCGTGTCTGCGTGGGTTTCCTCCGGGGGCTCCGGTTTCCTCCCACAGTCCAAAGATGTGCAAGTCAGGTGAATTGGCCATGCTAAATTGCCCGTAGTGTGAGGTAAAGGGGTAAATGTAGCGGTATGGGTGGGTTACGCTTTGGCGGGTCGGTGTGGACTTGTTGGGCCGAAGGGCCTGTTTCCACACTGTAAGTAATCTAATCTAATCTAATATTGAACTCTGGAAAATAATCACCAACGCATCCACGATTTCCCGAGCCACCTCCTTCAGTACCATGGGATATAAACCATCAGGCCCCGGAGACTTATCAACCTTCAGACCTAACAGTCTCTCCAACACCAATTCCTGGCAAATATAAATTCCCTTCAGTTCAGGTCCTTCAGCCACTGTTACCTCAGGGAGATTGCTTGTGTCTTCCCCAGTGAACACAGATCTGAAGTACCCATTTAATTCTTCTGCCATTTCTTTGTTCCCCGTAATATATTCCCCCGTTTCTGTCTTCAAGGGCCCAATTTTAGTCCTAACCATTTTTTTGCCTTGAACATACTTAGAAAAGCTTTTACTATCCTCCTTTATATTATTGGCCAGTTTACCTTCGTACCTCATTTTTCCTCTGCGTATTTCCTTCTTAGTAATCCTCAGTTGCTCTTTAAAAGCTTCCCAGTCCTCAGTTTTCCCACTTATCTTTGCTATGTTATACTTTTTCTCTTTTATCTTTATATGTTTCTTAACTTTCCTCGTCAGCCACGGCCGCCCATGCCTCCTCCTGGGATCTTTCTTCCTTTTAGGAATGATCCTGCAACATCTGCATTATAGACAGAAATATCCGCCATTGTTCCTCCACAGTCATCCCTGCTAAGGTATTGCACCATTGAACTTTGGCCAGCTCCTCCCTCATAGCTCCATAGTTCCCTTTATTCAACAAAAGTACTGTCACTTCCGACTGTACCCTCTCCCTCTCAAATTGCAGATTGAATCTTAATGTATTATGGTCACTACTTCCCAATGGCTCCTTCACTTCGAGGTCTCTGACCAATTCTGGTTCGTTACACAATACCAGATCCAGAATTGCCTTCTCCCTGGTCAGCTCCAGTACCAGCTGCTCTAAGAATCCATCTCTGAGGCACTCCACAAAGTCTCTTTCTTGAGGTCCAATACCATCCTGATTCTCCCAGTCTACCTGCATGTGAAAATCCCCTATAACAACTGTAGTAACATCTTTGCGACAGGCCAATTTCAGCTCCTGATTCAACTTACATCCGACATCCAGACTACTGTTTGGGGGCCTGTAGATGACTCCCAAGAGGGTCTTTTTACCCTTAGTATTTCGCAGCTCTAACCACACTGACTCTACATCGCCTGACTCGAGGTCCGCCCGCGCAAGGGACTGAATATCATCCCTTACCAACAAGGCCACCCCACCCCCTCTGCCCGTCAGTCTGTCCTTACGATAGCACGTGTAGCCTTGAATATTCATTTCCCAGGCCCTGTCCACTTGAAGAGAAAGTGAGGTCTGCAGATGCTGGAGATCAGAGATGGAAATGTGTTGCTGGAAAAGCGCAGCAGGTCAGGCAGCATCCAGGGAACAGGAGAATCGATGTTTCGGGCATTAGCCCTTCTTCAGGAATGAGGAAAGTTGGTCCAGCAGGCTAAGATAAAAGATAGGGAGGAGGGACTTGGGGGAGGGGCGTCAGAAATGTGATAGGTGGAAAGAGGTCAAGGTGAGGGTGATAGGTCAGACTGGGGTGGGGGCGGAGAGGTCGGGAAGAAGATTGCAGGTTAGGAAGGCGGTGCTGAATTTGATGGATTTGACTGAGACAGGCTGGTGGGAGGGGAAATGAGGAAACTGGTGAAATCCGAGTTCATCCCTTGTGGTTGGAGGGTTCCTAGCCGGAAGATGAGGCGTTCTTCCTCCAACCGTCGTTTCGCTGTGGTTTGACGATGGAGGAGTCCAAAGACCTGCATATCCTTGGTGGAGTGGGAGGGGGAATTGAAATGTTGAGCTACAGGGTGGTTGGGTTGGTTGGTCCGGGTGTCCCAGAGGTGTTCTCTGAAACGCTCCGCAAGTAGGCGGCCTGTCTCCCCAATATAGAGGAGGCCACATCGGGTGCAAAGGATGCAATAGATGATATGTGTGGAGGTACAGGTGAATCTGTGGCGGATATGGAAGTTTCCTTTGGGACCTTGGAGGGAGGTGAGGGGGGAGGTGTGGGCGCAAGTCTTGCACCTCCTGCGGTTGCAGGGGAAGGTGCCGGGAGTGGAGGTTGGGTTGGTGGGGGGTGTGGATCTGACGAGGGAGTCACGGAGGGAGTGGTCTTTACGGAATGCTGATAGGGGAGGGGAGGGAAATATATCCTTGGTGGTGGGGTCCGTTTGGAGGTGGCGGAAATGACGGCGGATGATGCGCTGTACATGGAGGTTAGTGGGGTGGTAGGTGAGGACCAGTGGGGTTCTGTCCTGGTGGCGGTTGGAGGGGCGGGGTTCAAGGGCGGAGGATTGGGAAGTGGAAGAGATGCGGTGGAGGGCATCGTCGACCACGTCGGGGGGGAAATTGCGGTCCTTGAAGAAGGAGGCCATCTGGGATGTGCGTTTTTGGAACTGGTCCTCCTGGGAGCAGATGCGGCGGGGTCGAAGGAATTGGGAGAATGGGATGGCGTTTTTACAGGGGGCAGGATGGGAGGAGGTGTAGTCCAGGTAGCTGTGGGAGTCGGTTGGTTTGTAGTAGACCACTCCCTCCGTGACTCCCTCGTCAGATCCACACCCCCCACCAACCCAACCTCCACTCCCGGCACCTTCCCCTGCAACCGCAGGAGGTGCAAGACTTGCGCCCACACCTCCCCCCTCACCTCCCTCCAAGGCCCCAAAGGAAACTTCCATATCCGCCACAGATTCACCTGTACCTCCACACATATCATCTATTGCATCCTTTGCACCCGATGTGGCCTCCTCTATATTGGGGAGACAGGCCGCCTACTTGCGGAGCGTTTCAGAGAACACCTCTGGGACACCCGGACCAACCAACCCAACCACCCTGTAGCTCAACATTTCAATTCCCCCTCCCACTCCACCAAGGATATGCAGGTCTTTGGACTCCTCCATCGTCAGACCACAGCGAAACGACGGTTGGAGGAAGAACGCCTCATCTTCCGGCTAGGAACCCTCCAACCACAAGGGATGAACTCGGATTTCACCAGTTTCCTCATTTCCCCTCCCACCAGCCTGTCTCAGTCAAATCCATCAAATTCAGCACCGCCTTCCTAACCTGCAATCTTCTTCCCGACCTCTCCGCCCCCACCCCAGTCTGACCTATCACCCTCACCTTGACCTCTTTCCACCTATCACATTTCTGACGCCCCTCCCCCAAGTCCCTCCTCCCTATCTTTTATCTTAGCCTGCTGGACCAACTTTCCTCATTCCTGAAGAAGGGCTAATGACCGAAACGTCGATTCTCCTGTTCCCTGGATGCTGCCTGACCTGCTGCGCTTTTCCAGCAACACATTTCCATCCCTGTCCACTTGAAGCCACGTCTCAGTTATCCCCACAATATCGTATCTGCCAATTTCCAAAAGAGCCTCAAGCTCATCCATCTTATGTCTAATGCTTCGTGCATTCATGTATAGTATTTTTAATTTGTTACTGCTCTCACCCTTCCCATCAACCCCTATTTCACTCAACTTTACAGCATGATCCCTTTCCGAGTTTTCTGCCTCATTGATATAGTTGTCTTTCTTGACTTCTCTTGTTCTAACTTTTCCTTCAATTTCCTTTTTAAACATCCAGTTTGTCCCCTCTCCCTGCTACTTAGTTTAAATGTAGCGGTGTTGCAGTAGAAAACCTGCCTGCCAGAATGCTGGTCCCTAACCTATTAAGGTGCAAACCGTCTCTCTTGTAGAATTTATGCTTACCACAAAATATACCCCAGTGATCCAAGAACTTAAATCCTTGCTTCCTGCACCAGTTCCCCAACAACACGTTCAAGTCCATTATCTCCCTGTTTCTGGCCACACCAGCCCGAGGAACTGGAAGCAAACCGGAGATAACCACCCTGGATGTCCTGCTTTTCAGCCTTCTTCCTAGTTCTCCGAAGTCCCACTGTAGTATGTTACTCCTCTTCTTCCCGACATCATTTGTGCCGACATGTACCACCACCTCTGGCTCTTCACCCTCGTCCTTGAGGATTTCCTGCATTCTGTCCGCGATGTCTTTCACCCTGGCACCAGAAGACCATAAGACCATAAGACATAAGAGTGGAAGTAAGGCCATTCGGCCCATCAAGTCCACTCCGCCATTCAATCATGGCTGATGCGCATTTCAGCTCCACTTACCAGCGTTCTCCCCGTAGCCCTTAATTCCTCGAGACAACAAGAATCTATCAATCTCGGCCTTGAAGACATTTAGCGTCCCGGCTTCCACTGCACTCCGTGGCAATGAATTCCACAGGCCCACCACTCTCTGGCTGAAGAAATGCCTCCGCATTTCTGTTCTGAAATGACCCCCTCTAATTCTAAGGCTGTGTCCACGGGTCACACACCATCCTTAAAGGCAACACACCATCCTTACGATAGCACGTGTAGCCTTGAATATTCATTTCCCAGGCCCTGTCCACTTGAAGCCACGTCTCAGTTATCCCCACAATATCGTATCTGCCAATTTCCAAAAGAGCCTCAAGCTCATCCATCTTATGTCTAATGCTTCGTGCATTCATGTATAGTATTTTTAATTTGTTACTGCTCTCACCCTTCCCATCAACCCCTATTTCACTCAACTTTACAGCATGATCCCTTTCCGAGTTTTCTGCCTCATTGATACAGTTGTATGGAACAGATGGGCGGCACGGTGGCACAGTGGTTAGCACTGCTGCCTCACAGCGCCAGAGACCCGGGTTCAATTCCCGCCTCAGGCGACTGACTATGTGGAGTTTGCACGTTCTCCCCGTGTCTGCGTGGGTTTCCTCCGGGTGCTCCGGTTTCCTCCCATAGTCCAAAGATGTGCAGGGTCAGGTGAATTGGCGAAGCTAAATTGCCCGTAGTGTTCGGTAAGGGGTAAATATAGGGGTATGGGTGGGTTTCGCTTCGGCGGGTCGGTGTGGACTTGTTGGGCCGAAGGGCATGTTTCCACACTGTAATCTAATCTAATCTTAAATCCCGTCTGCTGCCACAAAAATCCCTATCACGATGGAGTCCCCTATTACCACAGCTCTGTGCGATGTCCGACTCTTCTGCTCTGCCTCTGCACCAACTTTTGATTGACAGACCTGGCCGCCTTGCGGACTGGCAGAGTCATCAGTCTCTATCCTAACCCAATCTAGTCCCATCTGCCAGCGCCCGGCCTATATCCCTCCAAACCCTTCCTATACGTATACCCATCCAAATGCCTCTTAACTGTTGCAATTGTACCAGCTTCCACCACTTCCTCTGGCAGCTCATTCTATACACTTACCACCCTCTGCATGAAAAAGTTGCCCCGTAAGTCTCTTTTATATCTTTCCCCTCTCACCCTAAACCTATACCCTCTAGTTCTGGACTCCCCAGGGAAAAGACTTTGCCTATTTACCCGATGCATGCCCCTCATAATTTTGTAAACCTTTATAAGGTCACCGCTCAGCCTCCGATGCTCCAGACAAAATAGCCCCAGCCTGTTCAGTCTCTCCCCATAGCTCAAAGCCTCCAGCCCTGGCAACATCCTTGTAAATCTTTTCTGAACACTTTCAAGTTTCATAACATCTTTCCGATAGGAAGGAGACCAGAATTGCATGCAATATTCCAACAGTGGCCTAATCAATGTTCTCTACAGCCGCAACATGACCTCCCAACTCCTGTACTCAATACTCTGACCAATAAAGGAAAACATACCAAACGCCTTCTTCACTATTCTGTCTACCTGCGACTCCATTTTCAAGGAGCTATGAACCTGCACTCCAAGGTCTCCTTGATCAGCAACACTCCCAGGACCTTACCATTAAGTGTATAAGTCCTGCTAAAATTTGCTTTCCCAAAATGCACCACCTCGCATTTATCTGAATTAAACTCCATCTGCCACCTCTCAACCCATTGACCCATCTGGTCCAGATCCTGTTGTAATCTGAGGTAACCCTCTTTGCTGTCCACTACACCTCCAATTTTGGTGTCATCTGCAAACTTACTAACTGTACCTCTTATGCTCGCATCCAAATGATTTATGTAAGCGACAAAAGGTAGAGGACCCAGCACCGATCCTTGAGGCACTCCACTGGTCACAGGCCTCCAGTCTGAAAAACAACCCTCCACCACCACCCTCTGTTTTCTACCTTTGAGCCAGTTTCTGTATCCAAATAGCTAGATCTCCCTGTATTCCGTGAGATCTAACCTTGCTAATCAGTCTCCCAAGGGGAACCCTGTCAAATGCCTTACTGAAGTCCATATAGATCACATCTACCGCTCTGCCCTCATCAATCCTCTTTGTTACTTCCTCAAAAAACTCAATCATTCCATAGGAATGCCAGGTTGTCATCCAGAATCTTTTTCCTTTATCCTCTGTCCCTACTCTTTGCAAAAATGAGCTTAAAGTTGCTCTCAAAGTGCAGGAAAGAAACAAAGTTGGGAGCCAGTGTGCTTGTTCCTTTCTTTTCATCAATCCCTTTCAACATCACATGTCAAGTTACCTTGTCATCAAGACCACAAACAGTACCACCAACTCCTCAGGGCTCCTCAGACTGAGGGAGATTCCATGCTGTCAAGATCATCCTCATAAGTCCCTATCAACTAGAGCCCCCCTTGGGGTTTCCCTCTTTGGCATCTGTTCTTGCTTTAGTCTGTTCCTCTTAGCTTTTTGTTCCACTCTCCCAGACTACCAAAGACACCACTCAATATATCGGAGAGGCCTGCAGGAGCTGACCGATCTCCTGACTGGTTCTTTCCCCAACTATAGCCACCAAATGACAGAGGCCCAATGTAACTAACCTGCCATACCCAGGGAGGGGCAGCAAAGTTGGCTTTGCCAATGATGCAAACATTCCATTTGACACTGTGCACCAATCACTGTCACCACCACTGGACAGAGTCACATCTGGTGAATGTAACACTTCCCACCTCAGACCCTCAGATATAAATACAGAAAATAATGTCACTTTACTCTGGCCAATATCTTAATCCCTTGGCCTTGTAGGATTATGGAGAGGGTTGAATTCCTTCAACTGTAAGTTTGATTGAAGTCCAAGTTATTTTTCCAAAAATATATTTTATTCATGGTATTTGTAAAATTACAAAAATAATTCAACTTGACTCAGAGTTTACAATAATATTCAACTTGTCTGTAAACAGCATGACCCACTCAATAGACAACAATCTTCCTGCACTGTATCTTCACAGAAGCACCCCCAAGATTTAGTGCATCCTTCAGCACATAATCCTTCATCTTGGAGTATGAGATTCCAGTTTACACCATTAGATAGAAAGCCTTTCAGGAGAACCCAAAGCACTTAATGGGCAATTAAATACTTTCTGAAGTGTGGTTAACCTAGGAAGTGCAGTCAACAAGTTTTTATACAGCATACCCACATAAACAGAAATATGAAAATACATGAAAGGCAGCACTTCAAAAACTATAATTGTACCCTGGTATTGCACATCAGTATCAATCCTAATTTTTGGACAGTACTTGATCCTTGGATTGGGCTGTGAACCCATACTGTATCAGAGGCAAAACTGTTAAGCCACCAGCTGATACTTAGAACTGAGCAATGGGAAAATACTCTTATAAACGTTTGTGGTCGTGAAATGTTAACTTTCACCACAGGTTTTGAATAAACTGCTGAGTATTTCCAAAATTTTCAGGTTTTTAATCAAAAATTTATCATTTGATGATTTTTTTTCACGCTCCTCTTCGAGGCACATCAGCAGTTCGAATAAAAGGACAATGCTGCCCTCTATTGGACATTTCAGCTCATTGTGATGCTTTACCATAAAGGGGTGGTTTTGCTGTATAAAATGATTTTACAACCCACGATATAATGTGCTTACAATCAAATTAGTTTTTATTTTGTAAATTCGTTGACTTCAACAGAAAGAAAAATTTGAAAGGGTGATGTATAATGAGGTGCTGATATACTTTGAAAATAAGACCATGTCATTTTGATTTTTCCCATTCAGCTTCTCCAATTACCAATAATTTTAAATATACTTTCGTTCAGACAAAACCTTAACCAATTAGGTCAAAGTAAACTCTTTAGATAGCAAATTTAGAAAGTCTATTAAACAAGAAAACTGTTATGTCAGCAAATTTAACTTAATAACTTTTACAGCAGTTCAGGCAGCATCTGAGGAGCAGGAAAATCGACGTTTCGGGCAAAAGCCCTTCATCAGGAATAGAAGCAGAATGCCTGAAGGGTGAAGAGATAAATGAGAGGAGGATGGGGGTGGGGAGAAAGTAGCATAGAGTACAATAGGTGAATGGGGGTGGGGATGGAGGTGATTAGTCAGTAAGGAGGGTGGGGGAAGGTAGCAAAGTGTACACTGGGTGAATGGGGGTGGGGATGGAGGTGTTAGGTCAGAGAGGAGGGTGGAGTGGATAGGTGGAATGGAAGATAGGCAGGTAGGACAAGTGATGGGGACAGTGCTGAGCTGGAAGTTTGGAACTGGGGTGAGGTGGGGGAAGGGGAAATGAGGAAACTGGTGAAATCCACATTGATGCCCTGGGGTTGAAGTGTTCCGAGGCAGAAGATGAGGTGTCCTTCCTCCAGGCATCACTCCTGATGTTCCAAAAGCTAGTGTGCTTCCAATTAAACCTGTTGGACTATAACCTGGTGTTGTGTGATTTTTAACTTTGTACACCCCAGTCCAACACCGGCATCTCCAAATCATGTCAAAATTAGGCTATTGTCTTAATAATTAGCTCTAATTGTTGCGAGGTAAATATAATTGGTTCTTAAATACAAGTAATTGTTGATTTATGAATGCCAGACTTACGGCTCATTCTTGCAGATATTCATGAAAACATTTTTTTGTACTTACGAGCAGCTATTTTGTATTTTGTCCCAACTTGTGCATAAATGGGCTTACTAACGTACTGAAAAGCGGAGACTATTTGTAACCCAGGGACTGCTTGTGTATATTTCACTTGATAATGCTTGATATGAATAGATATCAATGTATCATCCATGATGGACAATTATTTCTTTATCAGTTTTAATCTGATCTTGACTCAAAGAAGCACCTTTTAGAGGTCATCAACATGAGGCCAGAACTAGAGGGCATAGGTTTAGGGTGAGAGGGGAAAGATATAAAAGAGACCTACAGGGCAACTTTTTCACACAGAGAGCGGTACATGTATGGAATGAGCTGCCAGAGGAAGTGGTGGAGGATGGTTCAATTGCAACATTTAAGAGGCATTTCGATGGGTATATGAATAGGAAGGGTTTGGAGGGATATGGGCCGGGTGCTGGCAGGTGGGACTAGATTGGGTTGGGGTATCTGGTTGGCATGGACGGGTTGGACCGAAGGATCTGTTTCCATGCTGTACATCTCTATGACTCTATATACAGTTATACATTATATTAATACTGTAAATAAAAGTTTTGTCTTTCTAATATACTCATTTATTCTCTAACTATAAATATAATTAATTCAATACTTTGCATGTGCTTCACAGCTGGTTTCATAGTTTGATCAGTGCATGTAATTAATACAGTGTATAAAATGCATGTTGAGATGACTGAAGAACCGCATGTTAGTGTTAAAATGGTTTTCTTAACCTTGTTAGTTATTTCAATAAGTACAGTATAAAAATAATCAGGTTAAACTAAAAGCTAACTACCTAGGTCAATCTACAATGAACATAGCAAAATTGCACCCAAACCATTGCCAAGCATTGAAATCTCCAAAAGTTTAGTTGTATCAATTATTTTGTGGAAAATTTCATGTAAATGCTTATTGATAAGTTGTATCGCTTTGCCATTAATAAATTGTAGTCATGTAGCTGTTAATTTGCATTTTTGTGAGATTTTGCATCATGGTGCCATTTTTTAAATTGTCTTGCTGCTAACTCTATCCAATTCTAACCAAGGAGATAACAAAATAGCAGTTACATAACCCACAACACATCATCGGATATCCTGATTTATCAGCCAAGCCATTTGATCCCTGTACACCCAATCAGAAACTTTTTATTTCCTGTAAACATGAGTAAAATTAAATAAAGAGAAAATAACTTTAATTTACATAGCAGCTATCACCGACTCAGGACTTCTGAAAGGTACTGTTAAAGCTAATGAGATACTTCTGAAGTGCAATGACAGTTGTAATCTAGGGCAATGCAACAACCAATCCTCACACATAAGCTCCCATGGAAGTAATTAGAAACTTGCTTTTATCCAAAAAGTGGTTAAAATATGGACTTGCTACCACAAAGAGTAGTTGCACCAAATGACGGATACATTTATGGGCATGCTAATGTAATATATGAAGGAGAAAATAATTGAAGATTATGCTGGAGGGTTATGTGAAAATGTTAATGTTGATCACAAACATCAGCAAGGACCAATTGGACTGGTTGTGGTACTGTAAAACTGATCAGATCTGTGTATTACTAATGTTACTTGAGGCATAAATATTAATTAAGGCCCTGAGGAGAACCCCCCTGCTTTTCATCTAAACAGTGCTCTGGGATCTTTTATACCATCTGAGAAGGCAGATGGGACTTTGGTTTAATGTTTCATTCAAAAGAGAGAACCTCCAACAGAGCAATGCTCCCTTAGTATTGAAACACCAGCCTAGAAGATTATATGCTTAAGTCCCTGGAGTGGGACTCAGATCCCAACCTTCTGGATCAGAGGCAAAAGTGTACCCACTGAACCACAGCTGACACCAAACTAATTAACGGGATGTAGGGAAACATTCTTCGAAGAAGTTAAATAATAAACTATTGGGATCGCTGGAAATAATGAGAGTTCTCCCATTTATTTCTCTAACTGATTTATGTTTTATCTAAAATCTGTTTAATCTTTACAAAAAGGAAATCTGGCAGGAATGAAGAGAATTGTCCTAAGAGCTCAAAAGGTCAAACTGAATATTATTAACTGATTGAAGTACATATTTAAATGGTTGGGGGTGGAAATAAAAGTAGGGAAATAAGAGACAGAGAAACATTTTAACTTAGAAAGGAAGAAATGGTGAATAATTGATGGGGTTCAGCGCCCAAGGTAATTTCAGCAGCTCTCACTATCTCACAAAGACATTTAGTAGTGATTGAGATCAAAGTGCTGGAAGCCCCTGCTGCTAAAGTGAAAGGCAAAACTCACTGCTGCTCCTAATAATATCATCTTTATGCAACTAATAAACTGCCCACTTCAGTCAAACTATATCATTACAGAGGACATAGGGAGCTAATAATTTAAAAGCACAGAAACAGCCTTTGTTCTTCACTTTGAACCAAACAACATACTGTTGAATGAGGGGGAACATCAAAGGTTCGTCGCTATTACTACAGTCGCTAAGGCATCAGGCTGCAGAGACAGGACCACAGCTCCTGACTAAGATTAAAGATAGGGGATTATCAGATCGTGGACAGTACCTGCTCTTTTCATTTTATATTAGTTACTGTCATTGGGCAGGAATTCTTGCCAATCAATGAAATTTCTTGTGAACAGACATGAGTAAATTAAAATTTCCTCTATTTCCAAAACGCTGTATAATTGATAATGTTCTCCTTGTCATTGATTTTCAATAATTTCTGCATAATATTAGACAATGTCTATTGTCTCAATTATGTTCCACTTCATTCAATAGTTTACAATTAGTATTTGCATGGCATTTCTGCTTCTATTTCACATCTGTTCTTGCCTACCCTCTTGCCGTCAGGCTCCTACACACTCTTCATTTTAATTCAACTTATCCTCAGCTTGTTAACCTCTTGTCCTTACTGTCCACTTGCCCTGTTTCTTCTCCTTACTTTTCCTGTTACCCTTCTACCTGTCCTCTCCCTCTTTCCTCTTCCCTGCACCTTCTTCCTCTTTGCTCATACCCTCTCCTCCTCACTCTTGCCACTTTCACTTTTCCTTAATGTTTTTCCTCCAACATCTTATCACCACCCTGCCCTGTTTCCTTCCATGCCATCATCTTTTCCTTTGCCCTCAATTCCCTCATCACTTGCCCTTCTCTCGTTCTTGCCCTTTCCTTCCCCTGCCTCTTGCTTTAGGTCATCTCCTGCTCAGTCTTTCTTTCTTCCACTTGCTATTCTTTTAGCTTCTCATTCCTCTCATCATAAACATAGAAATTCCAGCTAGCAGACGTTCTTCTATTTCATGACATAGTTACTCATGTTTCGGGTTTATTCTTCAAACTGATTTCTCAATTTAGTTCTGTCACGATTATTACTATTCTCAGTCCTCTCATGTAAAAACAATTCAATCTGAAATAATGGATGAACCAATAACCCACTGCCAACAACACCCCCCGCCACCAAAATAAAACACATGTCACCTTCAAACCCCTTCCAGGTTTAATCAGAGTGTTTTTCAGTTTTGCAGGGCATGAAGAAGAAATTCAGTCCCTAGATTACATTGAGATTTTTTAGTCTCAATCAGAATAACACTGGAAGTACTGAAGTTACCCTTGTTATTGATCAGTTTTCCAATGGATTTAGTTGATATCCAGCTAGTTGCTACCTATTGTCTATTTAGCAATAGTTTATGCTGCTTTGGCGTCTAATTTGTGAATTGCTATTTCATAGGTTCAATAATAGTTAAAAGTGTTCTGATATTTGAGAAAGGCAGTCTGCATTTGAAGAAAAGTACATTTACCAGGAAACATAGCACTATCATTCTTTCTTGGGGAAATGTGACAGAGCTTCCAGAAAGCTATTGATATAGTAACCTGATGCTGCATAAGCTTCTTCAAATGCTCCTCATTGTAATTGCAATCCAACTCCTAAAATAATCTTAAAAAATAAAAGTACTAATTTCTAAAAATTTGCATGTGAAATGTTAGTGATTCTAAAGTACCACAGCATCAGAAAGCTGGCATACATATTGATCTAGCATCTTTAATGTAAAAATGACTCCCTACACCACATTGTAAAGACAACTTAGACATGAACCACATAAATTGAAACTAAAGTTGATGACCAAAAGCTTAGTCAAAGAGGTACGTTTTAATAAACATCTTAAAAGATGAAAGTGAATTAGGAGGTCAGCGAGGTCTTGGGGAATTTCCAGACTTTAGGACCCAGCAGCTGAAGCCACAGCCATTAACGGTCAAGCAACTAAGATCAGAGACGCTCAAGAATTCAGAAGTCGATGAGTGCAGAACTCTTTGGAGTTGATTTGATTTATTGCTGTCATGTGTACTGAGGTACAGTGAAAAATGTTGTCTGATGTGCCTCGCAGGCAGATCATATTATGCAAGTACATAAGGGTAACAGAACAGAGTGTGGGATACTATATTTCAGCTGCAAAGATGCAGAGAGAATTCAGCATTAACATTAAAGAGATCCAATCAAAAGTCTGATAACAGTCGGGGCGATGCTGTTCGTAAATCTGTTTGTGCATGTATATAAACTTCCATGTCTTCTCTCTGATGGAAGAGGTGGAAGAGAGATTGCAGAGATAGGAAGGAGCCTAGGCCATGGAAGGATTTGAAAACAAGATTGAAAATTTTAAAATCAAGGTATTGTTTGAGTGGAAGCCAGTTTAAGTCACTGAGCACATTGTGGATGAGTGAATGGTGCTTGGTACAATTAAGGATATGGATGAAAAGAGTTTGGATGACTTTAAAGTCACAGAGAGTAGTATGTGGAGTATCAGCCAGGATTGTGTTGGAATAGGCAGGAATTGAAGTATGAAAGGCACAAATGAATATTTTAGCAGCAGATTCACCAATACACATGATAAGCTGAATGACTCTCAGAGATATTTTGACTAAACTTCCTCACATGCTACTTCCTGCAAGGATTCCACTCCATTCTTTCAGTTTCTTCATCTGATGATGTCACCTTCCGCTGGACTGCCCATCATGGTTGACAAGCCTTTATCTATGTCCGACATTTCTGCCTTCACTCCTTCTGAGAACAATAAAGTTCACTTGTCCTTACTTTCCACCCCATTTGTCTCTGCATTCAAAGCATCATTGTCTTTCATTTCTGCCATACAATGTTTCTAATAATGTTGTGGTGATCATAATTACCTCTCACACAGTAGACCCCAGTTCAGAACTGGGCAGAAATATCTGAAGAATGTATGCATCCCAAAATTAAAGAGATCCAATCAAAAGTCTGATGACAGTCGGGGCGACGCTGTTCGTAAATCTGTTTGTGCATGTATATAAACTTCCATGTCTTCTCGCTGATGGAAGAGGTGGAAGAGAGATTGCAGAGATAGGAAGGAGCCTAGGCCATGGAAGGATTTGAAAACAAGATTTTCCACTTAAAATTTTTCTAAATGCTGAAAGAATGTTTCCCTCATGGGATAATCTGGGATGAGAGGGCATAGTCTCAGAATTAAGGGGCACCAATTTCAGACTGAGATGAGGAAGAATTTCTTCTCGGAGGGTTGAGAGTCTTTGGAACTCCTTGCCATAGAGCTGTGGGGACAGAGCCCTCGTGTATATTTAGGGCTGAGATAGATAGATTCTTGATCTGCAGGGGAATCAAGGGTTACAGGGAAAGAGCAGGAAAGTAGATGTGAGGAATATTGGATCAGCTTTGATCCTATTGAATGATTGAGCAGGCTTGAGGGGTCAAGCATCCTATGCCTGTTCCTGTTGCTTTTGGTCTTATAGTCTTATTTCCACTGCCTCCAGTGGAATGCCACCACTAAACACATCCTCCCCTCCAATGTCAACATTCTGTAGGGACTGTTTTCTCTTTGACACCCTGGTCCATTCCTAACACTTTCTCACTTCCCCATATCACCTTCACTTGCTCAACCCTTGTCTATTTACTACCTCCCTCCTCATTGTCAAAGGCCCCAAACACACCTTCAAGATGAAGGAGCATTTATGTTATACTTTCAACCTAGTCTACTCACAATTCAGTCTCTTTTACAATGGAGAGACCAAAGGCAGACTGGGTGACTGTTTTGTGGAACACCTCTGCTCAGTCCATAGGAATGATCCTGACCCCCTAGTTGCTGCCATTTCAATAAATCACCATGCTCTCACGTTAATATTTCCATCTTGGGCCTGTGGCAATGTTCTAACAAAGAACAATGCAAGCATGAGGAACAACATTTCATTTTCTGCTTAGGCACTTTACAGCCTTGAGGTCTCATTACTAAATTCAATACCTTTAGAAGCTGACCACATTATGTCTGTTTTCCATTTTTCTTACATTCTTCCCCAACTGCACCCCTCCCCCACCCCACAATTGTGTCATGTTTGAGTCCTCTTTACTTTGCATTTAGTAGGACTACCGATTCTCTCTCTTTCACACCTTATTTTACACCCTTTGACATACCACCCCCCTCCCTCCCCCCCACCCCCCCCTCCCCATTAACAACCCCTTTGTCTTTTGCACCGGGCCTCTATACCATTTGCCTTCTTACTTCTCCTCTGTCTCTTTCAAAAATATGTAAATGCCTATTTTTCAACACCTCTCAGTTCTGAAGAAGAGTCATACCAGATTTGAAATGTTATTTCTATTTCTCTCTACACATAATGCCAGATCTGCTGAATTTCTCCAGCATTCTCTGTGTCTGCTTCAGATTTCCAGTATCTGCTTCAGATTTCCAGTATCCACAGTATTTTGCTTTTAAATAATAAGAGATCATGTCTGCTTTTTGAGTATTAGTAGCAGATAAGCAATCTGACAATTGAGGCTTTAGTGGAGTCGAGAGAGTTGTTGGTGAGGTGAAGCAGTGTGTTGTCAGCAGAGAGAGATAGAATGTAATGATGTCCACATAATGGTGAATCTTTATAAAACAGTGGTTTGTCCTGGAGAACTGAGACTGATTCTGAATAGCAATGAAAAGGGTGCAGAACAGTTTTAAGAGAATGTTTCATTCGCAGGATCAATCACTCTAACTTTGGGTTAGTGATCCTTCCAACAATGGAAATAGTTTCTGCCTATGACCCCTCAAGATTTTGAACCTTACCATCAGGGCAAGCTTTTCTGCTTCAAGGAGAACCGTCTCAGTCTTGTCAATTTATCTAAATAATCTGATGGTAATGTTCAAAATCTTGAGGGGTCATAGGCAGAAACTGTAGCCACTGCTGGAAGATTCAATAACCTGAGGACTCAGAGTTAGAGTGATTGGCAACAGAGACAAAGGTAACATGAATAAAGCGTTCTACACAGCAAGTGGTTAGGATTTGGAATCTGTTACCTGAGAATATGGGAAATAGAGGCTAATTTAATTATGGTTTTACACAGAGAGTTTGATAATCATTTGGATTAAAAATTTGCAGCGCTTTGAAAAACAGGATAGGAAAGTGAGACTGAGTAATTCTTGAAGAGAGCAAGCACAGACACAGTGATAGAGATGGTCTGCCTCTTTGTTGTAACCATTCTATGAATCCAAACTAACACGTTAAGCCGTGTAATTTAAAAGCACAATGTAGATGAGAGATAGGAAAAGGCCAAGGCTAAATCTTTGGGGAATGCCAAACAAAAAGGTGTGCAAGTGGGAAAAATAGCCATTGCAAATGATATTGTAGCTATGATTAGATAGATTAGCATGGAATCAGGCAAATCCAGCCCCATCCAGATGGATAACGGTGGTGTTAGAGAAGGATGTGATCAATCATGTCAAAAGCTGTCAACAGATTGAGCAAGACAAGGAAGAAACATTTATCTTCATCACTGACACATTTGGTATTTGTGACTTTGATAAGACCCATTTTGATACTGTGGAAGGGGTCAAAACCTGATTTGAAGGATCTGACCATAGGACTTTGAGAACGATGGCCACAAATTTGGGAGAGACAAAAAAAAAGGTGCAGATGCTGGAATCCAAGGTAGACAAGCAGGAGGCTGGAAGAACACAGCAAACCATCAGGAAGTGGAGGAGTCAACATTTCAGTTGTAACCCTTCCTCAGGTCTGGGGGTGGGTGTAAGGGGAGTTGCAGATAAAGGGGGGGGGGGTGTGGGGAGGATTTTGGTTGGGGAGAGGTGAACACAGATAGAGGGTACAACCTGGTTGTTGATGGGAGGAATGAATCCAGTTGGTAGCTGGAAGGAAGGGTCAATCAGAGGAATGGCAGGGAGCGGGGAGAAGGGCTGGAAAGGGAGTGGGGGAATGGGAAGAGAGTCTATTTGAAATTGGAGAACTTGATGTTGAGTCCTCTGGGCTGAAGGCTTCCCAGCTGGAAGATAAGGGAGACAATATGCTTAAGGACTTTAGAGATGAAAGGGTAATGGTTTGTAAAGGTGGCATTGACCCTGGTTGGTCAATGTTTTATAATTAAACTTCTCAAAAAGTGAACTGATGTTATCATGCACAGATGTCTTCATACTGACAACTGTGAGACTATATACAACTCAGACAACATAGCATAATTGTGACATTGTGTACCAGCATCACACATTATAGCAATGGTTAGGTATCTTATTAGTAAGACCTCATAGAGAAATAAAGATTTTTAAGAATAATTGCCATATCAGAAGGTTTCCTATCTAAAGTAGAACTTTTAAATTGGAAGAGGGCAAGCTTCAATGCAGTGAGAAGGAATCTGGGCAAAGTAAAAGGGAACTAGAGACTGACAGAAAAAAGTAACAGAACGAAGAGTGGTGTTTAAGGAGGAAATGTTTCATTTATAGGCTGGGTGTATTCCAAGGGGTGAAAGAATGGAGATCAAAAGCCAAATCTCCTTAGATGTTGAGGACGATAGGGAATATGATGAAATATATTTTAAAATGATATATGGTGCAGATCAGATTAATTCTTAAAGTGAGAAGCAAACATAATAAAGTGAAAGAGGGAATTTGAGAAAAGAATGACAGTTCATATTAAAAGGGAAATGAAAAATCTTCTGCCAGTACTTCACGTGAGTGGTGAATAAGAAACTGGGTGAGGCCTAACAAGAACAAGGGAGCATGATTTGTGCTCCAGGCACCAGGAAATGCAAGAATTGTTCATGGGTATTTGTATTGCTGTTTACAAAGGAACAAGACCCTGTGGAAATATTGGCAGATGCAGAGATGCCAGAGATAATGCTGGTATGAAAATGGAGAGACAGGACACATTGGAAAGGCTGGCTATTCTTGGCATAGTTAAAAATTACAGGTTAGAGCCCAATAGGTTTATTCGGAAGTACTAGCTTTCGGACTGCTGCTCCTTCATCAGGTAGCTAGTCTATAAACCAACATGAAACACTATTCTATAAAAATATAGCAATGCAAAAAAGTAAGAGACAACAACACAAACAAAACATAACTATACTCATGTGCAAGATGAACAAATCAGTAAGGGCAATTAATAAATAGATAAAACAGCTCAGCACAATGAAACATTAGCACCCAACCTCCGAGAGCATTAAGTATTACACATGAATTTATACAAAATTCTTCCTTCGAGAGAATCAAGTTCATTAAATCAGATCATCATAGCTACACAAAAGCCCTAGTTAAGATGGCAGATAAATCTACATCCGGATGGTCCAAAACAGCCTGCCGTATCTTATAAAAATTTTCGGTTTTTCGGTGTACCACATTCATAAGACAGTCCAAAGGAATACATTCCATGATTAGCCTTCTCCAGCCTGACAGACCCGGAAGGGGTTTTTTAGAGACCTAACAAGTCAAAAAATGTTTCCTCACATGAAAAGTGAGAATATTAAAAACTTTTTTCCAAGAAGCGTCTAAAGATGATAAATTGGTAGGCCCAGCAGAAGAGAGATAGACTCCCTCTTAACTTTGATCCCCAAGACCTTCTCTATTACTCCTGCCACAGCACTCTAACATGTATGGAGCCTGAGGCAAGACCACAGACAATGAGTGAAAGTACCAATACCTAATGAAGATGCTCCCACCTTAAATTTTGCTATGGTCTCGGGCCAAATGGTCCCTGTGCAGAATCTTCAGCTGCATGGCATGGGTCCTATTACAGATAGAAATCTTTCTTGCATTTTCACAAATGTCCTCCCATGTCTGCATAGAGATCTCAACCCCTAGCTCTCTCTCCCAGACCCCACAAAGCCACTCAATGTCTTCTGAAAGATCACCCCCTAACATATGATAAAGAATACTAACAGAGAGAGGACTTTTAACCTCAAGCACCCGCCAAAGTGTGGTTCCTTTTTGAATCAAATCCCTGACCTGAAAGAAACAAAAAAGGTCTCTGCTAGCTAAACCATACTTATGGGTTATTTGGTCAAAGGACATCATTATTTCACCGTCAAATAAATCACCCAAACAGGAGATTCCCTTAGCTGCCCAAAGCTTAAACTCGGGGTCTATTATCCCTGCCTGAAAACCTGGCATACCAACTATAGGGGTAAGAAAAATCATTTTGGATGTGTTACCCTCACTCTGCCACATTGCCCTCCATGCTTTGACAGTATTTATAATTATCGGATTACGAAAATATTCCGTAACAGGCTTCATTTTATCTAAGAACCACAGGCTAATGAGGGATATTAATATCTGGGAGGCCTCAATATCTAGCCATATTGACACCAGATCCTCACAAGCCCAGTCACTAACAAAAGATAAAAAGGAACTTAGTTGATATCTTTTCATATCTGGGAGCCCATTCCACCCAGCCCGTGATACAACTGCAATTTAGCCAACTCAATAAGAGGCTGCCTACGGCGCCAGATAAAGGAACTAATTCAACCATTAATTCTCCTGAATGTTTGCCTATGAAAAATTAAGGGGAGCATTCGCATAGGGTATAGCAAGTGGGAAAGAGCATTCATTTAATAAGAGATACTCGGCCAAGCCGAGATATTGGAAGCGCCTCCCATCGCTGCAGCTTTTGCTTAATCCTCTCAAGCAAATGGGTAAAATTGGCCTTTAACAACTCGTCAAAGACAGGAGTAACAAAAATGCCTAAATAAAGAAAACCGCCCGTGACTATTTAAACAGGAACCGTGATTCATCCTACACATCTGATATTCTCCTAAGACCCCCCCCCCCCCCCCCAATAGACATGGTCTCTGATTTTGAGAAATTAATCTTATAACCCAAAAAGGAGCCAAATCAATTGATACATTGTACCAAATGGGTACCAAGACCACTGAATTCGACAAAAAGACAACAATATCATCCGCGTATAACGTGATCTTATGCAATTTTGATCCTACTTCCGGGGCAGCTATATTAGGATCCATGCAGATAGCTTCTACTAGTGGCTCAATCATCACTGTAAAAAGTAGTGGTGAGGGGGGACACCCCTGCCGTCTGACCTATAGATATTAAAATTACTAGATCTCACCATTGGTGAGAACTGCTGCCAGAGGATCACTATAGAGGTCCCTTATCCACCGAATAAAAACCTCCCGAAGCCAAATCGTTCAAGGATACAAAAACATTATGGCCACTCATTCTGCATTCAAGAAGATTACTAATCCCTGAACTGACTGCTGCTGACACGCTTGAATCATATTCAGAAACTTCATGACATTATTGGAGGATCTATGGCCTTTTATAAAACCAGTCCGGTCATCTTTAACAATGGAAAGCAGCACAGTTTCCAATTTTAAGCCAAGAATCTTGGACAAGATTTTAAAATCAGAATTTAAAAGGGAGATGGGCCTATAGGAGGCACATTCCTCCGGGGTCTTCTCTTTCTTAAGGATGAGAGAAATATTAGCCTCTCTTAAGGATGGCGGGAGGCAATTGTGGCTGTACAAGCAATTATACATGTCTAACATCAGCCCCGAAAGTATATTTATAAATTCTTTGTAAAACTCGCTAGGAAGACCGTCAGGGTCAGGCGCCTTCCCACTCTGCATCTGCTTCTTTAAAGAAAGACGCCTGTTCAGAGGTAACCCCTGGAAGATCCAGGTTCTTAAAGAAAGACTCCATCTTATTCACAATGTTCAGACTGTTATAGTTCAAAATAAAATTTCCAAAATGGAGCATTGATCTTTTTAGAATTACAAGTAACCATCTCAGTCCCATCCCTAAATTAGGTAATGGATGGGGGGACATTCTTTCTTCTGGCAACATATGCTAGGTACCTGCCCGGCTTGTCACCATGCTCAAACGCAAAAGGAAGTTCCTTTCTTGCTGTCTGCATGAGCATCCAATTCAAGGTGGACCCGGAGAGCTGTGACCAGCTGCAGCTTAGCCATCCAAGGCCTATCAAAATATGCCTTCTCAACCAGACATCGCTGCTCCCCCTTCTAATGTTTCTGACTGGCAGAATAAGAAATAATTATCCCATGGCATAGGCCTTAGCAGTTTCCCAAAGAATAGACGGGTTACAGGCCGTATCTGAATTGGTGGCTAAAAATACCTTAAATTCATTAAGAAATATTCAATGTACTTACTGTTCTTAAGAATAAGGGGATCCATTCGCCAGTGCTGAGAAGCTGTAACATTGACCTTAACCTCAATCTCTAAATATATTGCAGAAATAGTAATACAGAACAACCATGATTATCCAAACGAGACAGGCAGGGAGTATTTTGTTCAGATAACTGATCTGATCATAAGCAAAGGAAGCATTTATGAGACCTTGAGATCTTATTCAGATAATCTGAAATTTGGATAATTGATGTTTGGATAACTGAGGTTGCTCTGTATTTTCAACTGTACAAGATATTACCAAAACCAAGGATAACACAGGGGTTCGGAGAAGATCACTCCTAGCATGACACTTGTGCAGATTAGAAAAGAGCATAAAATCCCTACCCATGGTGTGGAGATGCCTCCAGACATCCATCAATCCCAATTCCGCACATAAATCCACTAGTTACTTCGACTGTAAACAAAATGATGCGGGGCCTCGAGGCATTCTATCCACCGTGGGATCCATAAGGATATTAAAGTCTCCTCCTATAATAATCTGCTGCAGCGCAAGAGCTATCAGTTTGGAGAATGTATCTATCAAAACATTTAAGGGGATGTGCCGGGGGACAATAAACATTCAAAATACCATTCACCTCTCCATGTATTGGGGCTTTGAGAATGATGAACCGCCCACACCCATCTTTAATCTGATCTAGCAACTTAAGTAGAAGATTCTTCCTAATAGGTGTGGCCACTCCCCTATTCCTCATGTTGAAATACACCTGATCAAACCCACCCTGCTGCCTCATCTATCCAAACTTTGTACGTCACGAGACCTGATCTTATGCTGACATTGCCTTGTACCCGTGCAGGGTAGTGTCCAAGGCTTCAACACCAAACTTCATCCCCTGAAGTAAGCTGTTTCTCTTGCTTAAAGAAGGTATATGGCATTTCTGAGGCCATTACACCCTGCCCTCTAGATCTGGTTTAACCTGGTGAGGAGTCTTCTTCTCATAGGCAACTTTGTTGGAGTTACCTGTGTAATTGTATGGGGGTTAGTCCTGTAATCAAACAGGAACCAGGGCAGTTATCAAGTGAAGCTGCAGGCTGATTCTTTAAGCCTGCCCCCAACATCTGGACTGCTCTTTTTGCCAGTCTGCGAGGAACAGTTTACTGTCTGCTTAACATCCCCACAAAGATGAAGTGAGCTTTCAGACTTCACAATCAGTGTGACCAGTGCTGCCCATTCTGCAAGCTGCACTGATTTGATGATTCCTTTACTCTCCAGCCTCCAGATTTCTGCCTCTACTTTTGCCCGTGAGGAAAACAGCACTGGGTGGGCCATGCAGAATCATAGAATTGCTTCCTGGTCAACATGTAAGCTGGCCTTGTCTCATTTGATATCCCTCGACCTTTCAAAAAGACTTTCAGGTATTTAATTAGGACATCACTCAGGGAGCCATTTTCTAATTGAAAAATGTTGAGCCAATCAAGTTGAATCTTTCTCAACCAATTTTGCCCCATCAAGGTTGGGCCTGAGCCTGTTACTAAAATCAGTGCTAACTGCACCAACTGCTTTTCATGGGAGACCGGAACTGAAGTCGTACCGTTAATCTATAATGATTCCCCAGTATACGTTCTCAATCTGACTGAGGCCTTGCACAAACGTAAGAGTTGGAATCCAGAGGGTATTTTGTTTAAGACTGGTTCTTCAATCACTGATACAGCTGCACCAGTATCGACCTCCATTTGAACCAGGTGACAATTTAACTAGACATTTATTTTGTTTGGTTCTGATTTGGACATTGCTAAATAATTTACCCATTCCAAACCATATGTAGGTAGATTTCCCATGGTGTACTCTCCAGGATATTAGCCTCTGAGTTCTCTTACTCAAGTCAGGCCTCACAGGACTCCTTTGCTGTCTTGAGTCAGCATGTCGGTACCAACTACAATGGCTTGCTGGCCTGACCCTGAAGAACATTTTCGCCTTTTTGGCTTTGTTTTGGGATTTTGTTGGCCTCGAGTCCCTTTGCTCCAAATATGACCTGCATGAGACTATGCATTTGCCTTCACTCCAATGGTGTTGCCCAAGCTCAGTCGGCCTGATGAGGGTGTCCACTTCCATCAGAATATCCTGTAGCTCACATGCTACACTTGCCACAGCTGCCAATGGTAAAGCCAGTTGTCGTGCTTGGTTGAAGTCCAGTTGAGCTTCAGCTGCTCGGTGTTTATACATCGTTATGTCATTAATCCTACATACCAAATGGTCTGTCAGCATCTCATTCAGGGTTAACCCAAAATCAAATGCCTCTGCCAGCCATCTTAACCACATCAAAAATCCCAATATGGATTTGTCTAGAACTCAAACTGCTGAATAAAACTGATAGCATCTCAGAATTAGAGACGGCTTAGAGTAATAATATTCCTTAACCAGATCTGTCAACTCTTGTCAGGTTTTGGTATCTGATGAGGTAAAACCAAATGACTGCAGATGCTGGAAACCAGATTCTGGATTAGTGGTGCTGGAAAAGCACAGCAGTTCAGGCAGCATCTGAGGAGCAGTAAAATCAACGTTTCGGGCGAAAGCCCTTCATGAGGAAAAATGACTCAGGGAAGGTTAGGCTCCTGATAACTGAAAATACTGCAGGTCCACAAGTAGTCAGAAGAATTACTGATTGCTTTTCATCTGCCCCAATGCCATTTGCCCAGAAAAAATAACACATTTTTTCCACATAGTAGGCCCAGTCTTCAATAATAGGACTGAATGAGTTAAGCTTCCCAAATAAAGACACAATGCCAGAAATGCTTACCCCAACTTAAAGGATTGTTATAAACAAATTTTCTTCTGGAGCGTACTTTTTTTTCTCATCACTACTGAAATAACTCCATGGAGGCCAGTATCTTGTCACTAAATCACCTTTTATTTACAGGTTCACCTATATGGACTCTGACCAGCCAGCTCAAGTGAGGAGAATCTCTGATACTGCTGTTTCTAATCTTTTTACAGTGAAAAACGAGTGCATAAATCTTTATTCATTTTCCACCACCAGAAAGAAAGGAAACACCCAAGTGACCAGTGACAAGCTGTGCCCTTCACATCAAAGGGCAATACTGTGTGATCAAAACGTGAAAGGGGGGAATTAAATCAAAATAGAGTTGGGGGGTGAAATAAAACACTCCAACACTCCACACCTACCTCTTCCTGAAAACCCCGAGAGTTTTGGAAAAACTGCATGCTCCTTCTCCAGGGACACCCGGTCACAGTCGTAACCATGGAAGAGGGGCAGGCAGTCGGACATAATGACCCCCTCCACGGCCCACTGCCTGGTCCTGTACTGGTGTTTATTTATTTATTTTTTCTGACACTCCTGTTTATTTTTGTTTCTTTCTTCCCCACACTACCGCCTAACTGCGTAGTGTGTGTGCGTGTGCAGGTGTGAGACACAGTGAGAGACACAAGGTGCATGAACCTTTATTCAAATTTCCACCACCAGGAAGAAAGGAAACACCCGAGTGGCCAGTGACAAGCAGTGCCCTTCACATCAAAGCGCAATACTGTGTGATCAAAGAGTGAAGGGGGGGGATCCAAGATGGCGGCGACTCAGCAAGTCTGAGTCTATAGTGCTCCTCCCAAGACTTGGGCAAAGTGGGCCACCCGCCTCCACCACACTCACCAAATCATTTAAAATAGTTTTTACTTAATGTAATTAGTTGCTCAGTACTAAAGATAAATAGACTAGTCTCCTGTAAAAATGACTGGGGGAAAGGAGCCCGCAGCTCTCAGCAAGCAGGAACCCCTACCCCACCCTCCCCAGCTGCAGCAGAGGCGTCCGCAGCCACCCCGGGGGACTTACCTACGGTGGCGAGCCTCGCGGAAATAATCTCCAAACTGGATGCAAAGATCGATGCCTTCATTGAAGAATCCTGAAGCCGATGGAATTCACTCTCGGCTGTGCTACAAAAGCACGGCCGAAACATCGAAGAAATCGAGCACCGAGTCAGAGGAGTGGAGTTAAAGGCCGCGACCTCCGAAACCATTGCAGAATCGGCCGTGGATCAGGTCCGGACTTTCGAACAGCGAGTCCGGACCTTAGAGAATCACATTGACGACCTCAAGAATCGAGGTCATCGAAAAAATATTCGTTTGCTGGGCCTTCCCGAACAGGAAGAGGAAGGCCAGCTTACAGCGTTCCTCGAGCAGTGGCTTCCACAGCTGTTAAATCTGGAGGCTGGATCAGGCCAGGTAAGGGTGGAATGGGCCTACCAGGTTGCAATACGCGGGCCCGGCTCGAACCAGCGCCCCTGCCCAATCCTGTTCCGGCTGCTGAGCTACAAGGAGAGGCAGATGCTCTTAGAAGCTTCCAGAAATCTTGGGAAAGATCCCCAAGCCGTGATTTATAAAGGATCTAAGATTATATTATTTCAGGACTTTTCCCCAGCTTTGGTCCAAAAGAGGAAGGCGTTTGACGAAGTGAAGAAGCATTTAAAGGACTTAAACATTCAGTACTCCTTGCGCTACCCAGCTACGCTACGCTTCAGCCATGAAGGGTCCGTGTATAACTTCAGATCACCAGAGAAGGCCAAGGAACTTTTGGACTCTCTTAGATAAATTATAAGAGTTAATTGATGTTGTTTTGCCCTCCCCCACCCCCCACCCCGGTTTACCCCCTTTTCTTTTCCTTTCATTATCTTACTGTTTAATATTATCTCCGGGGGGTGGGAAGAGGAGTTTATTTATTTATTCTTTACTTAGCGATTTTCTCCCCCTTATATATATATATATATATATAAATATAGGCCAGGGGGTCTAGTTAATGTAGATGAGGGACAGTCGTTACCTTATCCTATTTTATCTCTATCCTTTGGAACGGGGTTGTTTTCCCCTGTTACTCTGTATTACTATATTTAATTATTATTTGCTGAGACTGTAATTTTATAGTCATATATGGTATTAATATTACCAAATATATCCAGGTGTTGGTGTGGGTAGGGGGATAGGGTACTCATTGTTAATTCTAGCTCGGTAGTATATTTGAATTTTCTTTATCCTACCGTGGGGTGCCTGGGTCAAGGGTGGGGCACTGGTTGGGAGAGGTTATGATGGGTTTTTGGAAAGGAAGTGATGCCCCCTGAGAATAAGGGGGAAGATCTCCATTTAAACACGTTTTATATTTTTTAATTTAGAAATAGTTTTTTATTATATTGATCTGAGTGTATTAAATTCACAAAAATAAAGGCTCTTTTATATGTTCTATGCTCGGGATGTTTTGGATAAGGTTTCTTCTCCCGGGGGGGTCTCGGACTTGCCCGGTGATTATGGTTAATTGGTCGACTAAATGGTGCACCTGGAATGTCACAGGGAGTAATTCACCAATCAAAAGGAAGAAAATATTATCAAACCTCAAGAAAGAAAGGATCGATATAGCTCTCCTATAGGAGACACATTTATTGGATAAAGAACACCTGAAATTACGACAGGGAAGAGATTATTTTCCATTCTCTCTTTCTGAGCAAGGAAAAACATTTTGGTAAACTGGGTGGCTGAGGGCCCTCATGGACGTTCAAGTCGGCACAGAATAATTATGGAATATACTCCCCCTGACTCCCTTACAAGATTAGATTAGATTAGATTACAGTGTGGAAACAGGCCCTTCGGCCCAACAAGTCCACACCGCCCCGCCGAAGCGCAACCCACCCATACCCCTACATGTACCCCTTACCTAACACTATGGGCAATTTAGCATGGCCAATTCAGCTGACCTGCACATCTTTGGACTGTGGGAGGAAACCGGAGCACCCGGAGGAAACCCACGCAGACACGAGGAGAACGTGTAAACTCCACACAGTCAGTCGCCAGAGGCAGGAATTGAACCCGGGTCTCTGGCGCTGTGAGGCAGCAGTGCTAACCACTGGGCCACTGTGCTGCCCAAAAAATATGGTGCACCAAAAAAAAATGAATTACTCCATAAATATGGCAGCCCTTCTTGAATTACACAAATACAACTATCCTGGTCATCCTAATAAGGGCCTTTATTTAATTGAGAGGGTGAACCTGGCTGGTCCGGGGCCCCTTAGGAGAGGAATCCCGCACGAATACGGGTTTTGTTGTGACCTGATGTTAACACATTCCGAGCACGTATATCACTACTCAATTTCTGTTCCATCCGATGTTTTTTTTCTCTTGAATAATGTAAGAGTTTTAATCATATACTCTGGTTAGTTGTAGGTTAGATGAGTAGTTAGTTGAGTTTTGTTTTTTTTCTCTCGGTATTTCTTTTTTTCTGTTTGATAGATTTTGGTTATTATTTATTTAAGATTTAATTGTATATCAATGTTTATACTTGGGGTTTTTTTTAGTTTTCTTTTGTAAACGTGTAAAAACATGTTAAATTTTCAATAAAAATATCTATTTAAAAAAAACACAATGAAGGGGAGGGCAGGGATTAAATCAAAATAGAGTTGGAGGGGAAATAATGCACTCCACTCCCTGCGGCGCCCACCTCTCCCTGAACAACTCCAGGGTGTTGGTGAACACCGCATGCTCCTTTTCCAGAGACACCCGGGCTCTAACGTAACCGTGGAAGAGGGGCAGGCAGTCGGCCCTAACGACCCCCTCCATGGCCCCCTGCCTGGACATGTACTGGTGTTTATTCTTTTTATTTTATTAAGCAATTACAAAACAGGTTACAACAAACAATTAAGGCAGCCCGCCCCTACGCACCTTCCGGCTTTCGGTCCACCCCATGCCCCTTCCAGTTCTCGGTCTGCCCTGACACACCTTCCAACCACCTCTCAGACAGCCCGCCCCAGTACCCGCCTGGGGTAACAGCGGTCAGGATGGCCTACACACCTTCTGGCTTCACTAACCATCCTCAGCACCTTTCGACCACCTCTAGGACAGTCCGCCTCGGTACCCGTCGGGGGTGACAGCGCTGAGGACAGCTACCCACCTTCTGGCTCTCAGTCTGCCCCTACGTACCATTTGGCTCCCACCCACCCCGATGCGCTGTCCGGCCAGTGGGCTACACTGACACACCTTCCGGCCACCTCTAGGACAGCCCATCCCCTTCCCCAGGGACGACAACATGCAGGGTAGACCACAAGCCTTCCAGATCTCAGCCTGCCCCTACGCGCCTTCTGGCTCTCGGCTGTTCTGATACAACTTCCGACCACCTCTAGGACAGCCCGTCCCGATTACCCCTATTCGGGACGACAGCGCTCAGAACGGCCTACCCACCATCTGGCTCTCAGGATGATTGGCATCAGGGTGGCCTACCCACCCTCCAGCTTTCAGGACAGCCTACCAACCTTCACGTTCACAGGATGGCCTACCCACCCTCCGGCCCTCGGGATGACAGCTTTCAGGATGACCCATGAGCCTCCCAGCTCACAGTAAGGCTGCCAGACCCAGGCATACACATGACAGTGCAGGTGATAGATCCAGGAAACAACAGTTAATTACCAAAACACAGAGTCCTTTCTGGTACGGAGTCTAAATATAGAGTCGTCAAAATATAGAGTCCATTCACAGGAACAGAGTCCACTCCAGTTTACAAGGTGCATTGTCCGAAATAGAGTCCACTCCAAACTGCAGAGTCCACCGCTAAAAAACAGGGTCCACAACCAAGGGCAGACTCCACTCCTGAAGGCAGCAAATCTACACCCCACAGCACACAGGTGTTCAGTCTCCATGGAGTCCTGGCCCAGCCTTGGAAAACCACAGTAGATTTTAAATGTGGTTACCTCACAGGGGTTTTGGTCCACTCCTGAATGAAAGGTCTTCTCCCAAACTCCAGGATACAGCAAGTGCTCACCTCCCAGCACACACACAGGGATTCAATCTTCAGAGGCCCAGTCCCAGGGCTAGGCCTCCCAACTGGAATAGCTCCTCTGGTAAAATGTATGTCTTCCACAAGTGCTCAGGCCAAACACCAAAAACAGTGAGGATACATACAAAAAACCAAGAAAACTAGAGTCCAAGGGCTAAGCCCTACCACAAAATTAACATTTCGAGAAAAGGACAGTGAGTAACGCACAGTCTGTAACCAGCCAGTGAAACAACAATCCCCTAATGAGAACTGAGTTACACCTGAAACACATTGTGTGCATCAGGCAGTTTAGAAATCAGTCCTCACTAAATGAAATACCAGTTAACAAACTGGCTAAGTGATTCAGCCAGTTCAGGAATCAGGTTTCCCCCGCCCAAAAAAAGGGAAACAGTAACACTCTGACTGTAGCACCAGCCAACACAGAGTCAGTTCCTTAAATTGAGAAGACCTCTGAATCTCCTGTTTATACCCGTCAGCCAGGGCTCCCTGATTGACCCAGGCTAACAGCCCCAGTCAGGGAACTCATACTCAATGAGTTCCAGCTGGCTAACCCCGTCTCAATCACTACAGGAGCGGCATACTAACCTAAATAAGTGGATGTAATGACATTCTTAGTGACTAGAAGCCATCAGTTTATCAACACTTGTGGGTAAAGTTTAAGAAATAATTGCCAGGGAAAATTCAACAGTTACTGGGTAGTGTTTGACTTTATTAAGGAAAGCCAATGCAGATTTCTAAAATGCATATTGTGCTTGATTATTCTAAATCTCAAAAATTATTATTATGGGTATTCATTCAAGCAATGTAGGTTCTGCTGATTAGATCAGCATTTATTGGCCTTGAGAAAATAGTGGTAACTGCCTCCTTGAGTCTCTGCAGTCCATTGGGGTAGGTGTACCCATAGTACTATTAGGAAAGGAGTTCCAGGATTTTGACCTTGCACCAGAAGTATGGATGCTGTGTGACGTTGATGCTGTGTGGTGGGGTTTTCATGTATCTGCTGCCCTTGTCCTTGTAGATGTTGTAGATTTGAATGGTGTTACTGAAGGAGCTTGATGACCTTGTACAGTGGAATTGGGATATACTCTCCACCTGTCCCATTTATCAATACTTCAGCTTTCATCACATTCCCTGGATGGAAAATGAAGTCCTCCTCCAGGAGGATAGCTTTAGGGAGTTGCAAATTTGGGGAACTGGTGGTAGTAGGAAATGGAAAAGAAGATCATGCAAGCTAAGGGCCACTTAAGGCCATTTAAAGGAGGCCAAGGGAGATTTTTCAGTCAGCCTCTCCCATATTCAAAATCAAAATATCAAAGAAAACTTATCAAATTTAAAATCAAAATATTGTTCTAGGTGGTGACAATGCAACCCAGCCTCCGCAATGTCCTATCACAGAAGATTTGAAGCAGTCAGCCTCTCGGTTCATACTTGCAGCAGAGGCCAGTTTAGCCTCCAAGTAGTAGCCTACCAGTGACAGGCTAGAGGTTGGGTAGGGCTTGGGAACCAGTGCTCCAACTTGAAGGCCCCCCCCCCCCCCCACCTTTGTCTGCCTGGGTGGTGCAGCAGCCACAGGCCACCTTTCATACCTCAGTGATTTTTATAGCTCTTCAAGCTGGAGCCAAGTCACTGAAAGTTGTACATCATGACTGAATTGCCTGGGGTGTAAAAAATATCCAGAAATCTATGACCACATCACACAGTTCTGAGGATCATTTAAGTAAATTGAAAGTATTTCTAAATAAACTACTACCTGAAATGGCAGCTGAAACCTAGTCCAAATATCTGCCCAGCAGAGATTCAGGATTTGGTTGTGACTGAGCACAACACAAAGTTGCATTCTGCTAGTAGATTATTGTTGGATCATGAGTGCATTCTTGACCCAAGTTGTAGGTTCACGTGGATTTACTGACAAAGATATAAAATATGAAAGAAGATGTGGGTCAGTCAGCCTGCTGAGATTCTGTAAATCTCTCCCAGCCAGTTTCATATTTAACATGCAACTTAACTTTGGAAACGTGGTGCATGTTTCATAAGAAAGTGTTTAGAACTGCTCGCACCTAACATTCGAGGACAGAAAATAAATTGACTGAATTTGTTAACAGATATTCCTGAGTAACTATATAGCATTAAAGGGAGTTCAAATGAAGGGTAGATAGTGAGAAACTAATTTACTTTAGAACATTCAGTGAAGAATGAACTGAGTTACATGACATTGATGATGATGGTACCGCAATTATGATATGTGGTGTGTACTGGTACTGCTGTGGGATATAAACAGTTCGTGAATGAGATTGCACTTTACAATTTTAATATTTTGCTGAAGACTACATCCAAAATTGTATTTAATACTCTGATTAATATTTTACTCAACTCTGTACAGTATCTGGTACTTTATTATAGTTGTACTTGACATAATATTACCCAAAAATAAAGTATTAATTCCCCTGTGAATGCTAACAATTACCACTGCTACCTCGCCATCTAAATATCTCCTTTAAGTTGTCACAATGCTTATCTAGCATCCAGGACTGGGTGAGCAGAAGTTTCATCCAAGTGAGTATTAGAAAGACCATTGTTTGTGATCCTTGCCACAAACTTCATTCCCTATTTTTTCTGAGTCTAACCCTCCTCCTGACAACTTTCCAATTTGTTGACAACCTTGGTGTTGTACTTGTCCCCGAGAAAACCACAAAAAGTGAGAGGAGACTACCCATTTTTATCTCTGTAATATCGCCATGTTATATGGGCCTCTGTTTAATTATTACTGAAATCATGATCAACATCTTTGTTACTTTAAGTTTTGATCATTCCAAAGCTCTCCCGGCCAGTCTCTGATCCTACAATTTCCAAAACGTGAAGTTGTCCAAAATTCTCCAAAACTCTTCAGTTCGTGTCCCAACTTGGACTAAGTCCATTGACCGTGCTTTATGAATTGAATTGGTCCTGATTAAGCATCACATTAATTTTTAAGGAGCTCATTCAGGTTTTCAGATCCCTGTGCTCTAACCCTCTTATCTCTGTAACCTCTTCCTGCGCCACAGTTCTCCAAGATACCTGCACTTCCTCAATTAAAATCTCTTTAGCATCACTGATTTTAATTGCTCCATCAATGATAGGTGTGCCTTCAATTAGCATGGTCTGAAGCCTCCCTTATTCTCTACACCTCCCAACCTCAAAACCTCTCCTTAAAACCTAGCTCTCTGACTAAATCTTTTGGTTATCTGGCTGAACACCTGTGAATTATTATCACATTTTCTGAACAGTCATGTGATATGCTGTGTGATATTTTAGTACATTAAAAGTGCTCTTTAAAAATAAGTCATTGTTATATTTCGTAGTGGATTTTACACTACATGATATTATATTTAATAATATATTCAATGTCATGTATTACTAAATGTAATACAATATTGTACTCGATACTCTAATACTTATTCTCGTTGTTTCTGTATTTAATACTTTACCTGATACTATGTTAATTGAGCACCTGATATAGCACTTAATAGAGTATCTAATATTTTATTTGATACTGTTCCCAATGGCCTTCAGGATAGTTTTTTATGATGTCAGGTGCTGATGCTTTGATCTCTGAATATCTGACGCCAGCCAGCAAGCAATTTTACACACCTGTTGTACACCTCACTCAAGCAGGTTACAGTGATCCATTAAATCTACAAACCACACCGCTAGCCATCCTGTCTGTGCTGGAACAAATTAAATGCTAATCTCCCCAGCTCGAAGGAAACTAAACATGGTTCAACACCTGCACACCTTGCAGGAGGCCAGGCGAAGGGAAGGAGGAGGAGGTCATTTGGAATTAACTTCTAAACTGCAATGGCAATGCATAACTGTTACTGTGAGCTATATTTTAGTAACATTTTGTCACTTTTTGTTGAAACTGTATTTGACAAGTTAGGGCTGTCTTGCTGTTGTGCTGCCCTCTTGAGTCAATTGGATTCTATTGCGTTATGAAGTAGTTAAAGAGGGAAACACCCTCTCAGAGATTCTGCTGACATTTTTGTATTACTTCCTCCTTAATTAAGGCTGGCAAACTAACGCTGCTCATTGTGGAACGCACACAATAATTTTCTACGTGTCAGTGGAATACTGGAAGTGAAAAAATAAAAGGTCAAAGGCAAGCCAAGTTCTTAACCTGCTATTTCTGACACCTCCAGCTGGATTCTACCAACAGATGGGGTAAAAACAATGACTGCAGATGCTGGAAACCAGATTCTGGATCAGTGGTGCTGGAAGAGCACAGCAATTCAGGCAGCATCCGACGAGCAGCAAAATCGACGTTTCGGGCCAAAGCCCTTCATCAGGAATAAAGCTGATGAAGGGCTTTTGCCCGAAACGTCGATTTTGCTTCTACCAACAGATACCTAATCCCCTCCCCTCAGCATTCTAATGATGCCATTCCCTCCAGGAAATCTTGGTCCACTCCTCCTCCATTCCCAACACCTCCACACACTTCACAGTACTTTCCTGTCCAATCGCAGAAGGTGCAATACTTGCTTGTTTACCTCCACCCTCCTCACTATTGAAGACTCCAGACCCACCTTCCAGGTAAAGCAATTTACCTCCATGTCATTCAGTCTGGTCCTCTGTACACTGGGGAGACGAACTGCAGGCTGAATGACCATTTCATGGAGCACCAACACTCATTTCATAAAAATACCACAAGCTTCCAGTTGCCACCAGTTCAACACACCACCACTTTCCAACGCCAATAGTTTCAGGCCTTCAGCTCTCTCGTGAGGCTCAAGCTGGAGTAACAAGACCTCAAGGAATCATAGAGACTGCACTGACAATAACAAGCACTAAAGTCCCGCTAATCCCAATTTTCTTACTTGTCCCAAGACCTTGAATGTCAAGATATTTCAAGTGCTCATTCAAGTATTTTTAAAAGTTGTAAGGTTGCTTGCCTCCACTACCTACCCCAGGCAGCATATTTCAGATTTCCACCACCCCGAGGGTGAAAATGCTTTTTCTCAAATCCCCTCTGAATCTCCTGAATATCCTAAAGCTATGTCCCCTTGTGATTGACTTCTCAAACAAGGGGAATAGCTGCTCCCTACTCACCCTGTCCATACCCCACATAATTAAATGCCGTCTGCCACTGTTCTGCCCATCTGACCAATCCACTCTATATCTTCCTGTAGCCTACAACCATTTTCTTCACTATTAACGATCTTACCAATCATGGTGTCATCTGCAAACTTGCTTAACATTCCCCCCAGATTTTCATCTATATGTATATTATGTATACAACAAACATTAAGGGTCTTGTAGTACACCTCTGGATACCGACCTCCAGTCACACAAACAGCCTTCTACCACACCCTTTGTCTCCCATTACTAAGCCAGTTTCTGGTCCGTCTCACCAATTTTCTCTGAATTCCATGTGCTTTAACCTTCTCAGTCAGTCTCCCATGTGGTACCTTGTTAAAAGCTTTACTAAAATCCATATAAACTACATCAACTGAGCTTCCCTCATTCACACACTTGATCACGTTTTTGAAAAAATTCAAACAAGTTTGTTACCTATGACCTCCCTCTGACAAAGCCATGCTGGCTATCCCTAATTAAGCCGTGTTTTTCCAAATTGATATTTATTCTCTCCTTCAGAATTTTCTCCAATACTTTCCCTACCATCAACGTGAGATTGTCTGGTCTATAATTTCCTGGTTCATCTCTACCACCCTTCTTGAAAAGTGGAACCACATTAGGTTTCCTCTGGCACCTCCCCGTGACCAGACAGGAACTAAGCATTTTGTATCAGAGTGCCTGTAATTGCCTGCCACAGCAGTCTGGGATGCAATTCATCCAGGCCAGGGGATTTGTCTGTTTTTAAGCCCATCAAAGTGTCTGATACCTCCCCATTTCCTATGGCAAACTGTACAAGCTCCTCACAGTCCCTTTTCCTGAATTCTGTACCTACATTCTCCTTTTCCAAGGTAATGATTGAAGAGAAGTATTCATTTCATATCTTCCAATATCCTGCAACTTCATGCACAAATTACCCTCTTTGTCCATAAATTATCCTCTTTGCCCTACTCTTTCCCTGGTTAATCTCTTCCCTTTAATATATTTATAAAATATTGTACGATTCTCCCTAATCCTGTTTGCAAGTGCCAGAATGGACTGGGTTAGAAGACACATTGTTCTGAAGAATTTTTTCATTTTATAATTTATTCCTAAAACCTGCAATGCTAGATCTTTTACTTCTCGACTTTTCTAAGATCTATAACTGAAGAAGCTGTACCTAGGGACCTTTGTACCGAAGGTGGCACTGTAAGTGATGACTTACCCACTTTTCACTGTACCAAACGTCCCCACTGAGACCACGCTAGAATGAAAGAATTCCATTCTGAGCTGCCTAGAGACTGTTGTGCCGGGTTGGGAGACCATAACACCAGGCCAAAAACCACTCTGCCGGGCTAGGAGGCCACCCCACACCAGGCCAAGGTGCTGCCATACTGGGCCGAGAGTTTGCTACGCTAAGCTGAGAGATTGCTATGCTAGATCTGCACTGAGGCCGGGAGTCGAGTCCACGTTGAGGCCGGGAGTCTGAGTCCACGTTGAGGCCGGGAGTCTGAGTCCACGTTGAGGCCGGGAGTCTAAGTCCACACTGAGGCCAGAAGTTCAGGGCATTGCCAAGAAGAAAGGAGGGGAAAAAAAACACAAAAGAGAAAAAAATGGAAAAGAAATAGATGAAGCAGATAAGCTCCAACTGAGGAGTCTTAATCTGCTGTCATTTTAGATTCTTTTATTATTCTTCTTCCACATCTCTGTCAACTGTCTACATATTTGCTCCTCTATTTCCCACGAACTCTTTGGGGGCCTACAATGATGTGACTGCCCCCTTAAAATTCCTAAATGCTACCCACAAAGCCTCATTTGAAGACCATTCCAAAATAGCATTTCTCCTTATTGCAGTAATTGACTCCTTAATAGTACTACTCCACCACTCTCTTTACACCCTCTTCTGTCTTGTCTAAAGATCCTATGCCCCGGAATGCTGAGTTGCCATTCCTGCCCTCCCTCAACAACGTTTCTGTTATGGCAACAAGCATGTCAATCCAAGCCTTTAACTCATCAATCTTACCCATTAGACTCCTAGTATTAAAGATCATCCAGCCTTGCCTTACTTTTTTGACACTCAACATAGCTGTCCTCACTCTGACTTGCTTCCTTCGCTGTAGCACGTTGTGTCTCTATTTCATCAATATTCAGTGGCCCCACCCCACTAGACAAATTTAGACTCCTCCCACTAACACTAGCAAACCAACCTCATCTTCCACCTATGTATCCTACAGCCCTTGAGCACTCAAAACTGAGTTTAACAATTTCAGAACACGATCAAACTCTTCCACATCAGTTACCCTCCCCCACGCCCCTTGATCCTGCATTATCGAGGTTGCTACCCACACAGTTAACCCATTTTCAACTATTCAATTTCTCATTCACATCCTACCTAATAGTTATCTCTCTCTCTCTTTCAGGTTATTATCAGCTTCCTCTTTAGTTATTTATCCTCTTTTCTCTCTCTTGCTCTGGGCTCCATCTCCACATATTCTATTCACTCCTCTCCCCAGTATCCAGCACCACAGTTCTTTGTGTTTATTTAAGGTTGGCAATTTGTTGAAAAGACAGCAGCACTGCTTCAGTACAGAACTGAAGTATGGCATCATATCCCTGGAATGCAAGTTAAACCTTCTGTATCAGATGCAAAATCCACAGCAGAATTTAACCACGAAAAGTGCTGGGCTGATACAGTGTAGAAGAACAAACCCTGTCATCCATTAATCCATTTGTAATGTCACCTCATATTGTGGGAAGAGTAGTTCTTCCCTCACTGGGCAGTGACACCAGGTTTAGACATTCATTCCTTTCTCTATGATAGTCCTTAGACTTTGTTCTCTCGTCCTTTGCAGGGCACTGGGCACCAAATCCCCGCAGTTTCAGTGATCTATCCACATAATGTATTTGCAGATAGCTCCAACAGGTCTCCTGTAGCACTTTTTCCACTGGTGATGTCTCTCAACGTGTTGACCAGGATTTTATGCAAGCAATACAGGTAAAAGACCACCATCTTATGTGACACCTTTGTTTTCTCTTCCATGTCTCATAGATTTAGATTGCATTTGGTACTATAATGGACTTACAGCTTTATGACCATAGTGTTGATTGTCCAGACCATGAGAGCCGTGGAAGTTCAATGCTGCTTTGCCAAGTTTTGAACGAAAGTTGATCTCGACAACACCCTCCCTGGACATGATACCTCCCAGGTAGGTAAAATGGTTGACATCCTCAAAGTTGCAAGGATGGGAAACGTTGATGCCATTATATTGGTCATCTTGTAGTCGATACATAGACCAATCTTGGTGCCACTCCTCTCAGGGATATAGCCATGTTTTGGAGTGTGGGTAGCAAGGCAATGTTGCCTGCAAAATACCTGTTGACTGGCAGTAATGCCACAGAAGGCCCAATTCTGCACCCACAATCAACTCCCTCATGATGAAATAACCAAGAGAAAAAGAAATGAGTGGAATATGTAGTTTTCTGTTCGCCTGTGCTGGCACTAAAGGAATCTGTGATACATTTGCTGCCCTTGATGCAGCAACAGGAATCTCAGTATAAAGCTTTGAAGACGTTATTGTACTACTCTGGATGCCATATGCCAAAGTGACTACTCATGTGAATATTGAAAATAACTACTAAAAACCACCTTGGAATCAACAGATTTGAGAGCAAGAGAATTTGGATCCTCTAGGCTCTGACATGTTATTTCCCTGCTTGCATCATGATCTACCATTCCAGAAATCTATCCGTTCTTCATAAATGGTAGTGTATATTTCTGTTTTGAATCTGTTGACAAACATTGCTGAAGACTTTGTTAGGTACTGACAACAGTGTTATGCTCCTCTAGGTTCCCTTTCTTTGTCAGTTTGATGATTACTCCTCACTCCTAGTCATCTGAGATGTCGTTCACAGGCCAGACCTTGTTGTACAAGCCTGTGAACCATGTTTAGATAGTGTTCTTGCCATGTTTCAACAGCTGCAATGGTATCTCATTGATCCCAGGTGCTTTGTTGTTCTTTAGGCTTTTTGTGACTCTTTGGACTTCTGATGTGGTCTAATACTTCACATGCTTCATAATTCTGTGGGCTATGTCAGCCAGATTCACAACAAGAGCTGAAGAACATGATGAACAACCCATCCAGAACAGTTATATCAACACACTATTTTGAACAATTACATTATCTGCACAGAACAGAGATGTCACAATTAAAACAACACAGAGAACAAAAACTATGACAGACACAAGTTAACTATGCCCAAACTCTCAGTCAGGATCTAAAAATATTTGCTGTGTTCAGCAGTTTGAACAATGGGAGTCTCCCACAGTTAAAACACCATAAAATATTAAAAGGGAAGAGGCTGCTTGCTGCATTAAATTGGATATGAATATGAAGATTTCAAAGAGATCAGAATAACAAACTTACATCATGAAATGCATATATTCCTTTCAAACTCCTCCTTGACTTCTCAGGAAGCTATTTAATAGAGAACAGGTTCAAAGTAGCACAGAATCCTGCTGCTTTTAAAAGCAGAAGCTGGTCAGGACAGGGTCCCAATAATTGTTCATGTATTTTTCTCTTTTCTTGACTAATTCCTCTTTCTTGATATTTTGCTGCTGAATAAGACAGAGCATGCGTCACAAAGATCAATACTCACCTTGAGATTTGCTTAAGAAACAGCAAGGTGGCAAAAAGTATTAGAGGAGGAGATGTTTTCTCTATAGGAATCTGTTTAGAGAAATCAAATTTAAAGTCAAGAAGGAGATTTGGAAGTTGCCAATCTTTCACATTTTTGCTGGTTAGAATAGTTGGATAAAAAATGTTGTTAAGCATCGACTATGGCTCAATTAAACAGTGCTCTTGCCTCTATGTTACCAAGAGTGTGGGCCCAAGTTGGGGTATCTCAGATTGGGGTATCTGAGACCAAAACATGAATTGATAATTCACTGAACTACTGAGGGAGTTCTGTACTGTCAGAAGCACAATTTTCTAGATGGGGTGTTACACCCAAGGTACCATCCTTCCTCTTGAGTGAATATAGGTTTTGTAGAAGATCCCATCATACTATTTGAATGAAAGCCATAGAATTCCATGTGACCTGGCCATCTAACATCACCTCTATCAGTATTTATTTCATTGGCGACTGTGGAAGTCTGCTGTATGAGAATTAGCTCAATGTGGGAGCTTATGTTTTGGGGTTGTCTGGAGCTTTGATTGTGCAAAGACTTTTTCCTTTGTATGTACTTTTCAGTTCCTCAAATAAGCATCTGGTTGTACAGACTTGAATATTTTTGACAAATACATATTATGTTGAAGGTTTTGATCTTGCACTCATTAGGACAGTCTGTAGAAATATCAACTCAATGGGAAAACTGACATTTATATGGCACAAGAGGAGAGGGCACATGGACTGATTAGTAGATGCATTTCCTTTGAAATGCACCAATTGATAATGATTGAAGTTGGCTAACGTGGTACCACTATTCAAGAAAGGTGGTAAGGACAAGCCAGGAAATTATAGATCAGTGAGTTTGACGTCAGTGGTGGGCAAGTTGTTGGAGGGAATCCTGAGGGACAAGATGTATATGTATTTGGAAAGGCAAGAACTGGTTAGGGATGGTCAACATGGTTTTGTGTGGGAAATCATGTCTGAAAAATATTTTGCTGGAAAAGCGCAGCAGGTCAGGCAGCATCCAAGGAGCGGGAAAATCGACGTTTCGGGCATAAGCCCTTCATCAGGGCTTATGCCCGAAAAAAGCTGTCGCTTTTCCAGCAACACATTTTTCAGCTCTGATCTCCAGCATCTGCATTCCTCACTTTCTCCCAGTGGGAAATCATGTCTCATGAACTTTATTGAGTTTTTTGAAGTAACAAAGAGGATTGTGGTTGTGATCTATATGGACTTCAGTAAGAAGTTCGACAAGGTTCCTTATAGGAGACCAGTCAGCAAGGTTAGCTCTCATGGAATACAGGGAGAACTAGCCATTTGGATACAGAACTGGCTCAAAGGTAAAAGACCTTTGGTGGTGGAGAGTCGTTTTTCAGACTGGAGGCCTATGACCAGTGGAGTGCCACAAGGATCGGTGCTGGGTTCACTGCTTTTTGTCATTTATATAAATGATTTGCGAGTGAACATAGGAGGTATAGTTAGTAAGTTTGCAGATGACACCAAAATTGGAGGTGTAGTGGACAGTGAAGAAGGTTACCTCAGTAAAACCGGATCTTGATCAGATGGGCCAATGGGCTGAGGAGTGGCAGATGGAATTTAATGTAGATAAATGTGAGGTGCTGCATTTGGGAAAACAAATCAGGACATGACTTATACATTTAATGGTAAGATCCTGGGGAGTGTTACTGAACAAAGAGACCTTGGAGTGCAGATTCATAGTTCCTTGAAAGTAGAGTCGCAGGTAGATAGGATAGTGAGGGCGGCATTTGGTATGCTTTCCTTTATTGGACAGAGTATTGAGTATAGGAGTTGGGAGGTCATGTTGTGACTGTACTGAATGTTGGTTAGGCCACTGTTGGAATATTGTGTGCAATTCTGTTCTCCTTCCTGTTGGAAGGATATTGTGAAACTTGAAAGCGTTCAGAAAAGATTTGTGAGGATGTTGCCAGGGTTGGAGGATTTGAGCTATAGGGCGAGGTTGAACAGGCTGTGGCTGTTTTTCCTGGAGTGTTGGAGGCTGAAGGGTGACCTTATAGAGGTTTATAAAATGATGAGGGGCATGGAGAGGATAAATAGACAAGGTATTTTCCCTGGGGTGGGGGAATCCACAACTAGAGGGCACAGGTCTAAAAGAGACCTAAGGGGCAACTTTTTCACTCAGAGGGTGGTACGTGTATGGAATGAGCTGCCAGAGGAAGTGGTGGAGGCTAGTACAATTGCAACATTTATAAAGCAACTGGATGGGTATATGAATAAGAAGAATTTGGAGGGATATGGGCTGGGTGCTAGCACGTGGGAATAGATTGGATTGGGATATCTGGTTGGCATGGATGGGTTGGAATGAAGGGTCTGTTTCCATGCTGTGCATCTCTATGACTCGATAACCTTGAACTATCAAACATTGTTTAGATTTTAAACCAAGCAGGTTGTCTCTCATTTGTTAAGATATTTCCCCGAGAAGTGCACCTGCAAATAGCTGTCACCTATTTTGTCCAGATCCTTAAATCCTAAAATCTTTTTCTAATGGAGGGATTTAAGTCAGAGATGTTACATTGAAAAATAGTAGGCAATGTCTCCAATGCAAGATCCCACTAACAACAACAAGATAAATGACTGGTTTTGGTTGGGCCAGGTCATTATGATAGCACTTACGAAGCCGCTGTTCCAGCTCTCTCAACTTTTTAGATGCAAAAATATACTTTATTCAAAAAAAACACACTATCCATATTCATAGATACTAAAGTAGTTCTTGCGTATGAAGAAAACGAAACATTAGAATTTGACATTCCCTGCAGTTGCCAAACCAAAGACATTTCTAACTTATGTAGGATCATTAGTTACATATATTGAAGCAATGATAAGGTCTGATAACTGAACAGACCCTTGTTATACCTCTGCAGAAAGACCTTAGACAGTGGTCTTTTCCCAATGTGTCTTGATCCTCTGCCAAACTGTGTCCCTTAGCATGTATTCCTGGACCTTGCAATATACCAGTCTGCAACACTCAGTCAAGATCAACTCTTTACACTGAAAGACTAACAAGTCTCGGGCAGACCAAAGAGTGTTTTCCACTGAGTTCAGGTCCTCCAGGTGCAGTCAATGATCCTGGGCACAGAGTCCTGCATCATGGAGCTACTCGGGACAAATCTCAACAACAAGCACTGCATCTCTTTCTATATCTTGCAGAGAGATATGTGACATTCTCTTTGCTAGTGCAGCTGCTTTGAGGGCAGCGTGTGGTGACACATAGAAACTGGATGTGGAAGCAAAATCTTAGGGGCAGTGCCCTTCTCCCACCAGCCAAGCTAATTGGTGCTTGTTGGAAATGTTCTGGTGATGAGGCATTAGAGTCATAAAGTCATAGAGATGTACAGCATGGAAACAGACCCATCCATAACCTCATCACCTCAGGGGATCTCCCATCCACCGCCTCCAACCTCATAGTCCCACAACCCCGCACTGCCCGTTTCTACCTCCTGCCCAAAATCCTCAAACCTGACTGCCCCGGCCGACCCATTGTCTCAGCCTGCTCCTGCCCCACCGAACTCATCTCTGCATACCTTGACACCTCCATTCCCCATCACGAAGGCCTCAAAGCCCTCCTCTTCTTCCTTTCCCGCTGACCCAACCAGTACCCTTCCACTGACATCCTCCTTCGACTGACTGAACTGGTCCTCACTCTGAACAACTTCTCTTTCCAATCCTCCCACTTCCTCCAAACCAAAGGAGTAGCCATGGGTACCTGCATGGGCCCCAGCTATGCCTGCCTCTTCATTGGATATTTGGAACACTCCATCTTCCGCAGCTTACACTGGCACCCAGCCCCCACTTTTTCCTCCGCTACATCGATGACTGTATCGGCGCTACCTCGTGCTCCCACGAGGAGGTTGAACAGTTCGTCCACTTTACTAACACCTTCCACCCCAACCTCAAATTTACCTGGACCATCTCAGACTCCTCCCTCCCCTTCCTAGACCTCTCCATTTCTATTCAGACGACCGACGCAACACGGACGTTTACTATAAACAGACCGACTCCCACAGCTACCTAGATTACACCTCCTCCCACCCTGCCCCCTGTAAAAATGCCATCCCATATTCTCAATTTCTTTGCCGCATCTGCTCCCAGGAGGACCAATTCCAATACCGAACAACCCAGATGGCCTCCTTCTTCAACGACCACAATTTCCCCTCAGACGTGGTTGACGATGCTCTCCACCGCATCTCCTCCACTTCCTGCTCCTCCGCCCTTGAACCCCACCCCTCCAATCGCTACCAGGACAGAACCCCACTGGTCCTCACCTACCACCCCACCAACCTGTGGGCGGCACGGTGGCACAGTGGTTAGCACTGCTGCCTCACAGCGCCAGAGACCCGGGTTCAATTCCCGCCCCAGGCGACTGACATTCTCCCAGTGTCTGCGTGGGTTTCCTCCGGGTGCTCCGGTTTCCTCCCACAGTCCAAAGATGTGCAGGTCAGGTGAATTGGCCATGCTAAATTGCCCATAGTATTAGGTAAGGGGTAAAGGTAAGGATATGGGTGGGTTGCGCTTCGGCGGGGCGGTGTGGACTTGTTGGGCCGAAGGGCCGAAGGGCCTGTTTCCACACTGTAAGTAATCTAATCTAATCTAAAAACCTCCAGATACATCGTATCATCCTTCGTCATTTCCACCACCTCCAAACAGACCCCACCACCAAGGATATATTTCCCTCCACACCCCTATCAGACTACTCCCTCGCCAGATCCACACCCCCCACCAACCCAACCTCCACCCCCGGCACCTTCCCCTGCAAACGCAAGAAATGCAAAACTTGCGCCCACACCTCCCCCCTCACTTCTCTCCAAGGCCCCAAGGGATCCTTCCATATCCGTCAGAAATTCACCTGCACCTCCACACACATCATTTACTGCATCCACTGCACCCGATGTGGCCTCCTATACTTGGGGAGACAGGCCGGCTACTTGCGGAACGTTTCAGAGAACACCTCTGGGACACCAACCAACCTACCGCCCCGTGGCTGAACACTTTAACTCCCCCTCCCACTCCGCCAAGGACATGCAGGTCCTCGGCTTCCTCCATCGCCAGACTATGGCAACACGACGCCTGGAGGAAGAGCGCCTCATCTTCCGCCTAGGAACCCTCCAACCACAAGGGATGAATGCAGATTTCTCCAGCTTTTTCATTTCCCCTCCCCCACCTTGTCTCAGTCCCAACCCTCGAACTCAGCACCACCTTCCTAACCTGCAATCTTCTTCCCAACCTCTCCGCCCCCACCCCCCTCTCCGGCCTATCACCCTTACCTTAACCTCCTTCCACCTATCGTATTCCCAACGCCCCTCCCCCAAGTCCCTCCTCCCTACCTTTTATCTTAGCCTGCTTGGCACACCCTCCTCATTTCTGAAAAAGGGCTAATGCCCGAAACATCGATTCTCCTGTTCCTTTGATGCTGCCTGACTGCCGCACTTTTCCAGCAACACATTTTTAAGCTCAGTCCAACCCGTCCATGCTGACCAGATATCCCAACTCAATCTAGTCCCACCTGCCAGCACCCGACCCATATCCCTCCAAACCCTTCGTATTCATACACCCATCCAAATGCCTCTTAAATGTTGCAATTGTACCAGCCTCCACCACATCCTCTGGCAGCTCATTCCATACCCGTACCACCCTCTGTGTGAAAAAGTTGCCCCTTAGGTTTCTTTTATATCTTGCCCCTCTCATCCTAAACCTATGCCCTCTAGTTCTGGACTCCCCGACCCCAGGGAAAAGACTTTGCCTATTTATCATATCCATGCCCCTCATAAATTTTGTAAACCTCTATAAGGTCACCCCCTCAGCCTCCGACGCTCCAAGGAAAACAGTCCCAGCCTGTTCAGCCTCTCCCTGTAGCTCAAAGCCTCCAACCCTGGCAACATCCTTGTAAATCTTTTCTGAACCCTTTCAAGTTTCACAACATCTTTCTGATAGGAAGGAGACCAGAATTGCAAGCAATATTCCAACAGTGGCCTAACCAAAGTCATGTACAGCCGCAACATGACCTCCCAAATCCTGTACTCAATACTCTGACCAATAAAGGAAAGCATACCAAACGCCGCCTTCACTATCCTATTTACCTGTGACTCCACTTTCAAGGAGCAATGAAACTGCACTCCTGACAATCTGCTCAGCGAACCACCCTCTCTTTTACTTGGAGGGCCTCGAGAAAGCTAGTTGCTGACCACTTCCTGATGGAAAGTTATTTTTCTTTGCAAATGTTTCCATGAAGCTGAGGTGATACAGAATAGTCTAACTATTTGGAACTTTCCATGGGGTCTTGGCCAGACCCATCCTTCGCAATACCGGGGACAGGTCAGACCTCAGTGCATAGTGATACTTGGTGTTAATGTACTGAGGATCCTCTACATGCAGCTTGATGCAGCCACACCAAAGGTGGCCATTGGCATGAGGGCAGTGTTGGATACATCTTTGCCCCCACCTTATCCAAAGCTTTGTACATGTTGTCCCTGCAGACGCAGTTTGTCTGTAACCTCCAGATGAAGTGGAAGATGACTTGAGAGACTGCAAAGCTGCAAGTTCGAGGAATAGGCCATATCTGCGCCATGTGCAGAAGCACCAACAGTTATGCACACCTCATTTCTCTCAACTGTTTCAGAAGCACAGGTTTCTCCTCTCTTGCTCAGCCTGATTCACAGCAATACAGACTTGCTGTATACAGTACTCCCATTCTTCACCATAGTGATGCTGACTTGTATTCTCCTCCCTGCCTGTTTCTCAGCAATGCTGGCTTGCTACCTGCTACCAGTCCACTTTATTGTGTTGCCGACTCACTGCACACTGCTCTCTGTTCCCTTCACAGCAATGCTGACTCATTGGATATTTCTGTCAATCAGCTTCATGGTGATGTTGACTGGTTACATATTCCTCCCAGTCTAAAAACATTCACCAAGCTGATTCCTGAGATGAAGGGTTGACTTATCAAGAACAGCTAAACAAGTCGGACTTTCATTCATTAGAATTTAGAGAAATGAGGGAAAGATCTTAATGAAATATACAAGATGCTGAGGGAGCTCAACACGGTCGATGTTGAGAAGATGTCTCCACTAGTGGGAGAATCTCAAAGTAGGCAATGTAGTAACAGAATATGAAAATGTAGGTTATACGCTTTGGCAGGAAGAATAGAGAAGTTGAATAATAGAGAAAGATGCTGCACAGAAGGATTTGGGAGTTTTCATGTATAAATCATAAAAAGCTAACATCCAAGTTCAGCAGAGAAGGCAAGTTGGATGTTGGCCTTTATTTCAAAAGGAAAAGGAGTATAAAAATGGAGAGACCTTACTAAAGCTATACAAGGCGCTCATCAAACAACAGCTGGAACACTGAACCACAGGATGTAGTAACCAGCTTTGGTCCGCTTAGCTGAGGAAAGATATACTGAACATAAGAACATAGGAAATAAGAGCAGGAGTAGCACATCTGGCCCATTGAGCCTGCTCCACTATTCAATAACATCATGTCTGATTTTTTTCGTGGACTCAGCTCCACTTAACTGCCCTCTCACCATAACCTTTAATTCCCTTATGTTCAAACATCTAACTATCTTTGCCTTAAAAACATTCAACAAGGTACCCTCAATTGCTTCACTGGGCAGGGAGTTCCACAGATTCACAAACCTTTGGGTAAAGAAGTTCCTACTCAATTCACTCCTAAATTTGCTGCCCCTTATTTTGAGGCTCTGCCCCCCTAGTTCTATTTTCACCCACTAGTGGAAATAACCTCCCTGCTTATATCTTATCTATTCGCTTCATAATTTTATCTGTTTCTGTAAGATAGCCCCTCATTCTTCTAAGTTCCAATGGGTATTGTCTCAGTCTATTCAGTTTCTCTTCATAGCCAACCCTTTCAACTCCAGAATCAACCTAGTGAACCTCCTCTGCCCCTTCTCCAGTGCCAGTCCTTTTTCAAGTAAGGAGAACAAAATAGAGGGGTGGCATGGTGGCTCAGTGGTTAGCACTGCTGCCTCACAGCGCCAGGGACCTGGGTTCAATTCCAGCCTCGGGCAACTGTCTGTGTGGAGTTTGCACATTCTCCCAGTGTCTGCGTGGGTTTCCTCCTACAGTCCAAAGATGTGCAGGTTAGCGGGATTGGCCATGCTAAATTGCCAATAGTGTTAGGTGCATTAGTTAGAGGGAAATGGGTTTGGGTGGGTTATTTTGCTGTTATTCCTACCAAAATAGATGACCTCATATTTACCAACATTGTACTCCATCTTCCAGACACTTGCCCACTCACTCAATCTATCTGTATCCCTCTGCAGACTCTCAGGTTCTTCTGCACACTTTGCTCGACCAATCATTTTAGGGTCATCTACGAACATAAACACACTACACTTGGTCCCTAACTCTAAATCATCTATGCAAATTGTAAACAATTGCAGTTCCAATACTGATCCTTGAGGCACACCACAAGGCACTGATTTCTAACCAGAAAAACCAAACATTTATCTCCACTCTCTGCTTCCTGTTAGCTAACCAATCTTCTATCCATGCTAATACATTAGCCATAATGCCGTGCACCTTTATCTCCTGCTGCCTTGTGTGCAGCACCTTGTCGAATGCCTTCTGAAAATTTAGATACACCACATTCACTGATTCCCCATTGTCCACCGTGCTCGTAATGTCCTCAAAGAATTCCAATAAATTAATTATACATGACCTGCCTTTCATGAACCAATGGTGTGCCTGCCCGATGGGATAATTTCTATCCAGATGTCCTGTTATTTCTTCCTTGATGATAGATTCAAGCAGTTTCCATACTGCAGAAGTTAATCTAACAGGCCTATAGTTACCCGCCTTTTGTCTACATCCTTTTATAAACGGTAGCATCATATTTGCTGTTTTCCAATTTGCCGGAACCACCCCAAAGTCCACTGAATTCTGGTAAATTACCAAAAGTGCAATTGTTATTTCCCCTATTGTCCCTTTCAGTATCTGGGATGCATGCCATCAGGGCCAGGAGACTGGTCTTCCTTTAGCCCCATTAGCTTGCCCAACACACTCTCTTTAGTGATAATGATAGTTTCGAGCTCCTCACTTGCCATAATCTCCTCGTCATCAATTATTGGCTTGTTATTTGTGTCTTCACTGTGAGACCGACAGAAAACATCGGTTCAAAGCCTCAGCCATTTCCTCATTCCCCATTATTAAATCCCCCTTCTCAACATCTAAAGGATCAATGTTTACTTTAGCCACTCTTTTTTGTTTTATATATTTGTAGAAACTTTTGTTATCTGTTTTTATATTCTGAGTTAGTTTACTCTCATAACCTTACTTTCCTTTATAACTTTCTTTGTGGCTTTCTGTTCACCTTTTAAGATTTTCCAGTCCCCTAGCTTCCCACCAATCTTGGCCACTTTGTATGCATTTTGTTACAACATGGCGGTGAACCCCTCTGTTAATTAAACCAAGCACCCAAAAAAGCTCGCCCCTCTTCGTAATCTGTTAAAGTATGAGTGACAGAGAAGTCCCAAATTTCACTAAACAAAATAATATTAATTCATTCTGGGTTGTCATTTTTCTTTTTACTGCGAATATGTTTCACGTGAAAAGGTACCTTTGATCAAGAGGGTTTCCTAATATCTTGGCTCTTGATGGTAGTTGCTCTCTCTGCAGTTTTCCAAATGCCTGCCTTTTTTATGTCCCCAACATCGGATCTTCTCATTGGTTTGATGTTGGCAAAACAATAAACTCAAACCCTATTGGGCCTTAGTATCCTGGGGTATAATTTAAACTGATTGGTTAAATTCCAATTGTTGTCAAAACATCAACCAACTCAGGTATCCATTTCACAGCCAAATGTTACATATTTTCAATTTTCCAGTACATTCTGAGACTGTTCGCTAATCATATGACATAGGTCTCTGGGACACATGCACCGAGCAACCTTACCACCCTGTGGCCAACCACTTCAACTCCCCCTCCCACTTCTCCAAGGATGTGGGAGTCCTAGGCCGCCTCCACTGCCAAATTCTAGCCACCCAATTCCTGGAGGAAGAAAACGTCATCCTTCACCTTGGGACTCTCCTACGACACAGCATCAATGTTGATTTCACCAGTTTCCTCATCTCTCCACCCCCCACTAATCCCAGATCCAACCCTCCAACTTGGCTCTGCCCTCCTGAACTTCTCCTGTCCATATTCCTTCCCTCCGCTCCGAACTATCGCCGTCAACCCCCACCTGCATCCACCTATTGCCCTCCTAGCTACCTTCCCTCCTAGCCCCACCCCTCCTCCTATTTATATCTCAGCCCTCTTGGGTCCCCCTCACATTCTGGATGAAGGGCTTATACCCGAAACATTGACTTTCCTGCTCCTCAGATGCTGCCTGGCCTGCTGTGACTTTCCCACGCCACACTGACTTAGTGCTACACTGCTCAGCTGCTTCTTGCTTTTTAGTTAATTGACTTGATTCTCTTAAGACCTTATCCACTCTAGCTAACTGATATCCTCCCCTTAGGTTCCAATTCCTCCTGCCAAACTGCTAAAGTCCACCCAACAGTGCTTGCAAAACCACCTGCAAAATTATTGGTCCCATCACTGTTTGGGTGAAGACCGTCCCTCTTGAACAGGGCCCACCTTCCCCAGAAATCATGCCAGTTTTTCAGAAATCTAAAGCCCTCCTTCCTACACATTCCTCCAGTCAAATATTAAACTGCTTAATTTGCCTATTCCTAGCCTCACTAGCACATGGTACAGGTCATAATCTGAAGATTACCATCTTTGAGGTTCTGGCTTTCAGTCTGGCTCCTAATTCCCTAAATTCAGCCTAGAGGACCTCACCCCTCTTCCTACCTTTGTCGGAGATACCAACATGTATCACAACCACTGGCTGCTTCCCTTCCTCCCCCACTCCACTCCAAAAATGCCTTACAGCTGCTCAGTAACCTGCAGGATTCTTGCACCAGGGAGGCACATACCATCCTGTTGTTACTAGAGCAGCTGCAGGAACACCGCTCTGTTCCCCTAATGATTGAATCTTCGATCACTACAGTCCTACATTTTTTTGTCCCTCCCCTGTGCTGCTGAGCTGACCTGTGGTTTGCAGATTTTGCTCTGGCTGCAATTCTCTGAGGCATTATTACCATCACCAGAACTCAGCACTATCGGGGACACTTAGTTAAAACTAAGATGTGAAGGAAATTCTTCTTCCAGACAATAATGAATGTCTAGAGGAGAGTTGAGGAGACTACATCAATGAAAGTATTCAAAGAGGAAGTAGATAGATTTTTGAAATATCATGGATTTGATAGTTCTGCTGAGTTGGCACAAAAGAGTCAAGATTTAGGGCAGCTCAACCATAATCTTCTTGAATGGCACGATGAGCTTGAGGAGCCGTGTGGCCAACTCCAGTTCCTAATTCTTACCATAGAATCCCTGCAGTGTGGAAGCAGGCTATTCGGTCCATTGAGTCCACACTAACCTTCTGAACAGCATCCCACCCAGACCCACTCACCCTACCCTATCTCAGCAAACCTGCATTCCCATTTGAATGCAGTATACAGGGTTAAAGACAGGATTCTTGGCAACGTGGAGGAACAGAGGGATTTAGTTGTCCATGTTCATAGATCCTTCAAAGTTGCCACCCAAGTTGAGAAGGCATATGGTGTGCTGGTTTTCAAAGGAAAGGGGATTGAGTTTAAGAGCTGCGTGGTTATGCTGCAGCTATATAAATCCCTTGTTAGACCACACTTGGAATATTGTGTTCAGTACTGGTCACCTCATTACCGGAAAGGTGTAGAAGCTTTAAAGAGCATGCACAGGAGATTTACCAGGATGCTGGAGGGCATGTTTTGTGAAGAAAGGTTGACGGAGCAGGGGCTTTTCTCATTGGAGCGAAGAACGATGAGAGGTGACTTGATAGAGGTGTACAGGATGATGAGAGGTGTAGATTGCACTGGTTAGCACTGTTGCCTCAGAGCGCCAGAGACCAGAGTTCAATTCCCACCTCAGGCGACTGTCTGTATGGAGTTTGCACATTCTCTGTGTCTGCGTGGGTTTCCTCCGGGTGCTCTGGTTTCCTCCCACAGTCCAAAAGTGTGCAGATTAGGTGAATTAGCCATACTAAATTGCCCGTAGTGTTAGGTGAAGGGTTAAATGTAGGGGAATGGGTCTGGGTGGGTTGTTCTTTGAAGGGTCGGTGTGGACTGTTGGGCCGACGGGCCTGTTTCCACACTGTAAGTAATCTAATTAATCTACTCTACATAGAGTGGATAGACAGAGACTTTTCCCCAGAGTGGAAATGTCTATCATGAGGGGGCATAATTTTAAGGTAATTAGAGGTGGGTTTAGGGGAGGTGTCAGAGGTAGGTTCTTTACACAGAGAGTGGTGAGTGCATGGAATGCATTGCCAGCTGTGGTAGTAGAGTCAGCTACATTAGGGACATTTATAGGCACAAGGAAGATAGTATAATGAAGGGTATGCAGGTTAGTCTGATCTTAGAGTAGGATAAAAGACCAGCACAACATCAAGGGCCGAAAGGCCTGTAGTGTACTGTACTGTTCTATGTTCTAAGGTGCAAACTTCACACAATTGCCTGAAGGTAGAATCAAACCTGGCTCCCCGTTGATGTGAGGCAGCAGGGTTAACCACTGAGCCATCGTGCCTTCAATGATTATCTCCTTTAGTTCTCTGATATATATTATGTGTTCCATTTAAGGTTTGATGTTCTTCATTTGATAATACATTTCCTTCTTTGTTTTTTTCAGGATACAGTAATAATCTGACCTCATTGCACAAAGTTTGCACTTGGTATTGGAATGAAAAAATTTGATGCTGTCGGATCGCATCAAATGTTCATCTCCTCCAGTAATTACTGGACTCTGTTAGACACATATGCACATTACTAATTTATTAGCTAACAGATACCAAAGACACCCCATGTTACACCACACTGCATCGGATTTGAGGCAGTTACCTTTGAAGAGCTTTATGTAAATGGGGAGCTGCTGTGCTCTTGTTTTCTCAATTTCTTTAATGTTGTAGTCAAGGGTCTGTGGTGCTGAGAACAAACGGGCTTCAGAATGAAAACATGCTCTTTTGCTGCATTTACTCAGTAAACACCAGAGCAGGATTTTTCAGAATATACACCTTGCTCTCCCGGTTCCTGGGTATCTCAGTCCTTCTTGTTATAGATTTACCATTTGAAGCAAAATACTGCAAATTATGGACATCGTAAATCAGAAGTAGAAAATACTGGAAACGCTGAGCAGATCAGGAAACGTCAGTGGTCAGAGAAATATAGTTTCATGATAATATTTCTGATGAAAATAATTCCCCTAATATAGGTCAAAGCTCGACTCCCTTAAGTCCAATGAACAGAGTTGAACAGATTGGAAAAGCAACAGATTTAGTCATTCAATGCCACATCTAGCTGGACCACCTAAAACACTACTGATCTTACTCTCCATCTGCCTTCCTATGTCAGGATCATCGTAGAATGCAAAAATAAATCCACTTTTTTTATGCAGCAGAATCTTCTTAAACTGTTCTGTTTTCTCCAGCCTCATCTCCAACGGTAAGTGTGAGCAGCTCAAAGACTGGGTACTGGGCTAATGGTCGGATACTTGGTGGATGAGCAGAGGGATCTTGGTGTCCATGTACACAGATCTCTGAAAGTTGCCACCCAGGTAAATAGTGTGGTGAAGAAGGCATATGGCGTACTGGCTTTTATTGGTAGAGGAATTGAGTTCCGGAGCCCTGAGATCATGTTGCAGTTGTATAAGACTCTGGTGCGGCCACATCTGGAGTATTGTGTGCAGTTTTGGTTGCCATACTATAGGAAGGATGTGGAGGCACTGGAACGGGTGCAGAGGAGGTTTACCAGGATGTTGCCTGGTATGGTAGGAAGATTGTATGAGGAAAGGCTGAGGCACTTGGGGTTGTTTTCATTGGAGAAAAGAAGGTTTAGGGGTGACTTGATAGAGGTGTACAAGATGATTCGGGGTTTAGATAGGGTTGACCATGAGAACCTTTTTCCACGTATGGAGTCAGCTATTACGAGGGGGCATAGCTTTAAATTAAGGGGTGGTAGGTATAGGACAGATGTTAGGGGTAGATTCTTTACTCAACGAGTCATGAGTTCATGGAATGCCCTGCCAGTAGCAGTGGTGGACTCTCCCTCTTTATGGGCATTTAAACGGGCATTGGATAGGCATATGGAGGATAGTGGGCTAGTGTAGGTTAGGTGGGCTTGGATCGGCGCAACATCGAGGGCCAAAGGGCATGTACTGCGTTGTATTTTTCTATGTTCTAAAGTTTGTTGTTGCTATGAATGAAACCAGCTGACTCTGCCATTGTATTCATTTTCATTAACCCACCAGGTACAAATGCTCTAAAAGGTCCTCCCTTGAATGAGCTGAGTACTTTCACCCTTCTCTAGTCTCTCCTATCATGTCCTCTCCAAGCTCATCTTTTCCATCACACACACTTAGTTTGCTACTATTCTATCAACTGATCATTTTCCCTCCTTGGCCCTCATTAGCTGAAACTGTTAGCAGCTCTTTCTCTTCAAGTCCTCACTGTTCCCCTTCATTTCAAAGGACAATGGATGCTGGAGATCTGACACAAAAACAGAAACTTTTGGAGATATTCAGCAGGTCTGAAGGCAACTAAAAAATGGAATTAAAAGTCTAACCATGATCATGAATCTATTGTCAGTTGATGGAAAAACCCATCTAGTTCACTAATGTCCTTTAGGAAAGGAAACTGCCATCCTTACCTGGTCTGGACGACATATGATTCCACACTCGCAGCAATGTGGTTGACTCTTAACTGCTCTCTAGGATGGGCAATAAATGTTGGCCCAGCCAGTGACGCCCTCATCTCAAGAATGAATGAAAATATCAGTGGAGAGAAAGCAGAATTAACATTTCAAGTCCAGTGACTCTTCATCAAAACTGTTAGCAGGTAAGAAAAGGTGTTGTTTATCTTGAAGCTGAAGTTGAGGGCTGTGGTGGGTTGGGCAGAGTGTTCAGTTATAACAGGGTAAACTTGGGGACCCTGCAGTCTCTTGGACTCAACTGAGTTCAAAAACTTTAGAGCCTAATTTCACCCTTCCATGTTCTTTTTTGCCCATCCCACACCCAATCCTGTTATGATATGGGTTGTTTTAGCACAATCACCCATTCTCATGAATTCCTGGTTTCACAAAATTGAGGCGTAACAGAATTGTAAAATGGGGGAAAGCATTGTGTCATCCCTTTAAGAGATGAGATGGTTTGTGTGTGTGAGCAGCAACTACAGGTATTCGAACTGACACATTAGCTTTTTTGATACATTCAGTTAGTAGGCCCAAACAGCATTTTCTTTTAAACACAAGAACTGCACCAGGCATCTGAGCTACAAATCCTTACACCATGAAGTCGCAAAGGATTTGAGCTTTCAAACAGCATTTTTATCCAGACAGCAGTTTAAATTCAGCCAATTAATTTTAAAAAAGGCACTTGGAGACTAAGGACCAATTAAATTTAAAATTGATGGCGTTGGCCAATCATTAAATAAGAATTTGATGTGTGATGGGGATATATAACAGCGGGGCAATTGGACAGAGAGAATGATATTGATATCAACCATCGGGATACTGAGCTCCCACAAGAAATCTCCACACTTTGAAATGTGCTATCTATAAAAGGTACATGACACATTTAGCAAATCTTCCTGACACCAGAAAATGACTAAGGAGGCTTCCAGACAGAGGATTGTGATGGAAAAATATACAGGAAGTTCAGGAGGATCCATTTTGTGTGAACGCTGAGAGACCAAATTTTATTGTCCTTTATTGCCTGGATTTAGAATGAGAGGATTTCACTTCATTTAACTACTTCTTTATCACAGATTGGGGGGGATGTGGGGTCTGTTATACCCCTTGTCACACTTCTTTATCAGTTTGAGGTGAGGTGCTCCTTGCTGGGTGTTTTTGATTTTAATTATCAGAGGGATATTGAACTCAGCTTCATAACACTGGGTCCATTATTACTTTGTATAGGTTGCATTCAGTACCCATTTTCTCTTACTCTTAGCTCTTATTATCACCTGTTAAGCTTTTCATCTGTCTGGGCCTGGTATTCAAATTCTCCTTCTTTCCCCACCCTTTCGTACCTCTCTCTCTGGGCTCTATCTCCACCCGTCTGCTCACTTTTCTCTGCCCCCTAACTTTGCCTTTAGCGTAAATACCCACCCTTTCCTAGCTGCAAACAGTCCTGATGAAGAGTTAGCAGACTTGAAATGTTAACTCTGCTTTCTGCCCACAGACACTGCCAGACCTGCTGAGTTTCTCCAGGAATTTCAGCCTTTATTTCCCTTCATTTCAAATCTAAGATTATTACCCTCCCCTCAAAAGTCCAAACTTTGATCACCTTCACCCTTAACCCCATTCACCCTTGCAAATTACTGCCCTAGCAGCAAAGGGAAGTTCTAAAACCCTTGGATGTATTGTTGCCTCCCAAATCATCATCTTTCCCAGAACTCACATTTGACCCCCTCAGCAAGGTTTTTATCCCTCTAAATGTACTGAAATGGCTTTTATCAAAATTACAACTGACATTTGTTGTAACAAAGATAAAGGCAATCAATCCCACTTTGTACACCGGCTGTCTTTGACATGTTTGACCACATCCTCCTGCACTGTTTCGTTATTGTCACCCAGTTGGCAGGACTCTCTCATCTAGTTCCATTCCTATCCATCAGATCACAGCCAGAGAATTATCTGCAATAGTTTTTATTTCCATTTGCACAGTGTTATATTTGATATTGACCAAGGACCTATCCTTGATCTCCTCCTATTTATTATCTACAGGCTGGCCCTTCAGTGACATCATCCAAAAACATAATCCTGGCTTTGATATGTACACTGATGGCATGCAGTTCTACCTCAGTGACATTTCAGTAAATGGCTCGATCTCCACTAAATTATGAGAGTGCTTGTCCAACATCGAGTATTGGATGAGTAGAAATTTCCTCCAAATAGTTACGTTGAAGACCTGAACCATTGTCTTTGTTCTTGCTGGAGCTCCATTCCTTAATCCGCTATCTGACAGCTACCTGGGTCTGAACCAGCCTGTCCACAATATTGATATGATAGCTGACCTCAAGCATATCATCCAAACATATATTTGCACTAAAACTAAACATTTCCAGGTTAGTAACATTGCCTGAATTTATCTCGGCTTATATCAAAACTCTCATTCATGCTTTTGTTATCAATAGACCTAATCATTCCAAACATTGACAAACTCCCACTTGTTTGAATAATTGGTCATTTCCTTATATACAACATTTGTCACTGAAAAACATGCTTTAACAATCCTGACTGACTGTGCAGTTCTATGTCACCAAGATATCTTTATGGCACGCAGTCACCTTTATCAACACCTACAGAGCCACCTGGAATTATGATGTTAACCATTGTACAATTTTAATTTTTTAAAAGCCAAAGTTAGCTCATACTTTATTTCAGGATTTTATTTCAAATGTTTCAACTATTCTACAATAATGGCTCCCAGCGACAGAATCTCAAAAATCCCAACTCTCTCCCACAAATCTCCACCCAAAGCCAGTACCTGCAACACATCCACCACTCAATCATAGAAATTTTCTAATCAACATGGTCAGAGATGTTATGTCATACATCTGGAGCAGGCAGTAATTGAAATCAAGCCTCTTCGTCCATTCCGTCTAGCACCCTCTAACACACAAATCTCTGTTGGTTCCAAGGCACTATTAATCCATCCAATAGTACATCATGCCAACACATCCTCAAACAAATCACCCAATCACAGCTTTATCCTAATCCTTGCGTTCAGTCACACAAACCCTCTTAACTCTGAAACATCTCTCACTCTCATTACATACCCTTTCCTTACAATCAGGTAAAGCTCAAACTCAATTACTGTCCAGCACTACATAACATAAGACCATAAGATATAGGGGCAAAATTAGGCTATTCAGCCCATCGAGTCTGCTCTGTCATTCGATCAGAGCTGATATGTTTAAACCCATTCTTCTGCCTTCTCCCCATAATCTTTGATCAATAATCTTTGATCCCCTTAAATCTCAGTCAATCATCATTTAATCACATAAAGCAGCAATATTATTAAAAGAAAGTCAAATTGTCTGTTATGAGTGCACATAAATTGATGTGTTTATTAATTTTGATTATTTTGTCATGCCTCACCCTACTGCACTGGAAATCAAACCTGCTTTTCCTGATCTTAACACAAAATATGCAAAAGGTGCAATTTACCTATCTTTTTACATTCCGATCAAATGGAAAACACAGTCTAGGTTTTTGTGCTTGACAGGATTTGATATTCAAAGATAGTGAGAAGATTTGTAGCTCAGTTGCTCGTTGCTGTGGCCAGACTACTGACAGCCAGACTACTGCGACCACTAGGACTTATAACAGCACACAAACCAACAGCCACCCTCAGACAACAACTCACCAGAACGAAGGACCCGATACCCAGCATGAGCAAAACTAATGTAGTGTACAAAATCCCATGCAAGGACTGCACAAAACACTATATAGGACAAACAGGAAGACAGCTAACGATCCGCATCCACGAACATCAACTAGCCACGAAACGCCACGACCAGCTATCCCTAGTAGCCACACACGCAGATGACAAGCAACATGAATTCGACTGGGAGAACACTACCATTATAGGGCAAGCCAAACAAAGAACTGCCAAGGAATTCCTAGAAGCATGGCACTCATCCACAAACTCCATCAACAAACACATCGACCTGGACCCAATATACTGGCCACTACAGTGGACAGCTGAAACTGACAACCGGAAGCGGCAGGGACAGGCCACTATAAATGCCGGAGGAAACACCACAGAAGCGCTTCACAGGAGACTCCCAAGCACTGAGGATGTCACCTAGACAGGGGACGAAACGTTTGCAACAAAAACTTCCAGCTCGACGAACAGAACCACAGCAAGATTTGATATTTATTACAAATAAACAGATTTTAGTTACAGATACTTAATTATCGAATCTCAACATATCACTCTGATAGTTTAAACTCTAACTTCCTCAAAACTTCCCCAACACACAGCTAGACTGACAAAAATAATTGATGTTATGGTTGAGGGAATAACTGGGAATGCAATTTATAATCTGTCAACAGGGTTTGCTGAAATGATCCTTTTAGCTTGTTTGATAAACTCGTCTCTTCACCCTCTTGCAAGAGGCCCATAGCAATTGGTTCACAACTTATAAAGTCTCTGACTTACTGGTTAAAACCAACAGCTTACAGCAATTGGCGAGAGAAAATAAATTGGCTCCTTTCAAGCTTTCAGCATTTTCTGCTACAGAGACAAGGACACAACCTTCCCTTCCAGCGAACTGAAGGTGTCTGACCATCTTTGTCGCATCCACAAGCTGTTCAACTACCTGAGAGCCAATCACATTGTTATTGGCAGGCAGATGGCTTCAGCTCTGATGAAGAGTAATCTAGACTTGAAACATTAACTTGCTGTCTCTCCACAGATACTGTTTAACCCGCTGTGACCTCTAGCATTGGTTGTTTTCAGTACTGGTTTTTTTTTCAATCGACAGCTGGTCATTACTTCACAGGCCAATCAGCTAATTGTTGCCTGAATTTTATTTTGTACACAATTCCTGGTGCTAGTACATTTACAACCAAACTTCCCACTAGTTGAACACACGACAGTATAAACGCCAATTATAATTAAGTACTGAAATCTTGATTTTACAAAGTGCCGCAATTCCTACCACAATCTTTGGTTTTCAAATCATGTCAGTCCACAATCAAAAATACAGAACAATGACAATATACAGTTTTTACCATTTTTAAACACTTTGACTTGTCAATTCAACTGATAATCAGGAGTGTCAAATTAATACACGGTTTCCAATATTAATTCATCTTCTCGGGTAATTCTAAATTTTACATTTAGTTGCTATGAATTATTAAATTTCATTTTACTTTTCTGACTTTTGCAAAGTTATTAAAAAGATGAGGCTACATCCACAATATTCTCACTTTCTTTAAGCAATTGATTTCATTTTAAAGAGTCAATAACTTTAAATAGGGCAGAAAAGGTGATGAATAAATCATTCAGCCGTGTTCATGTGCTCATTAGTTTGTGATATTAACTACTCTTCACTTTACCTGCACACTCCCTGATTCTTCATCAAATCATTCATGATTTGAACAAGATGACATAAAAAATGCTTTCGTATCAGACTCCTTACTCAGAGTAGAAGGAGCGCAGCAGGTCAGGCAGCATCCAAGGAACAGGAGAATCGACGTTTCGGGCATAAGCCCTTCTTCAGGAAACGTCGATTCTCCTGTTCCTTGGATGCTGCCTGACATGCTGCGCTTTTCCAGCAACACATTTTCAGCTCTGATTTCCAGCATCTGCAGTCCTCACTTTCTCCTCAGAGTAGTAGGAGCATGGAACGCAATGCCTGCAACAGTAATAGACTTACCAACTTTAAGGGCATTTAAATGGTCATTGAATAGGCATATGGACGAGAATGGAATAGTGTAGGTTAGATGGACTTCCGATTGGTTTCACAGGTCGACGCAACACTGAGGGCCTGTACTGTGCTGCAATGTTCTACGTTCTATGATCCCCTGACGTACTACGTACCTCCTTGGGGATTGAATAGTTACGTTCTTTTCCATTGCCAAGCTATTTTAAGGGCAGTTATAATTTCTTTATCGTCATAAGAACAAATGTAATAGGATAAGGAGAACAAATGTTCTTCAAATTTGTTCCATCATTTAATAAGACAATGGCTGACCTTGCAACTCAATTATACTTTCCTGATCTTTTGTCATATTCTTTGATTCCCTTTACAGCCAAAAATCCATTAACGGTCTGATAAGGAGGCATCTAGACTCAAAACGTTAGCTTGCTCCTTCTCCATGGATATTGCCTGACCCTCTGTGATCTCCAGCATTGGTTGTTTTCTGTAGAGATTCCAGTATCTGCAGTAATTTGTTCCTCCGTTAATCCCTGCCTTGAATATATTTGACCATTGGGCATCGAAAATACTCTGGGTTAGAGAATGCCAAAGAATCACAAGCTCCTGATTGAAGAAATGTCTCCTTATCTCAGTCCTAAATAGCCAATTCCATATCTTAAGATTATGACCCTTAGTTCTGGACTCTTCAGTCAGAGAAAACAGTCTCTCAGCAGCTTCCAGTTGCTTCCATTAAGAATTTTATAAACATCTCAGCTGAGACTGGCTAATCCGGGAGAGATCAGGATCAAACCCTGAGGGCCATCCTGTTTTTAATCTATTAAATGATTCAGGAGATAAAATAGAGGACAGCAGATTCATGAGGAAATCACCACCTGCAAGGTGCCCTCCAAGCCGTTCATAATCCTGACTTGGAAATATTGCACCATCCCCTTAGTGTTGCTGGGTCAAAATTCTGGAACTCTTTCCCTCATGGCATTGCGCATCTCCCAACATGGACTAAAGCAGGTTTAGAAAGCAGTTCACTAATACTTTGACAGGATGCAGAGATGGGCTGAGAGGTGGCAGGTGGAGTTCAACCTGGATAAATGTGATGTGATGCATTTTGGAAGGTCGAATTTGAAAGCTGAATACAGGATTAAGATAGGATTCTTGTCAGTGTGAGGAACAGAGGGATCTTGGTGTGCAGGTTCATGGATCCCTTAAAATGGCCACCCAAGTTGACAGGGTTGTTAAGAAAGCATATGGTGTTTTGGCTTTCATTAACAGGGGGATTGAGTTTAAGAGTCATGAGATCTTGTTGCAGCTCTATAAAACTTTGGTTAGACCACAGTTAACCAAACTATTATAGGAAAGATGTGGATGTATTTGGACAGGGTACAGAGGAGGTTTACCAGGATGCTGTCTGGACTGGAGGGCTTATCTTATGAAGAAAGGTTGACTGAGCTTGGACTTTTTTCACTGGAGAAAAGGAGGAGGAGAGGGGACCTAATTGAGGTATACAAGACAATGAGAGGCATAGATAGAGTTGATAGCCAGAGACTATTTCCCAGGGCAGAAATGGCTAACACGAGGGGTCATAGTTTTAAGTCGGTTGGAGGAAAGTATAGAGGGGATGTCAAAGGTGGGTTCTTTACACAGAGAGTTGTGAGAGCATAGAATGTGTTGCCAGCAGCAGTTGTGGAAGCAAGGTCATTGGGGACATTTAAGAGACTGCTGGTCATGCATATGGTCACGGATATTTGAGGGTGCATACATGAGGATCAACATCGAGGGCTGAAGGGCCTATTCTGTGCTGTACTGTTCTATGTTCTACTTTCTCAAAGGCGACTAAGTTCAGGCAATAAATGCTGGCCCAGCCATCAGTGCCCATATCCCATTAATTAATTTTAAAAACTAAAGAAAATTCAAAAGGAATGTGAAATCCACCAACCCATTCACCTCATTCTTTCTCGTTCCCAGATCAATGAGCTGTCTATGAGCTAATGACCACTACCCATTAAATGCTTATTACTGTCTGAATGTAAACTCCTGAAGTAAAATATTGAGCAGGCTTTTGTTTGGGGATGGATGGTAGAAACATAGAATATACAAGTAGGAGGAGGCTATTCAGCTCTTAGAGCCTGTTGTGCTATTTAATAATGATCATGGTGATTATTGTCATCAGTTCTAACCCTAAGAACTGCACTTAATGCCTTCTTGAACCATTCAAGGTGTTGGCCTGAACAGCTGTCTGTGGCAGAGAACTTCACAGAGAATTTCACCCATTCTATGGGTGAAAATATTCACCACATCTCAGGCCTAACTAGGGGAGGCAGTGGCCTAGTGGTATTATGGATTGTTAATCCAGAGTCCCAGGTAATGTTCTTGAGACATTACCTCTGGTTTTAACCCCACTAGTGAAGATGGTGTAATTTGAATTCAATTTTAAAAATCTGGAATTAAAAGTCTAACGATGACTATGAAGCCATTGTCAATTGTTGTAAAAACCCACCTGGGTCACTAACATCCTTTGGGGAAGGAAACTGCCATCCTTACCTGGTCTGGCCTGCATGTGACTCCAGACCCACAGGGATGTGGTTGACTTTTAACTGCCCTCTGGACAATTCAGGATGGGCAATAAATGCTGGTTTTGGTCAGTGATGGCCTCATCCTGTGAAATGAATTTTAAAAAAGGCCTAAGGTCTTAGTCTGCAACCTCTGCTTCTTGGTTCCCTGCTTGTCAGGAACACCCTTCCTATGTTTACTCTATCCAGTCATGTTAGAATTTTATGTTTCCAAACCACCCCTCATTCTTCTGAACTCCAGTGAATATAATCATTACAGATCCAGTCTCTCTTCATACATATGTCCTGCCATCCCAGGAATCAATCTGCTTAACCTTTGTTCTATTCCTTTCCTAGTCAGAACATCCTTCCACAGATAAGGAGACAAAAATTGTGCACAACACTCTTGATTTAGTCTCATTGTGTCTCCTCTTTTCCTAAACTATTACCATTCAGATAATAATCGGCCTTCTTGTTTTTGCTAACAGAGTAAATAATGTCTCATTTATCCACTTCATCCTCTATGTATTTGCCCACTCACTCAACTTGTCGAAATTTTACTGAAGCATCCCTGATTCTCCAACTTCACCATCCCCCCCCAACTTTGTGTCATTATTAAGGACACACCTTTCCTTCTTGTTTTAAATTTGGTTTGGAGTGTAGACCAATCACTACTCTTAAATCAGGATGTTGAAATCACACAGTTGTGGATTGCTTAGTTTATACTTTCTTTTCCTTCTTATTAAAGTGAATGGATGGAATACATTTACACTTCAGGAGTCTGATTCCTGAACGAGCACTCTCAACTGGAATGAGTTAAATGGTAATTCCATGTCCTCTATTTCTTTGCCAGTTATATATCTTGAATCCTAACTGAGGTTAAAAAAAGATAAATAAGAAACCCCAGTGTGGTGAACAATGAGGTCTGATCTTATACAGGTTCTTCAGACCATGGAAGGGTTAGTATAGGAGTAGGGTAGGTATAAAAATGATGTTCCAATTTGCGGATGAATCCAAAACATAAATATAAATAAAACATAGCATCCCTACAGTGTGGAAGCAGGCCAGGTGGCCCATCGAGTCCACACCAGCCCTCTGATGAGCTTCCCATCTAGACCAACCCCCTACTGTGTGACACTGCATTCCCCATGGCTAACCCTCCTTGCCTGCACACTCTTGGTAATTTAGCATGGTCAATCCACCTAACCTGCACGTCTTTGAATTGTGGGAGGAAACCAGAGCACCCAAAGGAAACCTGCACAGATGCAGGTAAAATGTGCAAACTCCATACAGTTGCCAAGGATGGAATCGAACCCTGGTCCCTGGCGCTGTGAGGGAACAATGCTAATCACTGAGCTTCATGTTGCCTCAGCTTGGTGATTATAAAAGGGAATCATAGAATTTAAAATGGTTGCTAATAAATCCTATGAAGAATTCAAGAAAAGCTTCTTTACCCAGAGCAGTGAGGGAATGTGGAACTTGCCATCACAGTGAGCCATGGAGGTGAATTGAATGTTTCAAAGAGGCAGTCAGAAAAGCAAATGGAAGAAAGGAGTAGAAAGTCATGCTGACAGGTAGAGTTTAAGAAGCTTGTGTTGAGCAAAAACAATAACGTAAATCTATTTGGTCAAGTGGTTTATAAGCACAGAAACAGACTATGCCATTCTAACACCGAATAGGATTTACTTTAACTACATTTTTCAAAATGTTTTGATATAATTTGATCCAATTTCTTTAACTTGGAATTGACTTTTGGGTAGGCGATGACCTGCTGGTAACATTACCAGGTTATTAGTCCAGAAATCCAGGCAACGTTCTGGAAACCTGGTTTTGAACCCCAGCACTGCAGATGGTGTAATCTGAATTCAATAAAACAAAAATCTGGAATTAAGAGTCTAATGATGACTGTGAATGCATTGTTGATTGTGAGAAAACCCACCTTAGAACATAGAAAACTACAGCACAGAATAGGCTCTTCGAACCACAATGTTGTGCCGAGGATTATTTGTAATCGAAAAAAAAACCTAACCTACGCACCCCTTAATTCACTGCTGTCCATGTGCATGTCCAGCAGTCGCTTAAATGTCCCTAATGGCTCTGCTTCCACCACCACCACTGGCAACACATTCCATGCATTCACAACTTTCTGTGTTAAGAACCTACCTCTGACATCTCCTCTATACCTTCCTCCGAATATCTTAAAACTATGATCCCTCGTGCCAGTCAGTCCTGCCCTTTGGAAAGTCTCTGGCTATTGACTCTATCCATGCCTCTCATTACCGTATATACCTCGATCAGGTCACCTCTCTTTCTCCTTCTCTCCAGAGAGAAAAGTACGAGCTTAGCCAACCTCTCCTTGTAAGACAAGCCCTCCAGTCCAGGCAGCATCCTGGTAAACCTTCTTTGCACCCTCTCCAAAGCCTCTGTATCTTGCCTATAATAGGGCGACCAGAACTGGACACAATATTCCAAGTGTGGTCTCACCAGTGACTTGTAGAGCTGCAGCAAAACCTCGCAGCTTTTAAACTCGATCGCCCTGTTAATGAAAGCCAAAACACCATACTCTTTCTTAACAACCCTATCCACTTGGATGGCAACTTTGAGGGATCTATGCACTTAAACACCACACTGCCAAGAATCCTGTCTTTAATCCTATATTCAGCATTCAAGATCGACCTTCCAAAATGCATCACTTCATATTTATCCAGGTTGAACTCCATTTGCCATTTCTCAGCCCAGCTCTGCATCCTGTCTATGTCGCGCTGCGGACTGCAATAGCCCTCGATACTATCAATGGCACCTCCAAATTTATGTCATCTGCAAATTTACTAACCCACCACTCGACCTCCTCATCCAAGTCATTTATAAAAACTATAAAGAGCAGAGGCAATTAGGGATGGGCAATAAATACTGCCTAGCCAGTGACTCCCTCATCTCATGAAATGAATAAAGAATAAAAAAAACCAGCAATTCCCTCAGGTTTCAATTGGCATTGGCCAAGGATTGAGAACTGATTGACTATGATTATGTAACCAAGCATTGAAGAACCCATTGATTGCATTAACATTAATTTAGTTGCTCGGTTATGTAAGGTGGATGATAAAAGAAAAGTATGGTTTGCACTTACAGTACCTTTCACAACATCAGGATGGACCAAGGACAGTAAGACCAAAGTGCAGCTACTGCTATAATTAATGAAGTGCAGCAGTCAATTTATGTGCAGCAAGCTCCCGTAAACAGCAATGACATAATATGGTGATCAATTAATCTACCTTGGTGATATTAATTAAGGTATTGATTATTGGACAGGGCACTACGGAGAACGCCTCTGCTGTTTGAAGTAATGCCATGAAATTACTTGTGTCCACTTCACAGGACCCTTAAGGCCTTGGTTTAAGGTTTTATCCAGGTAGCACCTCCGCCCATGCATCACTCTCTCAATATGACAACTGGGAGTGTCAACCTTGTGTTAACCTGTTACCGTGTTCAAGTCTCTGAAGTGCTTCATCATCCCATGAATCATACACTTGGAGGTGAAAGTGCTACCTACTAAGTTACAAATTGACAGTAAGAAATGGGCAACACTTCTCAAATGTTAACCTGACATTCAAAATACCCCAGATCATAAATAAATAAAAGTGTGAAAGTACATCCCCAAACATTATTTAAGCTACATTTCTTTAAAAAGTCTCAGATCAGTAACTTCTCATGTAGTTGCAGACCACAAAATTTACTGTGTAGGTTATATTACAATTTTCACCATGATACGGAGGTGCTGGGGTGGACAAGGTTAGAAGTTGCACAATGTCAGGTAATAGTCCAACAGGTTTATTTGAAGTCAGGAACTGTCAGAGCACTGCTCCTTTGTCAGGTGGACTGAAGAGAAGCACATAGGCACATCATTTAAAGGCAGAGAAATCAAAAGATTTTACAAATGGTGTGAGTGGAGTGTCAACAGGCTGAATAATAAGACTCTGCAGATGATCAAAAGTGTCAGATGGTGTGAGTAAAGTGTCAACAGTTGAATAGCAAGTGAAGGCATGACCTATAATCATTTACAAAATTACAAAACATTAAAAATAAGGTGGTGCTGGAAACAAACCAAATGGCTGGAATAACACGATAGATATAAGAGTCACATGCCAAGGGGTCGAACCAAAGTTATCCAAAACTGTACAAATTCATTAAGGTAGAGGGATCACAACATGTTATTAAGGTGCAGGCAGATAGGATAGTGAAGAAGGCATTTGGTATGCTTTCCTTTATTGGTCAGAACATTGAGTACAAGAGTTGGGAGGTCATGTTGTAGCTGTACAGGACATTGGTTAGGCCACTGTTGGAATATTGCGTGCAATTCTGGTCTCCTTCCTATCAGAAAGATGTTGTGAAACTTGAAAGGGTTCAGAAAAGACTTACAAAGACATTTACCAGGGTCGGAGGATTTGAGCTATAGGGGGAGGCTGAACAGGCGGGGGCTGTTTTCCCTGGAGCGTCGGAGGCTGAGGGGTCACCTCATAGAGGTTTACAAAATTATGTGGGGCATGGATAGGATAAATAGACAAAGTCTTTTCCCTGGGGACGGGGAGTGCAGAACTAGAGGGTATAGGTTTAGAGCAAGAGGGGAAAGATATAAAAGAGACCTAAGGGGCAACTTTTTCCACATAGAGGGTGATACGTGTTTGAATGAGCTGCTAGAGGATGTGGTGGAGGCTAGTACAATTGCAACATTTAAGAGGCATTTGGATGGGTATATGAATAGGAAGGGTTTGGAGGGATATGGGCTGGGTGCTGGCAGGTGGGACTAGATTGGGTTGGGATATCTGGTCGGCATGGACGGGTTGGACTGAAGGGTCTGTTTCCGTGCTGTACATCTCTATGACTCTATGATGGGGTCAAAACAGGAGTAAAGGAAGATTTTCCAGAAGCAGGACGGTATGGTGCACTTGCATGTAGCATGACATGAACCCAAGGTCACAGCGGAGGCCATCTTCATGGGTATGGAACTTGGTTATATCAGTTTCTGCTCAGTAATTCTGCATTGTTGTGTATCTTGAAAGCCAACTTGGAGGATGCTAACCTGAAGATTAGAGGCTAAAGTGTTCCCTGATTAAGAGGGAACATTTCTGTCTGGCAATTGTTGCATGATGTCCATTCATCTGTTGCAGTAGCATTTGCATGGTTTCGCCAATATACCATGCCTCAGGGCACTGGCCTGAAGTGTGCAAGGTCGACAACATTGGCCGAATCACAATAATATCTGCCATGTGGATGGTAGGTGGTGTTCCCACATGTGATGGTAGTATCCACATTGACGATCTGACAGGTCTTTCAGAGGTTGCCAGGCAGGGTTGTGTGTTGCTGTGGTTGATGTTGTCCTGAAGACTGGGTAGTTTGCTGTGAATGATGGTGTGTTTAAGGTTTAAAGGCAAGATGTGATGGCATAGGGATGATCTTGGCAAGGTGTTCATCATCAATGACATGTTGAAGGTTGAGAAAAACATGGTTTAGTTTCTCTGCTCTGAGGAAGTACAATGGCGGGTACTATATTGGTTATCTCCGATGTTTGTCTTCTGAGGAGGTTGTTGTGATTTTGTGTTGTGGCGTGTTGGAACTTGTGATTGATGAGTTGAGGGCATATTTCAGCATCTTTAAGTCTCTGTAGTGTTCCTCCTCATCTGAACAGATCCTGTGTATATGCAGGGCTTGTCTGTAGGGGATGGCTTCTTTAACATATTTAGGGTAGAAACTAGAGATGTGCAGCATGATGAGGTTATTTGTGGAATTGTGGTAGAGTGAGGTACTGAGGTGTCTGTCCCTGATGGAGATGTGTCTGTCCAAAAGTGAGACTGATTATGAAGAGTAGTCCATGATAAATCTGATGGTGGGATGCCACTTGTTGTTATCATTGTGCAGTCATTTCAGTGATTCTTCATCATGAGTCCAAAAGGAAGAAAATGTCGATGTATCTGATGTTCAGCACCACCTTATTTTCAATATTTTGTAATTATCTCTCTGCTCAATTAATTGGATTATAGGTCAACTTATCAATATAGTCATACTGCATGGAAACAAACCCTTCGATCCAACTCATCCACGCCGACCAGAAATCCCAATCTGACCTAGTCCAATTTGCCAGCACTTGGCCCATTTCCCTCCAAACGTTTCCTATTCATGTACCCATCCAGATGCCTTTTTAAATAGTGTAATTGTACCAGCCTCCACCATTTCCTCTGGCAGCTCATTTCTACATTGTTAGGTTGGTCAGATGGGCAAAGCAATAGTAAATGGAATTTAGTCCTGAAAAGTGAGAGAGTATTAAGATGCTGTATCTATCCAAACCCCTGGTTAGATCCCACTTGGAGTACTGTGAGCAGATTAGAGCACCCCATTTTAGGAAGAACATACTGGCCTTGGAAAGAATACAACATAGGTTTACAAGAATGCTACCAGGACTTCAGAGGTATGGTTGTGAGGAGAAATATCACAAATTAAGCCTTTTTTCTCTAGAATTTAGAAGATTAAAGGTGATCTGATTGAAGATTAACAGGAAAGGATAGGGTACATAAAGGTAAATATTTCCACTGGTTGGGAATTCTAGAATTAGGGAGCATTGTTAAAAATTAAGGCCAGGCTGTTCAGGAGAGATGTTAGGGAGCACTTCTACATACAAAGTATGATAAATGTTTGGAACTCTCTTCATTAGTTTTAAATCTGAGATAGATTTTTTTTGTTAAGCAAAAGTACTAAAGGATATTGGCCAAAGGCAGGAATATGGAGTGAGGCCATAGCCCAGCCATGTTCTCATTAAATTACAAAACAGGCTCAAGGAACTGAATGCCCTAATCCTGTTCCTCTAATTCTAGATGATGCATTTTAGAATGACTAAAAAGGCTAGGGAGTACATGTTGAATGGTAGGATCCTAGGAAGTACAGAAGATGAGAAAGATTTTGGTATCTTATATCCATAAATCCTTGAACACAACAAAACAGGTAGATAAGGTAGTTAGGCCACAACTCGAGTATGGTGTGCAGTTCTGGTTGTCACATGACAGGAAGGATGTGGCTGCATGAGAGAGGGTGCAGAGGAGATTTGCCAGGATATTGTCTGGGCTGGAGTAATGATGAGAAACTAGATCAGCTGGAGTTGTTTTCCTTCAAGCGGAGAAGACTGTGTGGGTGGGATCCAAATGAAGTGTACAAAGTTCTCAGGGGCATAGACAGGGTAGATAGGGAGAACCTTTTCTCCATTAGTGGAGGGGTCAGGAATCAAAAGGCACAATTTCCAGGTCAGAGCTGGACATTTAGAGGCAATCTGAGGGAAGGCTACAGGCCAAGTATGGGAAAATAGGTTGCATATTTCATAACTAGCACTGATCTGATGGGCTGAAGCGCCTCTTTCCATGCTGTAAAAACTCTGAGGAAAAAGAGAGAGAGGTAGAGAAGTTGAGAGATTTAAAGATGAGCAGTCTCTAGAGGCCAGAATTGCAGTAACGCAATTTAAAACAACTGAGCCTACTCAGAATAGCCAATATTCTTAAAGCCTTCAATATTTCACAGTACTTCATGCAATTAACTTTGCATTATATCAAGTGGTTCCTTTAACATAGGACATTACGGTACATCATACAGTACATTCTAGTATATCAGGTGGAATCTTTAACACAGCATTCCATGTGGTATACTATATAGTGCCTTTAAATGATATAACAAATAACAATTACTAAAATTTATGGGCATGGATAATCACCTGATATGAACAGTTGCCAATCACTTGTGGGTGAGGTGGTGAAATAGGTGGGAAACCATATCCTATTACAGTTCACTTCTAGGACAAGGATGCACAAGAAGATCCTTTGTTCTTGGGAAGGAGGATGGGAGATAATAAACAGCTTTTAATGTATCAAGTGATTATGGCAGTGTAAGTGCGCTGGTGCTGCCTGCAAGTACAATACTTTACATAAAGATAAATGGATAAATACCAGCCAAACTCCTTTAGGAAATGGTAACAATGGATGGGGAAATCACACAACGCAGGCCCTGACAAAAGGCTGATTGTATTGTGCAGGTGTGTGCTGGTGCCCTTTAACTACAGAACAGGATATGAGTGTGTACACCCTGTAAGGAGATCCTGCACATCAATCACAGAAACCCAACCAAACACTTTCTAAATAACAGAATCACATGACCCTGATACTCACATCACATGCCCACTGCTGCTCTGTAGGACATATCTGGGACAATAAACTGGGCTGCCACTGCTCACAAAATCTATTGCAGAGCAGAATCTCTCAACTCCGTACAGAGAAACTCCTCCTGCAAGGAGATGGTGACTTGTTGCCCTTTTGGAATGCAGCATTGATTCCAATTCCTCTCGCTGACAGTCACTGACTTTATACAGCAGCCTACATGTCCATGCTCAGTAATAAAACTATGGCATCTCTAAAGTATGCTTGAAGCTCACATTGTCCAGACTGATACATTGGTGGTGTACTGCAATGTAAACAGTGCTTTTCTAAACATACAATAGCGAGGGATTGCTACTTCAAGGGCATGTTCTTTGATTACAGCTGCAAAATAATTCTACATTGTCAAAGATGCTTTTTTTTGAATAAGGTCAAGGGAATGGTATGTTGTCAGAGGTGCTGTACTTTACATATAACTTCCACCCGAAATCCCGTTCAGGCAGATATTAGGAGATTCTGTGGAAATATTAGTGAGTTCTCCAAAGAGTGAGCTCGCTTCCTTTCCTGGTCAACATTCCTCTTTCAGTGACTGCGACCAAAAGAGACATCTCTGGATATTCTTCTCATATCTGTCTGTTTCTTAGGCAATCACTTGATACTGAAGCTGATTCCACAATGGAAGAGAATCAAATGTCCTGACGTCACTAAACAGGATCCACACACCCTGTCACAGATGGGGCAGGTTGGTGTTTGAAGATATGGGTCAGTGAGATGCTCAGGTTTTCACATGCTTCTTCTAATGTCTGGGCCAAGCTTCCTCCTGAGCCTGGCAGAGTTGCTCAAGATGTTTGGGATCTTCATGGATGCTCCTTTTCTAGTTGGGCAGTACTGATAAGGAAATTCTAACAACTGTGTGGGAATATAATATTTTCTCAGGGAATCTTTGAGGACATCTGTGAAGGGTTTAACCACTTGCCTTGATAGACCTCAGAATAAAAATCTCAGTTTACAAGTCCGGAGCCAGGAATGCGGACAATGTGACCCATCCATCAAAGCTGAGGGACAGTGAACAATGTCTTAATGCCAGGGATGTTAGTCTGAGATGCCACACTGATTTGTGATATCGGAGCTCCTTTCCTGCCACTGAACTTACAGAATTTTGGTGATATTTCCTGTAAAGGGCACAGTCAGAGGCTAATAACTACTACAGTTATGCAGTTCTTGAGTAGCACTAGAAATACAGCTGCCTTACTGCACCTCTCTGAAACATTGTTATGTGCATCCGTTCTGATTTAACTCCTACCCGGAGTCTCACTGAGAGTTCTTTGTCCACAGGACAGCCTAGTTGCCTGGCGATCATTCTTTCTGTTATCAGCGAAGACTGTATTTGTCATTAATATAAACAGAAATTGCTGGAGAAACTCAGCAGGTCTAGCACCATCTATGAGAGAAACGGAGTTAAAACACTAAGTCCAAGACAAGTCTTTGGATTCAAAACACTAATTTATTTTTTTCACCCCCACAGATGCAACCAGACCCGCTGAATTTCTCCAGTATTTATTTCAGATTGCCAGCGTCCACGATATTTTGCTTTTGAGTATTAGTCACCAGTTTATTGTGATTGTAGGGAACATCACAAACCTCTTCCATGTAGATGCTGACTGGATGGACGATCAAGAACAAGTTCACTTAACCCAGAATCATGGCGGCCATTTGCTGTACTCAGCAATGCCATAAGGGCTAGGCTACTTCAAAGCAAAATAAATTGAAAGTCAATGCTGTCCCAAAGTATCTTCAGGTAGCAAACAAAGAAAAAGCAGTGGTAGAGGCCACTTTCATCATTGACTTGGAGTGATATTTAAGGGTTTATTTGTGAGGATCTTATCCTGATAGGACCCTTAATATTAACAAGGTTATAGCATAGCCAAATAACCTTATCACCTTTAACCTGTGCTTCCAGAAAATTAAATCACAGGCAGGAGAATGTCGGATATAATTCCTCCTGTTCATTAGGAAGCAGACTGCATTCCTGATAAGAGCCTGTTAACCCATGTAAACTCAGGCCCCTCGATGGACAACATGTCCCTATTATTGCCCAAACTCACAGCCTATTTCACCATGTTACACTCAAAGTGAGCCTGCAAGCAGGAGGCAACTGCACATTCCTTTTGACCCTTTCATAGGATGTGAACAATGCTGGCTAGGCAACCAACCTTGGATTGTCTTTGAGAAGGTGGTGATGAGCAACTTTCTGAAATACTGCAGGCCATTTGGTGGCAGGATATTGAAATAACTGCACCAAGGCCGGTATCCCGACATCAAGTCACCCTTTATTTCAGATGCGCAGTACACTTGGTGTGGCCAATCAGTTCAGAGTCAGTCCCCTGAACTGAGGAGATTCTAAATCCCCTGGTAATATTGGTCAGCTAGAGAGCTTCCTGATTCGCCCAGGTTAATAATCCTGAATCAAGCACTTTGTAGTCAAAAGGTCCACCTGGTTCTAATCACTATATCTGCTCTCCCCTGCCCTAAGTCCAGGGATGTAGGCATGGTCTTTCTCGTAGCTGGCTCTGCCACACTTTTGCCCCAGGTCCAATTCCTCTGATTCGGACAGAGGCACCGTAGCCCATTTCTTGCGTCCGGAGCGTCTCAGGCGGTTTTCCTCCTCTTCTTCCATCAGCGATGGTATCAAGGCCACGTCCATCTTGGACTCTGAAGTTTCCTCAACACTAGGTGGGAGGAGAGCACCTGCTGTTTCTGGAAGGCCTTCTGGCTGTTCGGAGGGGCCAGGTATGTTTTGCTCCTGCCCCGTTTGAGAGGTAATAGCTTTCAGGTGATCAAAGTGTTCATTCAGGACTGTCTCACCTACCAAAACATTGTTGTAAGTCACCAGACCTAACCTCATGTCTACATTGCCTTGTGCCCTTGTCCAAGGGCCATGGTTCTGGCACCAAAACATTGTCCCCTGAATTAAATCGTCTCTGTCACTTGGAGGAGACATGTGGCTGGCATCAGTGTTCATGCTGCTGTTTCACCCTTCCCCTTCCCCCCTCCCAGGTCTGGGAATATCAGATCTAATCCTGTGTGGAGTCTTCTCGCCATCAGCAACTCTGCCTGAGCTATCCCTGTTGAGTGAGTGGTGGCCCAATAATTGAACAGGAACCGGGACAGTTTGGTATTGAGTGACTCTGTAGGCTGTTTCTTTACGCCTGCCTTCAAATTTTGACAGTTCTTTCTGCCAGACCATTGGACGATGGATGGTATGGAGCTGTCCTGACATTGCCAAATGCCATTCAACTTCAGGAAATATTCAAATGCCTTGCTGGTACACAACGTCCCATCGTCTGTGGCCCATACTTCTAGAAATCAGTGTATCATGATTGATACTTGCAGCTTCTCAATAGTCATCCCTGAGTTTGCCAAATGAGCGTCATGCACATCCAACCACTTTGAATGGGCATCCACAATGACCAGGAACATCGAGCCCATGAAAGGATCGGCATTGTTGACATGCAATTGAGTCCAGGCCATTTCCACAAATGTGGGGGAGCTGCTGGTGGCAATTTTTGTCCTTGTTGGTACTCTAGGCACTGCCCAATCAATGCAGCTATGTTGGCACCCAACTCTGGCCATAAGACATAGCTTCTTGCTAGCATCTTCATCTTGGAAACCCCTGGATGACCCTGGTGGAGTTCAGCAGTGACCTTTACTTGGGACTATCACCCTTGGTCCTCAGAAGGGTATGCCATACTCTATAGTGATCTGGTCTTGTTGGGTCCAGAAAAGATTCAGTCCTGATTGTGATGGCCCTTCTATCTCCCCCATTACCACTAGCTGTTTTAGTTTTGCTAAGACAGGATCTTTTTGTGTCCAATTTGGATATTGTCAGCGAAGGATGTCCAGGAAATTTAAAACCAGAATGGACTTTTCCAGGGAAGGTACCACTGGTGGAGTATCTGCCAGTGGGAGACAGCTCAAGGCATCCACATTAGCCACTTGGCTTCCTGGAAGGGGGTTCTAACTTGTACATGTACTCGCTGAAAATCAGGGCCCAATGCTAAGTTCTATCAGAAGTTATGGGGGATACCGCCTTGTCTTCTTTCAGTAGCCCTAGCCATGGTTTCTGATCTGTTACTATGACAAATTCCTATCCGTAAAAGTACTGGGGGAACTTCCTCACACCAAAGACGACGGCCAGACCTTCCTTCTCTATCTGGACACATCTGTGTTCAGCTTCAGCCAAAGTCTGGGAAGCATACGTTATTCAGCGTTCCTCTCCGTTGGGCCAACGCTACCCAGATACGGGGAGGCATTGCATGTCAGTACCACCTCTCACTTCGGATCATGTTGGGCCAACACCTTAGATGACGATAGCTGCTTTCTCTCTTCCTTAAAGGCTACTTCTTGGCCAAGTGACCATTTCCAAGGCTGACCCTTTTTCAGTAGCAGGTGTAAGGGTGCCAAGATGGAAGCCAGGTTCCGTATGAATTTTCTATAATAATTTACTGACCCAAGGAAAGATCTAAGCTCTGGTACAGACATGGGAACTGAGCTCATTTGCGTGCCCTCAGTTTATCTGCAAACAGGTGTAACTAGTTTTGTTGACTCTGTCACAAGTAGGTCACTTGAGATGCCTGGACCAGACATTTTTCACTTTGAAGGCGTATGGAGGTCTGGGAGAAACATTTAAGCACCATATCCAAGTTCTCCAAGTGTTCTTTATTGATCTTCCCTGTTATTAGTACGTCATCCAGATAAAAGGCAACCTGGGATAGCCCTTGTAAAGTATTCTCCATGGTCCGCTGGTAAACGGCACAGGCTGAGGATACCCTAAATGGCTGCCTTGCATATTAGAATAAACCATAATGGGTGTTAATTGTGGGCATACTTCTGTGAGTCCTCAGACAGTTGCAATTGTAGAGAGGCATGGCTCATGTCCAGCTTTATAAGGGGCAGCTCTCTGCTAACTTTGTGTATAAGTCCTCTATGCGAGGGATTGGGTATTTATCCAGCTTTGTGAAGCAGTGTACCGTTTGCCTAAAATCAAGCTGCACGGTCAGTACAACCGGTGCTGCCCATCTCACAAACTGCACTGGTTTGAGGATTCCTTCGCTCTCCAGCCTCCTGATTTTTGTCTCTACTTTTACCAGCAAGGGTGAGCCTTACAAAATCTCAGAACTGTTTCCCAGTCAACATGTCAAGTGGCTTTGTCCCCTTTGATAGTCCCAAACCCTACTTGAAAATCTCCTGGGTATTTCACAAGGATTTCACCAAGGCAGCCGTTTTCTAATCAAAAAATGCTGAGCCAATTAAAGTGAATCTTTTTCAACCAATTCCACCCCAATAGCCTTGGGCCTGAACCTCTTACCATCATCAATGGTAACTGCACCAACTGCTTCTTATAGGAGACCAGAACCAAACTCATACCCATTTGCAATCGTTCCCCAGGGTACGTTCTCAGTCTGGCTGAGGTTTTGCGCAAACCAAAGAGTTGGAGATCAGAGTGAATCTTGGTAAAGGCAGATTCTGCAACCACAGATATAACTGCACCAGTATCGACCTCCATGGGAACTGGGTGACCATTTAAACCAAACATTAATTTTAAACCAGTTCCGATTAATCAGTTTAATTGTTCCAACCCACATGTAGTGCACTCTCCTGAGTACTGGCCTATAGGTTTTCTTACTCATCAGACCTTAGAACATAGAACATAGAACATAGAACAATACAGCACAGAACAGGCCCTTCGGCCCACGATGTTGTGCCGAACATTTGTCCTAGCAGGACCTTGTAGGACTCCTTTGTTGCCTCCAGTCCATATTCAGGCTGCAACTACAATGGCTTGCCAGCTCAGATCCTGAAGAACATTTTAGCCACTTGACCAAGGCTTGGCTTTGTTATGGGGTTCTGCTGTGACCTGGCCTAGGGTCCCTCTGCTCAGGATATGCCCTGTATGAGGCTCTGTGAATGCCTACACTCAAGTGATGTTCATCAAGCCCTGCTGCACAGGGTGAGGGTGTAACTTCAATTAGGATACCCTGTAGCTCCCGTGGTCCACTTGCCACATTTTCTATTAACAAAGCCAGGTGTAGTGCCAGTTTGAAGCCCAGCTGTACGGTAATGTCATTAATTCCACATATCCCAATAGTCTCTCAGCATCTCATTCAGGGTCAACCCAAAATTATATGCCTCTTAACCTCATCAAAAATCCCAGTATGGATTCCCTGGCTCTCTAACAGCCAAATAAAACTGTTAGCATCTCAGGATTAGATGAGGTTTGGCATCAAAATATTCCTTAACTGACTCCAATTCTTGGAAGGTTTTAGTGTCTGATGCCTCTGGAAAAGTTAAGCCGCTTATAACTGAAAATGCTGCAGGTGTACAAGCAGACAGTAGGGTTACTCATTGCTTTTCATCTGCCCCAATGTCACTAGCCCAAAACAAATGTCACATTCTTCTCATACACTGGGCCCAGTCTTCGATGGCAGGATGAAACAAGTCTAGCTTCCCAAATAAAGACCTTTAGCCTCTCGAGACTGATTACTAAACTTAGTGATCTCGGACTAAGCCCCACTCTCTGCAACTGGATCCTCAGTTTCCTGACCCACAGGCCACAATCAGTGCAGACTGGGGACAATATTTCATCCTCACTAACACTCAAGACTGAATCCCACTAGGGGTGCATACTCAGCCCCCTACTGTACCCACAGTATACCCATGACTGCGTCGCCAAATACCAGACTAATACCATTTACAAGTTTGCTGATGACACCACCGTAGTCAGTCAAATCTCAGATGGCAACAAAACAGACTATAGATGGGAGGTGGAAGATCTGGAAAAATGGTGCACGGAGAACAACCTAGCTCTCAATGCCGGCAAAACCAAGGAATCACTAGATACCCAAAGTGCTGCTTCTCAACTAGCAACAGTGATGGTATTGTTTCAAGTCAGGATAGAATCATTGATTAGAATCCCTACAGTGGGTACATCCAAAGATGGTGAGTGACTTAGAGAAAACCTTGGAGGGGGTGGTGTTCCCATAGTGCGAATAAAACAGCAGGAGGCTCCAAAGGAAGCATAAATACAAGCTTAGACTGACCTATTTAAGCAACTCTTGGATAGGCACATGGATGATAGTTAAATGTAGGGTATGTAGGTTAGTTTGACCTTAGAGTAGGATAAAAGGTCGGCACAACATCGAGGGCAAAAGGGCCTGTACTGTTCTATAACCTATGTAATCCTACCGGACAATCCTTTCAGTCCCAATGAACCTATCTCAGCTACCTCCTCACCTCTCAATTATTTCCATAACCTCTCCTCACATGTCCCCTCTTACACTTCACACCCTTTCATACTTAGGACCCTCACACCTACTTTACATCTTTCCTACCCCTCCTTATCCTGGTAGGAAATCAGCAGATGTGAGGGAGTCTTTGACAGGATATTGATCAAAAGCCCGGAATAAACCACGAGAGAACTGCACTTCTGCAGAGCGTTTACAGGCGGCGGGGCTGTGTGGGGGAGGGACACGTTTTATTAATTAAACATTTTATCATCGGCAGACAGGCGAACTTGTGATTGTCCGAGAGTGCAGATGTGCAACATACAAGTGTGAGAAGCTAATTAAAGTGGAGCTTCTCTGCAGGAGGTACGGGCAGCTGAAGGGAAATGATTGATTCACCTTGTCACACTCTCTGCTGGGTTCAGAATTTAACAGAAAATCCAGAATCACATTGTCCCACTGTAATCCAGCTCCTTTGTTTATCAAACTTCAAAGGTATAAGATCATCTGAACAATTTTCATTTGCTTCCTGCAGAGGGAGCATCAAACCCGGGCTCCAATTAAATGTAACCGACATTAAAAATTTATTTTTTCTTTCAAGTGCTTGGTTATATACAGTTAAAAATCACACAACACCAGGTTATAGTCCAACAGGTTTAATTGGAAGCACACTAGCTTTGGGAGCGACGCTCCTTCATCAGGTGATTGTCAATTAAACCTGTTGGACGATAACCTGGTGTTGTGTGATTTTTAACTTTGTCCAACACCGGCATCTCCAAATCTTGGTTATATACGTTTCCCTCCCTCCTGTTTTCTAAAATCTACAATGAACTGTGATTTTGCGATATGTATTCCCCCCCCCATGTTGGGGATGTGAGATCCGACTGTTGCAGTGAGGTTCATGGACCCCACTCAATACCCTTCTATTTGACCACAAGTGGTGATTCGTCCTGAGTGGTAAACATTGACCGACTAAATCCAGGAACTCACTTGGACCGCGATGCCCCCACGGCCGAATAGCTCGGGCAAGACTGGGTGGAGTTGCCAGTTCCCGTGGATCCCATCAGCGAGCGAGTTAACATGCAAAGTATGATCAAGGAGCTGGACAGACCATCAAAATGTGGTACTTTAGTTAAAACGATTGATTAATTATTCGCTAATAACTAAATCAAAAAAGCTGAACTAACTTCACCAAACCACAAGTGCTGTTAAACTTCAGTTCCAGGTTATCTGAAGACACCCCTTTAAGAACAGGCTGCAATGCAGCGGGACACAAGAGTCCCACTATCAGTGATCTTGAAGAAAGCCTTTCATGTATTGGCACCCGACACAATGTCCTTCTAACATTTATGACTTTTAACAAATACATTAAGGCAATAGGATTATGAGCATCTGAAAAAATTCTTTTTGAAAAAGATATGCTAATTCCTAGGGAAGAGAAACATCAAACCCGAGCCAGCAAATAGCCAAGGGATCTTCACTTCTTTAATATCCTCTGAGTCGCTTTATCTCCTTACAGAACCTGTATCATCGCATAAACAGGAAATGAAACAGTTTCGGCATCAAAGCCCCACTACGCTATGCTGTAAATTTAGATCAGGGCCTTATATATATATATATAAAGGTTATCTCGAAGCCTTAATCAAACCACGGTATGTGTCTTTTTCAAAGAATCATTTGATCATTGTCATTTAAAACTACAATCAAAAGCTGCCACAAGAACTTTGCTTTTTAACCTTTGCCTGCAGTTGTTTTGCTTTTTCTACAGTTTAATTGATAGAAGGAGTAGCCACAGAAAACTTGCATATAAACTCCACTGATCTGTGGTAGCAGATAAGACAGATGGCTTTCTGAGTTCTATTATCTTTGTTCTGGCTTTCTTGTACAGTACAGTATATGAATCTTCACATTCTTTCATCACCCGAGGTTAAAGGCAGTCCAGCCCATCCCTCCCAGATGTACCCATTTTATCATTCTAATCTCCCTCAACCCTACACCCTTCCAGATTTCTACACTTCTCCAGTTCTGGCCTCTTGCCAGCCTTGATTTTCATTACTCTGCCCTTGGTGAACGTTCTTTCAGCTGTCTTAACCCCTAACCTTTAGAATGGCAGTTTCCTTCCCTAAAGGACATTACGGAACCAGATGGGTTTTTCCAACAATTGGCAGTCTCCAGTTATGGTCTCACCTGCAAGTGGAAATAGCTTATCCACATTTGCCTAACAACACCCTTAAATAATGTTGGAGATCTCCATTGCGTCACCATTCAGCCTTCTCTTTCCCGGAGGCATGTACTCCAACTTAGTCAATCGATCCTGCTGAGTACAGTGTCACCCTTCAGTTTTGAATCAGAACCTGAAAAAATAACCAGTGACTGAGCCGAGAGGCCAGGACTCCTTTAATGAATCGTTGTTCAACTGTGATCTGATTCGACAAGGATGGTAAAATCTGATAAAGTTTCACTCAGACAGAAAGAAATTACGGTAAATATTACTACCCTAGCTGCCAGGCTGACTATTGCTGGGTTAGCAGAGAGAAGGAAAACAAGGAGTTGCCTTGCCATTAATGTCTGCTCACAAACTACAGCAATTGATTCAATAAAACGTTCAAGATCAAAGCCTCCAGTTTGTTCCAGCAGCTTGTACTGGATATGACAAAGTGATGATTTATTTATGAACTAAGCTAAGAAATGAGAAACTTTTTGAAGTGTTTTGTTTTTGATGAACAGAGAGAGGTTATTGCTTTCTCTCAAGTTTGATGATAAATTAAGCCAAACAGAATTTGTTATTATTGATGGCTTGTATATAGAAAATACTGAAGATGTTTTGCTCATGCACATTATTTTGTTTTATCCCTAAAGTAGGGAAAACTGACTTGAGAGTGGAAACTGACTCATTTTCTCTTCTTCCTGTTCTGCTGTTTCAACTTATTTTGTCTTTTAAGATTAGCTCTGCAGATCCCAAAACATTCTGATCCTTTGCATTGTTGCCATGGTCTAATCTACTTGTAGGTGCTGACAGATTTTAGATTTAAGTGAGGAAAATTTCATAGTTTCCACAGAGACTGCGGATTTCAAAATGAAATTCTATGCACCCAGCACACAAATAAACTACACTGACATTTTTGGGGTGACAGTGACAACCAGATAATAGAAGCAAAGAATGTAGGCTGGTGATGTCTGACATGAGACCATTCTTACAGAGGCAGGAAAGTCAGGGGCCTCCCTCTGTAGGATGAAAGAGACAGCGTTGTGCCCAAGTTGACCTCAGATACTGTCTCAAATCAGGAACAATAATGTACCCCCACTCGTTGAAACAAAAAACATTGAAACCTACCTTTGATCTGATACCATTCTATGGAATTGAGAAAGAAGCTTTAATTAAACTGGACTCACCCTTCATTTATTAATATTAATTTGGTTTCAATATATTTAATACAAGTGGATGATTAAACATTTTACATAATGCCCTGTTGATTTAATGCTCTTTCATCCATTAGATATCTGTGTTATGTCGAACAGAAAGTGATATGTTGTCAGACTGGAGCTGTCCTTCACCTAGTACAGTCTTGACATAAACTTTTCAAGTGCAGGTATAATTTAGAATGGTTCTCAATCAGATACAACTCACACTGAGGAGATAAGGGAATGAGCTACGTGACTAATACCACTCATCTACCACTGACTACATGATGGGATGTCAGTCTGATTTCACAGACTGATATCTCACTGAGAGTCAGATGACATCTCTGCTCGTAATGAGAAGACAAGTATTAGGGTTAATGATGTGACTCCAAGTTACTAGGCACTGGTTTCCCTCAATCATATAATGTCCCACCCCCACACCCCACCAACTCCTTATATTTCCTCCAAACAAAGAGAAAAAAAATAAACTTAATACAAAAGGTTTTGTTGGAGGACAGAGTTGACAAGAGGATGAAGTGAGGGCCATATCAGTTAGATGCTCAATTTTGGACAATGTAGCCAGCCCCAGAGGCAATTAATATCAACCTGAATTATCATTCCAGTCCCTGGAAAAGCCTCCTCATTTAACACAATAATTAGATAGACAATGACAGATTCTGACTGTAAGAGAGGCTATGAAATGCCAACAAAGTTCCCAACAAAAGAAATAAAGATCTAGAAAAGAAGGTAAAGATCAATAATTGCATTTTTAAATGAAATTATTCCTAGTTTTTGATTAATTCATTGATTCACCTTTCATACTTGCCCCTACTATCTCAGATGTAATTTACTCCTGCTACATTTGAAATGGGTTAAACGAAATTGGGCTGCTTCTTTAGGGAGTTGACTTCTGTTCAAGTTCACGCCTATAGAAGCTGTAATAGGTCAGTACACTGCTCATTCTCACTGACTGCATTCAGCCTTGGCTGATTGAGACGGCCATCATCTCCACTTGAGACTGTCAATGGTATCATTGATCTATACAACATCCCATCACCCTCTGACAACTGCAACAAATCATATCCACTACTGATGGAATGGAACACTGTATTCTCAACTTGCTGTAGTAAAATATAAGGCTGAGTAAAATGGATTAAGTCCCACCTCTTGCTGATCCGAAGATGATGGTAAAAATAAAATAGTGTGACTTAAAACCATAGGACATAGAAGCAGAAGTAGGCCATTCAGCCCATCAAGCCTCCTGTGCCATTCAATGAGCTCATGGCTGACCTGATAATTCTCAACTCCTGTCTTTTCCCCATAACTCTTGATTCCTCCACTGAGTAAAGATCTGTCTATCATGCCCTTGAATATATTTATGACCTAGTCTCTGTAGCCCTCTGTAGTAAAGAATTCCCCAGATTCACTTCCCTCAGAGAAAACAAATTCCTCATCAGAACCTTAAGTGGGTAACCCCTTATTTGGAGATTAGAATTAGAATTAGAATTAGATTTTGTCACGTGTGCTCAAATGTAGGGATACATGAGTACAATGAAAAGTGTACAAAGTCTCCATTCTCCAGTGCTATGTTGGTTTCAAAACCAGAATTTTAAAAAAACAGCAGCAGCAGAAATAAAAGAAAGCCAAAAGACAAGAAAGACATCCAGACCTTAAAGTCTAACTCTTATCTCCATAAGGTGTTTGGAACAACCGGGGCCTGGCCATGAACTGAAGTCTCTGTCAGCCCACGCGTCTTGCATCAATTGTTGGCAAGGGCCATGTTCTTGCTGTTGCTGCCATCACTGCCTCTGATCGTTGGAGGAGCTTTACCATCGCTGCCCCAGTCCCAAACTCCGGGAGGAGCTGTGGCCTTGTTGCTGTTGCTGCTGCAAGAAACTTTCCCACAAGGGGAAACAATCTTTCCACATCTGTCCTGTCAAGTTCCCTAGGAATCCTGGATGTTTCCAAAAGGTCTCCTGATTCTTCTAACCTTTAACAGTTGCTTTGACATATTGTGCTAAATAGACTGAAGCTGCAAAGATGATGGAATGGGGATGACGAAGACTGGGTGAAATATTGTTCAAGTCCTCATGATATGCAATGATAACTTGGAACTTAGTTATCACCTGTAACAAAATCATTAATTGCAAACTGTACCTACATGACTTTCACCAGCTCAAGAGATTCTAAAGAGCTCCGCAATCAATGATCACAGGCAAAAACAGGTGATTTGGCCCAATTGTTTATACTGGGGTTTCTGCTCCATATAAGACACCCCCACTCTATTTAACCCAATCAACAAAACCATCTCTCTCCATAGATGTTTTTCAGTATTGTAACATTTTGGTTTTTATTTCATATTTCTAGCATCCACAGTAGTACAGGTTGTTTGCTAGAAAGCACGTCTTGTCAGTGTGAATTGGCTATAACATGATTGACCAATTGTGGATATTGTTTGGATAATGCCAACTTTCTACTGAATGGATATAGTGATTTTCTATTAGCGATCTTCTACAGCGTGATTTTCTATAACACAAGGTTACAGAGGAACACAACTGTCGCGTTATAGCAGAATGACCTGTATCTGGATTTCAGCTTGACAAGGGGAGAGATTAAAATGGCAAAGGAGGGGATGCCTGATTGGGGTTAAGGGGCAAATTCCAGAGTAGGAGCTAAACAATGGACCAACTAGTGAAAGTGGTGGACAAGGAAAGGTATGTGCACAGGAGACCCAGGAAAATTGGGATTGCTAATAAAACAATCCACTGAACATCTCCCTTGGAGCCAGGAGTTCCTCTCATTCCCAATTCTGTTTGCTCCAGGATAATGCTTGTTGTTGAAGTTAGAACTGTCAAGAGAAACAACAAACTGAGGCACGTTTCTCTAGAAATCAGAAAGCGAAAGAGTGACCTGATAGAAAAGCTTAAAATTATGAAGCAATTTGATACAGTAGACACAGAGAAGATGTTCCCTGAAATTTCCTCCCCTGTAACACTGAGGGTAGCACCTGTATAACCCACCCAAGTGCAACCTAAGATTGGCAATAAGGTTTGAACTTGCCAGCAATACCTATATCCCAAACATAATTTGAAAGATATTTATGACTACTGCTTGGTATTTAAACCTCTTCTGAGAAACTTCTTGAAAGTTTTGCTGTTAACACAAAACAGAAATGGAACCAAAAATAGAAACATAAATAGGCAAGATCTTAAATACTCAAGATTCACTCTGAATTTTTTAGGTTACACCAGCACGTGGACTCCTACAGTTGTAACTAAGGATGAAGACAAACTTTAATTTCTCCAGAACATTTTAGCATGTTCGGATATTTTGAAGCATTTTGTCACAATGAATCACTTTTCAAGCATAGTCACTGTTGCAATGTGGGAAATGTGGAAGCAAGCTTTGCACAAGCCCTTACAGATAGCAAAAAGATTATAACTTGTTTGTACTGGTGTTGCCAAGGGGACTAGTGATAGCTTCTCTGCTCTTCCCCTAAATTACTGTGGGATCTTTTCTGTGAGAGTAGACAGGAATCTCATCAAAAACTGGAATCTCTGACAGTACAGCACACCCTCAACATTACACACAGGTGTCACTCTAGATTATTTACATGACCTCTGGAATGGGAGTTGAACATGCACCCTTCTGTAAATATGCTACCCATTGAACTATTATTGACTGACATGGGATATAATGCTGCTCCTTCATCAGATGGTTGTGGAGTATAAGATCGTAAGACACAAAATTTGTAGCAAACGGTTTCAGTGTCATACGGTGATATATTAAACAAACCTGGATTGTTAAGTCTTTAGTCTTTTAGAATGCAGGTTTTGGTTCATTAATATGTAAATCCCAGAACTTTTTTTAAGTCACCTTCTCGAGGTAAAGTTTTATACCAAAAGGTGACATCTCAGCTCAGACAATGCATTAAAGATGTGAGGTCAGAGTCTGTCTGTGCGCCGACCTTGAGTCAGACTAGTTCTATTTCCAAAGTGGAATTTACAAAATATTACATGGAGTGACTGACTGCAGATGGTGCATTTTTTGTGCAAAATAGAATATATCTGCAAATACAAATTCACCCCATAGACATGTATGTGTGTGTGCATGCATGACAGATACAGTGTGTTCCTGTGAATGTGTTTGCCTGTGTGAAAACTTGGTAAAGTGGATGTGCCTGTGCGGAGTGTGTGTGTGTGTGTGTGAGAGAGAGAGTGTGTATAGTGTAGTGGGGTCACCTGTAGTGTAACAGGAACCCAAGGCTCTTGTTGAGGCCATTTCCATAGGAACTGAACTTGGCTACCAGCCTCTGCTCGGCCACTTTGCGTTGTTGTCTATCCCGGAGTCCACTTGGAGGATGGTCACCCAAAGATCCGAGGCCAAATGTCCTGGACCACTGAAGTGTTCTCCGACTGGGAGGGAACACCTCTGTCTGTTGATTGTTGCATGGTGTCCATTCGTCTGTTGCTGCAGCGTCTGCTTGGTCTCAGCAATGTACAATGCCTCAGGGCATCCTTGCCTGCAGTGTATGAGATAGACAACATTGGCCGAGTCACACGAATACCTGTGGCCTACACGGTGGATGGTGTCCCCACAAGTAATGGTGGCAGACGTTGCGACAATAGATGAATGGACACTGCACAACAATCAACAGACTGGAGTTTTCCCTCCCAGTCGGAGAACATTTCAGCAGTCCGGGACATTCAGCCTCAGACTTTTGGGTGACCATCCTCCAAGGCGGATTTTGGGACAGGCAACAACGTAAAGTGGCCGGTCAGAGATTGATAGCCAAGTTCAGTACCCATGCTGGTACTGAATGGTCTCAACCGGGACCTTGGGTTCATGTCACACTACAGGTGACCCCACTACACTGTACACTCTCTCACACACATACACACAGACTCTTACATACTCACACACTCATGCAGACCCTCTCTCATACACACACTCTCTCATACACACTCACACATACACCCCCATACTCACATCCATGCACACAACCCCCTCACAGGCTGATACTCAATCACACCCACACACACTTTACCAAGCTTTCACACACACAAACACACTCTCTCTCATGTACTCACACTTACAAGCACACACTCACATGCACACACTCTCTCTCTCTCATGCACGCACACAAACATACAAGTCAATGGGGTGAATTTGTATTTGCAGAATTATATTTGCAGATACATTCTATTTTGCATGAAAATGCACCTTCTGCAGGCAGTCAATCCATGTAATATTTTGTAAATTCCACTTTGGAAATAGAACCAGTCTGACTCAAGATTGGGACACAGACACCTCACACCTTTAATGCATTGTCTGAGCTGAGATATCACTTTTTGTTATAAAACCTTAAGTTATCTCAAGAAGGTGATTTAAAAGAAGTTCTGGGATTTACATATTAATGAACCGAAACCTGCAACCCATTCTAAAAGATGAAAGACTTAACAATCCAGGTTTGTTCAATATATCACTGTATGACACTGCAATCTTTTGCTATAAATTCTGTGTCTTATGATCTTATACTCCACAATCACCTGATGAAGCAGTGCTCTGAAAGCCAGTGCTTCCAAATAAACCTGTTGGACTATAATCTGGTGTTATGTTATTTCTAATTTTGAACAATCTCTAAGTTAGGCAGGGCAGATGAATTCAGAGAGACAGTGGGATTCAATGCATTCTGTAAAAAGAAAGTAGCAGAAAGCTATTTACTGCTGTATTGTGCTCTGACTGGAACTCACTGTATAACAGGGTGTTCCATGATAGTGTGCTTGCAATTACCTGACATTCACCACCAAGAATTGTACAAAAAATGGCCAGTTACTCTTAGTGCATCAAAATAATTTAATAAATTGTCAAAACAAGAGTATGATGATATCAGTTTAGATATGGTATTGCAAACATTATATGAAATATGTATTTAAGCTATTTATGCACTGAAATATTAATTAGACTGAAGGTGTAATATTTCAGGTCGTCTGTGTTATTTCTAAATGGATCCATACTCTATTGGTCTCTTTCTCTCCTTTTCCCCTTAATTTTTGCATAATATTTAAGACATATACTTAGCCGCATTCAAAACATCTTCACTGATTCCACTCGTGACTATGTTGATATTTACCCAAAGGCTCGTTTTATTCTTTTTAAAGTTCTTTTCCTCAGCCCATCAATATTTGAGAACCAGTTTTCTATATGATCTTATTGAATCAAAGAATGAAGTTGTTGGTATCTCACTGGATCGATACACTGTTTGATGTCCCACCTTATGTTCCCTCTATCTTTCTTCTGTGTGGACTTCAGAGGTGTGTGTGTGGTAGTGATTCCTGGTAAGGCACTGATCAACATGGCAGACTCTCAAGAGAAGCTGTGCAGCTGTACGGTTTAGAGGGAATATTGGCCCCATTAGTCAGGACATTGCAGAGTCATAGAATTGTTTACAACAGATTGTGGTTCCTTGGCCCATTGTGTCTGTGCTGGCTTTCTGAATGAGCAAATCACTTAGCACTACTTGCATACTTTCTCCTCCTAACCTAGCACATTATTCCCTTTCACATAACTATGTAATTCCTTTGAATGCCTTGACCTTGCTTCTACCACACTCTCAATGCACTCCAGATCCTAAGGGCTGCTCTTGCATGAGAGTGAGAGAAGAGAGGAGAAAGGAGAGAGAGAAGTGAGAGAACTGGTGGTGGTTTGGAAAGGGCAAAGTTGAGATGGAGTCCTTCATGGTGACCTCAGATGGTGTGTGAATGGAACCCATACAATTGGTATCACTTTGTGTTGCAAACCAGCCATCCAGCCAACTGAGCTAACCAACTCGCTATTTTGATTCTAATCACTTGCTACATGAGACCACTTTTTTCTCAAAACACTTTTGTTTTTTTTTTGCCATTTAAATCTGCTTTAGTCAACCTAAAAGCAAATGCCTCTAATTAAAATCACTGCTTATTCCTTTAATTTGCCTTGGATGTGACAATGAAAGTCACTGCAGATTTTAAGAATTATTATTTTCTATTATTTTTCAGTCCCTATTCCATAGCACTTCTATGTGATGAGATCAAATGTGTTAGTCGTGAGGGAATATGAGGGCAAAAGATTTGTAAAAAACTTAATTCCTAACCTGTGCTAACCCAGCAATGTTTGAACTGGTGTTAGTGATATGGCTTTGTGATTGGCTGACAGAGAGAAAGAAAGAATCAAATAATCTTAATGTAGATGGATGCCACTTGGCTCATGTCCTTGCTAGACATGGAACCAAGTGGAAGAGACTTGGCTTGAGGGGCCTTTTAAAATTACCTTCAGATTTAGTAAAGGATTAGTACTACAGAAGTGCTTCACTGTCAAAGGGGCAAACTAAAGGAAGTGTAGCTCTGTCACAGGGGTCAGCATTGAGGGAGAGCTGCACTGTCAAACAGACAATAGGAAAGTCATATGGTCTGATTGAATTTAAACCAAGGGCCTTTGTTATCCTGGACTGAATGTAAAAGATCCGTGTACTATTTCAAAGAAAACCCAGCAAGTTTTCCCGGTATCTCCTCGTCAATTCATATAACTGAATGAACTCTAACAGGAGAAAATTCACCTGGACTCCCACAGTTACCTTGTCTATGCATCCTCACACATTGCTTCCTGTCTCCCATCATATTTGTTTTGATGATGTTCTTTTCCGCAAGTGGCTTCAGTAATGTCCATCTTTTTCCTCAACCAAGGATTTCCCACTACTATGGATGACAGGACTTTCAGCTGTTTCTGAAGTACTTCCTGCATTCCCTTTCCTCCTGCAACAACATTAAGGTTTCCCGGGTCCACAGTTTCCATATTACCAGCCTCCGTATACAAAGGTTAAGCTGCCATATCTGTCCCCTCCAGTGGGATGGCACCAACAGACACCTATTCCCCTTCCCTCTCATCAGCATTACGCAGGGACCATTCCCTCCAGGAAACTTCAGTACACTCCACCATTCTCAACATCTCACACTCCCATAACATCTTCCCATGCAATCACATCTGCCATTTACCTCCTCGCTCCTCACCATCCAAAGTCACAGGTACACCTTCCAGGTGAAACAGTGATTTACCTGCACTTCATTTAATCTAATCTACTGTATTGGCTGCTCGTAATGTGGTCTCTTCTACACTGAGGAGCTGAAACACAGAGTGGGTGACCACTTTGTTGAACACTTATTCTGTCTGTAAAATTGACCCTGAGCTTCCAGTTGCCTGCTACTACAACACACCACAGTGTTCCCACACCAATATTTCTATCTCAGGCCTGCTCATGAAGCTTAACACCATCTAGAACACCTCCTCACCTTCCACCTCGATACTTTACAGCCCTCAGGACTCAACATGGAGTTTAACAATTTCAGAATGTGAACAGCCTCCTACACACCCTTTTCTCCCACACCCCTAAGCCCTGTTTTCAATCATTTTCGATCTTTCACATTTCTTGTTCACACCCTCCTCAGCTCTTATCTCTGCCTTGGTTTATTATCAACAATCCCTTTATTTGCCTCCCCTTTCTTTCTCTCTCTCAACAGCATCTCCCGTGTATCCTGTTAATTTCTTCCTCCATTATCAGCATAAATACGATCCTTTACCAGCTGCTTTCAGTTCTGATACAGGGTTACTGGACTCTACAGATACTGCCAGACCTGCTGAGTTTCTCCAGGACTTTTGTTTTAATTTCATCTTGTAATTTATCTGTGTTTGTTGGATCTTGCTGGTCTATAATACTCTGTTGTGTTTCCCCATTATGAAGCATATAGATTAGAAGAAGCAGTACGACATTAGGACCCTCAGGCTTGCTTTGCTATTCAATATGATAATAGCTGATGTTTGTTTATCTGAATTTCAAATTCCCACGTACTCCAAAAAAAACCCATTGATTTCCCTGCCTAAGAAAAATATATCAACTGTTTTCTTGAAAGGGTGATCTCTAATTTTAAAACAGTATCACCTAGTTCTGGCCTCACTCATCAGAGGAAATGCCATTTTCATGTCCTCCTTGTCAAGGCCATTCAGTTTCTTATATACGTCACCCTTCGCTCTAAACTCCAGTGGAAACCAGCCCAATAGGATGAGACAACCCACTCATTCCAGATTTTAATCTAATAAACCTCATTCGAAATAACCTCCAATGCATTTACACCCTTCTTTAAATAAGGCCAAAACTGTGCAGTAACCAGACTTCTTCTTGAACAATTTCCTGTAGAGCAGGGTATAACATCTTGATAATTCTTCTCATAATGATGGAGAGTATTCTATTAGCCTTCATATTATTTGCTGTATTGGCATACTAAATTTGTTGTAACTAAATGGGTGGTATTACAGCCATATAAGACTGTATATCTTGCTGAACTCTGAAGCCACCAAATCAATGCCTCAGCAGATTTCCGGATTTATTCACCCTTTAGGATTCTCTTCTCAGAACATTCAACAAGTTGATTACTGGAGTGCAACCAGGTGGGGAACAAAAGAGAGGAGCAGCATCAGCTCGAGGCTTTCAAAACACAAGACTGGCTGCTGCTCAAAGCCGTCAGACGCAGTTTACTCGACGCACTAGTCCTCTCTTGTTCGACCAATTCAATATCCAACCAATTGACAGTTCCTAAGCATTGCAACATCTTGGTGTTGTCTATCTGTATTGTTTTTGCAGGCCACTTCCCTCAGCAAGCATCTGCCTTTTGTTCTCTCTTTTCTAAAAAAAAATCTGCTATTCAAAGTTCAACTCTCAACTGTAGCTCAGTTCTAAATCAAAAATGAGAAAAATCAAAAGAAAAGTAGTGATGGTCTCAAAATCATCTAGCTTATTAACCATGTCTTCTAAGAACCTGAGACCTTAGCAGCCCACAACTCATCTAGTTGTTCTATACCATTTTCCTAACGATTGTGATTTCACTCAGTTCCTCTCTCCCTGCCACTTTGTGATTTATGACCATTACATGAATGTTTTCTGAAATCCTCCCTACTGATGTCAGATCACAACAGAGACCACATTTCAGGCAGTAAGTACAATGCTGGCTACAAAACATGCCAAGACACCCTAATGTTATGAAAACATTTATGTTTATTTCTTTTAAGTGTTCCTAGTCTGCAGGTACAATTAGTGAAAGGATATTGAAAGAGGGGTGCACTGATGATCAGGAGTTAGACTGAAGAGGATGGGTTCATGGGACCATATTCATGATGGTTAAGGGGTTATTGTGTAAGAAAGATGAGAAAAGATGGCAATGATTATGTATCTATAATTGGTTTCTTAGTCCCAACACTGGAGCTAATTTAAATTTGATATAGTGAAATAAGTTGTTGTCTGTTACAGCTTGTGGTAAAAGGTAACGTATTTATAACCTTAACCTAAAAATTGATCAGCTGAGTGGCAGGTTCCGATTGTGTGAAATTGACCGGAAAGTGATGAGGATTGTTGTTTTTAAAGCGACTCTATAGACTTTTAACATCAAAAATTCATGCTGTCATTATGGACTTAAGTGCTGCTCGGTTTCATCTATGCAACACTTCTCACCATTTCAACACAAATAATGTCAGTAGAGTTTCCACAATTTCTGCAGCTTAGCCTTTGCCTCAAACAGAATGTCATTCAAAGCCTTGTCCAGACCATCGTATTCAACAGGCCCAATCTCTCCTAAATCAGTCCCTGGCTCAGCATCAATCTCATCAAACCCCGAATGCTTGGCATTTGCATCCCACCTCACAACCTCTACTCTATTCTCTCCTCTACCTCCCCTATGTCCACCTCACGCCTCACTTCCATTGTCTTCCTCTCTTTCTCAATCACTGTTGGAGATTCTCTGCTCTCTTATGCAAGGTCTAATTCCCTTCTGGATCTACTCGTTCTGGCAGTTCTTTAGCTGTCCTGACTCCTTCTCTGATATCTCCAGAGATTCTCTACCTTACTCACTACCCCCCCTTTTAAAATTCAGTTCAACCACAAGTCAGGAAATTAAAAACAAATATAGTAGATCACAATGCATCCCACATGGAATAAACAAAGCAATAGACCTTAAAGCAACAAAAGGATCAGGAAAATAAATTAATTTGAAAAATATAAAATTTTAATAAAGGCTACATCTCTTAATAATTACATTATTGTACCAAGGATTAAATCGAACTCTTTTGCAATGCATAATTTACAGAAAGGAGAACAAAAATGGCATAAAACATGGTTGCAACACTCAAAAATGCATAAAAATATCTTTATACATAAACCCTTCTTAACAAAGGGAGATGTGACCCTCAAAGCAGGGTGACACACAGTATTAATAATACCATGCAGGCACAGGTACTGTACTGGATAAACAAGAAACACTAGTAGTAGTGTGTAAAACTCTAACAATATTTACACAGATATCATAAAGTTATGTCCAGCAGTGCAGCAAAAGGTCAGAGTGATAGTGAATAGTGCGTTGGATGGGAAGGGTTGATGCTGAGGTCTGGCCCCTTAACAAGACATGTATGTTAGCTGTTTACAAGAAAACAGCACATGCAGTAATTTCTACCTCAGTATGTAAAATTAAACTTTCCCTTCGAATTATTAATTTAATCCTACAATGAGGTCCAATTGACAGCAGAGAGAGAAAATATCCTCGCTGAAATCATGAAATATAAATATAATATTGTGGAATTATACAGTTCAGTGTCTGAAAGTTGGACTGATCTTCCAGGCAATTGGCAGAGTGTCGAATTCTCAGTTTTGATAATGGATCATGTTCCCCAACACAACTCTTCTTTCTCTCTCCAGGTGATAAATTAATACATCTGCCACCCCATTTTCAGCTCTCTTTATTTCAAAATTCTCTTTGGAGATTGGGAGTTTAAATTGCATATATGAGAATAGTGACCTTTACACCAATGAAAAGGTCCATTGCTGCTACGTCCATATACGTATTAAGCTTCTGATTCTTAATGGGTTGACTTGCCGATGTTATGCAGTACAATTTCAACCCATTAAGTTGAACAGAAAACAAAAATCAACTCCAATCTTGATATCATATAGTTGTGAGGCATTGATTGTCTATGTCACAGTGTCTCTCCTGGAGGGAGCTCTCTGCAAGGAGCAGAGCTTGAATCAGGCCTGGGATTGGACAGCTGCCACACTTGTCTTCCACTGATGACACATCTGAGTTGGCCAAATCTACAATACCTGCACACTCACATCACAATCCATATCTACATCAATGTCATAACTTTTAAGTGTTGGAGTGGGACCAGGAAAGGGATGGATGGTGTGTTGGGCACGAAGGTGCAAGATTTCTGTGGATTTTCCTGGATTTGAAAGGCACTAGGCTCTGTGTAAATGCCAAATGGAAGATTGAAAAGGCAAAGTTGGTTGCCTTTTCTGCCAGACCATTAAGACTTGGTGATGGTTCAGGTACAAAAACAAAGCAGTGTTACATTAAGACATCACTTGTTTCAGAGAAAATTCACAGCCAGCTTCACAATTTCACTTCAAATACACCAGGGAATGATAATTGTTATTATCGTTAGTGTTATTGGAAAGGGGAGGGACTGTCAGTAACGTCACAGAAGGGGAAAGGACTGTCACAAAGAGAAGCAGCTGCTGGGTACCAGTGGAAAAGTATAGCTTTTCCACAACTCAAATACATAGAGATACAAGTTCAATAAATAGCAGGATGTGTCACTGAGCAGGGACTATACACAGTATCTGTTCATATATATATATTATATATATAGTGTCCCTCAGGAAGCCACAGGATATCCATGAATACCTGGATGTCTGTAAATAATCAATAGTGGTCATTCTTATATAATGAAGCCCAGTATTTTTATATAAATATTTTTATGATCTTTACATCCTATGTAAGGCAAACATCACCACAGCTTCTTCAAGCCCGAATTCCAGTACCTCACAGCTTATTTCATCCTTCTGTAATTGTTCATAATTTGAATGTTCTTAAAATGTCAGAAGTGTGTTGACTTTAGTCCTTTTTAATAATCAATCGATTCGTTCCACTTTTCCCAAGATCTTTCCCTCATACATGGGCAGTGTGCTATCGTCACTCTGAACTTCTTCAAAAACTGCCCCACAGTCAAACTCATTGCTGGCTCGTTTGAAATAATACCTGTGAAAAAGAGACATAACATAGTTAGAACAAAAGAAGCAAAAAGAAAGGCAAAGAGAGGGAATGGAAAAAAACAAGAGAAGGAAGCTAGATAGAAAAAAGGATAATATTTTGGGTGTCATGATCTTTGGAACACATCTGCACCATTGCTAAAGTTGCCGGGCTTTGTCTCACTGCAAGTCCTCCATTGTGAGCAGTTCTGGTCTCCCTCCGAAAGGAAGGGTGTTGTGAAACTTAAGAGGGTTCAGAAAAGATTCATGAGGATGTTGCCAGGGTTGGAGGGTTTGAGCTATAGGGAGAGGCTGGGGCTGTTTTCCCTGGAGTGTCGGAGGTTGAGGGGTGACCTTATAGAGGTTTATAAGACCACAAGGGATGTGGATAGGATAAATCGACAAGGTCTTTTCCCTGGGGTGGGGGAGTCCAGAACTAGATGGCATAGGTTTAGCGTGAGAGGGGAAAGATATAAAAGTGACCTAAGGGAAATTTTTTTCATGCAGATGATGGTTCGGTAGAGGAAGTGGTGGACCCTGGTACAATTACAACACTTAAAAGGCATCTGGATGGGTATATGAATAGGAATGATTTAAGAGGAATATGGGTCAAATGCTGGCAAATGGGACTAGACTTATATAGGATATGTGGTTGGCATGGACGAGTTGGAGTGAAGGGTCTGTTTCCGTGCTGCATATCTCTATAACTCTATGTCCTTGTTTAACTATTCCAATACATTCCTGATATGGAGATTGGAATACAGATAGACTCTAACGTCATTCTTTGAATACATTGTCTGAGCTGAGGTGTCACTTCTTTTTAAATAAAACCTTAAGTTATCTCGAGAATGTGCCTTAAAAGAAGTCTGGGATTTACATATTAATAAACCGAAACCTGCAACCCATTCTAAAAGATGAAAGACATAACTGCAATCTCGGTGTGTTCAATGTATCATTTCAGCTGCATGACCCTGTAATCTTTTGCAATTAATTTGGTGTCTTATGATCCTTTTCCACAGTTATCTGCTGAAGGAGCAGCACTCCGAAAGCTAGTGTTTCCAAATAAACCTATTGGACTGTAACCTGGTGTTGTGTGATTTTTAACATAATACATTCCTGGTTGATTTGCCATAATTGATTGTGTGAACTGGACATCATTTAGCACTCTGTTGGGTCTAGTTTCTTGCACAAAATCCCATTTATCTATCACTCATTGCATACATTGAATCCCAAATTTTAAAAAATGTTTTATCTTTGCTTTTAAATTCCTCCCTATTACCTTATGGCCCAACAACCCTTAGGTATCTGTACTCATTGAATTCTGGCCTCTAGCAACACCTGCTGGTTTATGTGGAGTGGAGAGTTTTCCTTTGACCACAACTGGCGATTGGGAATGTATCCTGTAAATTTTAGGAAGTGCTTTTACTCTCAAGTTTCTGCATGAAGCTTAAATGCATATCCTCAAAATGTAAAATCAGCCATGAATTGGCACAGCAGGCCAGCATTTTAAAATGTAATATAAACAACTGTATTAAACTTTCCAGAATCATTTAAGAGTGGAGATTTGATACAGTTTGATTAATATTACTGGAAATGGGTTTCATCCCAACAAATAAAAACTTTAATTAGGTCCAGTCCACATAATCTACTCAACCAAATCAGCGACCAATCTGATTTAACTACCTTAAAGCTAAACAAAAGCATTTACTAGTTATATTACGGGATACAGTGGTCAGGTTTAGTAAATCAGAATTGTATCACAAGTGTTTGAAAAGATTATTTTTAGTGTTCTAGCATCCAAACAACTCACTTTCATATATGGAGCCTCTGAGTCCTACGGTGAATAAGCTGATGGTGTTTTACGTACATGGCCAGTTTTATAGGTGGGACAGCTTTCAGCAGAATGCAAAATCCCTAACTGAATACCATGCAACTTGTACATGAAATCCTAAACCTGCTTGACCAAATTTGGGTGCATTGTCTTGAATAAACAGAAATGAGTGGAAACTCCAGGCCAGTGTGCATTATTATCCCCCTCTAGCAGGTTGATGCTGGTGTATAAAGATGCTAAGATTACCCTTCCACTGAACCAACATCAGGCTCTGATAACACTATTAATAAGCGTGATTTACATAAATCAGTGATATGGCTTTGTACACATCTGTAGGAACAGAGGGAATGAAAAATACCAAGGCAGATCTCATTAAATCAAAGAATTTGACAGTTGACCTGCTTGCCTCTCATCTCTAAGCTCAAACAAAAATGAAAGAAATTGGCTTCAAAGAGTTGCTTATTTCATAGGCCTTAAAAATAGCAAAAACAAAAATCAAGGCCAGATGTTGGTGAGAATGGCGAGCACATCATGGGTCAGTTCATGCCCTGACACTCAGTTAGGCTGTTTCTCTGAAGTCACCTACACCTTCACGCTCAGCCTAAACCAGTCTGCAAACAGGGAAATCTACAAACACAGAAAAATGGGGCAGAGGTTTTTCATTATGGAGTGAGACAAGGGCCCACTGTGGGGAAAGGCAAGGAGTTTAGAAGTTATTATATTAACAACAGCATGAATTTATATCGTATCTTTATCATAGCCAAATGTCCCAAGGAACTCTCAGGAACAATTGTGAAACAATTTTTGATGCCAAGTCACATAAGGAGATACTAACGTAAGTGAAAATGGTAGGTTTTAAGGAACATCTTCGAGGAAGAAGACAGGCTTGGGGAGGGAATTCCAGCCATAGGCAGCCGAGAGCACAGCTGTCATTGTAGAGTGAAGGAAACTGAGGATGTATAGAAGGTCAAAATTGAGTAAGTGCAGATATCTCAAGAGGAGGTTACCAAAATACATAGGGGAGAAGCCATGGAGACATTTGCAAACAAGGGTGAGAAATTTAAATCCAAAACAACGGTGTACCAAGAGCTCATTTAATTGCACACCAGCAACTGACTAAAAAGGACAAGCCAACATAACTCTCTCCAAAGATTAATCTTCCTCACAGCTATAGACGAGTCCAAAAGTCCATCAGGAAGAGATGAAAAGAACTCCATGCAATCGATGACACAACAAAATCTCCTGCACCTCTCTTTCCTCAGTTACTCCTTGGTTAACCTAGATCCAAAGTCCAAACAATCAACATGGTCATACCTGTAATTTCCTTTCTTACTGAGCTGCTCCTTAAAGTGAGCCAGGGTCAAGCTGTGACCTTTCATCATCCTCCGGTATGGAATGTCCTCTCCGCAGAAATAGTAAGTGACCACCAACTCACTGCACGGAGCCAGGCTCACAGGTGCCCCTTGTTTCTTTGCTGCTTTGTGCCTGTGGAGACAGAGGAGACAAAAAGAAATCAAGTCAATGGCATTAAAAACCAAGAAGGGGCGTGGTTTGCCAACAGAGAACAGAGTCTCGCTCATAGGGAGGGGAGTCTTACTCCCTGTCTGTGTGGAACTGCGCCCAATTTACTGATTCTAGCCAGGTCTGCCAATGGGGTGGGAGTCACCTTCAAATTGGGGTGAAGGGAATTCTGGTAGGCTCTCTGCTTCATGGGTCTGATATTTACAGGTGTGCCTATTGTGCGGGGAGCCGAACCCTCCACTATTGCCCTCCGCCTTGACTGAACCTTTAGAAGGGAGCATCTGCTTCCTAAGTTGATGGAGGTCTTGATCCCTTTGAGAAGGAGTAAGATTTGGAGAGTGGAAATACCATGTGTTGATTTCCTGTCACACCGCACAACCAGCACCATGCCATGTGCATCTCCCAGGGATCAGTTCAGGCAAAGGTCTGTTCATTAAACCTGGTTAAAGTGGAGAACATGAGCAGGCAGAGGAGATTACACAGCAGCAACATTAACTTGCAGCATTTTCACACACCAGCTGACAAGAGGTGCAGTTCATGCCATTCAGAATTGGAGACAGGTACTAAATGATGAAAACATTGAGACGGTGTTTCCTGGATTCTGGAAACATCTACTGAACCTCAGTAAAAAATCAGTTTGAATAAAAGATTGAGGAGCCGAGCTGCAAAAACTCCTGGATTCCATGTTAACAAAGTGAGGGAGAGAATGACAAGCAGTTTGTGAACTTCAGAAAATGATGCTAATGTTTTGGTGGAACCACAATTAACTCAGGGATCACTGTCTGATTTAGCTCTCCTATTGAACAATGATTTTGTTTTTGAGAGGAGTAAAATTCACACAATTAGATCACAGTATTTCAGCTTCCATCTCATTACATTCACAAGATTTCTGAAAGTTGGTGGTAAAGACAGGCGGCGAAGTTAAGGTTATCCAGTTTAGAATAAAAAAACTACACATTCTGATGGCTGACGTCACTCTCTGCCACAGATAGAAGGAGAGAGCGTGATGGGCTGTATGTATGTGAAAGAGAGAGATAAAAAAAGTCTAAGGGGGTGGATGGTTATTATTTGGGTCTTGCTATCTCTGGTTCATTTTCCCTTTCCATTCATCCTGACTCTATAATCAGTGAAGAGAAAGCACCCTGTATACCACCTCAAACACTCACTCCCTCTGCCATAGAGGCACAATGGCAGCAGTGTGCACTATCATCAAGACTCCTGAAACAACCCCTTCCAAACACACAAACTTTACCATCCAGAAGTACAAGAGCAGCAGATACTTGGGAATTTAAGTACCACCTGCAGGTTCCCCTCCAAGCCACTCACCATCCCTAACCAATAACCCTTTTAAACTGAATGACTGCTCCAAGGTTCTGTACACAGTGATTAGCATCGGCTCTCTGACTGCAGCATTGACTTGTGGTTCCAGAAATCACTGCCACTCACAGACCTCGGAAGCCTGCACAACCGGAAAAATATTAGAAGGAATGCTGATCCTGACATGGAAATGTACCTCTGTTCCTTCACTCTCACTTGGTAAAACTCCTGTAATACTCTTTCCTGACACCTACACCACACAGACCACAGTGGTTCAAGACAATCACTCACTATCACCTTAAGGGCAGTTAAGGATGGACAATAAGTGTTACCCAGCCAGTGCACCCATATCCCATGGATGAATAAATTAAAAACATTCTATTCTAACCTCACTTCTTATATTTTACTATCCTCCCTGAACGGGGAAATTAACAAGGACTGCAGCAAAACACAACTTTTTTTCTATCAAAACATATTGTTTCATATTGCAATTACTTATTTTTGACATTTACAGTTTAATTGCTGTGGACACTCATCTTGTTCCCCGCTTTGATCCTTTTTTTAAAAAAATTGGGCATGGAGCCAAGATGTTCTTAAATGCAAAAAGAGGACAATAGTCCAACGCCGGTTAAGAATCCCTTCCTCTCAACTATCATATTTTTAATTTTTAAGTAGTTGCGAGAAATATGTTAAATGTCCTTTGCCATTTCCTTCACCTTAGTGAGGATTGAGTGAGAATCATACACAAAACCTAATATATCCCCATTTCATTAATACTATTTTTTCTCCCAGACAGAAGGGTATAACTCCATATTTAGCACGGTATCTGCCATGTATTTCCCCACTCACCTTGCCTAAATCACCATGAAGCCTCTCTGCATGCTCCTCACAACTCTCTATCACACCCGGTTTTGTGTCATCAGCACGCGTGGAAATGTTGTATTTTGTTCCTGATCCAGGTCATTTATATATATTGCGAATACAGCACCTGGGTTTCAAGCACTGATCTTTTGTGGTACTCTATGAGTCACTACTTGTAACTCTGAAAAAGGCAATTTTTTCATGCTGTCTGTGACTGATCTGCCAACCAATTCTCAATCCATGCCAATATATTATCCCTTATCCCACGTGCTTTAACTTTGCCCACTAATTTCTCATGGAATGGGGGGGGTGGGGGGATGTGAACATATACAGTGAGCTGAATAACAAGGTAATAAGGACTAAAACAAAAGACAGAATGGGAAATCAGAATGCTGGCAGACAGTTCAAGAACTAGAATCAAGCAGGGCCTCAGTGAATAGATTACTTACAGTGTGGAAACAGGCCCTTCGGCCCAACAAGTCCACACCGACCTACCGAAGCGCAACCCACCCAGACCCATTCTCCTACACCTAACACTAGAGGCAATTTAGCATGGCCAATTCACCTAACCTGCACATTTTTGGATTGTAGGAGGAAACGGGAGCATCTGGAGAAAACCCATGCAGACACGGGGAGAATGTGCAAACTCCACACAGAGAGTTGCCTAAGGTGGGAATTGAACCCAGGTCTCTGGCGCTGTGAGGCAGCAGTGCTAACCACTGTGCGACCCACAAATAGGATGAACAGGAAGGGTTTAGAGGGATATGGGTCAAGTATTGACAAATGGGACAAGATTAATTTCGGATATCAGGTTGGCATGGACAGTTTGGACCTAAGGGTCTGTTTCTGTGTTATAACTGTCAGTGAATAATGTCATGCCATTGTATAAAACATTCATCCATTGCTAACTCCAGCAGTGATTCTTGTTTTGTATTAGCTCATTGCACTGCAGTGGCCCCAGTTTAGAAGCTTAGCAGCAGCCTGGTCTCCTTTCTCCAGTGCCTTCTACTGGTAACAGAATATCAGCTGAGACTCGGCTGCAATGCTCTCAGGAGTTAAACAGCTCTCCAAGGACTCAATGCGTATTAATGAACAGAGCTGGACCTCAACACGTCAGCCTTGACTGGAACAGAAAGGACAGCAAAACATCGAGGGAGGTTGGGAAGGACAAAAAAATTCCCATGAACTCTCAGAATGCAGATCTCCCCAAACTGGGGAACAGAGAATGAGTTACTTACTCTTCCACAGGAGTGAGGAGAGCAGTGTTGGACTGAGACTGGCTGACTCCTTGGGGTTGGGTTCCATGAGGTCTGTCTCGCTGTAAACTTGATGTTGAGTTTCTGAAAAACAACAAAAGACAATGTTAGTGGTGAGAGAGAGAGAGAGAAAAACAGGTGACAGTCTGTGTAAGGGAGAGATAGATAGAGATGGGGTAGTTGGGTGGGAGAGGGAGAGAGAGAGAGAGAGAGAGAGAAGAGAGAGACACAGACAGACAAAGTTTTGGCTGTCAGTGAGAGAAAGAGTGAGTGACAGCTGGTAAATGAAAAAGTGCATGTGTGAGAATGCAAGAGAGAGAGATACAGACAGACAAACAGAGAGAGAGAGAAATGGGAGATGCGCACAACAACATTAGTAAAGGTCAGAGGTAAAACATTTAGTAACACAGGAACAAGAGGCAGAAGTGAATTCCGTACCTTTGCTTCTGAGTTTTGGAAACTTTCTTCTCCTCTTCTAGCCTGCGACGTGCCTCTTCCAGCTGAGCGAGTGTGTTTGGCGGTGGAAGGGGGGGCATTGCAGGGTCCTGAATGAAGGGGTGGGATGGCTGAGCAATGCCCCTCTGGTGGGTACTGCCAACATGCTGCCGGTTGGTGCGCTCAGTTGTATTTCCTCTTGGGCATTCTGTGACACTTCCTCTCTTCATACATTGGACGCTATGGGAGAGAATCATTTGTTACAACCCAGCTGTGATCAGTTGTCAGTAATGTGGCCCACCCCCTCATTCAGATACACAAGCTCAGGCCAATTCGAACTGTAGCAGGTCGAGTGGTCTTGGGAGCCGTTTGTGTTCCTTCCTGATCTGACCATTTCTAAGCTCCGATTACACATCACCAGATGCTGGACCCTAAGGGTGTCACATGTGGGATCGTTTTGCTCCTTAGACAAGGAGCAAGTCTAAGATCTTCAGCTGGGGAAAGTTGCTCTGCAGGAGCCTGTAAATCAAACTCGACACCTTCTGTTCATTGCCCTCCTCCAGTTTTGTTTTTAGCAAACTGGTGCTTTTCCACTTTGGTAAAGTGGAACCTGAATTTGCGATCACCAACAAGCCCTCTTTTTATGATCGACTTCAAATTGCAAAACCGAGGATATTCATTCAGTCCTACAAAGAAGCAATCTGAATATTTGAGGGTAAGAAATCTCTCTCCCAGGTGATAGGAGGAACATCTCACACAGCCTGACACCATTCCACCAACACATGCAAGCCCCCTCCTCAACTCCATTCCATTAATGCACCGCACCCCCCACCAATAGTGTTCCACTGACAGACACCACCTCATAACACAAACACAGATGCCTGCGTGTGCTCATCTGCATGGCACAAAGCAAGCATTCCGTGAAGCGGCTCAGCCTTTACCTGTGGGACCTGTGTTTGTTGGGTTGTCGTTCACTCTCCAACATCCATTGCCACACGTTCTGTGTCCGATCTGTCTCTTCACAGGGGAGCTGAGGGCTGCAAAGAGGCAGAGCTCCCTCACTGGAAATTGGGCTAGCACAGTCCATCACTTGTGTGCTCCTCCTGGCTAGGGAACTGTTCCTACTGCTGATGGTCAAACAGAGGGAAAAGTACATCAATGGAAAGCTTTTCATTTCTGCTATTTTTAAAAGTGTGAGGACCACCTGGACTCCCACTTAACAACTTCACTCTCTACTTCTCCTGAAGATATTTCCACATACATGTAGGTACAGATCCAGAGGTCCTCACCCATCCAACAGTGCACAGAACAGCCACCTCAGGTATAACGCAGTGTCTCAGTGTAATCCGCAAGTTTAACCCCACGGTTCACTGGATCTTGTTTCTCCATTTCCCTACCCCCAAATCGTTCTAAGAGACACATGCAGTTGGTTACCACGCTCCCAGGGTCTACAGCTCTTCCTGGGTCAGATGAGGTTAGGAAAACTGAACAGGGATTAGGCTCTTTCAGCTCTCTCAGCCTGTTCAGCATCATTCACTGTGATCATGTCACAGACTCCTAAATACCTATGGTTTGCAGTAGCTGCTCGATACATTTGGAGCACTGCTGCCTTGTGTATAAGGCACCATGACAGTCAAGAATCAAGACCTCTGTTGTGGACAGTCAGCACTAATGCCAATAATGCCCATGGTGAGGCCTCTGAGGACATTAACTGTTACTGGACTATAATATTCACACCTCTCAATGTCCACATCAATGGGCATATCACGAGTTTCTCATTTCCCAAATAAGTTCAGGTTCCATTGTGAGTCAGCAGCTCACTGGGGCACCACCATTAGCACCCTCACTGCCACCCACACCACCCCCCCTCCCCCACCCTGAAAAACTGCGGAGCTACTTGGAATGACTGGGCCCAGCGACGGAGCTCGAAGTGCGACCAAGCCCCAGCGGCGGAGCTCTGAGAGCGGCTGGGCCCGAGCAATCAAGCTCAGAGAACAACCGGGCCCCAGCGATGGAGCTCCGAGAGCGACTGGGCCCCAGCGATCGAGCTCAGAGAGCAACCAGGCCCCAGCGATGGAGCTCTGAGAGTGACCCGGCCCCAGGATGGAGCTCTGAGAGCGAACAGGCCCCAGGATGGAGCTCCAAGAGCGACCGGGTGCCAGGATGGAACTCCGAGAGCGGCCGGGCCCCAGGATGGAGCTCTATGGCAGTATCATCTCCAAGTAACCGACAGAACAGCAAGGTCAAGGTTGGCCACAGTTACAAATATGTGCAGGCCACGGATTAAATGCAGATTTGTGGAGTCACTGAGAACAACCGCTACTACGTCATGGTCAGTTTGACAGAAATAAGTAACATAATATCTTGCATGCTTACACTCCTTGGTATTTTGTCAATGTGTTGCTGAGTGTTCCTGACTCAGACCAGCAGATCTCAGGTTCCAACCCTTTCTGTGCTGGTCTCTACTGGATTTGACACTGGACGTAGCTATAGTTGTCCTGAGTTCCTCTAAGTTAGGGGACAGGTGGAATAAAAATGCATCAGTGAAACTCCATCCTGGACAATGGGTTCACTTCTTGGCCCAGAGGCTGGAGTGTGACGCACACCCTGGTTAAGGAGCTTACTGATTCACTAACCCGGTCTCTGTGCATGCAGGGTCTGGCAAGGAGAGGGAGCCTGCTTTCCCTTAAGGCAGATTGAAAAAACACTTCAAAAAGGAAAAAAATTAGATGAGATCTTACCCCAATGCAAACTGTTCCGCTTGATGTGCCGGCATTTCAACCTTGGGGTGAACACTTCGAAATTTGGTGTAGGAACAAAGGTCCGTGCTGTTTGGACAGAGACACTGCACTCTGTGAGCAGCCTCAGTTTCAATCTGTTCCTTTGTCTTGGGAACAGTGTGATGGTGAATGTAATGATGGTGGACGTACTTGGAGCCCTGTTTGGAGACATATCCTTTATTGGAAACACCTGGAGCTGCTGTCTGGGTCCCCATGCCAGTTTGAAACCTTGTCCCTCGGAGACAGTCTGGGGTCTGGGAAGGAGGAGAATATCGGCCCACCCCTGGCGATTGGCAGCCTGGGGTTTTCAGTACTCGTGACAAGTGGTCATCCAAGATGGTCTGTGGGTCATCGTCACAGCTTCCAGACGGCAGAAGAGCCAGTGGATGCAGCTGATGCTGGGGGGCTGTAGATTCCATCTCTATCTGTGCTGTTATTGTGGGAAGGTCCCCATCTTCACCTTCATCCTGTTGTCAAACAGAAATGGACATTTCATTCTCACTGAGGGTGTTCACTGAGCGTACAAAAATAATTGCAACATCACATTTCCTCCACCTGACAATCCTCCAGCCTCTGACTCACTTACTGAATTGTTACAGTGCAGAAGATGGACATTCGGCCCATCATGTTTGTGTCAGCCCTCCAAATAGACACTTCGCCTTCTTTGAAATCGAGGACATGCTTCCTTTTCAAATAACTATTTAATTCCCTTTTGAAAATCTGATTGAACCTGCTTCCACAACACCCTCTGGCAGTATTTCCCTGACCCTAACCACTCATCATTTTTGTTTCTTTCATTAAATACTGTGCTGTCTCATTGCTGATCCTTTCAATAATGAGGACAGTTTCTCATTTCTCTCTGTCTGGGGATTACTCGCTTCCCAGACTCCTCATTGACAGATAACTCCAGAGGCTTGCTTCACCTATCTCTGCAACTCTTCCCCACAGCATCATCCTGCCCTCCAGCTAACATTTACAAAGAGCCAATATCAATAGCCCACCTAAAGCTGCTAATTTAAAGCCAATTTCCTGGGTGGGAACTCCCCCCCCCCCCACTAGAAAGGGACAAGTGCTCTGATGTGAGCCTGTGAAGGACCTGATTATAATGTGAGCACTTCATCACCACAACCAAACTGCTCTACTTTCCAACCATCATCTTCAAATAGGGGCAACGCTTTCTAATCAAACCAATCAAGTTACACTGAGAGGAGTAAAATGTCTATGCAGTATTTACGTACTGGGTGCATTTTAAAATCCAAATGCATCGGTCATGCTGTTCTCATTCAGTCTGTCTTGGGGACTCGAGATTAAAATTAAAACAGCTTTCTCCGTTCCTGCCCCACCCGAGCTCTCAGAGGCAGTCGTTCCTCAGCAAGTTTGCCATCCTACCTCTTTGATCTGCTGCAGTCTCTCCTCCAAGCTGTCCATGGTGTCTCGCTCCCGCTTGAGCTTCTCCAGCCGAGAGATGAGCTGAGTGGCGAAGGCTGCTGGGTCGACAGGCGTCATCTCCTTCGGAAGGCGATGAGTTCTCTACATGAAGCAAGAGTATAACAGATAGATGACATTCAGCTGTCCATCCTTCAGCTTGCACATTTTAGGAGAAAGGTAGAATAGACAGAGCACAATGGACAGGAGAGATTGAAAAAGTGAGAGACAGCAGGTGAAAGGAAGGATGAGAGGGAGTCAGTGAAAGAATGAGAAGAGAGCGTCAAAAGATCAGGAAACAAAAAAAAGGAGGGTAAGATTGCCAGCAAGAGGAATAAAAACGAAGCAATGCTTTTGTCTTTTTCCTTTAATGTGCTTGTGTGTTCGGGTAAAGCCAGTTTCTCTGCTCATTGCCATGAGCCGGGGATTTTATGAGCTTCTTACAGTGGCCTCATGGAGCGACATCCTTCCCAGCAGCACTGGCCTAGGGCGAGAGCACTCAGTTGTCCTGCTCATTCCCTCTGTAGTACAACCAGCTCATCAGTAGCTTCACAGAGTCTCGAGCTTCTTCAAAGACAGTGTTGTCTAACATCAAAAAACATGAAGGTGGGAGGGAAGAATCTTTAACTGAAGTGGGTTATAAACAGAAAATGAAAATTAAAAAAAAAAGATGGAGGGAAGATGGAGTCAAACGGGTGCAGATCAGAGAAAATGTGGTAATTTATTTCCTGGCTGCATGCTGGGTAGCTTTGAGGATCTGTTGGCTCAACAGCTCCTGTGTTTTTTTTCACTCCCTCACTCTTCACTTCTGTCTTCTTTGTACAGCGTGAAGAGAATCAGCTGCAGGCTACGTGTGCTACACTGCTGGGCTCGGCTGCCTAAAGCTGCAGCTATCAGGGGAGAAAGGAGGCTGTGAATCAGGAGCAGAGAATCACAGGCATAGTAAAGCACGGCAGGGCACGGCCTGTATCAGCATCAACAAACATGAGAGAGCGAGAGCGTGGGCGAGCACGGGAACGAGAGAGAGCAGAGACAGACAGAGACATACATGGAGAGTGGGGGGGGGGGGGGGGGGAGAAATAGAGAGAGAGAGCGAGAATAATCTATCGCTTCTTCCTGTTCATCTCTCTGCACCCCCACCCCCAGCTCTCATCGTTTTAAGCTGGACACCGCACCCACCCAATGAAGCAAGAAAGCCTTCTCTAAGGCAACCGCACAGCAGCAGCAATGATGTGAGGGGCAGAGAAAGGAGTCGCTCTGTTGGAAGTTGTCACTTTACACACTAGCTGTCTTCTATTCAGCTCCTGATCAAAGCACAGCCTGGCAGAGAATGTCGATTGGGGAGCCCCAGGACAAAATAATCTCATTTACAAGCTCGGGCAGTAGAACTTGCGTTGTTTCCAATCTTTTTTAAAAGGGGAAAAAAAAACACATTTTGGAGACAACAGTTTGCAAGGCCTTTGAAAGAGATTTTGTGCTAGTTATTTTTTCCTCTTGGTTAGGAAAACATGAAAGCTCACTACAGCAACTGCAGCAAGGAAATTACAACAAGGCTTGATGACATACACTGGCGATCTGTTCACCACACAGGCACAGACACGCACACGTAGCAAGTCGGTCTGGTACCAGGTATAGGGACCATCTGAACTGTCCAAAGTAACTGCAAAGCAGCATGTTGTATGCTGCTAGAAAAACAGCATTAAAAAAACCCATAAACATAATTAGAGGAGACAGTTCTCCCCAAATACAGTGGTACTGACTCATCCTGGACCTCAGGACCATTGGGTATGAACTTAGATTTTTCAAGTGCTACCATTTTCCTGAGGCGGGGGTGTGGGCTAACAGTGTCAGAAGAGCCTGATTGTACATTCCCTGGGTAAATACATGCATCCACACACACCATGCGAGGATTTGAGAGGTGTAACGTAATCAGTACGGTGTCCAGTTCTAGTTGCTCAGTTCTAGGAAAGATGGAGAGGGTTCAGAAGAGATTTACCTGAACATTGACATGTATGGAGGGCTGGGACTTCTTTCTACTGGACCATAGGAGGCTTACACATTAGATCAGATTCCTTACAGTGTGGATTCAGGCCATTTGGCCCAACAAGTAACCACTAGACCCAATTCCCTCTGACTAATGTATCTAACACTATGGGCAATTTAGCATGGCAAATCCACCTGACATGCACATCTCTGGAAACCCATGTAGACATGGGGAGAATATGCAAACTCCACACAGACAGTCATCTGAGGCTGGAATCGAACCCAGGTCCCTGGTGCTGTAAGGCTGCAGTGCTAACCACTGAGCCACCGTGCCTCCCTACAGCAGTTTATAAAATAATGAGGAGTAAAGGATAAGGTTAGTGGTACTGGTCATTTCCCTAGGATGCGGGATTTCAACACTAGGGGGCACATTGTTAAGGAGAGAGATTTTAAAAAGACATGAGGGGCAATTTTTTTTTACACAGAGGGTGGTTTGAGTGTGGAATGAACTTCCTGAGGAATTGGTGGTTTTGGGTAAATATCAACATTTCAAAGACATTTGGATAAGTACACGAAAGGAGGGATATGGGCCAGGAACACAGACAAGAGGGACTACTTTAGTTTGGGATTATGTTCAGCAAGGAATGGTTAGATTGAGGGGTCTGTTTCTGTGCTGTATGACTCCATGAGTTCACACACCAGTGACTATGAATGGCAAGGGGTACACTTCTATTGTGATGATTCAGCATCATGGCAACAGCTGCCAATCAGATTCCAAAGCTGGACTTCAGATTAAATTCTAGTTTGGTTTGCCATCCAGTGCTAACCTCAAGCAGTGAGTAATCCACAAACACACAAGGACACACAGCTGTAGGTATCTCCTAGAGTGGGTCCAAAGGATGCCCCACTCAGTAGGATCTGAAATCAAGGTTATTTAGTTTGAACAAGATTAAATTAGGTTAGATTCCCTACGTATGAAAACAGGCCCTTCAGCCCAACAAGTCCACACCGACCCTCCAAAGAGTAACCCATCAAGACCCATTCCCCTACCCTATATTTACTCCTGACTAATGCACCTAACACTACGGGCAATTTAGCATGGCCAATTCACCTGATCTCTGAGCAATGAATTTGTTGCAGCGTCCTGTTCTGGTGGAATTGGTCAGAAATGACATTAATACGTACACACACAGCCCACGCGCTCCATTGTGAACAACAGAGGTTCCCAAATTGTGGGTGGTGGATCTTAGTGGGATTGTAAGTCAAATGTTTAAAGTTGTTGAGTTCAGAGGCAGCAATGGGTTACATGAAGTTCTGACTGGTTGTGGCTCCTTTAACTGCTTGAAGTTTTTTACCCTCTCCCAACAATGGGCATGGCCGAACAATCTGATTGCTGCCCTTCAAAACCAAAGGGAAAGTGGAAAGCTAAGGATATTTCCCTTGGGGAAAAAATATCTGGAAGTATGAACCTTCTCCACTCCACCTCCCTAACTCCCTTCACATGGGTTTTTGATCCATCAACAGGGAAATACTCAACTAACTGTGATCAAGAAAATTTCAAATGAGGTGAAAATTCCTTGCAAATGAATGTGGAATGTCTAGTTTAGAGCTGCAAAAGTCCAGTAGCTGCTATATTTGGGAACACTGTAATGAATCCACCTCTAACAAACATCATCAATTGACAAATTTAAAGCAGAGATTGAGATCAGTGTTGCAGAAAGTACGATAGTCACTGCCTTGATAAAATTTTCCAGTTTTTGGATGCATGTATTAGCTGTGACCTGACTAGTCTATGGGAGGTGTGTTTAAGGTTTTCCATGTGTAGAAGTGTGTCAGTTATTTTGAAAAAACAACTTGTATATACCTATGCCTGCATTTTGTACTAATTTAAATACTGTGTTGCCTGGGAAATTAAAGCTTCCCTGTATGTGGCTTTATGTTCAGTGGATTGTTGATTATGATTGAGAATATTGGGGGGAGATGATGATCTAGTGATATTATTGCTAGACTATTAATCCAGAAACTCAGCTGATGTTTTGGGGACCGAGGTGCGAATCCTGTCAAGGCAGACGGTGGAAATTGAATTCAATTTAAAAAAATCTAGAATTAAGAGTCTACTGATGACCATGAAACCATTCTCGATTGTCAGAAAGATCATGTGGCTCACTAACTTCCTTTAGGAAGGAAATCTGCCTGCCTTAACTGGTCTGATCTACAAGTGGCTCCTGACACCAAGCAATCTAGCTGACTCCCAACTGCCCTCTGAAATGGCTCAGGAAGCCATTCAGTTGTACCAACCTCTATGAAGTCTGAAAGAAATGAAACTGGACGGATCACCGGCATCGGCCTGTGCACCGGAAAAGACATGGGCAGAAACAGCCTTTTGGACCCTGAAAAGTCCACCTCATTAGCATCTGGGGGCTAGTGCCAAAATTGGGAGAGTTGTCCCACAGACTAATCAAGCAACAGCCTGACATTGTCTGTAAGGTATGCTTCCGTGAGTATGACTATGTCCCAGACACCACCGTCACCATCCCTGGATATATCCTGTCCCACTGACAGGACAGACCTGGTAGAGATGGCAGCACAGTGGGATACAATCGTGAGGGAGTCACCCTGGGAATCCTCAACATTGACTCCGGACCCTATGAAGTCTCATGGCTTCAGATTAAACCTGGGCAAAGAAACCTCCTGCTGATTACCACGTATCATCCTCCCTCAGCTGATGAATCAGTACTCCTCCATGTTGAACAACACTTGGGGGAAACACTGAGGATGGCATGGGCACAAAATGTACTCTGGCTGGGGGATTTCAATGTTCCCCACCAAAATGGCTCAAGCAGCAGTACAACTGATCAAGCTTGTCAGGCCCTAAAGGACATAGCTGCCAGACTGAGTCTGTGGAAGACAAGCAAGAGGCTGGAAGAACACAGCAGGCCAGGCAGCCTCAGGAGATGGAGAAGTCAATGTTTCAGGTGTAACCCCTCTTCAAGACTGAATCTGTGACAGGAGGTGAAGGAACCAACAAGAGGGAAAAACATATTTGACCTCATCCTCACCAATCTGCCAGCTGCAGATGCATCTGTAGCAGTATCATTATGCGTGACCTGTCATTGTGGACACAATGTCCTGCCTTCACATTGAGAATACTCTCCATTGTGTTGTGCGGTACTATCATTGTGTTAAATGGGACAGACTTCGACCAGACCTAGCAACTCAAGACTGGGCATCCATGAGGTGCTCTGGGCCATCAACAGCAGCAGAATTGTAATCCAGCACAATCTATAATCTCATGGCCTGGCATATCCCAACTGAACCATTACCATAAAGTCATGGGATCAACCCTGGTTCAGTGGAGAGTGCAGGAGGACAAGCTACAAGCAGCACCAGGCATACCTGAAAATGAGGCTTCGGTATCTGGTGAGGCTACCAAATAGGACTGCTTGCACGCCAAACGGCATAAACAGCAAGTGATAGCCAGAGCTAAGCAATCCCACAACCAGGGATCAGATCTATGCTCTCCAGTCCTTCCACATCCAGTTGTGAATGGTGGTAGACAGTTAAACAACTTACTGGAGGACGTGGCTCCACAAATATCCTCATTCTCAATGATGGAGGAGCCCAGCACATCAGTGCAAAAGAAAAGACTGAAGCATGTGCAGGAATCTTCAGCCAGAAGTGCCAAATGAATGATCCATCTTGGCCTCTTCCAGTGGTCCCCAGCATTACCAATACCAGTCTTCAGCCAATTTGATTCACTCCACGTGATATTAAGAAACGAATGGAAGCACTGGATTCTGCAAAGGCTACAGGCCCTGACAACATTCCGGCAATAGTACTGAATTTGCTGCTTCCCATAGTCAAGCTCCTCCAGTAAACAACACTGGCATCTACACAACAATGTTTGGAAAATTGTCCAGGTATGTCCTGTACATAAAAAGCAGACAAATCCAAACCAATCAAAAACCACCCCATCAATCTACTTTTGATCAGTAAAGTGATGGAAGGTGTCATCAACAATGCTATTAGCAGCACCTGCTCAGCAATAACCTGCTTAGTGACGCCCAGTTTGGGTTCCGCCAGGGCCACTCAGCTCCTGACCTCATTACAGCCTTGGTTCAAACATTTAAAAGAGCTGAATTCCAGAGGTGAGGTGAGAGTGACAGTCCTTGACACCAAAGCATTTGACCATGTGTGGCATCAAGGAGCCCTAGCAACACTGGAATCAATGGGTTAACAGGGCAAATTCTCCGCTGATTAGAGTCATACCCGTCAGAGAGGAAGATGGCCACGGTTTCTGGAGGTCAGTCATCTCTGCAGGAGTTCCTCAGGGTAGTATCTCTGACTCAACCACCTTCAATGACCTTCCCTCGATCATAAGGTCAGAAATAGGGATGTTCGCTGTTGATTGCACAATGCTCAGCACCATTCATGACTCCTCAGATACGGAAGCAGTCCATGTTCAAATGCAACAAGATCTGGACAACATCTAGGCTTAGGATAACAAGTGACAAGTAGCATTTGTGCCACACAAATGCCAGGCAATGTCCTGTGGCATTCAATAGTATTAACATCAATGGATCCCCTAGTATCAACATCCTGTGGGTTACCATTACCTAGAAACTCGAATGGCTACACATCAACAATGGCTACAAGGGCAGGTCAGAGCAATACAGAAATTTCCTTTATTGGTCAGAGTATTGATACAGGAGTTGGGAGGTCATGTTGCGGCTATGCAGGATATTGGTTAGGCCACTGTTGGAATATTGCGTGCAATTCTGGTCTCCTTCCTATCGGAAAGATGTTGTGAAACTTGAAAGGGTTCAGACAAGATTTACAAGGATGTTGCCAGGGTTGGAGGATTTGAGATATTGGGAGAGGTTGAATAGGCTAGGGCTGTTTTCCCTGGAGCGTAAGAGGCTGAGGGGGTGACATTACAGAGGTTTATAAAATCATGAGGGGCATGGATAGGATAAATAGACAAAGTCTTTTCCCTGGGGTGAGGGAATCCGTAACTAGAGGGCATAGGTTTAGAGTGAGAGGGGAAAGATATAAAAGAGACCTAAGGGGCAACTTTTTCACATAGAGAGTGTTACGTGCATGGAATGAGCTGCCAGTGGAAGTGGTGGAGGCTGGTACAATTGCAACATTTAAAAGGCATCTGGATGGATATATGAATAGGAAGGGTTTGAAGGGATATGGGCTGGGTGCTGGCAGGTGGGACTAGATTGGGTTGGGATATCTGGTCGGCACGAACAGGTTGGACCGAAGCGGCTGTTTCCATGCTGTACATCTCTATGACTCTATAAATACTGCAGCAAAGACTCTCCAAAGTCTGTCCACCATCTACAAGGCATGCATGAGTGAAGGCCCAACAACATTCAAAAGGTTTGATACCATCCAGGCCAAAGCAGTCCGCTTGATTGGCACCACATCCCCAAGCGTCCACTCCCACCACCACCAATACTCAGTAGCAGCAGTGTGTCCTACATACAAGATACACTGCAGATATTCACCAAAGATCCTCAGACAGCATATTCCAAACCTAAGATCTCTTCCATCTGGAAGGACAAGGGCAAGCAGATATATGGGAACAACACAACTTTCAAGTTTCCCTCCAAGTCACTGACCAACCTGACTTGGAAATATATCGCTGTTCCTTTAGTGTCACTAGATCAATATCCTGGAATTCCCTCCTTAATGGCATTGTGGGTCAACCCACAGCAAATGGACTGCAGCAGTACAGGAAGGCAGCTCACTAGGGACGGACAATAAACGCTGGCCAAGCTAACAATGCCCACATCTTAGAAATGAATTGTAAAAAATTCTAATTCAACTTCTGAGAGTCCAAATATCACATATGCCAATACAAATACATAAGGCTTTGTTACTGCATGAAGCAAGACCTAGCAAGTAAGTCACTGAGAATAAAAAGTAGCCCTTACAAACTAACAAGTCGGCCCCAGAAATCAAAATGAAAAAGAAAAATTTTATTGACCCCATGTCTCATCTCCACTCTGCAAACCAACCCACTCTGGCTCTTTGTCTGGGGTCAAAGCAATGTTCAAGCCCCAGGATATCATGATTAGAATAGATTTGGGAAACATTGATTTACAACAATTTATATTTATATATTTCTTTTTTCATTCACAGGATAAGGGTGTCACTGGCTCGACAGCATTTACTGCCCATCCCTAATTGCCCAGAAGGCAGTTATGAGTCAACCACATCGCTGTAGATCTGGAGACACAAATAGGCCAGACCAGGTAAGGATGGTAGTTTCCTCCTCTAAAGGACATTTGTGAATATATCAACTTTAATGCAACAAAACGTCTCGAGCCCTTTGGGGGAACGTAAATCAATCAAACAGACAATATTAAACAGTGAGCGATATAGTGAAAACTTAAGTCGGTGAGGGACTGAACACTTACAGGAAAATGAGGTAGTGAGACCTGACCGTTTGCCTTGACACTGCGTTGCATTTCCCTCTGTTGTTGCTTCTTATGCCGATATGGAGGGATCCCATCTCTGCAAATCAAACCATGAAACAGAACATGAGAGGAATCCAACAGGATTGAAATTAGTTTCATATGTGACCCAATGTTATAAAGGCAACATCCATGCTCTACAACTGCTGGCAAGTCGTGTTTGCAGAGCAGGGTCTGGCGTGCAGGCTATGAGCCCTTCAACCTGCTGTCCAGTTACTCTTAGTTCCAACATCCACCTGCCAAGAGGACATTCACCAGCTGTACCCAAGAGATTCCTAGGAGAAAGTGAGGATAGCAGATGCTGGAGAGTCAGAATTGAAAAGTGTGGCGCTGGAAAAGGAGCATCCGAGGAGCAGGGGAATCGAGGTTTTGGGCAGAAGCCCTGATGAAGGGCTTGAGCTGCTGTTCTTTTCCAGCGCCACATTTTTCAACCCCAAGAGATTCCAGTCAATGCCACTGAGCTGGAAGACCACAACAGCAAACACTGGGGTAAGTGTGGTTCCCTGGATAATGTTCTCTGAAGCAGTTAGTTAGCAGCACTAGTCCCACTCCAGGTTGCAGAACTGAGCAAGTGCCAATTAGTTTGAGGTACTACCTTTTGAACAGAAAGGAAAGTTGGAGCCTGTATCTGTCCTTTCAGGGGTATATAACAGAGCCCATGGCACTACATTGAAAAATACCAAGGAGGTTCTTTCAGGTATTTTGACTATTTATTCCCTTATAGAGCATCACAAAAACATATGTGGTCTTCAGCTTGCTCTGTATAAATTAACTCCCACATCTCCTCATTGCAACATGCACTTTAAAAAGTACTTCATTGGATGAAAAGTGTTTTGGAAAGGCTTGTGGTATATTGTAGGGTTGGAAGGGGTGACAGAGACAAAGAGCCAAGGACTGATTTGTAAATCGGATAAAAATTTTGAAGTTGAGACATTGCCAGTCCAGGAACCCAAATTGAGTTAGTGGCAGGGAAGATGGGGGTAGCAGGAAACTTGGTGTCAGTTAGGACACAGGCAGCAGCACCTTAAATTATCTTTAGTTGATGGAGGGTAGAGTCTGGGAGGCCAGTCAGAAGTGTGTGAAACAATTAAATTGGAGATAACAAAGGCATGAGAGTTAGGGTTAGTGAAAAGGAGCTCAGGCAGAGGTGATGGTAGGTGATGTTATGGAGGTGAAACTAAGCAGCCTCAGTGTTAGCACAGATGGGTGGCAGAATGCTCATCTTAAGGTCACAGATGGTTCTCATGTTGTGACCAGTTGGTTCAGCTTCAGACAATGGTCAGGGATGGGGTAGGTGGTGATGTAATAGGACCAAAGCAATGGCTTCTGCCTTTCCAATAACTTATTGGAAAATTTAAAACTGCTCATTCAATACTTGACATTTAATAAGCAGACTGAGTCAGAGAGATAGTGGTCAGATATAGCTTGGTGTTATCAGTCTACACATGGGACCCAATGCCATGTTTTTGGATTATGTCACTGAACAGCAGTACGTGGAGGAGATAAGAAGATCCAAGGTTAGATTTTTGGTACACACCAGAGGTAACAATGTGGATCAGCTACTGTAATTGATCCTCTGTCTAAAGGTAAAATCCTCAAAGTCCTACCAGACCATAACACTGCTCTCTCAGAGAGACAAATGGTGATGGTTTAACTGCAGGGTTACCAAGCTTCAGGTGAGGGAGAGGTTGAGAAGGCGGGACCTTCATGGTAACCTCAGCCAGTGCAGGATTTGAACCCACACTGTTGGTATCACTTTGCATAGCAAATCAGCTATCCAGCCTACTGAGCTAATAGAGTTACAACAAGTGGCTGGATGCACTGGGGCTGGTTTCCTCTGGCGTGTAGGAGGTTGAGGGGTGACCTTCTCGAGGTTTATAAGGTAATGAGGGGCATGGATAGAGCGAAAAGCCAAGGATTTTTTCCCAGGGTAGGGGAGTCCAAAACTCCAGGGCATAGGTTTAAGGTGAGAGGGGTAAAATATAAAAGGCACTTTTGGGACAACATTTTCAGGCAGAGAGTGGTGCACACAGTGGAACAAGCTACCAAACCAAGTGGTAGAGATCAGTACAATTACAACATTTAGAAGACATTTGAACAGGTACATGGATAGGAAAGGGCTAGAGGGCTATGGGCCAAATGCAAGCAAATGGGACTAGTTCAGTTTATAAAACCTAGTTGGCATGGACAAGTTGGGTCGAAGTGTCTGTTTCCTTGCTGTTTGACTCCATGATACATTCCCATCCCTCCACAGTGTCTACAATGAGACAATCCCATTCAAACAACAGACACTCCTGTCTTGCTCACATGGTTATGTCTAACATCAGCAGAATATTCCCAGTGGGAAGCACAACTGAACTTAAGTTCACCCTGACCACCTCCATAAAGCGCTGAACTCTGCAAATTAAAATTAATGTTACCCACTTGAAATAGCATTCAAGTCCAACAAGTGAAAACAGCTGCCTTATGCCAAGGACCCTGTGCCAACTACCTGCCAGACGGCAACCACCATCTTAATATCGTTTGAGTTCAACTTTGATTCAGCAAAGCCTGTTTGTGAAATGCTCTCGATTTATGGCTGAACACATCACACACACACAAATGCTACACAACTGTTTGCCATCAGAACACTTCTGGCAGATTGGATTTATCCACAAGTTCAAACAAAAATGTTGAAACTAAGAGTTGCAGGGTCAGCAGCACAGTGCACCACTGCCTTACTGCTCAAACTGGAGCATGGGCACACAAGGAGATATCACCAGTGGCAACGTGCAGGAAATTTACTGAAATGATAATCTTAAGAAAGACACACTAGATTTTCCTGCCTTGTAACGAATAAGCATAGACCACTGATTGGTCAATTGGGTTGCAGCAATCATCTCAGGCTTTTTGGGCCTACTATTTTATCCAGCCTTTAAACAATCCTCTGGGAGGCTTTCAAACTATCCTGCAGCTGTATTTGAAATAAGACTTTCCAAGGAATACTGAGCAGTCTCTTGCAGCTTATTGATTAAATATTGCAATAACCAATAAACCAATAGAAAAAAGGCCTAATTAACTGTTTAAAGGCCCAAATGTGCATGACCTGAGCATGATGCAGCTCCTCCAGTTCTAAAAGGCTCAAACTCATGCGCATATGCGCCTGCAGTCTTTAGTTGGCAGCAGTTCTGAAGCAAGTCTCTGATCTTGCCAACATCAAAAGCTTGGTTTGTAAGATAAGGTAATGTTTGAAGTTTGCACAGCCGAGCCTGCCCCCTGCGTCAAAACGAAATCCATAAATAAGATATAAGCCAGAGAGGAGAAAAAAAATCAGCCCTCATCTTTCTCTGATTACTGAGAGGAGAAATCTACACTGCACCTTATTTTAAACAGGAAAGTAAACTCTGATCTGACAGATTGCCTTTACATCTCATTTACTCCCCTGTTTACAATGCCTCCAATTGTTAATTAGGGCTTGTTTTGCCTTCCCTTAATCGCCACACCCCCAGTGTAGAAACAAAATCAGACAGTAATGGCCTGTTTGTGTAAGTCGCTCATTTCTTGCTGTTCATCCTGTGCTGTTAAACAAAAGGCTTTTTGACAAAAAGATGAAGCTGCATTTTTTTTTGTTTCCAGTTCTCGCCCACTCCAAACAGACTGTAACACAGCAGGTGTCATTAGTGCAATAGTGTGAAGTTGGCAAATCTTCTGCAGGGGAAATGGAGTAGGGTGTGGGGTTAACTTCAGATTTGATATTTCAGTGACAAGCTTTGCAGATCACCACAACTCCACCACTAATGGTTGTGCATTCCATTTCCTAGGCCTCTAACTCTGGAATTCTCTCCCTACACATATCATCGTAAAGGAGGTGTTGGACATACTGGAATGTATGAAGGTGGATAAATCTTCTGGTCCTGACCAGATATATCCAAGAACCCTGCAAGAGGCTAGAGAAGAAATTGTGGGGGCCCTGACTGATATATTTGCATCGTCGTTATCAACGGGTTAGGTTAGGTCCCAGAAGACTGGAGGGTAGCGAATGTTGTGCCCTTATTCAAAAAAGGCTGCAAAGAGATCTTAGGAACTAAAGACCAATAAGCCTAACATCTGTGGTAGGTAAGTTACTTGAGAAGATTCTGAGGGATAAGATGGAATTAAGTTTGGAAAGACACGGTTTGATTAGGAGTAGTCAGCATGGCTTTGTGTGGGAGAGATCACACCTCAAATTTGTAAAAGTTCTTGATGAAGTCACCAGGAAGGTTGATAAAGGTAATAGTCAGTAAGGCCTTTGATAAGGTTCCACATGGTAGGCTGCTCTGGAAGGTTCCAAGGAATCCAAGGAGAGTTGGCAAATTGGATAAACAACTGGCTTGATGGTAGGAAGCAGAGGATAATAGTGGAAGGATGCTGTCAGACTGGAGGCCTGTGACTAGTGGAGTGCCTCAGGGGTCAGTCCTGGACCCATTGCTGTTTGTTATCCATATCAATGATTTGGATGAGAATGTACAAGGTATGCAGGTGACACTAAAGTAGGTGATATCATGGACAGTGAGGAAGGTTATCAGAAATTGAAGAAGGATCTTGATCATCTGGGGAAGGGAACTGAGAAACAGCAAATGGAGTTTAATATAGATAAGTGTGAGGTGTTGCATTTTGGAAAGTCAAATCAAGTTAGGAATTTCATGGTGAATGATAGGGCCTTAAGGAATGTAGTGTAACAGGGGGACCTTGGAGGTTAGGTGCACGGGTTCTCTGAAAGTGGAGTCACAGATAGACAGGGCAGTGAAGAAGGCTTTTGGCACACTGGCCTTCATCAATCAGGGCACTGAGTATAAAAGTTGGTAAGTTATGTTGTAGTGTACAGGATGTTGGTGAGGCTGCACTTGGAGTATTGTGTTCAATTTTGGTCACCTCGCTATAGGAAGGATGTTATTAAACTGGAAAGAATGCAGAAGAAATTTACAAGGATGTTGCCAGGATTCAAGGGGCTGAGTTATAGAGAGAGGTTGGACAAGCTAGGAGACTTTTTTCTGTAGGGGACTGGGGGGGGGGGGGGGAGCATGTATAAGATCATGAGGGGAATAGATAGGGTGAATGCACTCTTTTTTCCCATGGTTGGAGAATCAAGGAGTAGAAGGCATCAGTTTAAGGTTAGAGGGGAAATAATAAATGGGAACCTGATAGGCAACCTTTTAAAAAAAACACAAAGGGTGGGTATGCATATGGACTGAGCTGCAGCAGTAGTGGTTGAGGTGGGTACATTAACAAAATTTATAAGGTACTTGACAAATACATGGATAGGAAAGGTTTAGAAGGACATGGGCCAAGTGCAGGGAAATGGGGTTAGCGTGGATGGACATTTTGGTCAGCATGGACCAGTTTGGGCCAAGGGCCTGTCTCCGTGCTGTAGGACTCTATGATCTCAGTCTCACTTTTCTCCTTGTTCTCCTTTTTTTGATAAGCTTTTGGCTGTCTTGACCCAAACTTCTCTCATGTGGTTTGTAGGCATTTTGTTTTAGAACATTCCTGTGAAACGCCTTGGGATATTTTATTATGTCAAAGGTGCTATATAAACTCAAGCTGTTGTTAAGGAAGAACAAAGAAAATCATGCATTTCACTGTCACCTTTTCACATCTCCCAGAAACATCTCAAACTACTTCACATACAGTGAATTACTTTGAACTTTCATCACTGTCATTACATAAACAAACCAGCAGTCAATGCCCACACAGCAAGACTCCAGAATAAACAACACCATTAATAAACTATTAATTCCTTTAAGCTGCATTCTGGGATCTTTCTGTGCTTGAATCCCCAGTACGATTTAATGATTCATCCTGAGTTCATGCCTCTGACAATTGTGCACTACACAGTGCTGCACAGGAGTGCTAGCCTCCATTATAATGTCTAGGTCTTACAGCAGAGAAGGGTGGGTCAAGAGCTCGAATCAAAGCTGTTTCCTGGACAGACCCATGGCCTTATTACAGGTTATGATGTATGTGGGGAAGACACAGTAGGCAGGCTGGTAGATGTGTGGCTTTCTGAACCCACAACGCCCAGAATTTTAAAAAAGCTATTTAGAACACTCGGCCCTGCTTGCTTTGACACTGTGCTGCAGCTCATTCCTGATGCCCAAAACATCAATTCCCCTGCTCCTCGGATGCTGCCTGACTGGCTATGCTTTCCCAGCACCACACTCTTGACACTGCCTTGCAGCATCCTAGAACTTTGTGCAAATGACTATAAACCAGGTCAAGGTGCTGAACGCTTTTCTAAATTAACATAAATGCTGTTGGAACAAGGTGGTTTAAAAAAAACAAAACCAAGGTGAAATCCAATTTTGCAATCAACTCTTTCTCATTGAAAAGTGAAACCTTGAGGAAGAGTAGTCATGTGTCACTGAAAGAACATCCCTGCCCCTCATTCCATCCCATCCAGAAATAAATCCTCATTTAATCAACCAAGCTTCACCCTGCTCTGCTCTATTGTGAAAACAGGAATCAGCCAGGCTCTTTTCAGGCTTTACAGCCATCTCCCTTTCACTCTAGCAAGTGATTCTCAAAGCAGCCTGCACTGCAGCTCTCTTATTTGCACTCACCCCCCCCCCCCCACCCCAACTTCCACCCCACCCCCCTCTTAAACTCCCTTCGACTAACAATAGATTGAAAGTGATTCAACTAAGCCTTTCATCCACAATACACTTTTATTTCTCAGCTTTCAGAGCCACCATTGGCTCTGGTGAAAATACTTTAATCCTAACCATTTCCCCACTTCAGCTTGCCTGGTCCTCAGACCAGAAATGACTAACACTCAGAAATCTCCTGTTGACACTGGAGCCAGTTTAAAAACTATCCATTTCGCAATGCCTTTTCATAAGTGCTACCATGTCTAGTAGAGACACGTATACAGGTGTGGAGCTTGTGTGTCCTCGTGCATTGGCAACCAAAGAACTACAGACATACAAAAATCTGTGTGCTTGTATTTGTGTATTAATGGATGCACATGTGTATGCACAATGTAGACTTCTCCTCAGCCCTTTATGTGTGCATGCATTCTTATAAGTAAGAGATTTGCTTGTCTTGTTTCCTGAAACTGATGAAAATTCACTTTATTTAAAGGATACGCCCTCAGTTGTACATACACACGTGCACTGACACACACATATACATTCTTCCCTACAGTAGTGAGTGCCACACTAAAGCTGTCTATTCCTGCTCAGGCAGATCCCACTTGCATTCACTGCCGAGAATTGCAGCAGCAAGTTGCTTCACCATGGATGCAGCTGTACACCGTGTCATTCATAACTAATAAGATAAAAGCAAAACATATCACCCACATCAAACCAGAGTCACCTCTGCATTTTGTGGTGAGGTAAATTTTCAGTCCCAGCAAGCATCTTGCCTTTTCACTGCATAATTTCAGTCACAATTTGTTTGATTTTTATTCTAACAGCCGTTCTGTTCTGCTGACAGCATGTGGATTCAGATTCAGAGGCCTCCCAGGCCCACAGCGTAAGTGTCAACTCAGACACCAAGGACTGACAAGTTAGTGAACCTTAGTGGGCATCAGCTGTCAATTCATGTCCACGGGCTGAGCTTGTTGCAAGATTTAATCCATCTCCCTTGACTTGTGGAGCTTCTCACTCCAACATAACCATCCAACCCTCAGTTCACCCACTGATTAATGAACAGAGTGATAGAGGGGGAAGAGGGAGGGAAAGAACAAGTGATAATGTCATGAATTTAAATTCAATTAATAAATCTGAACTTGTGTCATGCCCCCCACTTGTGCACTCTCCAGCTGGACCAGTCCAAAGAAACCGAATGGCCTCCCGTGTGTCACAATCTCAGGTGGAAGACCTTAGTCCCACAGCCACACGTTTCATTGTTTCAGTTAAGACCATAAAAATCGGAGCAGGAGCACGTTATTCGGCCCCTCAAGCCTGCTCTAACATTCAATAAGATCACTCCTGATCTGACGTTCCTTACATCCACTTTCCTGCCTTTTCCCCATAACCCCTGATTCCTGACTGATCAAAAATCTCTCTGTCTCAGCCTTAAATACATACACAAGGATTTGGCCCCATAGCTCTCTGTGGCAAGAAGTTCAAACGTTTTACAACCCTGAGAAGAAATTCTTCCTCATCTCAGTCTTAAATTGTTCTGCTTAAATCTCAGACAGTGAATTGCAATTTTGTGGGAAACCTAGTGACCTTTATCATCTTGACTCCCAACTCCTGCTCTCGACGGTGCACTCATTGCCTTTGGCCTCAACACATGAGAGCAACAAGGGGCAGCTTAGGGGAGGAATGAAGCTCTCTGATTCAAGTAGTCAACCAGAAAACAAATGAAAACAAACAGAATCAGGGCTGAAGTGCACCTGAAGTAAATCTAACTGCATGGTCAGTGTAAGTATGACCCGGCCTTGCACTCAACTGATCTCCAGTGAGGACTCAAAAAAAGTACCAGAGCTAAAAAGAAGAGATCTCACTCCTTGCTCCCTTCTGCCACTAGCTTTTATTTATCGGGGGCACCATACAGTAACATTCTGTGGTTCATTTGACTGTGGGAAAGATGGGGGCACCAATTACCTTTTCAACAAACTGGCACAGGCTAATTGCCAAGGTGTCTCTACTTTCTAAGATTCTAAAGAAAGACCAAGCCTGGGTTAGATGTCCTGTCACCACTCGAGCACAGTCACAGAGGGGAGGCTACATAAAGGCCCTGTGATCTGGGAACAATCTGTGAGCCTGCGGATATGAGCTGACAGCTGATATGGTGTCCACTCAGCTTCTTTAACTTGTTAACACTTGAAGTTAATGAGGGTGAAACTGTATCCCTGTAAGAGCTGTGCCATCCGGAGAAATCTAGGAAAGACAGATCACACTCTGTGGAAGTACTGACAATATCAAACACAATCTCTCTCTCCACAACGAGTACATGAGTCAGTTTGGTGCTGCAGCTAATTTCACATCAGTCCTGGATGATCCACCACTCCAACAACAGTGGAGGAACTGCACATGATGTTCGACCACTTGTTTTCACCAGGATCACAGTCAGCATCATTCCGAGTTCTGGAATGACCTGACACCCTGATGTTCTGTTGAGCTCATGGTGTTTCAAACTATTGTTTGAAGGAGGTATATCCGAGTGTAGAAAATTAGTCAATACCTCAATGGGCAGGAAGAGTGGGGAGGTGAAGTTTGAATTCGTTGATGCTTAGTCAATTGAGAAGACTTGAAGATGGTGCACCATCTCCAGCTTCTCCTCAGGATAATAAACAAGGCCTTTGCCAGTGTTGTCCACATATAGCAAACATAAATCCTTTACACTGAACTAAAGCTTCAGGTCCAGAAGAACCACATACCGGTCAGCAAACGATACACAAATGTGCCCCTTGTCAAGGACAGAAGCCATACTCTTTTTTGGTATCAAGGCTACATTTACTCATTTCCTATCGTAGGATCCTGGAGGCAACTATAAAAAGGGAGGTTCCAAATAGTTGTAAATAAACCAGCCCAGACACAGTTACTTCCAGTTGAAAAATTAAGAATGTTACTTTTCTAGTGGCAACAGGGGATCTAACCTGACCATGGTCAAAATGGCATGTTTGTTTGATATTAATAGACCCTTTGTGGTCTTTAAAACAGCAGGAACTGTTATAACTTTTATATATTACTTTAAACATTGTGAATCAAACCACAGCACTTCACAGGAGCATTATCAGACAAAATTTGACAATGAGACAATGGAGAAGACATTAAAAAAGGCAACCAAAGAGGTTTTAGAAAGGAGAGAGAGAAAGAGATGTTCAGGGAGGGAATTCCAATGTGTTGATGGCTGAAGACATGGTCTTGAAAAATGGGTGTGAAATAAAAACATAATCAGGTTTTACAAGGGGTCATACTCAGTACAATTGGAGGAAGGATATAGGACATTACGGAGATACGTAGGAATAATGCCTGATGGGAATTGAACACCAGGGTAGAATAAATTAGAACTGAGACATTGATGGATCGGGAGCCAGTATAGGAGTGAGTACAGGTGTGATGGGTAAAGATGTTTTAGCATGAACAAGGAAATGGACAAAAGTAAGTTTCCGAAGGGCAGAAGACAGGGAGGTCAACCAGGAGATCATTGGAATTATTGGCTCTGAATGTAACAGATGCATGGTTGAGGATTCAGCAGCAGTTCAGTTCAGGATTACAATAAAAATTAGCATGTAGACATGAGAAAAATCAAGTAACGAAAACTGTACCAGTGGGCAGAGGTGAGTCATGGCCAATAGCACCATCCCCCACCAAGGGACATTACAAACGTGACCTGGACCTGTACTGCAGCTTCAGAACAAGCTCAGATTCAACCACTTCCTTACACCTTTATTGTATCATGGGGCCCTAATAGTTCTAAAGTTCATTCCTTGGTTGTGGTCAAGTTTCCCCATCAGATTCTGGGCGCATACACATTCCTGGAGAAGGAGCTGGATTTCCTGTATCATCAGGATGCCTGGGGTATGGTGATGATCTGACTGAGGAAAGTGGAAGAGTTCAGATTCATTAACGTTCAGTGCTGTACTGTCTATGCTGAACTTGGATACAGTGAGGTAGAATGGGGGAGAAGAAATTCGGCCTCAGTGCAGTCAGAATCAAAGCTGTCCACCCCTGAAAGCAAATGACTAAACAAGGACAAAGTGTACAAGCAGAAATCATACTTACACACTACTGTCTGTCATTGACATCGAGTCATCAGTCATGACGTCACTGGAGATTTCACTGTCATTCGCACTACTAGCTGGAGCGAAGATGCAGCCAGTTTGATTATGATACGGGTTGGCAGGGCCATTTCTTCCATAGGATCTAAAAAGGACAGAATGTGTTTCAATTAACATTTGCACAACTGGTCTTCAAAGATACCCTTCAGTAAAATGCCAATCCATTCAATTACTTGAAAAGGCACTTTGGCTGACTTAGCAAGGAGGCATACAAAACCAGAAGGTCCCAGATTTGGTCCTAGTTGTATAACCATATGCAGTGGTTGTACAGGCATTGTTAATGTCCCTACAATGTTCAGGTAGAGAGGGGAGGGAAAACAATTCGACAGAATCTTTGCTTCTGATCGGAAGTCAGTGGCTCAGGCTGAAAGTGCATGTGTGGAGATAAGGCTCAACTGGGATAGGCTCTTAGGTTCAGACAAGGAGAAAGCCCAAGATATGAAAGGACACCATGGAAGCACCAAGACTCAATTCTTGTTGTAAATAGAAAGTAAATAGAAAGTGGGCCACCAGTGCTTCACCAGAGGCTCACTGATGATGTTATCTAGTATGGTGATAAAACGTCTGTAAACTAACCTTCCACTCAGTGAGCAAACTTACATCCAGAGTCAGTTCTCTCAGGAAAGTATGGGTATAAAAGCCTGAAATTGGTAACAATTCAAATTCTGATTATAAATCTGCAACTGATTGGACAACTAAATTTCTCACGTCAGCATTCGGCATCATAGGAGATGGAGATCACCAAGCACTCGGCATCATAGGAGATGGAGATCACTGAGCTCCACCTGTTGCTTTTCCCTTTCTGCGCTCCCCGACTCCTCTCTAGTGGTACACCATTATTAATGGGTTTTGGGGAGCAGGGTGATAAAGGAAGGTTACAAAGCACAGAAACACCATAGTAATTCATTAACAGGGAACAAGATGTGAACCAGGGGCACACAGTGATCCTTTTCTAAAATGTACAGACAAGGTAGAACATCAAAAATATGATACTAGACTAGCAAGCCTCAGGAAATTCAAATCACCCCAAGGTGACACAGAAAAAGTCAGAGTTCAATAAATCTGGTCATGTGTATGCTGGTCCCATTTGTAATGGCCTAACAATGGCCAAGGTCGTAAGTAACAAACTAAATAGCTAACCAATACTATCTTGGAAAGGAGGATACCTGATCAAACTACAACTTCACACTTAAGGCATGTGACTGAATAAAACTAAATGCACTTCATAGCTAATGAACCATTTCTGAAGTGTAGTTATTATTGTAAAAATAAACATCAAATAAAAAAGGAATATGATCATTTGTTTTTAATGTTGGTTAAGGGATTGATATTGTCTAGGAGATCAGGGAGAATTCCTCTGATCATCTTCAGACAGTACCATAGGATCACTTACACCCACTTAAGAGGGAAGTCTCAATTTAACATCTCAACAAAATACTGCACCTCTGACACTGCAGCACTCCTGCCATAGCAATATTTTCAAATTTCCGCAGTTGAACACCAAATGCTTTCAAAGTCAACTAGAAATTGATCATTGATTGGTAATACCCACATCTAGAGAACAAATAATTTTAAAAAACACATTTCCGTACCTGCAGTAAGCAACAGTGTGAACACATGACACTACATTTGTGGGTTGAAAAAATTCCACAGAGGCTGGTATCCTGTCACCAAGGATATTTATTTATCTTTATTTACACATGCATAGTACTTGATATTGGTCCCATTTCCACAGAGCCAGCTCTCTGGTGAACAGAACCTTTGACCCTCCTGCTTATTTTTCTTTCCCCCACACTACTGCCTAACAGCGATAGTGCTTATATTTTCCCTGCATCCATGTCGTGTGTGCGCAGGTGTAGGAATCAGTGAAGAACAACAAGTGGGTAAATCTTTATTTATATTCCACCACCAGGAAGAAAGGAAACACCAGAGTGGCCACTGACAAGCAGTGCCCTTCTCAGAGGGCAATGCTGCATGATCAAACAGTGAAGGGGAGGGCAAGGGTTAAATCAAAATAGAGTTGGAAAGGGAAATAATACCCTCCACACCCTGCGGCACCCACCTTTCCTGGAACAGCTCCAGGGTGTTGGTGGACACCGCGTGTTCCTTTTCCAGAGACACCCGCACTCTGACATAACCGCAGAAGAGGGGCAGGCAATCAGCCATAATGGCACCCTCCACAGCCCACTGCCTGGACCTGTTTATGGCCAGTTTGGCCAGGCCCAGGAGCGGACCCACGAGGAGATCCTCTGACCTACCCACCCCCCCTCCGCACTGCATGCAGGAGAGGTTGAGAAGGAGAGTCTTTCACGGTAACCATCAAACCAGTGGTGGGAATTGAACACAGGCTGTCGGTATTGCACTGTTCTATAAATCAGCAATCCAGCCAACTGACCTAAATCGATGCCCAGCCCTCCTTTTTATATCTGTCAGCCAGGGCTTTCTGATTAGGGCTGTTTAATCTGGTCCAATCAGGGAACTCAGATGCTATGAGTACCACTCGGCTGTCCTCGCTACAATCGCTACATTCCACATCTGTGATGTACGGGGATGTAGGTTGTTCTTCTAGCCTCTCCGAGGCAGTATTTGCATTAGATCCAGTTCCACCAACTTAGCCTCAGATATGGGCAGTATGTACGAACCCATAGCCCGTCTCTTATGTCTGGGACATTGTAGAAGAAATCCATCCTCTTCTTCAGGTGGTAAAGGTGTCAAGGCTGCAACATCTGCTGTGTCCATCTCAGTTTCTTCCATGCTAGACAGAGGGGGAGAACCCATTTGCTCCAACAGCCTTTCAAGTTGTTCCGAGGGATTGGGTATGTTTTGCTCCTGCCCTGTTTGAGAGTTTACAGCTTTCACATAATCCAAGTGCTTGTTCAGGAGCGCCTCGCCTACCCGAACTTTGCAAGGTCAGGTCCTGTCATGTACTTTGATCATACCTTTTTCCTGTGGCTTTTGCACCAAACTTAGTCACCTGAAGTAACCTCTTACTTAGAGGGGTCTTGTGTCCGGCTTTGGAGTTCCTGATGCTATTACACCCTGTCCCCAAAAGTGTGGGAAGACCAGGTTTAATCTGGTGCAGTCTTCTCCAATTAGCATCCCTATTGGAGCTGAACCTGTATTTGCATGAGGGATGGTCCAATAACCAAACAGGAATTGGGACAGTTTGGTTATGAGTGAAGCTGCAGGCTTTTACTTCAAGCCTGCCTTCAATGTTTGGACTGCTGTTTCCACCAGACCATTGAATAATGGATGGTATGGAGCTGTCCTTACAGCTGAATGCCTTTCAACTTTAGAAAATACTCAAACTCCCTACTGGCAAATGATGGCCTGTTGTCTGTGACCAGTATCTCCGGAGACTAGTGTATTTCTTTTCTGTTGTTGTCCCCATGTTTGACGATTGTACTCTGTGCATGTCTATCCATTTTGAGTAAGTGTCCACGATGACTAAGAACACTGAGCCCATGAAAAAGGACCTGCATAGTCAACGTGTAACTGAGTCCAGGGTTTACCCAGCCATTCCCATGAATATGGGGGAACAAATGGCGATATGCTTTGTCCTTGTTGGCACTCTGAGCACCACCTGGCTAAGTTTGCATCCAATCCTGGCCACTAGACATAACTTCTTGCCAACATCTTCATTTTGATCACAGCTGGATGACCCTGGTGGAGTTCAACTGATGTCTGGTGGTGACCTTTGCTTGGAACAAATCACTCTTGCTCCCCATAATAATATACTGTCCATTATGGCAATGTCGACTTGCCGGGTCCAGAAAGGTCTCAGTCCTGGTTGTCATGGTCCTTTTGCTTCTTCCACTACCACCAGCTGTTTGAGTTTTGCCAGGACAGGATCTTTTTGCATCCACAGTTGGCTATTGTCAGCGGTGACTGGAAGGGTGAAGGAAGTTTAAAACCAGCATGGACTCTTCCAGGAGAGGCACCGCCAGTGGTGAATCTGCCAGTGGGAGGCAGCCCAAGACATCCACATTTGCCACTTGGCCTCCCAGACAGTGTACTGACTTGCAATTGTAAGCATTGAGAATATGGGCCCACTGCTGAATCCAATCAGAGGCGGTGGGCAACACAGCCTTGTCTTCTTTAAGTAGCCTGAGCAGAGGTTTGTGGTCTATCACTATTACAAACTAATGTCCGTAAAGGTATTCGTGGCACTTTCTCACACCAAAGATGACCATCAAACCTTCCTTCTCTAGCTGGGTGTATTTGCACTCTGCATCAAAGTCCATGAAGCATATGTTATCATCATTCCTCTCCTTTGGGCCATCGGTGAGGCAACACTAACCCAACATTGTACGGGAAGGCACCAGACCTCACTTTGGATCATATTGTGCCAACACCTCAGACAATGATAGCTGTTTCTTCACTTCCCTAAAGGCTATGCCTTGGCTACAAGAGCATTTCCAAGGCTGACCCTTTTTTAATAGCAGTTCTAAGGTTGCCAGGATGAAGGCCAGGTTATATATGAATGGATTTTCTGTAATAATTCACCTACCCAAGGAAAGACCTAAGCTCCAGTACAGATGTGGGAGGTCGGGCACCTTTGATCAACCTCATTTTATCTTCAAACCGGTGTAACCCAGTCTAGCTGGCTCTGCAGGCCACGTAGGTCACTTGGAACAGAGTTTTCCCTTCAGGCGTATACCCAAATTGGAGAAATATCTAAGGACTATGTCCAAATTCTAAGTGCTCTTCATTGGTCCCTGTTATTAGTACATCATCCAGATAAATGGCGACCTGGGGTAGACCTTGTAAAATGTTCTCTATTGTGCTTTAGAAAATGGCACAGGCTGACAACATCCCAAATGACAGTCTTGTGTTTTGGTATAAACCCTTATGGGTATTAATATTTGTGGGAATCCTCATCTTACTGCAAATACAAATATAAATGGCTCAAGTCATGTGAAGGACAGTCCCTCTGCCATCTCTGAGTACAAGTCTTCCATGCAAGGGATTGGGTATTTATCCAGCTGCAAGAAGCTGTTTACTAGTTTGTTTAAGATCCCCACAAAGGCAAACCGACCTATTGAGCTTCACAATCAGTATGACTGGTGCTGCCCATTCTGCAAACTGGACTGGTTTGATGATTCCTTTGCTTTCCAGCCTCTTGATTTCTGCCTCTATATTGCACACAAGGCAAATGGCACTGACTGGGCCATGCAGAACCATGGAATTGCTTCCTGGTCACCATGCAAGATGGCCTTGGCTCCTTTTAGAGTCCATTAGACCTTCCTGAAAAACCTTCAGGACTTCACTCAGGCAACCATATTTTAATTGAAAAATGTTGAGCCAATCAAGGTAAATCTTTCTCAACCAATTTCACCCATTCAAACCTTTTACTCCAATCAGTGGGAACTGACCCAGCTGCTTTTCCTAAGTTGTACCCTTAAAAGGTTCCTCAGTATAGGTTCTCAGTCTGGCCAAGGTCTTGCACAAACATAAGGATTGGAGTCCAGGACAAATTTTGCTAAAGACTAGTTCTGCAATCACTTATACAGCCACAACCTCCTTTTAACCGGATGTTTATTTCAATTGGTTCTGAATAAGATGTTGTGAAGCAATTTAACTGTTCCAAACCAGGTGTAGATGGACTTTCCAAGGTGTGCAGTCTCCTGGATACCAGTTTTGAGCTCCCTTACTCCATTTCGGTCTAGTGGGACTCCTTTGCTATCTCAAGTCCGCATACCGGCAGCAATGGCTTGCCAGCCCAGATCGTCAAGAAAATGTTAACAATTTGGACAAACATTAACCATTTGGCTTTGTTTTGGGTTTTGCTGTGGGGGCTGACCTGGATTCCCTCTGTTCAGGATATGACCTGCAGGAGGCTGCGTGTTTGCCTTCACTCCAGTAATGTTCCCCAAGCTCAGTTGGCCTGGTAAGAATGTCCACTTCCACTGGAATATCCTGTAACTCACATGCTCCACTTGCTCCATTTTCTAATAATAAAGTCAGTTGTAGTGCCTATTTGAAGTCCAGTTGGGCTTCAGCTAATAGGCGCTTTTGCATGATTACATCATTAATCCCACATACCAAATGGTCTCAGCATCTCATTTAGGGTTAAACCAAAGTCACACGCCTCTTCCAGTTGTTTTAATCTCGCCAAAAATCCCAATATGGCTTCCCCTGGTTCTCAACTGCTGAGTAAAACCAATACTGTCTCCGAATTAGAGAAGACTTGGGATCATAATATTAGTCAACCAAATCCAACAACTCTTGAAAGGATTTAGTATCTGATGCCTTAGAGAAAGTTAGGCTCCTAGTAACAGAAAAAGCTGTGGGTCCATAATAAGAGACTGACTTGTTGCTTTTCATCCGCCCAGGAAAAAAAAACTTTCCACATACTGGGCCCAGTCTTCAATGGCAAGACTGAATGAGTCAAGCTTCCAAATAACAGCATGGTGCCAGAAATGCGCACCCCAATTCAAAGACTACTGATGTGAACAAATTTCTTCATTTGCATATTTTTCTCTCTTGGAGCCACTGAAATAATTCAAGAGGGGCCGGTATCCCATCACCAAGTCTGCCTTTATCTACGTGTGCATAGTACTTGATACTGATCTGGCTTCCTCAAGAATGAACAGAACCTGTTCTTATCTGTCAGCTAAGGCTCCCTGATAGGGGCTGTTAATCTGGTCCAATCCGGGAACTCATTCTATGACATCTACCTGGCTGACCTTGTTACAATCACTATAGCCGTACACAGCTCATGAGCAGCTTACATTGAAGGCACTGCAGAACTGTGCAAGGGCACAGATGACCTTGTGGCATTGTCACTAGACTAATAATCCAGAGACACAGGTAATGTTCTGGGATTGTGGTAGAAATCCGACTGAATTTGAATTCAATAAAAATCTAAAATTAAGAATCTCATGATGGCCATAAAAACATGTTGACTATCAGAGGAAAAACCCATGTGGTTCACTAATGCCCTCTAAGGATATAAATCTGCCACCTTACCTGGTCTGGCCTACATGTGACTCCAGACCCACAGCAATGTGGTTGATTCTTAACTGCCCTCTGGACAATAAGTGCTGGCTGAGCCAGTGGTGCCCACATCCCCTTAATGAGTAACAAAAACTTTTGCATTAGTGAACATGTGGGTTTAATGATAAATTATAGGTCAATGCACACCATTGCCGAGACTATCTTTCAACACTGATTTAGTTATTTGTGTAATTCGCCACAATGGGATTCAAACCCACATCCCTGTAGCATTAACCAAGCACCTAGTTTATAAACAGGTTAGGAGGAGAACGAGACATGGATCATTTGGCTTCGAGCCTGCTCCAGCATTGAATATTTTGAGGGCTGATCTGATTGGAATCTCAACTCCACATTCTCACCTACCCTTGGCAGCCTTCCACCCACCTGCCTTCCACTGCTGCCTTAAATATACTCAAGAGCTCTGCTCCACCACCTTGTGGCAAAGAGAATTCCCAAGGCTCGTGACTCTCCTCTTGTTTTAAATTGGCAACTCCTCATTTTTCAAATGGTTCACTCCTAGTTTTAGGTTCTCCTAAACGTAGAAACATCCTGCACCCTGTGAAGACCCCTTGGGAACTTTTGTTTCAACCAAGTCACATCCTACTCTTTTAACTCGAATAGATTCATAATTACTGGCCCAGTGATGCATCCACTAACTTGAAACAGTAAAACGACAACACCTTGTTGATTAAGGTATTGCAACAATAAACTCCAAGGATACTTATTTAAAGAAGAGGAATAATTACTTAGTCACGCTGATGTTTGGTTATTCTACGAGCAAGCCTCCAGTGACATTGCTCACTGAAGGGTAATCTACATTATTGATATGTTTTCTGTAATTGTATGATTGTGCTGAAGTCTTTTAAAAAATCCCACTTCTTGCCAATGAACATGTCCTGAGGCCAAAGATTTACGAACTGGCAACAGATAATTGTAAACATCCAACTCTAAGTTAATGAGTACCCAATTTTTCTATCACGTTTTATAGACATTATGCTATGAATTAAAATTTAATTGAACAACAATATCTGAAACAATCAAATATGAATATGATGAATCAGTGAGAGTTTCCTCCCCTTGGTAATTAGTTGCAATCTGGAGTGCATTGCTTCAAAGGCAGTGTGGAAGCAGATTCAGTAGTAACTTTCAAAAGGGAACTGGATAAATACTTGTAAGAGAAAAATGTGAAGGGCTATGGGGAAAAACAGGGGCAGTGAGATTGTTTGGATAGCATTTTCAGAGAGTCAGCACAGGCATGATGGGGATGAATAGTCTCTTCATGCTGTGTATAACTGTATGGTCAATGAAAAGGTGATAAAACCTGATAAACTGTTGAAGAATACATATCCATAAGATTGTTTTGATCTCCAATGTTATTCCTCACAGTTTGCATTCTGAAGAACAGCCTTAGCATTCAGCTACTTTTCTAGCACCTCATTTCATGAGGGGAAGAAGTTGGTGAAGGATGGCCAAAAGTAAAGTCTCTGGTCAATCTGGTTGTTGCTGATCACAATCCAGAGAAGCTAGCTGTTCATGTCCTCCCCTTACTATCATCATAACTCTGCTGGTGAACCAAATGTCAGATAAATGGCACCCATGCACCCCCTCGACTACAAGCTAACCCCCCCACCCCTCCAAACAATCTGCATAGTTTGTTTAAAGATTGTGAAATCAGGATTCTTGACTGACAGATATCTATAATGTGACCATTTCCCTCAACATTCTCCAGCTATTCTGCCCAAGCCCAGTTCCTAAAGACATGATTACCTCTTAGGGGCATACTTAATGAAGTGGCCATTATTCATGTGTGACCTCAACAATGAATGGCAACGTGTCAATTTTGAAAACATCACCCCATTCAGATAGATATTGTGATGCACGCCTTGGGCAAGTGGGACTTGAACATATTGTCGCTCATTACCATTTTGTCACAAGAAATTCCAGTATGTGTATTTCACCAGGAAGTGTGCCCTACCCAAAGATAAGGTAAGGTTGTGGGATAGTGATTAGGAAAGAACATAAATTGATGTGTCTCAATCTAACCAAGATATGCTGAAGCTAACTGTAATATCTCTAGAGAGATTTGGACGTTTAACCTAATTTATATCCAAGACACTTACTGGATAAATCTGTTATCCAGCAGGAAAAGCCAAATTAAGTCATTGTGTTATATCATAAGCACTGACCTATTGTATAATGTACGCTAACTGCAACTGTACAATACTCATTTAAGTTGTAAGAATATGCAACTATGTAATTTATACTTATTACAATAATGTCTATCGCTAAAAGAAAGATGATCCTATCTCTCCTTACTTTAGGATTCTCCAAAATGAAGTGCATTTGAAGGGCATTCATTGAGACCTTATAGAGGTTTATAAAATCATGGGGAGCATGGAAAGGGTAAATAGACAAGGTATTTTTCCTGGGGCAAGGGAGTCCAAAACTAGAGGACATAGATTTAAGGTGCGAGGGGAAAGATTTAAAAGGGATGTAAGGGGCAACTTTTTCATATAGAGGATGGTGTGTGTATGGAATGACCTGCCAGAAGAAGTGGTGGAGGCTGGTACAATTACAGCATTTAAAAGGCACCTGGATGGGTATATGAATAGGAAGGGTTTAGAGGGATATGGGCCAAGTGTTGGCAAATGGGATTAGATTAATTTAGGATTTTGTCAGCATGGACGAGTTAGACCAAAGGGTCTATTTCCATGCTGTACAGCGCTATGACTCTATATAATGAAATACAAACTTGCACAGCAGGCTGTCACAAACAATTATCCCCGACAGTATGGTTATGAGAAAATAACCTATTTTTGTGATAATAACTATGTTGATAGGGGGAGGCAATGGTCTAGTGGTATTATCACTAATCCAGAGACCCAGGTAAGGTTCCAGAAACCCAGGTTCAAATCCTGCCAGGGCAGAATTGGGAGTTTGAATTCAATTCCAAATTTTTTATTAGGAGTCTAATGATGACCATGAATCCATTGCTCATTGCCAGGGAAAAAAACCCATCTGGTTCACTTAAGCAGGCATCCTTATCTGGTCTGGCCTACAGGTGACTCCACACCCACAGAATTGGGGTTGATTCTTAACTGCCCCCTGGGCAATTAGAGATGGGAAATAAATCCTGCCCTAGCCAGTATTTGGTAAATGGATAATTTTCAAAAAACTATGTAAATATCAAACAAGGTATTGGGTTTATGTCCCCTATTCATCTTCAAAACCATGTCTAGGATACTTTATATTCATGTGAGGGAGAGGACAGGGTTTTGGTTTAGAGTCTCATCTAGAAGATATCACTTCAGGTCGTGCAGCATTCCCTCAGTTCTGCATTAGAGGGTCAGCCCAGATTTTTTTATGCTCATGTCTCTAGAGCAGAACGTGAACCCATGACCCCTGCCTTACAGACTTCTTCTGGTCCACTAATGGTAAACCAAAGGACATGCTACTCTATAGCAGCAGTGGTATCAAAGTGTGGCATGAATATTGTTTGCCACTTGTCAGCCAAATTCTGGATATTGTCTGGGGCTTGCTGTTTTTGGACATGGACTGCTTCAATACCTGAGGAATTGTGAATGATGCTGAATATTATGCAGTCGGTGAATATCCTACTTCTGACCTGATGCTGGAGGGAATATCATTGATGAAACAGCTGAACATGTTGGGCATGACACTATACTGCAGGACTCTTGCACAGGTATCTTGCAGCTGAGATGAATGACCCACTACAAACAACCATCTTCCTTGCTTGCTGGGTATGACCTCAACTAGTAGAGAGTTTTCTGATTCCCATTGATTTCAGTTTTGCTAGGGCTCCTTGATGCCATATTCAGTCAAATGCAGCCTTGATCTTAAAGGCAGTAACTCAACTCAATTCAGCTCTTTTGTCCATGTTTGAACTAAGGCTGTAATGAGGTCAAGAGCTGAATGGCCCTGGGAGAATCTAAACTGGGTATCAGAGAGCAGCTTTACCACAAAAGGTGCTGTACAAGTCCAGGCTGTATTGTTGCTCAATGTCATTATCTTGCTGAAGGTTAATATTTAACAGGCCCCTCCCAGTTTCCCCCTCTGTGCTATGGAGGGTACCGGTGCAGTGAGACCCTCACTCCAAGACAAAAACTCTTCCTATGATAAAATATATTCCCACAGGTTGTTTGATGTCCACAGGCAGGTTGCAATACTCTACATAAAAGCAAAACATCAACATCAGCAGAAAGCAGTCTGACCCAAGCAGAGACAGACAATCTTCTCGTTCCCCTCTCTCACCTGTGAACTCTGAATATGATATGGTTGACATTCTGCAGTTTCAAAGGATCACCCATCATTTTTTTTTCTGGGGTCTGCTGATTTTAATAATTGGAATCACTTACACAGGACTTGGAGCTTAGGAATGTGACAGCATGTTCTAACTTTTTTTCTCTTCTTAAAAAAAAGCCTTTCATCTACCCATCCCCCATAGTGCTCATGATTAAATCGTGCAGGCTTGATTTAAGTGAGTAACACAGCTGCCCTAATAGTTAGCAGCACATCCACTCATTTCAGTGGTTCTGAACCCTTTGTTACACTTGGACTGACTTACTCACTTTCAACCTCTGAAATAGCTTGACTCAATTCTCTCTCAAACAACAGGCTTCTCTCTCCTACTGTGATGTATTGCACTATTTTACCAGTGATGGGGAGTGGGGGCTGTTGGGAGGTGAGAGAAGAGAACATGAATACTGTTTAGATATGAGCAAAGAGAGAGGGATAAGAAGGGCCCCTTCTCTCTGAGAGGCCCTACTGCAGTGTACTGTTGGGAGTTAACATCATGACTAAAGTCTTAGGCCCCAGTATAGAGTGACCTTTGCTTCAGGCCTTCTTTCAAAGAGCAGGTATTTAGCACAGCTGGGACTGCATTCTTTAAAAGCAGTGATTTCAATTAGAAGATAAAGAAAAAAGAAGAGAAAAAGATGGGAGTGGGGAAGAAAGTACAAGAGGCACAAGAAAGAATTCAAATCTCAGGGCTAAATTAGTTCCACATGTTTCTGATGGGCACTAAATTACAACATAAAAGAGGAAGACTTTTATGAAAGATTTTACTGTCTTAGATCAATCACTTCAAGTCAAGGAGTGTCGGTGACATTCTTTTGTCCTTCCCTGTAGTCTTCTGAATGAAGAAGGCCATAGTCTTTTGGTCTTTATCACTTTGTAATGAGTAATAGCCACATGTTTTGTAGTTAAAATAGAATAGCCAAGACTGATTAGGCAAAGGACCACCCCCCTTTGGAGAGGAAAAACATCCTATTCCAGGAGTCAGACACATCTGGAAATGGAAGCTGCAGTGAGCAGTCCTTTGAAACTTGTATTTTCCTCTTTCATATTTGCATTGCAGTAAAACCCTTCACACTCCCCACTGCCATTCCAGTTCTACCCAGAATGCTAACCAGCTGGTTGCAACCCCAAAGATGAACTTACTTGAATATGCACTCAATTTCTAAAAAAAGATTTTTTTTCACATTTTAGCATAAAATCAGTAGGTTCTCTTATATACAGTCCATCTTAAGAAAACTGATTAAAATTGTTTTCCTGCGATTAAGCTTTTTTTATAACATTGTGGTAATTGTACCCAGATGGATTGACTGTTTCCCTGTTTTGCATCAGCTTGTCTATGAACAGGGTTTAAATGGTGGTGGCCTCCACTCTATGTTCCGCAAAGACATTCCACAAGATGGCCAACATTCAAAGTGTTTTCAGCTGTCAGACACCACTTGCTGCACGACTTCAAGGGACCAGCTTGATGCTTCCCAGTCCATCTTATCTCATATCTCAATGTAATACCACAGAAGCTAGCTTTCTTGGATCTCAATCTTTCTCTCTGCATTGTGTGTGGTATCAGTGCACCTCAGCAAAAAGTATCTAACCTGTGATCAGTTACACCCAGTCACAAAGCATTGCTTCCTCCCTCCCTGTTTTCTATTATTACACATGTTCACATTCACAAAGGCAAAATTGGAATCGGAACATGAGTAAGTAGGTCTATACAGTGAGCCCAGGGCATCATTAAAATAAGACATAAAGCATTGCTAGCTGTTGTTAAACCTGCTCCAAGGAAACACAGGAGCTTCTGATCTACATTTTCACCGAGAAGATCCTTCCTATAATTTAGGAACATTGCAACAAGCTGCAAGTTTACAATGTGACCATTCAACATCAGTAATTTAAAACAAACTTTAGTTCTAACAACTTTTTTTTGGGAAAGTTCAACCTCAGAAGTAAATTCTTTGAGGACAGGAAACATGCAACCTGTCATCTGTTATTCACCACAGCTTTAAAGCAGGGGAAATATCCTTGATGTCTGCAGAGGAGACTTAATGGGAGGCAGATGAATCCTTTGCAAAGAAAATTAAAAATGTTAACTGCCCTCACAATGCTGGCTGGTTGGTGTTAACCCTCTCTCCCAGAACAGGTCTGCAGATCCATTGGGAATGTGAGCATTCATTCCTGTAAACATCACAACCTCAGAAAGGGACCAAGTGAGGCAGCAGCAGAGAGCAAGACATTGCAGGGCAACTGGGAAATATTAAACAAAATAAGAAAATGTAGCTGGGTGCTTACCCGTAATACTTGCCAGTGTTGCTATCGGTGCACCGGACTGAAGAGCTGGCCCGGAAAGTTTTACCGCTCAGTCCCACGCCAGAGGGCAAGGTGTTGTTTCGGAGGTCCGGGCAGATCCACTCCTCCTCTTCATTCAGGGTTGGCAAGTAAGCACAAACCACTTGTATACTCCCCAGTTCGGTGTTAGAGGCAAACAAAGCATTCTCTCCTCCGGTCCTGATATACTGAAGGTAGATATCTGATGTCAGAAACATCTGGTAGGAATTTTCTTCCATCAAGGTCTGGATCTCAGTCTGGGCCTGGTCGAACATTGCTGAATCAATCTGCTGCTTCTTGATGGTGTCTTTGATGTAGGACCTAGTGGCTGGTTTCAGGTGCCTGGAAACCGCACTGTGCTCCACGTACCGCTTGTGGATCGCCTTCGCCACCCTCAGAGTTTTGGGCTCTCGGAGATCCATCTGCCTGAAGCCATTGCAGGCGAACCAGAAATCCAAGGTGTCCACCGCCGCCTCCCTCTCCAGGAAGCTGCGGAAGAGCTGCGCCCCATCCTGGTCTGCCAACAGCGACAGCAAGGAGCGGGTCCACCTGCTGACCGGGGACTCCAGGCAGGCGCTGCCCTCTGCCTCTGCCTCCTCCCTCCTCGGGGCTGCGCTCACCGCTTTGGGCTTCAGGCTGGCTTTCCTGCTGCTCTGGGAACGGGGCGGTTGGCAGCTCACCCCTTCCTCTCCTGGCACCGGCGGCCGAGGAGCATCTGCTCGGAAGCTGCCGGCGTATGGAAGGCAGGGGACCATGACAGCGGTACTCATGCCGGAGGGACTCGGGCCCCGGGCTCTCTCCTCCCTCTGTGTGTGTGTGTCTGTCTCTCTCTCTCTGTCTTGTTCAATCGGCTTTTGCAAATCTCCTCTTCAGTCAGCAAGGGCCGCCTTCTGTCTGTAACAGAAAGTATCGATCTAATGAAACCCAGAGCCGCCCAACTTCAAACAGGATGAGAAGCAAAAAGAAACCCACACACACAGCAAGGCAGACTTTTCAATCGAATCTTTTGTGCATTTCTTGCCGAGATAACTCAAAGACGAAACAAAAGCATCAAAAAAGTATTCTGAAGGTTATTGAAATGCTGAGGGGAAATGGAAAACACAAAAGCAAAGTTCTGGCGTACAGTAAACTTGCTCAAACTTTGGGCTGGGAGAGAGATAGAAATCTGACCAGAGAGAAAAAACCCCTCAAGGAGCTGGAGGGAGGGTGGCTTCTACAGGTGAGGGCCCATTGCTCACTCTCAGCCCCCTTAATGAAGCTGAACGGGACCCTCGCATACCCCCTTTCCCCTTAACCCAAATTAAAACCACCTTCCACATTTGACCAAACAAAAAGTTGTTCAAAAATTATCGCACGTTACAGCAGTTTTCAAAAAAAGGGGCACTGAAGGGTTAACACTAAACTTTAATTCGCTCTGACAGTCAAATAAGTTTATAAAATCCGTCCCCCCCCCCCCCTCCAACTTGGATCAAACAGCGATGTCCCCATTCAGGGTCCGATCCACTTGATTCCTCATAAGTAGTCGATCATTCATGGGGATCGAGGGAGAGTGACCGGGGCGAACTTCACAGTTCAGTCCAGCTCTCCTCCCGGGTTACTATCAGATCACATACTTCAAAAACGGAGATAAACATCTCAGCCCTCACTTACACCAGCCGGGATTTCACATCCTTCCCATGTTGCCCGCACCGATCCCCAGCCCCGGGGGGGGAGGCTGTCCCTCTGGGGGTGGGGGGAACCTTGTGACCCCCCCCCCCCGGCGGACACACACCTGAGCAAACCCCACTCCCCCGATCATCCACCCATCCTCCAGCACCAACCAACCTCAGGAGTCTCACTCCGAGCCAAGGGCAGGGGAAGGGTTAAAGGCGGACCCGGTCTCTCGATTCTCTCCCAACAAGGCCGCTCAGTTCAAAGGAATGTCAGAGAACATCAAAGGAACGGGAGAAGGGCCATCAGCAGCAAGCCAGGCTCAGAACTTACCATTCAAACATCTTCCGGCCAGTGGGCAGCCTCAGAGAGCTCGCACTGGGCACTGACACTGTCTGCAATCAATCCCCGTCCCGTATCTGGGTTCCCAATGTTCATCTGGGTCTCCCGTAGACACAAGCTATCCTCTCCGCTTCCCTCGACAGATTGTTCTGCCTCTTTCCCCTGTTCTTGTTCCTCGTTTCACTCAGTCATTCCACGCAGCAAACGTCCTTCCAGCTATTGCAACACACACACACACACACAAACTGAAGCCGCGGTTTAAGTGTGGACATCAAAGAGCTCAGCCGAGCGAGCAAGTCCAGCAAGAGAGATAGCAACACAATCTCCGGGCAAACACAGCCACGGGGACAGGCACGTCCACCAACGGCACAGCCCAGCGGCCCCTGGCTCCTCACTTCAACAGGCCTAGTCACCTCCTCGGGAATTGCCAGCCCCAAACCCCCGATCATTTGTGTCACGGATTTATAAACTTTCCAGGACCTTATCAAAGGGAATCCGTCTTCAGCCAACTCCCTGGGGGTGGAGACGTCAACAGTGACTGATGTGCCGCCCCAATCGCATTATGCCTTCGCTTCACAATTGCTACATAAAGTTACATTACTCGCTAAAAGATATAATGTGAATGTGCCAAGGCAGGGGCATATCCATTTGTTGTTCTTTACTTAACCTCTTGGATGGGATTCCTTCAAACTTTTACTTTTTGTTTAAAAAAAAATTTTTTTGCACGCAATATCCTCATGTACTTTTGTGTTGCACTTTCAAACTCGGCCACAGTGACAGACACAGAGACTCCAGGCTCTAATATGTAAAGGGGCCTGTTGCAGGGAACGGGCTCTGCATACACTTAAAGCGTGCAGGGCAATTGAAAACTTATGCAATGCTGCTCCGGGTTACTTTATGGCATTAATAATCCCACCCCGTATTCACAGAGACGGAAAAGTAAATTAATCCTCAAGCCTTTCTATTGGACCAAGTCTAACATCCAAAAAAAATAATAATTGCACAATTTAAAATAGTAAAACTATTTCGGCGTTTTCAGAGTAAACATTAATTAACTTGCCTGGGAAACTTTGATTCAAATTGCACTTAAGTTAGTTCTCATTGTTTTAATATTGTCAAAACATGTATTTGCATATCAAAGTTTGTAGAATGAGCTGATCATTCCATTTCCTTTTTGTTTTCGAGAAACTGTCAGTGATCCGCACATGAAAACCATCTGGACAAATGGTATTACAAAGGCAGTTTAAGAACTATTTTTCAAAAAATATATTTTCTTTGATCCTTTAAATGAAGCGGGGCTATTGGCAAACACATTATGAGTTTGTAAGGCCGCTACCAACACTTTCAAGCTTCTCAAATGTCTGATATTTATCTAACAGCAATTTTAACAGATATGTATCTATAAGCAGGAATCAGGAAGTTAAGGAAGATCGTGATTTGGAGATGCCGGTGTTGGACTGGGGTGGACAAAGTTAAAAATCACACAACACCAGGTTATAGTCCAACAGGATTATTTGGAAGCACTAGCGTTTGGAGTGCCGCCTGAAGCAGAGCGCTCCGAAAGCTAGTGCTTCCAATTAAATCTGTTGAACTATAACCTGGTGTTGTGTGATGTTTAAAGAAGATCGTATTAGTCTTACCTTCACTGTAAACTAGTTAGTACCTTCATTTAAAATAACGTTAAACTAGGCTGTAAGACTGGAGAGAGTTGGCGTTTTTCACAGATTCTGGAAATATTTCGGGATCCATTGGCGGGGTAATTCTAGAATCAGTGAATATTGTGTGTTGATTAGAATGGTGCTGGAAAAGCATCCGAGGAGCAGGAAAATCGACGTTTCGGTCAAAAGTCCTACATCAGGAATCTTGATGAAGGGCTTTTGCCCGAAACGTCGATTTTCCTGCCCCTCGGTTGCTGCCTGACCTGCTGTGCTTTTCCAGCACTGCTCTAATCTAGACACTGATTTCCAGCATCTGCAGTCCTCACTTTTGCCTAGAATATTGTGTGTTGTCTGTCCCATGCATACTTTATGTTAATATTTTTCTATCGCCTCCATCAATGTTAATTTGTAGAATTTATAAATACTGGCCCAGATTAAAAGTATGCAAATGCTAATTATAAATTGGAATTTTAAATGGATGCGGGGGGGGGGGGGTGGTACAGAAAGAGACATTAGTTGGGCAACTTTTTCACGAGCTCATATATGTTCTCATGAATTCGGAATTTTAATTTTTTTAGCTTGTTTCTTGTTCTGGAAAACAGAATATCTAACCATTTTACAGTTTAAAGCGACATCCCGGTTTCTCAAGGTACAAACTGTTTAATAAAGCGAGGCGCTGTTCCTTTAAATTGATTATCTATGTTCAATCGGAAGTGAGGGCTTCTTTTGATAAACAGCAGCGCTGCTCGGTATCGGTAAAGGGAGCCAAACAAACATGAATTGGCCAGCACGGATTTATAGGAATACCGTCAGGAAAGGCCCTGTAATCACAATGCAAATACCTCCTGTTCATTCACAGCCTTTCATTCTGCCGACTTTCCCCAGATTAAAAGAGAACTCATTCTTTGGTCCGGGGGGAGCAGAAAGAGTCTGGCTCCGACCGCTGAGACAACCACCATGTGCGGTACAAGCACGTAATCGAGGTCCCTGCCTTCTCCTGTTCAGGCCAGAGTGGATTTACCTTTCTGCCGCTTCCATGTAGAAGTGCACTTTCATTACCACAATTTATTAAAGCATATTCCTGTTAACTTAAGGATGTTCCTGCTTATAGTTTAACATTCAACTATTACTTTGAACATATTAACATTCACGAGATAATTATTTGTATTGTTCTAGTAAAGTTTTTGAAAACGATTCAAATTTTGAAAAATTAATTTCAGACAGATTATTGATAATCAGACTCTAACACTAATCCATCCCTTAAACAAATCTCAAATGAGCGTATAAAATGCACACAATAATTAGCACGTCTACAAAATCATTATTTGAGTGTTTCACTGATTATTTTTGCAGTTAAATCTCCAATTTTAAATATATATCTGATGTGTTTTTAAAATATTGAGAGGAAAAGTACAATGCTGTTATACAAGACCATTTTCAAGCATGTCAAATAGCATGGCCATTTTCGTGCTGTTCATAAAAGAAAAAAACAGTGGGATATTTTCAGAGTCTGTGAGGAGAGCTTAGTCAGTGGATTTAGTATGCCTGTTAGAACAAGTTTCCAAAGCTCCCTTCACTCAACAATTGTTTCACTGACATCCTTGGGGGTAAAACAGTTTTATGCCAGGGTGTGGGTGTGATATGTTATCTGCCTTAATACAAGTTTTACAGAGGAAGTTGGTACATTTACTGCAGTGAGGTACTCACTTGATGAGCTCTGTAAAATAACTGGTTATTGAATGCTCTGATGTCAGGAAGTAAGCACTGATCTTTCACTCTTCCTTTGTAGTATTTAAGGTCCTAATTGAAGAGTTTCTTTCTTTGTCCAATTTTTCGCTCTCCTCTTAAAGGTGCTAACTTATCCCTTCTTCATCCATGGCTCTGAACAATGAGTGTTGGATGTGGCATTGGAACATGGGGCCATCAGAGCCAGGCGAATCCTACATCCATTTAGGTTGCTTTATGTATGAGAATTTACTGGACAATAATAAGAGGAACTTTTGGCATTCCAAACCCCAGCACTAGTGCAGCCTCTCAGTTACTCCCTGGTTAGGCATGATTTGGAGATGCCGGTGTTGGACTGGGGTGTACAAAGTTAAAAATCACCACCTGATGAAGGAGCAGCGCTCCAAAAGCTAGTGTGCTTCCAATTAAACCTGTTGGACTTTAACCTGGTGTTGTGTGATTTTTATCCCTGGTTAGGATTAGTTAATCCAACCCAAACTCTTCTTATCTGTGTGGTTTACTGCTAAACTAACTAAGGAGGCAGCTCAATGGTACAATGAGTCAGTCATCAATTCTACTTATGTTACTCAACAATAACTTTGGAATAGAAAAGATCAGTGGTGAAGCACTAGACAATAGGCAGAATCTTGTTGTGACGGGAGTGGAGTGTCTCAGCCACTGGCTGGAGAGCTGCTGAGAGACCCACACTTTTTTTTCAGGAAGGTCCACCAAACCACATCAGTCGGGCAGTGATGAGGACCCTGGAAGCCTTCATCTGGAAGCAGGAATTGAGGGGTGGAAGTCTCATCTGTTGAGAACTGTCATCCATTCAGAGGCTGGCAGTTCATGCCCACAAGCGTCAATAGTGATCCTGTAGCTGCTGCAAGCAAGACAGGCTCTTGAGTCCCAGAGTATGGAATGATTCAGGCTACAAGTCAATCATGGGGTGTGGTCTTGAGGCTGGGGTGGCTGTGGGTTTAGCAGAAAGTGCCATTGAGTGACTCTCAATGGGGAAACTTTATTGCTGGAACAGCACAGCAGGTCAGGCAGCATCCAGGGAACAGGAGATTCGACGTTTCGGGCACAGGCCCTTCTTCAGGAATCTGCATTCCTGAAGAAGGGCCTGTGCCCGAAACGTCGAATCTCCTGTTCCCTGGATGCTGCCTGACCTGCTGTGCTGTTCCAGCAATAAAGTTTCAACTTTGATCTCCAGCATCTGCAGACCTCACTTTCTCCTCTGACTCTCAATGGGATTGCCTTTCTGATGTCTAATTCTTTGTTCAGACATTGAGTGGGAAGTAAGAAACTGGTCACATGGCTGATCTCCACAGGTGATTTGAGGTCCTGAAGGGTCATTAGTTGGTCACTAAGGGGCATCAAGTGACATTGGGATAGGAAGGTTGACCCTGAGCCTTTCCCCTCATAACTCAATTCTGGTATAGGCAGGGAAGCACTGAAGGTCAGGCACATCTCCATCCTATCTGATTACATGCCCTACCCCTCCAGGTTTGCCAGCAGTTCTGAGCAGGACACTGCATCCAACCTTATTTGTCTGAACATCTTCTACCTCATGGTCCCAACTTCAAATCCAGTTCAAACCGACCAAGGTGAAACTCTTCTTATACTGCTATTTTCAAGCCAGTTCATGGTTGGGGCAGAATAACAATTCAAAACTGCTTTTCAACTTGGCATTTTTCTAATGTACAAGGATGCTCATCATAGAAAATGTTGGTTCTTGTACAATTGTAAGTGTTCTTAGGAAGGTTTAGGTTAAATGAGTATTTCGGGCTACAGTCCTGTATGCCCTTATTTGAGTATTTGCCTCCAAATACTCTGGGGTTGTATTTAACTGAATAATATCAATACTAATATAGCTAATTAAAATGAATAAAATACGTTAAAACAAAAATAACATATCCAGAGGTGAACTAACTGGGACATTTCCAAGGTCTGGATCTTTACCATCATTTTATAATTTATTTCAGATTAGATTCCCTACAGTGTGGAAACAGGCCCTTTGGCCCAACCAGTCCACACTGACCCTCCAAAAAGTAACCCACTGAATACCATGGACAGTTTAGCATGGCCAATTCACCTGACATGCACATCTTTGGACTGTGGGAGGAAAGCAGAGCACCCAGAGGAAGCCCACACAGACACGGGGAGAATGTGCAAACTCCACACAGTCACCCAAGGCTGGGATTGAACCTGGGACCCTGGTGCTGTGAGGCTGCAGTGCTAACCACTAAGCTACCGTGCACCCCTAACTTCAACATCTCCAATATTTTCCTTTGCTGTTACCATTTTATGTTGGTTTAGATAAATGCCAGGTGCTGCATTTTGGGAAAGCGAATCTTAGCAGGATGTAAACACTTAATGGTAAGGTCCTAGGGAGTGTTGCTGAACAAAGAGACCTTGGAGTGCAGGTTCATAGCTCCTTGAAAGTGGAGTAGCTGGGATGTATAAGTTTAAAATTGATTTTGTATATAATTGCAGAACCTTTAGGAGTTGATAGGATAATGAAGGCAACGTTTGGTATGCTTTCCTTTATTGGTCAGAGTATTGAGTACTGGAGTTGGGAGGTCATATTGCGACTGTACAGGTGAGGCCACTGTTGCAATATTGCGTGCAATTCTGTTCTCCTTCCTAACGGAAAGATGTTGTGAAACTTGAAAGGGTTCAGAAAAGATTTACAAAGAAGTTTCCAGGGTTGGAGGATTTGAGCTATAGGGAAAGGTTGAATAGGCTAGGGCTGTTTTCACTGGAGCTTCGGAGGCTGAGGGGGGACCTTATAGAGGTTTATAAAATCATGAGGGGCATGGATAGGATAAATAGACAAAGTCTTTTCCCTGGGGTGGAGGAGTCCAGAATTAGAGGGCATAGGTTTAGGGTGAGAGGAGAAAGATATAAAAGAGACCTAAGAGGCAACTTTTTCACTTAGAGGGTGGTATGTGTATGGAATGAGCTGCCAAAGGAAGTGATGGAGGCTGGTACAATTGCAACATTTAAAAGGCATTTGGATAGGTATATGAAAGGAAGGGTTTGGAGGGATATGGGCCAGGTGCTGGTTGGGATATCTGGTTGGCATGGATGAGTTGGACTGAAGGGTCTGTTTCCCTGCTGTACATCTCTATGACTCTATGACAAGAAGCAGCACCAGGCTTTGGTTAGTCTGGAGTAGCTGGGATGTATAAGTTTAAAATTGATTTTGTATATAATTGCAGAACCTTTAGGAGTATTGATATGCAAAGGTATCTGGGAGTGCAAGTCCACAGATCACTGAGGGTGGCAGTCTAAGTAAATAAGTTAGTTAAAAAAAAGGCCTATGTTTGCCTTCATTGGGAAGGGGCACTGAGTATAAGGATAGACGAGTAATGCTGCAGTTTTATAGAACTTTAGTTGGATCACACTTGGAATAATGCATTCACTTCTGGTCACTACACTATCAGGAGGATGTAGATGCTTTGGAGAGGCTACAGAAAAGGTTTTCCTGGATGTTGCCTGGTATGAGGGATTTTAGCTATGAAGAAAGGTTGGATAGATTTAGTTTGTTTTCACTGGAACTCAGGAGGTTGAGGGGCGACATGATAGAAGTTTATAAGATTGTGATTGACATGCAGAGTGGAAAGTCTGAGGCTTTTTCCCAGGGTGGAGGGTTCAATTTCTAGGGGACACAGCTTCAAGGTCCGAGGGGGAAAGTTTAAAAGAGATGTGCGAGGCAATTTTTCACACAAAGGGTGGTGAGAGCTTGGAATGAGCCAGAAGTAGTGGTGGAAGCAGTCATATTAGTAGCATTCAAGAAGCACCTGGACGAATGCATGAATAGGAAATGTATAGAGGGATACGGATTCTGTAAGTGAAGACAGTTTTAGTATGGAAGAGCAGAATGTATTGGCGCAAGCTTGGAGGGCCGATGGGCCTGTTCCTATGCTGAACTGTTCTTTGTTTTAATCAATCTTTATTTTTATTCTCAAAAGAATGAAAGAAAAACATTCATCTACATAAAATTTATTGCAATCTCAGAATTTTCCAAAGCTATTGTGGTAACTTTGAGGTGTGGTCACTGTTAGAACCTCACCATCCCCTTTATCTGCAACACCCCCTGCACCCACCCCAAGTCCTGAAGAAGGGTTAACACCTGAAACATTGACTTCTCTACCTTCTGATGCTGCCTGGCTTGCTGTGTTATTCCAGTCTCCTGTCTGTTTACACTGTTTTGTACACAGCAAGTTTCCACTATTATCAATGAGATAATGGCCAAGATACTAGGCAAAATTCCTTGCTCTTCTTGGATCTTTTATATCCACTTGAAGGACCAGATAGGGTTTTGATTTTACGTCAAATTCAAAGGATCCTTTCATACTGCAAAGGAGTGCCAGCCTAAATTATTGTCTGAAGTCCCTTTACAGTTCAATGAACGGGGAGAAGAACGGCTGCAGGACATTCTGAAGGGGGAGGGCGAACAGCCAGTGGTCATGGCACATGTTGGTACTAACAACATAGATTAAAAAAAGGGATGAGGTCCTAAAAGCAGAATATAAAGAACTCGGAAGAAAGTGAAAACGTAGAACCTCAAAGGTGGTTATCTCATGATTACTTTCAATTCCACAAGCTAGAATTGTTAGAGTTGAAACAGCAGGATATATAGGATGAACACATGGCTGAAAAGATGGTGTGAGACACAGAGTTTCAGATTCAAGGGGCATTGAGACCGGCTCTGCAGGAGGTGGGACCTGTACAAACTGGACAGGTTACACCTGGGCAGGACTGGGATTGATGTCCTTGGGGGATACTCGGTAGCGTGGTTGGGGAGAGTTTAAACTAGTATGGCAGGGGGATGGGAACTAGAGGAGTAGGTAGTAGGTGCAGAAATTGAGGGAGAGTTTAAATTGGGCAAACATGATTAAGAGCGAGAACAGCAGGGAAACACTGCTGAAAAGAGCGGGGAGGTGGTCTTAAATGCACGTGTTTCAATGCAAGAAGTATAATAGGGAAAGAGATGAACTTACAGCTTTGGTTAGTACTTGGAACCGTGACATTACTGTGATTACAGAGACTTGGCTGAAAGGAGGATAGGATTGGCAGCTGAAAGTCCAGGATTCAGAGGTTTCAGGTGTGATGGAAGGGGAGGTGAAAGGGGTGGGGGAGTTGCATTACTGGTAAAGAAGTATCTCACAGCTGTACTGAGAGAGGATACATCAGAGGACTTGTGCAGTGAGGCAATCTAGGTGGAACTCAGGATTAGGAAAGGTGAAATCACAATGCTGGGGGTATACTACAGGCCTCCCAATAGCCAGCTGGAGATAGAGGAGAGAATACATAGACAGATTTTGGAAAGATGTAAAAACAGCAGGGTTGTAGTCAGTGATTTTAACCTTAAAAATGTGTTGCTGGAAAAGCGCAGCAGGTCAGGCAGCATCAAAGGAACAGGAGAATTGACGTTTCGGGCTTATGCCCGAAACGTCGATTCTCCTGTTCCTTTGATGCTGCGCTTTTCCAGCAACACATTTTTAAGCTCTGATCTCCAGCATCTGCAGTCCTCACTTTCTCCTAGTGATTTTAACCTCCCATACATTGACTCACTATGTGCTAGGGGCTTGGATGGGACAGAATTTGTAAGGCAAAAGTGAGGACTGCAGATGCTGGAAACCAGAGTTTAGATCAGAGTGGTGCTGGAAAACCACAGCAGGTCAGGCAGCCTGCTCCTCGGATGCTGCCTGACCTGCTGTGCTTTTCCAGCACCACTCTGATCTAAACCCCAGAATTTGTAAGGACCATTCAGGAAGGTTTCTTGACGCAATATATGAACAATCCAATCAGGGAAGGGGTTATGCTGGACCTGGTTTTGGGAAATGAGCCCGGCCAGGTGAGTGCAGTTTCAGTGGGGGAGCATTTTGGGAATAGTGATCATAATACCATGAGTTTTAAGATACTCATGGATAGGGATAACAGCCAGCCTCGGGCGAAGGTGTTAAATTGGGGGAAAGTGAGCTACAAAAGTATTAGGAAGGAACTGGAAAATGTTGATTGGAGGCAGCTGTTTGAGGGTAAATCTACATCGGACGTGTGGGAATATCTCAAATGGTAGCTGATAAGAGTTCAGGAGCGGCATGTTCCTGCGAGAATGAAGGACAGTTATGGCAGCTTATGTGAACCTTGGATGACCAGGGATGTTATGACTTTGGTCAAAAAGAAAAAGGAAGCATATGTAAGGTCTAGAAGGATGGGAACTGATGAAGCCCTTGAAGTATGTTAGGGAAGTAGGAAAGAACTTAAGCAAGGAATTAGAAGAGCTAATAGGGGTAATGAAAAGTTGTTAGCAAACAGGATTAAAGAGAATCCAAAGGCTTTTTATACATATATAAAAAGCAAGAGAGTAGCCAGGGAAAGGGTTGGCCCACTCAAGGACAAAAAAGGGAATTTGTGTGTGAAGCCAGAAGAAGTAGGTGAGGCCCTTAACAAATATTTTGTTTGGTATTCACCAAAGGAATTGGTGGAGGATGATCTCAGGGAAGGGAATAGGCAGAAGTGGGTACTGCAGATGCTGGAGATTAGAGTCAAGATTAGAGTGGGGCTGGAAAAGCACAGCAGATCAGGCAGCATCCGATGAGCAGGAAAGCCGGATATAGGTCCTGTAAGTGAAGCCAATTTTAGAATGGAAGGGCAAAACATTGGTGCAGGCTTGGAGGGCCGAAGGGCCTTTCCTGTGCTGTATTGTTCCTAGTTCTCAGAGGTTTAAATAAATATTTAATAAATACTTAAATAGTATGCAAGATAAGTCTTTAAAAAGGCTTCACTATGACAAAGTAATAGAAGTTTCATACCAAATCTAAACTGCCCTGTGGATGACCTGGGAATGATCAAAATGATTCTGCATGTACCTGTATGAAAATATTTTATTTGCCACTGTTGATGTTACTTATCTTGAAAAGGATAAACCTCAGGAGTGCTGCTTGTTCTCTCAACATCTATTAGAATAAATTCTATGACCACAAACGCCCATTACCTTGCTGTGTTCCTAGGTATATGATAGGCTTCTGGCCAAGTCTGTATCTGAATTTTGAATATGCACAGAGATTGCCCATTTGACAATATACTTCCTCGTAATCCTGCTAAATTCTAGATATATCATATCAAGCAGAGATAACAGCATTGGAGTCATTTAAAATAAGGGAAATTAAAATCGGAAACTTGATGTGGGATATGTTTTGATAAACTATGCTGACCTGTCTCAGACCAGCCTTCTCGCTTATGCATAGGATTACTTCATATTTAAATTAGTTTGCTTAATGCTTTGTGAGCTTGCTGATGTATGTAAGTCAGATTTTGGTATACATCAATGGGTTTAGTGATAGGTCTAGTGTAAGGTCTCTTGTCACAGAAATGTTTTACAAGAATGATTCTGGGGATGTGGACCTTACAGTAATGTGGAGAAATTGACAAAGCCTGGGCTTGTCTCTGTAGTGGGGAGAAATTGGGGGAAGTGTGATAATGGTGAAGAGGTAATAAGGTTTTTCATTGAAGGGAGGGTCATATGTCTGCTATCTGGAGAGACTGAGATGCTATTGCAAATTGGGAGTGTACCCATTGAATCTCAGGTAACCTTGAGATAACCCAATGAGAAAATTATCCAGTTGAAAGAGCAGGGAAAAGTTCATCGGTGTTCCACTTACACTGTTTAAATCTCAGGAGGAAACTGTGTACATATCTTCTAAAAATACCAAAACCAGTATCTATTGCTCATGCCCAGCTCTTTTGAGAAGATGGTGGTGAGCCTTCTTTGAGAAATTCTGCAATCCATTTGATGTTGGTATACCCACAGTGTTGTTAGCTGTGGGATTCCAGGTTTTCGACTGAGTGATGATTAAGCAATAATTGATGGAGATATGGGCAAGCCACACTTATTTGTGTTTCTCTTCTCCTTTAAGCTAGTTTGTTAGAAAGGCTTTGTTGAAGAAACCTAGGGATGTTGCTATAGCACATCTTGCAGATGCAAATGATGGTGAAGAAAGTACATTTTCAGGTCATTGGATAGTTGCTGATTAAGCAGATGATGGTGTGCAGGATGGGATCAAACTTCTTCCATGGTGTTAAAGTGTAACCTGTCTAGGCAAGTACGGAAAATTTCTGCAACTCTTGAATTGCAGGTTGTGTGTGCTGGAGAGACTTTGAAGAATTGGGAGGTGAGAAACTCATTGCAGAAAGTTTTTTGTGAGCATCCCTGGCTGGGCCCGCATTTATTGCTTTGCCGACTTGCCCTGGAAAAGGTGATGGTGAGCTGTCTTCTTGAACTGCTGTAGTCTATTTGGTGTAGGTAGATCCACAATGTTGATAGGAAGGGAATTCCAGGAAGGAATGGTGATATATTTCCAAATCAGGATCATGAGTAGTTTGCCAATGGTGGTGTTCCAATGTCTCCTCTGCCTTTTCCTTTTAGATGGTAATGACCATGGGTTTGGAAGAGCCTTGGTGAATTTCTACAGTGCAGCTTGTAGATGACACACATTGCTGCTACTAAGTGTCAGTGTTAGAGGGAGTAGATGTTGTGGATATGCTGCCAATCTAGCTGGCTGTTTTATTCTGGATGTTGCCAAGCTTCTTGAGTGTTGTTGGAGATGCACCCATCCAGGCAAATAGGGAGTATGCCTTCGCACTCCTGATTTATAGACAGTGGACAAACTTAAGGGAGTCTGGAGGCGAATTGCTTGCTGCAGGATTCCTAGTCTCTGACCAACTCTTGTGGCCACTGTATTTTTGTGACTGGACCCATTCAATACTGTTTAATGGTAACTTCTAGCGAGGATTCAGTAATGGCAATGAGGTCCCATTGAATCTCAAAGGGAAGTGGCTAGTTTCTCTCTTGTTGTAGATAGTCATTGTCTGGTACGTGTGGTCAGAAAATTATTTGCCACTTTTCAGCCCAGACTGTGACATTGTGCAGGTCTTGCTGCATTTTGGACATGCTTCAATATGAGGAGGTATAACCTATTCTTGAGGCTGGAACAGCTCCAGTTAAATTTCTCATAAGTAGTGACTCAAAATATATTGATGGACGGAATTCAGTTCAGAGCTATTCAGACTCTGACCTGTTGAAGATGTCTGGTGTTTTATAGTATGAATATGATTTTGCTGTTTTTCAGTCCAAACTTGCATATTATTCTGCTGTTGGTGCAAGTAGACATGGATTGATTCATTATCTGAGGAATTGAGAATGGAACCAAACACTGTGCAATAAATAGCAAACATCCATTTTTCTGGCATGTTAGAGGGGAGCTTAATGATGAAGCAGCTCACTATAATTAGGCCCAGGATTCAAAAATCCCTATACCATAGGTCTTGTCAGATTTAGTCCCTAAACTTGCTGGATTTATGTGAATAAGGTATTTGCTAAAGGAAAAACACGCACTTCACTGTGGACAATCACATACTGTACCTGCAGACTCCTCAGTACCTTGAGTAGGAGGTTTTTCAGCATAATGATTGCTTTCTGAGACACCTGACTGAACAAAAAATATACATATTAGAATCCACGCTCAATCACCAAAATCTCATCATCAATGACGACTCCTCCTGCAGGATACCCTAAATGACCTCCGCAACTTTTTGAAGTACTCATCATCCTACTCTATCCATTTGTCACCCTATCCATATGCACAAGTTTCTGCCCAGTCTCTGAATCAAATGGTTGTGAGTTCAAGTCCAAACCTAGAATCTTGAGCATATAATCCATGCGAATATCTCAGCGCAGTAGTGAAGGAATGTTGGGCTATCAAATCCGCAGCTTTTCATGAGATCTTAAAGTGTGTATATTTGTTGAGTTTGTTGGTTTGTATGGTAAAGTTGGAGAGATGGGAGTACGGGGAGTCTAGTCACGATGTGCTATCTATCATAATGTGTGGGGCAGATTTGATGCAGCAACTAGTCTTTTCCTGCATGTTGTATTTAATATTTATACAAACATAGTCAAACAATCCTAAGTATCATGAAATGTTTATATTATGCAAATTAAAGAAATGGTTTAAAATGGAAGTTAATAATGTTTGAAATCTAATCTACCTTGGAGCAACATTTTCTAAGGTAGAGTTGGAACTGGTGGCAATAGTGAGGGAGGGTGTATTGGTTTGGTGGTCGGTGGGGGTGTAGTTGGGAAGGTGTATTTGACATGCCTGGCAATTAAATGAAGACACTTTGGTTTGAGTTGTGTCCGGACTCTTGTTTGAAAGCCATTGATCAGTTTCTCTGTCAATTACTTTCCTGGTCATTCTTTCACCTTGAAGGTTAAACTGCTTTGCTCATTGCCTCTGACCGTAAATGACCTCTCTTTTTGAAGTGATTATCCCTTTATCTATGGTGTTGATGGGGATACTGTGGCATTTTATGCCATCATACTGGATATTGAACTATAGGTGTGAATAGTTCTGCTGACTGCTGTATTTTTATATATAAAAGCAGTGTTCCTTGTGGTTACACTTTTATAACCACTAAGAGAAAAAGGATAATTTTCTGATAATTACTAAAAAAAAGACAATAATTTAGTGGTAATGAAAGAACACATAAATACAGTTGTCAGACTCTCACCCGAGGCCCAATGGAAAGTAGCCTTTTAAGCCAAAATAGATACAATTAAAGTGTAAAGAATAGGCCTTTGATGTTGGCCTGGAAGTAGGAGAAACACTCTTAATCAAAAAAAAAGGCTTTCTGTCCAGTCACTTTGGTTACAGACCGTTAATAAGATCACTTTGAAGGGTTGAGGGTGTCTTGCTAATCTGCCAATGTAAAATGTTAATGTTACTGCACTGTGAAGAGCTCAAACGTTAAAGGTCATAGTGTTGCAGCTGTTCCACTGCAATTCCTTAGGGATAGAATCCTTTATATTTGCGTTGACTCAAGGCTAAAGGTTTTCTTTTAAGGCACAAGTAAAATTAATTGGTCCATCACTGAGCAGACTCAAATTCAAAACATATAAAAAAGATGAATCTGTTTTGCTTGTGGTAGATCACCCCCTCCCCCCATCCCTTCCACTTCTGACATTATTTTCTTCATCACAGTTATAAGGTTATACATTTTGGCAGGACTAACAAGGCAATGAATGTCACAAGGTCCCACCTGCCCCACACATGTATCATAACATGTTTAAACAGGGTGATTAAAATATCTACACAGTGAATGGTGGGCCCCCATGAAGTACAGAGGATTGGGGGGCCTTGGTGTGTACATCCAGAGATCCTTGATGGATGCAGGACAGGAAATCAGATGGTTAAGAACCTCAAAGGGGCAAATGGAACACTCTTATAGGTATGTTGGCAAATGGCGATATTTGTGCTTATTAATCAAGGCATTGAATACAAGAGCAGGGAGGTTTATAATGTAATATATAGAGCATTAATTAGACCACAGACGGAGTATGTGTGCAGTTCTACTCACTGCACTAGGATAACATTACAACGGAGCGGGTGCAGAGGAGATAGGCTAGGCTGATTTCCTTAGAGCATAGAAGTCTGAGAAGGGACTGATTGAAGTGGACCAAATTGTAAGAGGCATATTCAAGGTAGGTAGGAAGAAATTTTTCTATTTAGTAGAGAATCAGGCGGTAGCCAGTTTGCGGAACTCAATGATAAATCCAGATGAGGAAGCACTTTGGTTCACCTTCCATCGCAATCTACAATTTCCTCATTCCAGTAACTGATTCACAGTTAGGATCAATGGTTTATCTTGAATATATATTCAATCAGTTGTTACTTTGAATGAACAAATGGTGCAAGTACACTTGCAGTGATTTTTCCTTATGTTTCAAATAAATTATTTATTTCAGTCCAATTTTAAATAAAATATCCATGTCACACATCACAACACCCCTTCCAGCAGCAACTCATTGTTGCTGAGTATTGGAGTCAATATTTGTAAGAAACCAGACTATTTCACACAGTCCCACTGCTACCTGGACTACACCTCCTGCCCCCTGTAAAAACGCCATCCCATTCTCCCAATTCCTTCGACTCCGCCGCATCTGCTCCCAGGAGGACCAGTTCCAAAAACGCACAACCCAGATGGCCTCCTTCTTCAAGGACCGCAATTTCCCCCCCGACGTGGTCGACGGTGCCCTCCACCGCATCTCTTCCACTTCCCGCTCCTCCGCCCTTGAACCCCGCCCCTCCAACCGCCACCAGGACAGAACCCCACTGGTCCTCACCTGCCACCCCACCAATCTCCATGTACAGCGCATCATCCGCCGTCATTTTCGCTACCTACAAACGGACCCCACCACCAAGGATATATTTCCCTCCCCTCCCCTATCAGCATTCTGTAAAGACCACTCCCTCCGTGACTCCCTCGTCAGATCCACACCCCCCACCAACCCAACCTCCACTTCCGGCACCTTCCCCTGCAACCGTAGGAGGTGCAAGACTTGCGCCCACACCTCCCCCCTCACCTCCCTCCAAGGCCCCAAAGGAAACTTCCATATCCGCCACAGATTCACCTGCACCTCCACACATATCATCTATTGCATCCTCTGCACCCGATGTGGCCTCCTCTATATTGGGGAGACAGGCCGGCTACTTGCGGAGCGTTTCAGAGAACACCTCTGGGACACCCGGACCAACCAACCCAACCACCCTGTAGCTCAACATTTCAATTCCCCCTCCCACTCCACCAAGGATATGCAGGTCTTTGGACTCCTCCATCGTCAGACCACAACAAAACGACGGTTGGAGGAAGAACGCCTCATCTTCCGGCTAGGAACCCTCCAACCACGAGGGATGAACTCGGATTTCACCAGTTTCCTCATTTCCCCTCCCCCCACCCTGTCTCAGTCAAATCCATCAAATTCAGCACCGCCTTCCTAACCTGAGATCTTCTTCCCGACCTCTCCGCCCCCACCCCAGTCTGACCTATCACCCTCACCTTGACCTCTTTCCACCTATCACATTTCCGACGCCCCTCCCCCAAGTCCCTCCTCCCTACCTTTTATCTTAGCCTGCTGGACAAACTTTCCCCATTCCTGAAGAAGGGCTTATGACCGAAATGTCGATTCTCCTGTTCCCTGGATGCTGCCTGACCTGCTGCGCTTTTCCAGCAACACATTTCCAGCTCTGATCTCCAGCATCTGCAGACCTCACTTTCTCCTCAAAAATATTTCACACAGTGTAAAGATACTGTTTTTACTAAGAACAAGAATAATGTTTTCAAAACAACAAATGCTGGAGATCACAGCGGGTCAGAAAGCATCCATGGAGAGAGAGCAAGCTAACCTTTCAAGTCTAGATGACTCTTTGTTGTAAGAGACGGTTGCTTATGAGTAAATGGTCATTTCAACACCTGGCTTGAGTGAGAGGCAACTGTTAGCTTGACTTGCTCAACAGTCAATCACCCACAATAAATAAATAATAAAAGGAATTGGGCCCTTACCAACAAATTCTGGCCTCTCTTGCATCCCCAATTTCCACTGACCAAGCCCGTGCTTCCAGCCATCTGGGCCTGAAGTTTTGGAATTCCCTCCCTAGACCTCACTGCTTCTGCCTAGCATCTCTTTATTTAGCTCACATTTGAATATTGTCTGACAAGACTCATGTCATGGGATGCCTTGCTCTGTCAAAGGTACTAGACACTACAAGTTGTTACTGAAGAGGAGACTGGACAGTAGATACTGAACTTTGTAATTCATCAGCAATTGACCCTTAAGGCAGCAACTATAAATGTGAAATTAGAAGAAACATCTTACCTTTACAACTGGAGAAAAACAAATCAATTGACATTTTTGACTATGAGATCAGACATGTAGACAGACACAGACACACACACACACACACAAAGACAGACACATTCATGCACAAAGACAGACAGACACACAACATACAGACATGCGGACACAAAGACAGACACACATGCACACACAAAACAAACAGACACACAACACATACACACACAAGACAGACAGACATGCAACACACAGAGACAGGCAGACATACAGACAGACAGAAGCACAGACAAACACAGCTACTTGGACGTTTTTTTTGCACTGGGGAGGATGCAGAGAAGAAAAAAAACAAGTGTATAGGGAATTGACTGTGAGGAAAATTTAAAGAAATTAATAGAGTCAGAACCTTCCTCCTCCTGGGCGCCAGTACACTGTGACCAAAGTATGCTGTGCTTGTTCAGTTCAAGCTCTACCTGATTTTGGTGGACTATTGGACAATAAGGATTGGTAAGAGGGTCCAGAAAGATGAACAGATGTACCCAAAGCCTTGTGAAAACTCGTACATAATAAAGAGCCACAGACATTGGCTGCACTCAACCCCCACAAGAAAAAAAAGCTTCATCACCAGAACTATGGGTTATCTTCACTGAAAATTGAAGAATGACACTTTCCTTCCAGCCTCCTTCACCTGGGGACACACAGCCTGTGCGTCCTGCATCCAGTGAATCATCTCTGCCCTACAAAAGCCCTGTGAACTCAAGGAGTGTCTAAAGGGCTGTGGCTTAGGTGAAATCAATGTTGTGACCAATTGTGATCTAACGTTTGTGCTCATGGGCAAAAGCCAGGGAATTCAGCCCTAAAATGTATAATTTAGAGGGGAACTAAAGAGTGAAGGGGAAAGAACTTGATGCAAGGAACAAATGAACAAAGCAACATGCAATTATGTAGCACCTTTTATAATTTCAGGGTCTTTGAAAGCACATTTTAGTCATCAAAATACTTTAAAAGTATCATGTTGTTGTCAGTTCCTTCAGTGAATCAGCACACCAATCTGGAGCCACAGGTCCTTTGCCATAAAAGTCAACAGTTATCTTAAGGAAGTAGGCAGATCTTAAACAAGGATTCTATTTTCTCACTCCTTCCACTTCTTTCACTATTCTGTAATATAGTTTGTGTAGGCAGTTGCTGAGTGTGTTGGATGAGGTGTTGACAATAAAGTGGTGTGTGGCCAGTTTGGCCCTCGCACAGATGTTAATCTGTCCCCTTTACAAAGCAGCCTTCAGAGTTTCCTTAAAATATTTTCTTTGTTTCAAGATTAGGTGCTACTCTTATGTTTTGAAAAGAGGATCTGCTTCAAAAGCTGATTTAGACAGCATGCATATGCAGTCTCCAGACCAGAGGAGCTAATTTCATATGATCGTGGCTGCAGTGCTGTAAGAATTGTTCAGAATGCTGGAGTCTGTTCACCAATTTTCCCACTTGACCTTGGGTATCCTGCAGAGAAGCCGCAAGTAGAAAGTCTGAAGTGCCTTGATGCTAATCCTCATTGCCATATAGAAGGGTGATGGTGACAACAGTGATGTACACTAAAGCCTTTGTGTTCTTATGGAGATCTCTCATCAAAGACCCCAGTTACATGATTTTAGGAAGCCAATGGTGGCACAACTGAAATTGTGTTGCAGTTCCTCTTCAATGGTGAACTTCAGAGAAGTGTTCAATTACTTCTAAAGCTTCCTCATCAATAACAGCAGCTGGAGGTGTAAGTCTTGTGCGAGGGAGGACTGGTGGGGTTTTGGTCTGGCTGATATTGAGTGAAAAATTACTGTTTAGTCTGCAAGGGTGATCTGATTGTTGTTTGCAGTTTGAGTCTCAACTGCACGGTTGGTGGGATGCTGTTAAATCGTGGACATTTTGAAAGCAACTAAATCTTGGGTTTTCAAGGCCATTGAGATTGAAAAGCTTCCCAATGTGTCAGTACTCAGACAAAGGCACTTTGTGAAAGTTAGTCACAGATGGGTTCCATGACAAGACTGAGGAACACAGTGAAGAGAGATGGTGCAATCATGCAGCCTTGTTGCAACCACATAGAAATGGGTTTGCTCTCTAATCCATTGTGAAGGACAGTTGCTGGCATACTGTCATGTCAGAATTGTCAGATAGTAACACCCAAATCCCTGAAGGACTTTCAAATAGCTCTGTGATTGATGGAGTCAGAGGCCTTTGGCAGATCAATGAAGGCCATAAGGAGCTCTTTGCATTGTTACATTGTTACATTAGATTTTAGATTTTGAACTATTGTCATTGTTGTAGTGTATGAAGTATTTGGTGTAAATTGGGTGCTGCAAGGTCCTACAAACAACAATGGGGTAAATAATCAGACCCTCTGGTTTGTAATTGTTGATTGAGAAGTAAATGCTGGCTAGAAAATCAGCAGAATTCCTCTGCACTTCTTCAAATCTGCACTTCTTTGTGGGCGGCACGGTGGCACAGTGGTTAGCGCTGCTGCCTCACAGCGCCAGAGACCCGGGTTCAATTCCCGCCTCAGGCGACTGACGGTGTGGAGTTTGCACGTTCTCCCCGTGTCTGCGTGGGTTTCCTCCGGGTGCTTTGGTTTCCTCCCACAGTCCAAAGATGTGCAGGTCAGGTGAATTAGTTATGCTAAATTACCCGTAGTGTTAGGTAAGGGGTAAATGTAGGGGTATGGGTGGGTTACACTTTGGCAGGTCGGTGTGGAATTGTTGGGCCGAAGGGCCTGTTTCTGTAATGTAATGTAATCTAATCGTTCCAGGAGATCTTTCACATCACCCAGCCAAGGTTTACATGAATGACAAATATCAAATGTCATAGAAGGTAAACCTTGAATGGTACTTGGTGGTAAAACAAGCTTTACAAACCAGATGACAATAATATTGATTAATGAAAAGTACGTTTTATAAGAATGTCTTTAGTCATCAAAAACATTTATAAAGTACTTCAAAATAATTATAAAAGAAAATGCAGGTGCTGGAAATCTGAAACAAACAAAGAGAATGCTGGAAAAACTCAGCAGGTCTGGCAGCATCTATAGAAAGTGAAACAGAGTTAATATTTTGAGTCTGGTATGACTCTTCTTTAGAACAGAATGTTATGTTCCACACAAGCCTCCTTTCTTCACCTCACCCAAACAACAAGTCCTTCAATCAATTCCTTTCACCCTTATGTGCTTACCTAGCATCTCCTTAAATGCTATGAGATCCAAATACATCTAGTGTTGATTTTCATATTCTCACAAATCCTGGAATAAAGACATTTCTCCTGAATTTCACATTGGATTTATTTGTGATTTTTAGCTCTGGATAGGTTTGGACAGTGGGTAGTAAGATCAGTTGGAAGCTCAGACACTGAAATATGATCTAAATGTGTTCTACTGCCCAAGCTACCTGTTTGTGTCAAGTGTGGCTTCCCCCATTTCACAGGGAACTTGCATCTGGAAAGAGGGAAGTTCCTGTTTGAGGCAGGGAGTAAATTGAAGCTTTACTGTGGGAATACAGAAGTACTCATGATTCCCTTAGCTTCCCAAGGAAAGCTGATGAAAAATTACCTTTTTGGGACACTTCTATCTCTGCCGTTTTCACTGCAAGGGCAGGTCACCACGTTTCCCCATTAAACTAGCAGGCAGATCCTGATGACATCAGGGGAGCCCCACATACATCTTTCAGAAAGGACCAAGTATTTTCTCTATGGATGTCCTTGACACCTGCTCAAGAAAACAGTAAAACAAGTTAAAGTTCAGGATGATGAATTCCTGGTGGATTTCTGATGGGTTAATAAATTACATGAATTAAATAAATTAGAATACTTCCTACTCTGGGGTTAAAATCACTCCCTTGGATTAATCTAACAAATAACATTGTGGCATAAAATACATTTGGAATGTTTAAATGCCATTCGATGCGAGGCTGGTTAGTTAAAGCCATAGAAGAGAGAATATGATAGATTTCCAATCCTTGATTTCTTGTCTGTACTGTTTTTTAATAGGCTTTGTATTTTCTTCTCCCTGCCTTTAGATTCCTTCCACAACAAACACCATTCTCTGGCAGTCAATTAGTTTCTAGGCCTTTGTCAGGGCTGCACTGTAACTGGCCACAGGGAATGACTCACTTTTTCTTTGATGTTTCCTCCCTGTGGAGAGACACTATTGTTCTGCTCTGCATCTTTCCAGTCCAGGATGGCCAAGCTTGTGAACTCGCCTATGTGAGGTCTCAGGGGCTCTAAATTGTTCTTTTTTTTGCCAATCCCTGAATTTAGGTTACTTTGAGGTTCTTTTATCTAGTGTCAATGATTTTTCTTTTCTGTTCTTTATTTTTTAAACACAAACAAAAATATTTGATACTGTGGTGTCACAGTGGGACAGAATGTAGAGGTTCCAAAGAAAAGTCATACCGGACTGGAAATGTTAACTCTTTTTCTCTCTCCACAGATGCTGTTGGACCTGCTAGGTTTTGCCAGTAATTTCTGATCTACTTCAGAATGTGAGTATTTAGGTTCATTCCCTCCTGTTCATTGGAGTTGATTTTGAAAGCTTGTGCTTGGTGAAACTATGGTGGTAAATGCCTCAGGATAGAATTGGTCGCCATTCTGCCCTGTCAACATCAGTGATGTGAGGGCGGCACGGTGGCTCAGTGATTAGTACTGCTGCCTCATTGCGCCAGGGACCCAGGTTTGATTCTCACCTCAGGTGACTGTCTGTGTGGAGTTTGCACGTTCTCCTGTGTCTGCATGGGTTTCCTCCAGGTGCTCCGGTTTCCTCCCACAGTCCAAACATGTGCAGGTTACGTAAATTGGCTATACAAAATTGCCCATAGTGTTCAGGGTGTGTAGAGTAGGTGCAGTAATCATGAGAAATTGAGAAAATTAGGGTAAGGCAATGAGTCTGGGTGGGATACTCTTCAGAGTGTCGGTGTGCTCGTGTTGGGTTGAATGGCTTGTTTCCACACTGTAGGGATTCTATGATGTGACCAGTTCAACTTTGAAAGTGTGCCTACTACTGGATGTTAAAAGTGCTTGCCTGTTTCAGTTGACAGATTTTTCTTAAAATGGAAATCATGACTCTATGGCATAAATAAGACCTAACTGACATTTTAAAGCAGAACTGATCAGCAGCTGTGCAGCCTCACCCAGGGCTGCAGCATTCCCAAAACCTCCAGCAAACCCTACTCCTAACTTATCCACATCTTTAAAAATCACACAACACCAGGTTATAATCCAACAGGTTTAATTAGAAGCACACTAGCTTTCGGAGCGACGCTCCTTCATCAGGTGATTGTGGAGGGCTCGATCGTAACACAGAATTTATAGCAAAAATAGCGTTGCTCTGAAAGCTAATGTGCTTCCAATTAAACCTGTTGGACTATAACCTGGTGTTGTGTGATTTTTAACTTTGTACACCCCAGTCCAACATCGGCATCTCCAAATCATATCCACATCTTGGAAGTCTCAACTGATGAGCTGCCTGTTTGGTGCCCTGAAACTCATCTCAAATTTAAACGAAGTTGGGATTTTAAAAATTAATTCATGGGATGTGGTGTCGGTGGTTAGGCCAACATTTTTTGCCCATCCCTATTTGCTCAGAGGGCAGTTAAGAGTCAACCACATTGCTGTGTATCTGGAGTCACATGCAGACCAGATTTTCGTCCTTGATTGTCATTAGTAAACCAGATGAGTTTTCCAACAAACGACCCAGTCATCATTCAGCCTTTATTTCCAGTATTTTAAAGAATTCAAATTTGTACATGTGTCCCCACAGCATTACCTTGATCTGTGGATTAATAGTCCAAGAATAATACGACAAGAACACTGCCTTTCCTTTTGATTTGATTGGATCGATGTAGGTTTGCTCAATGAGCTGGGAGGTTCATTTCCAGATGTTTCGTCACCTTACTAGGTGTCATCTTCAGTGGGCCTCAGGCGAAGCAGTGTGTACGATTCCTGCTTTCTATTTATATGTTTGGGCGTCTTTGGGTTGGTGACGGCATTTTCTGTGGTGATGTCATTTTCGGTTCTTTTTCTCAAGGGGTTGTAGATGGGGTCTAACTCGATGTGTTAGTTGATAGAGTTCCGGTTGAAATGCCATGCTTCTAGGAATTCTTGTGTGTGTCTCTGTTTGGCTTGTCCTAAGATGGATGTGTTATCCCAGTCGACGTGGTGTCCTTCCTTATCTGTATGTAAGGATACTAATGAGAGAGGGTTGAGTCTTTTTTGTGACTAGTTGGTGTTCATGTATCCTGGTGGCTAGTTTTTTGCCTGTTTGTCCAATGTAGTGTTTGTAACAGTTCTTGTACGGTATTTTGTAAATGTCATTACACGACTTCGACTGGGACAACACATCCACCTTAGGACAAGCCAAACAGAGACACGCACGAGAATTCTTAGAAGCATGGCAATCCAACTGGAACTCTATCAACAAACACATCGAGTTAGACCCCATCTACCATCCCCTGAGAAAAAGAACAGGAAATAGCATCACCACAGGAAATGACATCATCAGCCTAAAGAAACCCAAACATATAAATAGAAAGCAGGAATTATGTACACTGCTTTGCCTGAGGCCCACTGAAAATGTCACCTAGTAGGGTGACGAAACGTCTGGAAATGAACATCCCAGCTCAGCGAGCAAACCTAAATCCAGAACCTCGACCTGAGCTACAAATCTCAAAACTGGCTAAGATTTGATTTGATCTCAAATCTTGGTGTATTAGTGGTAGTGAGGGGTTGCTCTTCATAAAACAGTTTCTCAAAATTAAAAACTCATCGCATTGAGTTTCTGCTCAATGTTGTTGCTGGAGGATGTCTTCCTTTTGGAAGCTCCTGATGGAAGTATTGTGCAGCAAACAACCGGGGAGGATTTTTCCCCTCTGCTATCAGGACTAAACTTGCACTGTGCTCAACCTTCTTTCACAATACCAGTGTGGAAGATCATAGTGGGGTCACACTGATTTTGTTCAACAGCAGAAGTGGAAATCATGAGAAATGTAAAGCAAGCTGCCGAATAGTTTTCATTTGTTTTCTGCACACAAATTCTGAATTACTGTCAGTGTTTGGGGATCCTCGGCATGAAAAAATAATCTTTAAAAACATCTGGTGAGACACAAGATGTGACAAAAAACACAGTGAGGAAAGGAGAATTTTTAGATTCCTGGCAGGAATTTGTTGTGGTTTGTAATGGCCCAGCTATAAACTTATTCAACAACAACTTTCAAACAGGAACTGGATAATTATTTCAAGGTGAGAAAATTACAGGGCTGTGAAGAAAGAATAGGGAGTTAGATGAATTGAATGGCTTTTTCAAAGAGCTGGCACAGTCTGTGCTGTAGTTTTATAATTATATGAAAGAAGAATCAATATTTTGATTTTAAGACAGATAAGTAGGTTCTTGATTAGTAAGGGGATCAAAGGTTATGGGGAGAAGGCAAGAGAATGATGTTGAAAATCGATCAACAATGATCGAAGGGGGAACAGATTTGATGGGCCAAAAGTCCTGATTATGCTCCTTAAATTTAAGGTCCATGGCAAGATCAGTTTCTGAGTGCTGATAATAAGCAGAAGATCATCAATTCACTGATGAATGTTCCCCTGTCTTGTTTTAATCTACTTGGAGGGAGATGGTCATGCATTGCAAAAGAAATGGCTTCATATCAGTTAACTCAAACAAAAACAGAAATTGCTGGAGAAAGTCAGCAAGTCTGACAGTATCTGTGGAGAGAAGGCAGAGTTAACATTTTGAGTCTGGTGACCATTCTTCTGAAGGGTCTATTCTGAAGATACCCTTCTGAAGAATGGTCATTGGACTCAAAACGTTAATTCTGCATTCTCTCTCACAGATACTTCTAGACCTGTACAGTATCTTTACACTTCCTGTTTTTATTTCTTTTTCCCAGTATTTTAATCCTCTGCGACCTTTATCCTCCCACAACATTAGCCTCTTATAGATTTCTGGTTTTTGTTGTTCCATGATTGGCAGATGATGCGACTTCAGCTGGCTAGGCCTTAAAATCTGGAATTTCTTTGTTTGACGTTTAAGACACTCAATTAGAACCAATCTCTTTGACCAAGTTTGGGTCATCTATCCCAACGTCTCCACATTTGATTTAGCATCAAATTTGTTTGTGATAACACTCCTGTTATATGCCTTGGGAGATTTTACTAAGTTAAGGGTATTTTATAATTATAAGTAGTTGTTACCTGTTATGCTTAGCCAAAGATTCTTTAACCTGACTCTGCATTATGTTGATTGTCCTGGCCTCAGACAAAGCTTCAACGTAAGTCTGGACCAATTTGGAAATTATTTCACAAGTGTTGATCTCCAAAATAGATTTAGATTGAAAACAAATTAGTATGCAAATTCAATATCAATACTCTATTCATATTGCAGTACTGCCATATAAATCAGGCAGCTTTATTATCTCTGACAATACTGAAGACTCCAAAACAGATATCAGATTTGACAGATAGCTTTGTTGCCTGCATCTGGAGACAAAGATAAATGCCTGTCCCAAGTAGCACTGGTTATGGTGTTCAGCACTGCACTCCAACAGCCAGCTCATACAAACCCACAATGCAACTTCCAGAATATTGCTTTGACTTTTATCCAGCATAAGGGCAGGATATGCAGCCAATGTGATAAAATCATAAATGTGACCTTAGACTATATTTAATTCTCTTTTCACTTACTATTAAATCATCCTGCAGTATAAATGAGACAGGTGGGGTTTAACAGCAATTAAATCTTGCTATATAATACAAATGGAATACAAGCAAGGTACAAAGATAACTGATGTGATCTGGACTAAATTCACATCATCTTTCCATGAACATTATTCCTTTAGAAATTATGTTAGCAACCTATAAAAGAGTTACACTGCTGTCTCCCAAGGAAAGCATGAAGTGCTGTCACCGCCCTACTTATTAATGCGCAGCTAGAGAGGCTGAAATTGATGCCTACCTAACAAGCGTCATGGCCCCTTGGTGAGATCAGCTAGACTTGGTTTGACTGCTGGCTCCTTTTGTGTGACAAACTTCATTTTCTGTTTATTTGTCTTTCTCACATTGGGGCTCAAAAGATCAAGGGATGTTTGATTACTTGCTCACACTCTGTTTCTCACGCTCCATGCAGGAGTTAGTACCTAGGTGATATCTGTATAGATCCTTGCTTCTGTACTTGTTCATTTGCATTATTTTCACTTTAAATAGGTACTCTTCTCACAATATAATAAAAAAGCAATAGAGGGAACGTTAAAGTGTATGTACTGCATGGGCAGGGTTACTAGTGCCTATTTTTGTTAGTAGGCAATTTGCTGTTTTTATTTGATTGACACATATATGCTTCATTCATATGAGTGGTTGAGGTGTATAGAAGATTTTAAGGAGACATTTGATAAGTACAGCAAGAACAACTTGTACTGAGATAGTGACTCTAACATAGTAAAACAGCCTCCAGCAGCAAAATTTATACTAAGCCATGAAAAGGAGGTAATAGGGCAGGTAGCAAAAAGAAAACCGAAAGAAATAGGTTTTAAGAAGCATTTTGAATGATGAAGAAAGAAAGGTTTAGGGTGTGGATTCCAGAACTTAGGATGCAAACGGCTGAAGATATGACTGAAAAGGATGGACTAATGAAGTTAAGGATGAACATTAAGTCAGAACAGGAGAAGCAAAGATTTCCCGGAGGTTTTGCAGGCTAGAGGATGTTAAAAAAATTGGGAGGGATACAAATACATGAGGGAGGGAGAAAGGCGATGAGAATCAGTGCTCCCTGTAACTTTTTTGTTATTATGTGGGACTCTGAAGTCTGTGTGCAGCAGCAGGTTCTTGAAGTGGGAGCAATGTGTCAGCTCTCCAGTCGACATACATGGAGCTTTCCAGCAACTGCTGAATGTTGGTGAGAATGCATGAGTGAGAAAAGAACAACAGGATATGCAGGTAGAATTAGCTGGAGTAGGTAGGATCACCACCAACTGCAATTTCCCCTCGAAGCCAGTCACCATCCTGACTTAAAAATATATCGCTGTTCCTTTAGTGTTACTGGGTCAAACATTCTGGAACTCCCTTGCTAACAGCAATGCTATAGTACTTACATTAAATGTATTGCTATGGTTCACAAAGGCAGCTCATCACCACCTTGTCAAGGGCAATTAGGAAATGCCAATAAATGCTGACCCAGCCAGTAACACCCAGATGCCATGAATGAATAAAAGTAAATGGCAATCAGGAGGGGGATCCCAGCTGATACTTCCCTTTGTGCTCAGCTCTGAAATGTTGACAACAACTTCAGGGCATCTGGACCCAGAATGATTCATTCAGCTATGACCAGGAACTGAACCTGGAACAACTGCAGTTTGTGTGGCACAGGGCTGCACTTGGCAGTACTGGGCACCAATCTCAGCCCCCAGCAATATTTTGTTCAAAGTATAGCCTAAAAATGACTCAGCAAAGTCAGCAAATGAATATATGATGTGTTTGTAATGACATTGCTTGCTCCACTGTTTTAGGAGGCTGTTAACTGATTTTAAATAAATAGTAAAATGGTAGGCAGAGTAACGCCACATGAATGAGTTGCATACATTTATTAATATTGCTGGTGCTGATCTCAAGGATGCATATTGGAGTTTTGTATCGTGTCCAATCACTGACATGCTGCTCTTAAAGTGCAGCTGCAATACCATCATTTTGTGCGGCAAGTGTGGCAAAGGTCCAAACATCTGCTGCAGTCTTTGACAGAGTAATCTTTATAATGACAGATACGTTTGGCAGTGAAATAGTTTCATTAAATTGTTGGCTGCACCTCCCATGCCCAGGAATCAAGTTAATACATAACTTTTGAAAATGACATAGAAAGATTTGATCACTTTATACTCTGTCAGAGCACTACTGTCCTAATTTAAAAACAAATTGAAGTTATTTATAGATTGGGGAAAGGATGTCTTATATAAAGCAGCCGGTCAGAGGTGGGGGAAATCCGAGAATGAAGAACTTCACTAATCTGTTTTTAAGGAGAGAAGGACTTTGTGAAAGATGCCTTCATCATGCAGGTTTCCTGGCTATCATGAACCGGCCTCAGAAAACTGTCAGCAATGAGGCCCTGCCTGCTCTCTCAGGCTCATGTAAATGATCCGTTGGCCACTAACAGAAGAGCAGCAGGGGAGTTCTCTCGGTGTTATTGGAGTGAATATCTGGTCATTATCTCATTGTGGGAAAATTTCGGGCAATTCAATCAGTCACTTGGGGTGGTGGGGCAGAATTGTGTCCCAACATTAGTTACTACTTTAGGAGTTGAAGAGGAGGTAAAATACGATGTTTCCAACATTACAGAATCATTGAATCCCTACAGCGTGGAAGCAGGCTATTTGGTCCATTGAGTCTACAAAGAGCATCTCACCTCGACCCATCCCCCATTTTACCCTGTAACCCTGCATTTCTCATGTCTAATCCACCTATACATTATAGGCAATTTATCCATCCAACCTGCACATCTTTGGAGTGGCAGTGTTTTAAAGGTGCTTTAAAGCCCTCTGGGTCATCTGGAGGTTGTGATAGACCCTATATGAATTCAGATCTTTCTTTCAACCGAAGATTGACATTTTCCAAGGCGTCTCTGTGAACTGAGTCCAATGGGTATCACTGAAAAATAACCCAGAGATTGCGGCTTTGGACCAATCTAAAAATCCTTTGTTTTCCCAGCATTCTCAATGGAATTGACAGCCCTCATTTCAACAGATGCAGAAAATCAAGTCTGAAAAAATGAGCATGCCAAAGAAAATTCATTTGGTGGATCTCGATCTGTGGAGAGGTAAGTAGAGATTGACCGTGCTACAACAATAGGAGCTTGCATTTATATAGCATTGTTAACATCATAAAACCTTGCAAGGTCTGACACAGGAGTAAACTCAGCCAAAAGCCAACTCAGAGCTGCAGAGATGTTAGGCCAGCTTGAACATTGGCGGTGCTGTCTCTAAAGACAAATAAATTTCATCAATCTCAGACTGATCAAAAAGGACAGAAAGACAATCTAACTAAGTTACATGTTGCAGCTAATACTCCATTCAGCACTATAGAACGTTTGTATTAAAACTCACTTACTGACCCTCAAGCCATTAAGGCATACATGGAAGTGGTCTCCACCTTAAGCAGACATGATTTTTGTTGCAGTAATCCTAGTGCTTAAACAGTAGTAACAGTCCTTACAAGTGACTTCAGGGAATACTGTAAACACATCTGTAACATCAGCTGGTACTGCCTTTACTTGTTTCCACCATTGATACATCTCTCTTTTGCTCTGAGTTAGTTTTGCAGGCAGAACACCTCCAATACTCTTGTCACCAGCTCCCTGAGTTTATACTGTAGAAATTCAAACTTATGCGAAATCCTGTCCTGGCATTCTATCCCATTTTAAGTACTTGAATCCAATTCCAAACCGTCCATTGGGTTTGCACCTCTAATTCCTTGAATTCAGAACTGTTGTCCTGGTTTACAAATCTCTCCACCGGTTCATCTCAATTTGATCTTTACAAACCATCCTGCTCCACGTGTCGGTGTATATCCTGCATTCATCTGATTCTAACATCTGTGGCTGCCTCTCCCTCAACTATCATGTTGAAGAAGTCATGTTTTTGGTCATGAAATTATGCAGAAGTCAAGTGTTTGGGCCCAAGGTTCTCAAACTCTTCCCATAGACTTTGACATAGTCATAGAGTCAAACAGCACGGAAACAGATTCTTCAGTCCAAATCATCAGCACTGATCAGACATCCCAATGTGACCTAGTTGCATTTTGCAGGATTTGGCCCATATTCTTCTAAACTCTTCTTATTCATTACCCCATCCAGATTCCTTTTAAATGTCATAATTGTACTAGCCTCCACCACTTCCTCTGGCAGCTCATTCCAAAAACACACCACCTTTGCATTAAAAAAGTACCTTTCAGATCCTTTCTAAATCTTTTCCCTCTCACCTTAAACCCTATGCCCTCTAGTTCTGGACTCCCCCACACTAGGAAAAAGATCTTGGCTACTGACCCTATCCATGTCCCTCATGATTTTATAAACGCCCATAAGGTCACCCCTCAGTCTCCAATGCTTCAGGGAAAAAAGTCTCTGTCTATTCAGCGTCTCCCTATAAATCAAACCCTCCAACCCGACAACATCCTTGTAAATCTTTTCAAGTTTCACGACATTCTTCTCATAACAGGAAGACAAGAATTCTATGCAGTATTCTAAAAGTGGCCTAACCAATGTCTTGTACAGCTGCAATACAACATCCCAACCCCAATACTTAATATTATGACCAATGAAGGCAAGCGTACCAAATGCTTCCTTCACTACCCTGTCTACCTGTGATTCCACTTTCAAGGATGCACCTGCACCTATAGGTGTCTTTGTTCAGCAAAACTCTCCAAGTCCATAGGATTAACTGTATAAGTCCTGCCCTGGTTTGCCTTATCAAAATGCAGCCACTCACATTAGCCTAAATTACACTCCATCTGCCACCCCTCAGCCCACTGACTCATTTGATCACGGTCTCATTGTACTCTGAGATAGTCTTTTTCACTGTCCACTACATCACCTGTTTTGGTGTCATCTCCAAACTTATTAATCATATCTCCTATATTCACATCCAAATCATTAATATAAATGATGAAAAGCAGTGAACCCAGCACCGATCCTTGTGGCATTCCACTGGTTGCAGGACTCCAGTCTGAAAAACAACCCTTCACCACCACCCTCTGTCTCCTACCTTCAAGCCAATTTTGTGTCCAGTTGACTAGCTCCCTCTGGATGCCATGTGATCTAACCTTACTAACCAGTCTACCATTGTCAAAAGGTGTGGTGCTGGAAAAGCACAGCAGTCAGGCAGCATCCAAGGAGCAGGAGAGTCAACATTTCGGGCATAAGCCCTTCATCAGGAATGTGGAGGGGGAAGGGGACTGAAAGATAAATAGGGGGGTGGGGGTGGGGCTGATGAAAAGGTTGGTGGGAAGGCAGGTGGGAGGTACGTGTAAGACCATGCAGAACCTTGTCAAATGCTTGCTGAAGTCCATATGGACAATGTCTACCACTCTAGCGTCATCAATCTTCTTTGTCACTACTTCAAAAAAATTCAATCAAGTTAGTCGGACACGATTTCTCACGCATAAAGCCATGCTAACTATCCCTAATCTGTCCTTGTTTTCTAAACGTATGTAATCCTGTCCCTCAGAATCCCTTCCAACAACTTGCCCACCACTGATGTAAGTCTTTTGTTTCCTGGCTTTTCCTCAGCACTTTTTCTAAATAATGGCATCACATTAGCCACCCTCCAGCCTTCTGGCACCTCACCCATTATTATCGATGATACAAATGCAAGGGGTCCAGCAATCTGTTCCCTAGTTTCCCACAAAGGAATTGGAAAAGCCTGATCAGGTCCCAGGGATTTATCCAGTTTTATGCATTTTAAGACGTCCAGCACCTCCTCTTCTGTAATATGAACTCTTTTCAAGACAATACTACTTATTTCCCCAAGTTGCCTAACTTCCAGTCCTTCTCCACAATAAATACTGATGCAAAACATTCATTTAATATCTCATCCATCTCCTGTCGTTCCACATGTAGATGGTCAAAGTTTGTGCGAAGATTTGTAGCTCGGGTGCTCGTTGTTGTGGTTCTGTTCGCCGAGCTGTAAGTTTTTGTTGCAAACGTTTCGTCCCCTGGCTAGGCGACATCACCAGTGCTTGGGAGCCTCCTGCGAAGCGCTTCTTTGATGTTTCCTCTGGTGTTTATAGTGGTCTGTCCCTGCCGCTTCCGGTTGTCAGTTTCAGCTGTCCGCTGTAGTGGTTGGTATATTGGGTCCAGGTCGATGTGTTTGTTGATGGAGTTTGTGGATGAATGCCATGCCTCTAGGAATTCCCTGGCTGTTCTCTGTCTGGCTTGCCCTATGATAGTAGTGTTGTCCCAGTCGAATTCACACACGCAGACAACAAGCAACATGAATTCGACTGGGACAACACTACTATCATAAACAGACCCTTTAGTCCAACCGTCCAAGCCGACCAGATATCCCAACCCAATCTAGCCCCACCTCCCAGCACCCGGCCCATGTCCCTCCAAACTCTTCCTATTCATATACCCATCCAAATGCCTCTTAAATGTTGCAATTGTACCAGCCTCCACCACATTCCATACACGCATTCCATACACATATCACCCTCTGTGTGAAAAAGTTGCCCCTTAGGTCTCTTTTATATCTTTCCCCTCTCACCCTAAACCTATGCCCTCTAGTTCTGGACTCCCCGACCCCCAGGGAAAAGAATTTGCCTATTTATCCTATCCATGCCCCTCATAATTTTGTAAACCTCTATAAAGTCACCCCTCAGCCTCTTACGCTCCAGGGAAAACAGCCTCAGCCTATTCAGCCTCTCCCTATAGCTCAAATCCTCCAACCCTGGCAACATCCTTGTAAATCTTTTCTGAATCCTTTCAAGTTTCACAACGCCTTTCCGGTAGGAAGGAGACTAGAATTGCAAGCAATATTCCAACAGTGGCCTAACCAATGTCCTGTACACCCACAACATGACCTCCCAACTTCTGTACTCAATACTCTGACCAATAAAGGAAAGCATACCAAATGTCTTCTTCACTATCCTATCTACCTGCGACTCCACTTTCAAGGAGCTATGAACCTACACTCCAAGATCTCTTTGTTCAGCAGCACTCCCTAGGACCTTACCATTAAGTGTATAAGTCCTGCTGAGATTTGCTTTCCCAAAATGGGCACACGGTGGCACAGTGGTTAGCACTGCCGCCTCACAGCGCCAGAGACCTGGGTTCAATTCCCGCCTCAGGCGACTGACTGTGTGGAGTTTGCACATTCTCCCCGTGTCTGCGTGGGTTTCCTCCCACAGTCCAAAAATGTGCAGGTCAGGTGAATTGGCCATGCTAAATTCCTGTAGTGTTACGTAAGGGGTAAATGTAAGAGTATGGGTGGGTTGTGCTTCGGCGGGGCGGTGTGGACTTGTTGGGCCGAAGGGCCTGATTACACACTGTAATGTAATCTAATAATCTAATCTAATCTAAAATAAAATGCTGCACCTCGCATTTATCTAAATTAAACTCCATCTGCCACTTATCAGCCCATTGGCCCATCTGGTCCAGATCCTGTTGTAATCTGAGGTAATCCTCTTTGCTGTCCACTACACCTCCAATTTTGGTGTCATCTGCAAACTTACTAACTGCACCTCTAATGCTCACATCCAAATCATTTATGTAAATGACAAAAAGGACCCAGCACCGATCCTTGTGGCACTCCACTGGTCACAGGCCTCCAGTCTTCTACCTTTGAGCCAGTTCTGTATCCAAATGGCTAGTTCTCCCTGTATTCCATGAGATCTAACCTTGCTAATCAGTCTCCCATAGGGAACCTTGTCGAACGCCTTACTGAAGTCCATATAGATCACATCTACCACTCTGCCCTCATCAATCCTCTTTGTTACTTCTTCAAAAAACTCAATCAAGTTTGTGAGACATGATTTCCTACACACAAAGCCATGTTGATTATCCCTAATCAGTCTTTGCCTTTCCAAATCCATGTACATCCTGTCCCTTAGGATTCCCTCCAACAACTTGCCCACCACTGACATCAGGCTCACTGGTCTATAGTTCCCTGGCTTGTCCTTACCACCTTTCCTAAACAGTGGCACCACGTTAGCCAACCTCCAGTTTTCCAGCACCTCACCTGTGACTATCGATACAAATATCTCAGCAAGAGGCCCAGCAATCAGTTCTCTGGCTTCCCACAGAGTTCTTGGGTACACCTGATCAGGTCCTGGGGATTTATCCACCTTTACCCGTTTCAAGATATCCAGCACTTCCTCCTCTGTAAAGAGGACATTTTGCAAGATGTCACTATCTATTTCCCTCCATTATATATCTTCCTTATCCTTTTCCACAGTAAAGACTGATGCAAAATATTCATTTAGTATCTCCCCCATTTTCTGTGGCTCCACACAAAGGCCACCTTGCTGATCTTTGAGGGGCCCTATTCTCTCCCTAGTTACCCTTTTGTCCTTAATATATTTGTTAAAACCCTTTGGATTCTCCTTAATTCTATTTGCCAAAGCTATCTCATGTCCCCTTTTTGCCCTCCTGATTTCCCTCTTAAGTATACTCCTACTTCCTTTATACTCTTATAAGGATTCACTCGATCTATCCTGTCTATACCTGACATATGCTTCCTTCTTCTCCTTAACCAAACCCTTAATTTCTTTAGTCATCCAGCATTCCCTATACCTACCAGCCGTTCCTTTCACCCTAACAGGATTATACCTTCTCTGGATTCTTGTTATCTCATTTCTGAAGTCTTCCCATTTTCCAGCCGTCCTTTTACCTCCGAACATCTGCCTCCAATCAGCTTTCGAAAGTTTTTGCCTAATACCGTCAAAACTGGCCTTTCTCCAATTTATAACTTCAACTTATAGATCTGGTTTATCCTTTTCCATCACTATTTTAAAACGAATAGAATTATGCTCGCTGGCCCCAAAGTGCTCACCCACTGACACCTCAGTCACCTGCCCTGCCTTATTTCCCAAGAGTAGGTCAAGTTTTGCACCTTCTCTATTAGGTAGATCCACATACCGAAGCAGAAAATTGTCTTGTATGCACTTATGAAATTCCCCTCCATCTAAACCTTTAACACTATGGCAGTCCCAGTCAATGTTTGGAAAGTTAAAATCCCCTACCATAACTACCCTATTATTCTTACAGATAGCTGAGATCTCTTTACAAGTTTGTTTCTCAATTTCCCTCTGACTATTAGGGAGTCTATAATATAATCCCAGTAAGGTGATCATCCCTTTCTTATTTCTCAGTTCCACCCAAATAATTTCCCTGGAAGTATTTCCGGGAATATCCTCCCTCAGCACAGCTGTCATCCTATCCCTTATCAAAAATGCCACTCCCCCTCCTCTCTTGCCTCCTTTTCTATCCTTCCTGTAGCATTTGTATCTTGGAACATTAAGCTGCCAGTCCTGCCCATCCCTGAGCCATGTTTCCGTAATTGCTATGATATCCCAGTCCCATGTTCCTAACCATGCCCTGAGTTCATCTGCCTTCCCTGTTAGGCCACTTTCATTGAAATAAATGCAGTTATTAGTCCTATCTTGTCCCTGCCTGCCCTCACTGTTTGACTCGCTTCTGTTCTCAACTGTACCAGTCTCAGATTGATCTCTTTCCTCACTATCCCCTGGGTCCCATCCCCCCCCCACCTTACTAGTTTAAATCCTCCCGAGCAGTTCTAGCAAATTTTCCTGCCAGTATATTAGTCCCTTCCAATTTAGGTGCAATCCGTCCTTCTTGTGCAGGTACTCTTGCCTCTCTTTCTATCCTTCCTATCAAATCTATACCCTGGAACATTAAGCTGCCAGTTCTGCCCCTTCCTGAGTCAAGTTTCTGTAATAGCCATGAAATCTCAGTTCCGTGTTCCCAACCAAGCCCTAAATTCATCTGCCTTTCCTGTCAGGCCTCTTGCATTGAAGTAAACGCAGTTTAATTTATCAGTCTTACCTTGTTCTCTGCCAATCTCTTGTCTGCTTTGATGATTAGACTTGCTTACCTTATCTCCTGTACCAGCCTCAGCCTTTATTCTTTTTTCACTATTGCTTTGGTTCCCACCACTTCCCCCCCACCCCCCTTCCTAGCTTAAAGCCTCCGGAATAGCACTAACAAATTTCTTGTTACTCTGTCCTCACTTTTCCTTGACCTTGCCTTTGGCTAATTCTCTTAATCCATCTACTACTGCTTGGTTCCATTTCTGCCTGTACAAGATACCCCAGGATGTTATTACCTTAAAGGCATTACATACACACAAGTTGTAGTTATTGTTATGGAATGAATTACAATTTACATATTGCCAGAAGGAGCTTTATGTCATAAATATTTCTGAGGAATGGCTGGAATTAAATTCCTTGACAGGTGCTTTCAGCAGCAGGATCAATTTTTTTTAATCCAGAATCTTTATAAATTTTAACTTTTTAAATAAATAAACTCCTAAAAAGGTTGACCCATGTTGAAGTATGATTCTACAAGCCTGAGTGGCCAATGGAATTGTCTAAATTAGCTCAGATCAGTTCATCCAGCATGACCAGGAGTTTACCTTGAGGATTTTCTGGTTGTATGGTGTATTATTACAAGGAGATAATTTACTCCCTGCCCAATTAGTAGAGCTTCTTCAACCATTTAAAAGTATATAGTTGCTGTGGAACTACTGATAAATAGGTTTCACGTTCCATGTATTAAAATGGTGGTTCAGGTTAATAAAGCTAATTTTATGAATCAATGGCCAAGTCATGTCTTTTATTTTTCAGACATGACTTAGGGAACAAATTACTCCAGCTATGACAGGAAGCTTCCTTCAAAGATGTCACACCACCTTAAAGCAATCACAAATCAAACATGCATGAAACTGATAATTTAATGAGATGTTAGCATTTAAAAATCATAGCAATATTAAAAATAATGATGTACAATACAAAGCATAATTTTAAATGAGAACTTGATTGCAGATTTAAATAATAGGAAAATATTGATTGATCTGTACAGACTTACAGATTATTAACTTAGTTTATAAAAAAATGTATAAACATTTGAAAAACAAAAATAAAATGTTAAAAGAATGTCTGATTGGAACAAAACAAAGTGGAGGGGGAGACACAATACTGATTCAGGGAATATTGTCTTTCTGAGTTTCAATACAATAAAAGATTACTAATAGTCAGTTTTTAATTTCATTGCTCTGCCCGTCCTTACACAGTAGGTGTTGATTCTGTTGGAATCCAATTCTGTTCCATGAGAGTTATACTGAAGGTATGAGTGAGGTAAGGAAATCATCCCAATGGTTCGTCATCTGAAATAGTAAAATGACAAACCAAAGCTGTTCAAATACAGTTATAAGAAAATTAATAAATCTATTAATATATTAAAAACCTCATACCTATGCACACACTAAATTTCACCATTCACAGTTGTAATGGGAAGTGCCTATGTAAACGTCATGCTGTAATCTTCCCTTCCTTCCATTCGAGGTTTACCACTGGCCCGAAACAGTAGTTATAGTTATTTTTGTTTTGCAATTGCTTTGATAATGGTGAATGAACCACTATAATGATAGATCCCACATTAAGTTGTTCACATTATCCCACATTTACATAGCAGCAATCAGTTAGACAAACTTAGCATTTGCACAATCTTAATGTAAAGTATATAGCATCTTATAAATGTTCCAACTCTTATTCCAATCTGTACACAATTATTCCAATAAGTACCTTGAGATACTTATATAGAATAGACTTTGAAGCAAAATGGCGAGAGTGATGTGTGACACAGGATTGAATGTGTCACTGCATACCTAGTGTAGCTTATTCCATGGGTTGCAGAAAAATTCTCTCCTAATTTCCTCTGTTAAACTGCTTTTTTACATAATCATGGACGAGGCCTGTTGGTCAAGAGCTCAAGTCCCAAAAAAATGTCACATATTTATTTTGTGTGTCAGTATCAATTACATTATGTACAATTATAAAATGGTACTCACACTATAGAATAAGGCTGTGCAGAAAAAGCAAGGAAATGCAACTAATTGGATTGTGCTTTCACAGTGGGCTGAGTTGCCTTCTCTGCTGTACGATTCTATCTGTTTGTCTAAGTATCATAACCATTGAACAACATCTAAACGTTTGCTGTGATAAATTGCATGACAGGCTCCAAAATGTAGTAAATTTGTATTATTGCAGCTTTGGACTTGGATCTTAAAACACAAAAAATCATTTGGATCCTTCTATGTTTTGAATAGGAATTATTATTGGTTGGTGACATCAAATGCATAAGGTATCTCTCTTCCCTGTGATTTCCGCTATCAAGGATAATAAAAGTAATACTATCATGCCCAAGTTCTCCTCCAAGTTTCAACTTATCCTGACAAGGACATATACTGCCCTTACTTCATTACTGTAGGGCCAAAATCCTCATACCTTCCTTCCTAACACCATAGTGGGAGCACCATCACCGCAAGGACCGCAGATGTTCAAAGTGATAGTCCAACTTGAGATAAGCAATAAATGTATCCTCGCCAGAGACCCCAAAATTCAAGGACAACTTGCATTTATATTCTTCTTCTTGAGTTCTCTGCACTTGTACATTTATGTTGTGGTCTGGAGCTATGCATTATGATGGTAAACACTCCAATTTACTTTCCATTGCGTGGATGACCAGGGATATTTTCTGTTCTTTCCCACCTGCCACTGGTGTGTGTTGCAAGGATTTACAACTTTAACTCAATATCTCTTTGACCACGTCATAAATGCATCCTCATGGCCATTAACTCCTGGAGTTTGACTTGAATCCGGAATGTCTGGCTACCCTCTGTGGTATGATACCTTCTTGCAACTATATAGCACCTTTTATGAAGTGAATTCTTCCAAGGTATTTAACAGTCACGTTAACCATCAAAATGTGATATTAAGTTCTTTTTTAGATTTTTTTAAGGGGATTCGCAAAAACATTGTTGTGACATAAGATAACATTTTTTTATGCAACTAATAGGTATGCACTACCTGAAAGAGCGGTGAACACAGTCTTGATAATAACTTTCAAAGGATTCATACAAATACATGGAAGGAAACTATTTACAGGGTTATTAGAAAACAGCAGTAAAGATGGACTAATTGGGTAGGTCAACCAAAAAGACAAGATTGGCTATATGGTCTCCTTCAGAATGATTTGATCAGATATTATTAAGGCAAATATGCAAAAGAACTAAGATATAAAAATTTGCAAAGAGCTGGTAACTGCTTGACTACAATGCTATTAATGACACAGTCCACTGGCTACTTGGAGGGTAGTTTGAGATCAGTGACTCCATTATGAAGTGACCTCAGGAGAGAGCGGGAAGTTGAAACAGTAGCCGTCAGATCAACAAAACCCTTTACTTCATCTGGAAAAGTTTGCAACTTTAACAACTCCCAAGATGCTTTAAAAATCTATTTGTCAGTCAAGGAATCTAAAATATTTAAAGGTTCTGGGTCACCAAAAATATCTGTCCTGGAAATCTTGAAGTCTCTTTTACAAAGTCACTTGTTAGGCACATAGGAGCAGAAGGAATAAGAATCTGCAAGAACTTCAGGACCTATCTAGAAAATATAAGTTACAGAGAAAAGCATTTACATGAAGATAAAAACCTTCTTCACAAAAAAACCTTCCAAAGGATATTTTGGTTTCATTAGGCTGTCCTGGAAACGAAGTGCATTTATCAAGTGTGTAGCTAAGCCTGACAAGCTAATGAAACCCAGGTTCCACCCATGGTCTGCACTTGAGCTGTTTAATCTCAGGTAAGGCAATCTGTGCATGACACTAGATCTCAGTGTCTTGGTAGCCTTCCAGGATCATCCTCTAAGAAGTCTGTGCATGCCCAGAAAGAATTAATTTGGCTGTGCTGCCCCATTATAAAATAGCTTCTCTATGCTCACAGTCAAGGCTCTCACATAAATAATGACCCCTTGAACAAGTTTCCTGAAGGGATATCCCTCCCCCAATAACCATAAAAACCTGCAGTCAGCAGGATGGAGGGTGAGAAAATCTTCATCAAAATAGTTTTATGGATCACAGGCACACATGAATTATGTTGCCATGGTAACAACTCCAGCTACTTTAACTGGTTACAGGCAGCAGACAGCTGTGCACGCTGCACGACATTAAAAAGCCAGAAATGGTGGAGATGACTCGATTAAATTGGTGGTGAAATAATATGCCCACCTTCTATTACGATAGGTGTTTAGCTCTTCCTGAAGAACAGATGCCCTCTTTTGAAGGAAAGTCACCTAAAGTATAAAAAAAAGTAAAATGTAAAATTAAACATAAAATAGCAATTAATAAACAAAATATTTTGAATGAAACAGGTAGGTTTCAGCAGTTTATGCTGCCTAAACCTAAAAATGCTATTAAAATCGATTGCGCTGAGAGGAGCAAACAATGACAGGACTCCCAGTTGATGCAACCTTAACCTTCAAAGATAACCTTGTATTTAAATAATACTTACATATAATTAAAATTTCCCAAGCAACCATACCATCTAATTTTTTTGTGCAGTGTGTGAGCCTTCTAAATTATTTTACATGCGGTGCAATCACTTGAAGGGAATGCCTTGTGAGCTTGTGGAAATTCTTTATGATGTACAGTTTCGAGGGAACACTGATCACAGGAACAATATCAAACAAAATACTGAGGTATATGATTGTCTCGTGGTAATTATCGCTAAAATATCAATCCAGAGATTAAAACAGAAATTACTGAAAAGCTCAGCAGATCTGGCAGAGTCTGTGGACAGAAATCAGAGATAATATTTTGGGTCCAGTGACCATTCTTCAGAACCGATGGTAGCTCAGGAAAAGATTTTTTTGCAAATATAGAGTCGGGGGAGGGGATAAGAAGTAAGCAATAGATGGAGATAGAGCCTAAAGAGAGAGAAGAAGTGCCAGAAGGATTGGTGCTGGGTCCACTGCTTTTTCTCATTTATACAAATGATTCGGATGTGAACATACAAGGTATGGTTTGTAAGTTCGCAGGTGACACCAAAACTGAGATGTAGTGGACAGCGAAGAAGGTTACCTCAGAGTACAACAGAATCTTGATCAGCTGGGCCAATGGGCTGAGGAGCAGCAGATGGAGTTTAATTTAGATAAATATGAGGTGCTGCAATTTAGAAAGGCAAATCAGGAGAGGACTTACACACTTAATGGTAATGTCCTAGGGATTATTGCTGAACAAAGAGATCTTAGACTGAAGGTTCATAGTTCCTAAAAATGGAGTCTCAGGAAGACAGGATTGTGAAGAAGGTGTTTGTATGCTTGCCCTTATTACTCAGTGCATTGGATACAGAAATTGGGAGGTCATATTGTGGTTGTACATGATATTGGTTAAGCCACTGTTGGAATACTGCATGTAATTCTGGTTTCCCTGCAACAGGAAGGATGTCGCGAAACTTGAACAGGTTCAGAAAAGATTTACAAGGATGTTGCCAGACTTGGAGGGTTTGAGCTAAGAGAGAGTCTGAATAGACTGGGGCTATTTTCCCTGGAGCGACAAAGGCTGCGGGTTGACCTTATAGAGGTTTATAAAATCGTGAGGGGCACACGTAGGGTAAATAGACAAGATCTTTCTGGGGTGGGGGAGTCCAAAACTAGAGGGTATAGAGGGAAAAGATTTAAGAGGGACCTAAGGGGCAACTTTTTTACACAGAAGGTAGTATGTGTATGGAGTGAGCTGCCAGAGGAAGTGGTGGAGGCTGGTACAATGCAACATTTCAAAAACACCTGGATGGGTATATGAATAGAAAGGGTTAGAGGGATATGAGCCAAATACTGGCAAATGGGACTAGATTTATCTAGGATATCTGGTTGGACCGAAGCGTTTGTTTCTGTGTTGTACATCTCTATGACTCTATGACAGTTGGACAGACAAAGGAGTGAATAACGGTCAGCATAGGCAAATGAATAGCTGTTAATGGGGCCTATTAGGGCCTAACAATGGGATGTGTGTAATAGCAGATCATCTGATTGCAAGGTCTGGTGTGTAGGTGTTAGGAGAACATGGGAGAAGGTGCCTCAGGTCTTAAAATTGTTGAACTTGATATTCAGTCTCCAGAAGGGAACAGGTGGTGTGTTGAAATGGCAGGCAACTGGAAGCTCAGGACCTTTTGTGCGGACAGAATGTAGGTGTTCTGCGAAGCGGTCACCCAGTCTATGCTTCATTTCCCCAATACAGATGAAACCACTTTGTGAGCAGTGAATGCAGTAGACTAGATTGAGTGAAGCTGGAGGTGTTGGAAATGGTGGGTAATAGTCCAGCAGGTTGCCACCAAAAGATACATATCCCCCTCCCCCCCCTTGTCAGCCTTCTGCAAGGACTGCTCCCTCTGGGACACCCTGGTCCACTCCTCCTTCTCTCAATACTGCCAGACCTGCTGACTTTTGCTAGCAATTTCAGTTTATGTTTTTTCCAGCATTCGCAGTTCTTTTGTTTTTTTTATCAATCTAGACACTCAGGAGATGTTCTGAAATCAAATCCTGCCATGGCAGATAGTGAAATTTAAACTCAATAGTAATCTGGAAATAAGAGTCTAATGATGACAAGAAACCATTGCCAATGGTCAGGAAAAGCCCACCCAGTTCACTAATGTTCTTCAGGGAAGAAAATTTACCATGCTTACCTGGTCTGGCCTCCATGTGACTCCAGACCCACAACAACATGGCTGACTCTTAACTGGGCAATTAGGGATGGGCAATAAATGCTGGCCTGGTCAGCGATGCCCATTTCCCATGAATGAACAAAACAAAACTGACACTGAGCCATATGAAGTGACATTGGGGCAGATGTCAAAAAGCTTAATCAAGAAGGTATTTTTATGGACTGACTCAAAGAAGAAAAGTGACACAGAGACGATTGGGAAGGAAATTCACAATTGACTAAACAATTCCCTCAACCTCTATTTGTTAGCTAGATTAACTTAGTAACCTGGTTTCTAAATGGCCACTCCAGACCTGATCGGGTGTACCCTAGAACTCTGTGGGAAGCTAAGGAGGTGATTGCTGGGCCTCTTGCTGAGATATTTGTATCACCGATAGTCACAGGTGAGGTACCAGAAGACTGGAGGTTGGCTAACATGGTGCCACTGTTTCAGAAAGGTGGTCAGGACAAGCCAGGGAACTATAGACCAGTGAGCCTGACCTCGGTGGTGGGCATATTGTTGGAGGGAATCCTGAGGGACAGGATGTACATTTTTTGGAAAGCCAAGGACTCAATAGGGATAGTCAAACATGGCTTTGTGCGTAGGAAATCATGTCTCACAAACTTGATTGAGTTTTTTGAAGAAGTAACAAAGAGGGTTGATGAGGGCAGAGCAGTAGACATGATCGCTATAGACTTCAGTAAGGCATTCGACTAGGTTCCCCATGGGAGACTGATTAGCAAGGTTAGATCTCATGGAATACAGGGAGAACTTGCTATTTGGATACAGAACTGGCTCCAAGGTAGAAGACAGAGAGTGGTGGTGGAGGATTGTTTTTCAGACTGGAGGCCTGTGTGACCAGTGGAGTGCCACAAGGACAGGTGCTGGGTCCACTACTTTTAATCAATTATATAAACAATTTGGATGTAAGCATATGAGGTATAGTTAGTTAAATTTGCAGATGACACCAAAATTGGAAGTGTAGTGGACAGCAAAGAAGGTTACCTCAGATTACAATGGGATCTTGATCTGATGGGCAATGGGCTGAGGAGTGGCAGATGGAGTTTAATTCAGATAAATGAGAGGTGCTGCATTTTGGGAAAGCAAATCTTAGCAGGACTTTTACACTTAATGGTAAGGTCCCAGGGAGTGTTGCTGAACAAAGAGACCTTGGAGTGCAGGTTCATAGCTCTTTGAAAGTGGAGTCACAGGTAGACAGGATGCTGAAGAAGGCGTTTGGTATGCTTTCCTTTATTGGTCAGAGTATTGAGTACAGGAGTTGGGAGGTCATGTTGCAGGTGTACAGGACATTGGTGAGGCCACTGTTGGAATATTGAGTGAAATTCTGGTCTCCTTTCTATCAGAAGGTGTTGTGAAACTTGAAAGAAAAGATTTACATGGATGTTGCCAGGATTGGGTGAATTTGAGCTGTCGGGAGAGATTGAATAGGCTGGGTCTGTTTCCTTGGAGCTTGGAGGCTGAGGGGTGACCTTGTAGAGGTTTCTAAAATCACGAGGGGGATGGATAGGATAAATAGAGAAAATCTCTTCCCTGGGGTGGGAGAGTCCAGAAAACTAGAGAGCATAGGTTTAGGGTGAGAGGGGAAAGATATAAATGAGACCTAAGGGGCAACGTTTTCATGCAGAGGGTGGTACGTGTATGGAATGAGCTGCCAGAGGAAATGGTGGAGGCTAGTACAATTGCAACATTTAAGAGGCATCTGAATGGGTATGAATTGGAAGGGTTTGGAGGGATGTGGGCCAGGTGCTGGCAGGTGGAACTAGATTTAATTGGGATATCTGGTCGGCATGGACGAGTTGGACCATGCTGTACATATCTATGACTCTATTTCTGAATCCTTGCTGTCTTTTTCCAAATCCATTTTCTAGACCCAGTTTAAGCCCATACAGAGTTTTGTTTTCTCAATTTATATAGGTTCTGTAACTGGCTAAATATTTTCCCATATTATGAAAAGTTCTAGACACATAGAAGAAGGATGTCCTCATAGGTACAGATACCAAACACAATTTTTAAACTTGTTAAACTTCTAAAAGTTCAGCAAAGCATCAAGCAAGGTGAGGAAGGAGCCAAGATCCACTGCAGGGAGAATGGGCGCGTGTCAGTGTCTGGGGAAGAAAGCGGGCATTATTTCTTCCCATCTCATTTCACTTTAATAGTAACAATCTGATTTCCCTGCGTTAAATACAAGTATGATCAACTGTATTGATTTGTGAATAGGTAACTGTCTCCCTCTATCCTCAGAGTTCAAACAGTCTGCATTCATAATGTTAAGGCTTGGATTTTAAGTGTGGTGGGAATAGAACATAGAACTAGAACATTACAGCGCATACAGGCCCTTTGGCCCTTGATGTTGCGCCAACCTGTCATACCAATCTGAAGCCCATCTAACCTACACCATTCCAGGTATGTCCATATGCTTGTCCAATGACGACTTAAATGTACTTAAAGTTGGCGATTCTACTACCGTTGCAGGCAAAGCATTCCATACCCTTACTACTCTCTGAGTAAAGGAACTACCTCTGACATCGGTCCTATATCTATCACCCCACAATTTAAAGCTATGCCCCCTCGTGCTCGCCATCACCATACTTGGAAAAAGGCTCTCCCTGTCCACCCTGTAATCTAACCCTCTGATTATCTTATATGTCTCTATTAAGTCACCTCTCAACCTTCTTCTCTCCAACGAAAACAGCCTCAAGTCCCTCAGCCTTTCCTCATAAGACCTTCCCTCCATACCAGGCAACATCCTAGTAAATCTCCTCTGCACCCTTTCCAAAGCTTCCACATTCTTCTTATAATACGGTGACCAGAACTGTACACAATACTCCAAGTGTGGCTGCACCAGAGTTTTGTACAGCTGTAGCATAACCTCATGGTTCTGGAACTCGATCCCTCTATTAATAAAAGCTAAAACACTGTATGTCTTCTCAACAACCCTGTCAACCTGGGTTCAGAGGTTTCAAGGGTCTGTGTACATGAACACCGAGATCTCTCTGTTCATCTACACTACCAAGAATCTTACCATTAGCCCAGTACTTTGCATTCCGGTTACTCCGACCAAAGTGAATCACCTCACCCTTGTCCGCATTAAACTCCATTTGCCACCTCTCAGCTCAGCTCTGCAGCTTACCTATGTCTCTCTGTAACCTACAACATCCTTCGTCACTATCCACAACTCCACCGGCCTTAGTCTCATCTGCAAATTTACTATCCCACCATTCTACGCCCTCATCCAGGTCGTTTATAAAAATGACGAGCAGCAGTGGACCCAACACCGACCCTTGCGGTACACTACTAGTAACTGGACTCCAGGATGAACATTTCCCATCAACCACCATCCTCTATCTTCTTTCAGCAAGCCAATTACTGATCCAAACTGCTATATCTCCCACAATCCCATTCCTCCGCATTTTGTACAATACCCGACTGTGGAGAATCTTGTCAAACGCCTTGCTGAAATCCATATACATCAACCAGTTTACCCTCATTTACCTGTTTGGTTACCTTCTCAAAGAACTCAATAAGGTTTGTGAGGCACAACCTACCCTTCACAAAACTGTGCTGACTATCCCTAATCAAATTATCCTTTTCTAGATGAATAGGATATAAGAAACTCCTTTAAAAAAAAGTGCAGAAATTCATCAAGCAAAATCTGACTTGTGTAACATTTAAAGTTTGTCAAGTGATAAAAAATAGTTTAGTTTAATTACTAAGTACACCTGCTCTTAGATTCTCAGTTTTAGGATTTAACAATTGATAATCAAATAATGCAACATCATTGGATTAATAAATTGTTTGGCTCTTTTAACAAAGTGTGGCAGTTTAGGTGGAATCTCACTGTTACCCAGGTCATAGTCAAGCTATAAAATGTTTTATACTTTGAAACGTATCCAGAGTAAACATTCCAATACGCCTTACAGCTTTGTCAGGTGAAAAGTCAGGTGAAAAGTCCCTGAAAATTGTGTAACAAACCAGCTGTTGCCTCAGTTTCAAATTCAAACACAAAGATGAAAGTATAGGTTAAATGCATGGTGTGACATTGGTGTGTTAGAATAGTTACACTGGACTCTCTGCTGATAAGCTGTGATAATGGCTGCCTGCCAAGCTCGTTTAACTGCTTAATGCTTTGAACAGTAAAATACCTCTCTATTGAAATGAATGGGACAAGATTTGGGTTTCTTAAAGGGAAAAAATGAGTTCCAGTAGCCTGCAATTATCTATCCATCTTACACGTTGGTCTTGTTCTGCTAGCAAGTCCAAACTAGGGACAATGATATAATCAGAAAGTGCAGTTGAATGTCAGGCTTACTAAATGTACTGGAATTTGTGGCTTATCAAACAACAGGATCATATCTTTGAATTCTACAATTAAAGACTTATTGCTTTAACTAAAGAAAATTACCTTAGCATTGGAAGTAACTTGGATGTATTCCATTAAGTTGTTTGGAACTAAAAGGTCCAAAGAAAGGAAAATCTGTACCAGAATTTCCCACTGAGTTTGGAATGGAGTGAAAGAACATGTATTTACTCCACTACACTATCACCCTTTCTGCATGTGTTAAGTTCAAGAAACAAAACTGATCTGTCCTATTTATTGTTTGCTGTGTCACTATTGTCAGCATTTCATTGATGGGCAACTGCAAATACACAAAACAACTGATAGTAAAGCAGCTAATGGTACCGAAATGGAAAATGTACCTTTCACTAGAGAGTTTTGAGCAAGAGGAATCAAACAGGTATTCCATAAATATTAATCATTCACATTGCAGCTTCTGTGAGAGCCATGTCATATGCTTTTTATAACTAATATTTATACAGTAACTTCAAAAGCAAAATGTCTCAAGGTGTCTAACAGGAGGGTTAACTAACAAAGTAACACTGAGTCACGAAAGGGGAATGCAGGTCAGTCGGCAAAAGATGTAGGTTGTAAGTAGTGTCTTAAGGAGGAAAGAGAGGTTTAAAAAATTTTTATTCACTTATGGGACATGGGCCCTGCTGGCTGGTCAGCCTTTATTGTCTGTCCTTAGTTTCCCTTGAGAAGGAGGTGTTGAGCTGCCTTCTTGAACCACTGTAGTCCATGTACTATAGGTAGCTGTCCTGAAGGAAGGCATTTCAGTATTTTGACCCAATGATAATGAAGGAAATGCGATATATTTCTAAGTCAGGATGGTGAGTGGCTTGGAGGGTAGTGTTCATATGTATTTGCTGGCCCCATCTTTTAGATGGTACACAATGCTGTTACTGATCATTGGTGGTAGATGGCCTTGATGCTTGCAAATGAGTTGTCAATCAAACAGGCTGCTTTGTCTTGGAGGGTGTCAAGTTCCTTGAGTGTTTTTGGAGTTGCATCCATCCAGGCAAGTTGCACCCATCCACACTCCTGATTTGTCCTTTACAGATGGTGGAAAGGCTTTAAGGAGTCAGTATTCCTAGCCTGTGACCTGAACTTGTTGCCACTATATTTATATACAGTCATAGAGATGTATAGCATGGAAACAGAGCCTTTGGTCCAACCCGTCCATGCCGACCAGATATCCCAACTTAATCTAGTCCCACCTGCCAGCACCCGGCCCATACCCCTCTAAACCTTTCCTATTCATATATCCATCCAGATGCCTTTTAAATGTTGCAATTCTACCAGCCTCCATCACTTCCTCTGGCAGCTCATAGGTCTTTTATATCTTTCCCCCTTCACCCTAAACCTATGCCGTCTAGTTCTGGACTCCCCCACCCCAGGGAAAAGACTTTGTCTATTTATCCTATCCATGCCCTTCATGCTATATTGAGTTATTTTGAGTTTCCAGTAAATGGTAATCCCATAGATGGTGTTATTGGGTGATTCAATGATGGTAATGCCTTTGAATGTCAAGGGACAGTGGTTAGATTGTTTCTTATGGGAAATTCTCATTGCTTACCACGAATGCTACATGTCACTTGTCAGCCCAAGCCTGGACATTGTCCAGATGTCGATGCATTTGAACACGGACTACTTCAATATCTGAGGAATCATGAATGGTTCTGAAAATTGTGCAATCATCAGTGATCACCCCCACTGCATGTCTTATGATGGAGAGGAGGTGATTAATGAAGCAGCTGAAAACGGTTCAGCCTTGGACAATACTTCGAGGAACTCCTGCAGAGATGTCCAGGAGCTGAGATGACTGACGTCCAAAAAACACATCCATCTTCCTGTGTGCCAGATATGACTCCAAAAGGGGAGAATTTTCTCCCTGATTCCCATTGATTTCAGGTTTTGCTAGGGGTCTTTGATGCCACACTTGGTTGAATGCAGCTTTGATGTCAAGAGCTGTCACTCTCACCTCACATCTAGAATTCAGCTCTATTGTCCATGGTTGAAACAAGGCTATAATGAAGTCAGGAGCTGTGTGGCCCTAGGAGAACCCAAACTGGGCATGACTGAGCAGGTTATTGAGCAGCTGCTGTTTAAGAGCAATTTTGATGGAACCTTCCATCACTTTACTGATTACTGAGATTAGACAGATGGGTCATAATTGGCTGAGTCGGATTTGTCTTGCTTTTTGTATACAGGGCAATTTTCCACATTTTTGGGTGGATGACAGTGTTGTAGCTATATTGGAATAGCTTGGCAAGGGGAGCAGCAACGTCTAGAGCACACATCTTCAGTACTATTGCTGGCTTGTTGTTCTGGTCCATAGCCTTATCAGCATCCAGTGCTTCAATTTGTTTCTTTGTATCACATGGAGTGAATCAAATTGGCTGAAGACTGGCATCTGTGATGCTGGGGATCTCTGGAAGGGGCCGAGATGGATCATCAGAAGGTAGAGAGGTTCGGGAAGGGAATTCCAGAAGTTAGAGAATAGGCAGCTGAAGGCAATGATCTAAAAATTTGAGAGATGAAAATTGGGAATGTTCAGATAAATGAACAAACCTTAGATGGTTGTAGGACTGTAAAAGATTTTTAGAATTTGGGACCAGGGAGACCATGAAGGTATTTGAAACAATGTATCAAATGATGAGGTCATAAATATTACTACAATTTATTGAATTCCCTCCCATAAGGCATTTATTCTGTTGCTGATTTACCTGGACAAGCGAGTAAAGGCTCAAATGTACTCGGCTGTGTAAACCAGGAGATTTCAGGTTAGGTGGCAGTACCAATTTGGACCAGCTCTTCAGTGCCTCTGAGGAGCTACAGGATGAGTAAAATACATCAAGACTCCTACTCCTGATTACTGACCAGTGATAATTGCTGCAAAAATGCAAATAAAATGAAAGCTGATTAAACTAAGGTTTGGTTCTGATGCCCTCAACAGTGAAACTATCTACCAATAGTCAGCTTTTAAACTCACACACAGACTGGTCATTTTGGGGAGGTGGTTGAGGGTTAGTAGCACCTCTTGAGTTCCCTTCAGACCTCACTCATCAGAACTTGTCTGGTGTGTGGGGTAACTGAGGAGCTAGGGGAAACAAGAGGAGTTATAGCACATAGAATCTCTAAAGTAGGCCATTTGGCCCTTCAGGTTCCCTCCAAAGAGCATACCACCCAGATCCACTCTATCCCTGTTATCCTGCATTTCCCCATGACTAATCCACCTAGCCTGCACATTCCTGGACACTTTGGGAAGTTTAGCATGCCCCAATCCACCCAATTTGCATATCTTTGGACTGTGGGAAGAAACTGGAACACCCAGAGGAAACCCACACAGACACAGGCTGAATGTGCAAACTCCACACACTCACCTGAGGCTGCAGTCGAACCAAGGTGCGAGGCAACAATACCAACCAATGAGCCATTGTGCTGCCCAACACCTGAAATGTGGTTTAAAAGGGTTTGTACTTTATGAAATAGTAGCAGAACATGTGAGTTGAACACTTGCAAATAGGTTGGCAGAGAAAAGCAAAAATTGAAGTTGATTTTCCAATAGGTGTTGGGAATCTGAAGTATGGATTATTTTTGGGTTCTGACCCTGTACAATGCCAGTGTCGCTGAAGAGACACTATCTTTACACCAGACCTCCTGGTTGAGCTGGCAGCAGGGTCAGCAAACAGTTAGTAGCACCAGAGACCTCTGGGAGATGTACTGAATCCAAATGAATTTTCTTTAGAACCAAAGTTAACTCTCTACAGATGCTGCCAAACCTTTTGTGTTTCTTCAGCACTTTTTGGTAGTGTACCACCTTCTCAAGGGCAGCTAGTAACAGGGAACAAATACTGGCTTAGCGAGCGATGCTCATATCTCATGAATGCATTAAAAAAAGGCACCTGATGGCCATGGATTGAGACAACAATTCAGTTTTGAATAACAGGAAGGTAGAGCTAAAATTTAAAAAAATTACAGTGATCATTCAACCATTGAGATTTACCTGAGACTTCAGGGAACTAATGGTATCTTCAAGTTCATGTCGCACTGTAGCAGGCATCAGACCTTTGATTTTCATTTCATATTCTTGCTGGATGTGAGTGATCTGGAAAAAAACCCAAAGATATGGGGATCACATTTCACTTTTATGCAAAGCTTTGCCTTACTGTTCTGGGAGGAAATGAAGTCAGTAAATAATGGAACAGAATTTGGAGACTCTCAAAAATTTAAAGTACTACTTTTAAAGGAGCAGAAGGTCAATATTAATTTGATTTTAAAGCTGTTCTGGTTCCATACCTGCTTTCATCTGAAATTCATCTCATTGAAATTATACAAAACAATAAACTTGACAGCGAAATGAAGTGAAGTACTCTGACATGTTTTGCATCTAAATGTTTGGTGATTAAAGTTTCAAATTCCATCTGGCATCTCAAACAAAAACTGCAGAAACAGAAGCTCTCCCTTATTAAATGACAAAAGACAGCATTTGACAGATACTATGAGGAAGAGAACTCCTGCCCAAATCCAGAAGATCTGAACTTGTGGGTCGGGTTGGGGGGGAGGGGGTGGTGGCAGTGTCAGACTCAGTTCAGAGAATTGCACTAGGTTGGTTCCTGGGGTGAAGTGGTTGTCTTATGAGGAAATGCTGAGAAGTTGGACTTAATATATATTGTAGTTTAGAAGAGTAAGTGCTGACCTTAGTGAAAGGTACACAATTCTGAGGGGTAGATACAATGAGAATGTTGCTTCTTGTGAGGAATGAAAGGGCATAGTGTTAAGACAGATGAATTTTTCCTGAATTTTGGAGGTATTTATTTGCTCATACCCATTAGTCTTTGGAATTCTCATCCCCAGAGAGTAATATATTCATGGCTGAATTAAACAAATATTAGATCGACAAGGGAGTTAAGGATAATGGGGGACAGGCAATAAATTGGCAGTAAGGCCACAATCAGATCATCCATGATCTTACTGAATAGTGGAGTAAGTTATAGAGGTTGAATGATCTACTCCTATTTCTGATAAGACCACAAAAAATAAGAGGAGTAGGCCATTCAACATGATTATGGCTGATCTGGCCCAGGCTTCAACTCGTCTTTGTACCAGATCCTTATAGACCTCAACTCCTGATCGTTCAAAAATCTATTCACCTTCTCTTTAAATACTTTCAGTAATCTAGCCTTCATAATTCTCTGCAGTAGAACATTCCAGATATTCAGTAGTTCTGGAGAAGAAATTCCTTTGCATTTCCATCTTAAATGAATGCCCCCTTATTCTGTAACTGTGTCTCTAGTTTGAAATTTCCCTACTAGTGGAAACATCTTCTTACTATGTAAAGCACCCTCAGAATCTTATATTTCAAAAAGATCATACGTCATTCTGCTAAACTCTAATGAATAAAGGCATAACCTGTTTCGTCATTCTGGATAAGTCAATATGTTCATCCTAGTGAATCAGTCTAGTGAACCTCTTTTGAAATGTCTCCAAGCCCAAGATATTCTTTCCTAAATTCTGGGATCAAAACTGTATATAGTACTCCACAAATTAAAAACTGGAAGAACTGTGGATGCTGTAAATCAGAAACAGAAACAGAAGTTGCTGGAAAAGTTCAGCAGGTCTGGCAGCATCTGTGGAGAGAAATCAAAGTCAACATTTTGAGTCCAGTTCTGAGGAAGGGTCGCTGGACCCAAAATGTTACACAGACTGTTGCCAGATCTGCTGAGCTTTTCCAGCAAATTCTGTTTTAGGTGTGACTGCACCAATACCCTGTACAGTTATAACAAATCTTACCTATTTTTAAATTAGCAATGAAGGTCAAAATTCAATTTGCTTTTGCAATTACTTGCTGCACCTGCATGCTGATGTTTGGTGTTTAATGCTCAAGAACAAACAGATGCCTTTGTGTTGCAATTTTAATGGAGTCTTTCTCTATGTAAATAATAGTCTGCCTTTTGATTCTTCTTACCAAAATGCATGACCTCACACTTTCCTACATTAAACATCTTCCGCCAAAGTCAAACATCACCCCGCTCTTTCCTCAGGGTTCCAAAAGCCTGCAGTTTCAAATAAACCTGTCATGTGATTTTTGACTTTGTCTACCCCACTCCAATACCGACACCTCCACATCATCACCTGCCAAGTTTTTGCACCCTCACTTAACCTATCTATAGAGGCTTGCACATTCCTTATGTCATCACCACAATATGCCATCCCATCTACTTTTTGTATAGTCAGTAAATTTGGACACATTACACTCTGCCCCACTTCACCAAGTCATTAATAGAGATAGTAAATAATTGAGCACTAGGACTGATCCTACTAGCTATATTGTTTCAGCCTGAAAAAGACCCATTAATCTGACTGTCTTCTGTGTCTTAACTAATTGTCAGTCCATGCTAATATATTACCCCAATATTGCGAGCTCCTCTTTTGTCCAATAATCTGTTTGTGGAACTTTACAAATGCATTCGGAAAATCTAAAAATACAACATCTCCGGCTCCCCTTCATCAAATCTGCTTCTTATATTCTGAAAGAACTTTAGTAAACTTGTCAAACGTGATTTCTCTTTCACAAAACCATGTTAACTCTGTTTAATTGTATTCAGCTTTCCGAAATGTCCTGCTATTTCCTCCTTAATAATGGACTCCAGTATTTTCCTAATTAAAGATGTTAGATTAATTGCTCTACAATTTCCTGCTTTCTGTTCCCCTCCTTTTTTGAACAGGGACATGATGTTAGTGGTTTTCCAATCTGCTGGAACACTCCCAGAATTCATTGAGTACTGGAATATTTTGACCAATGTCTCCATTATTTAAGACTGCCAGATCCTAGCAATTTGTCTGCCTTTAGTCCCATTAGTTTGTCAAATGGTAGTGACTGTTACAAGACCTTTCTTCCCATTAGCATCTTGCTTATCTGTTATGGAATATTTATATTATGCTCTACTATGAAGTCTGATGCAAAATATTAGTTTAAATTATTTGCCATTTCTATGTTCACTGTTATTAATTCCGCAGTTGCATCCTTCAAGGATCCCAGATTTACTTTAGCTACTCTTTCTTTTTATTTACCCACAGAGGATCTTGTTTGTTTTTATATTTCTAAACAAGTTACTTTCATAATCAACTTTCCCCTTCAAGAGCTTTTACTTCATGCACTTCTGGTTCCTAAAGAAAAACCCAATCCGCTGATTTACTACTTTGTGTGCCTTAAGTTTTGATTGGATGCTATACTTGACTGCCATTGTTAACCATGTTCATCCTTTTCATTGAGTCCTTCTTTTCGAGTGGAAAGTGTTTTTGCTGAGTGTTACGAAATATCTGCGTAAATGTCTGTAACTGGTCATCCTCTGACTTTCTACTTTGTCTGTTTTCCTTCCTGTTTTAAGTACCGATCATTCTGGCATAATGCGATTGTTGTGTTCTGCTGCAACCTTGTGCTAAAGAAAATTGTGCCGTGGAAAACCACTATAGAAAATCATGCTGTAGAAGATCGCTACTAGAAAATCACTAAATTCGTTCAGTAGAAAGTTTGTGTTATCCAAACAACATCCACAATTTGAAAGTAACATGTTATAACCAATTTGCGCTGATGAAACACACATTATAGCAGAATGACCTGTACATTTTCATAGGTCTGTAGTTGCTCTTGTTTAAGTTGAGGACACTGCACTGAGACTCAAGTTGCTCTCCCTCAGAATGAATTTTTAAAAATCTACAACGTTGTGATTGCAACACTCAGAGGATCCTTAACTCTGAGAACTCTTATTAATTCTACCGTATTACACATTACCACGTGCCAAATGCTGTCAAGTGGGACTAGATTTATGTAGCATATCTGGAGGCATGGACGATTTGGAAAGGAGAGTCTGTTTCTGTGCTGTACATCTCTATATTTCTACTAGATTTAAAATAGCTTAGTCCCTTTGCAATGTACGACTTTAAGCAACAGTGCCTGATGTACTTTACAGATTTGTCTTCCATGTTATTCTTGTTCATCAATTAGTGTGCAGACCTATATTACCTATGATAGGGGTAGTGCCCGTCTTACACTCCTCCATTTTTTCCTGATTTATACTTTGTCCTGCAGTGAGGCAACTGTTCAGAGTTCGATAGAAAATTCACATTGGTGTGTGGTTGCTCTTTCTGGTACCCTGGGTATGTTACAGCTTGCTATGAGAGAGGTGGGTTGAGGGGTATAAAGCAAATGCTTCAAGGTCACACCAGCTGCAGATTGCTCATGTTGGATAGCAAGGTCCGGTTGAGCTCGGAGCTGAATGTTCAATAAAAGAGCAATGTACCATAATCTGGATAGTCTCTGACACCAGATGCTAGAGAGTCTGTTGCAGCTTGTGTCATCTCCTCTGTCAGGGCCAGTAGATTAATGTGTGCCTGACTCCTGTGTGGCACCTTGACTGAAGACAGGGATCTGATTGCAGTGATTGTGTCATGTTGTGCTCGGGAAATGTGCCTTCTAAAATTGAGTAGCTGGAAGTATGGGGCGCAGCAAGAGGGGGTTTTGTGGCTTGGATGAGTGCAAGGCTTTAATGGTGAGCCTGAGTATCTGAATGTTAATTGTAACTCCTGGGTATCAGGACTGCTGACTGTTGAGTGATAGTAATGTGTGGTGCACTAAGCAGTGAGGTTGGTATTGCGGTGGGGAATCACATGAAGTACATTCGTTGACCTTGATTACCCATGTGATGTCATTAATTTTCTGCCAGCACTGAATCAAAGCCCTCTGGGTCAAATGGAATTACCTTCCATGGCTACCTGCTCCCTTCTCCTTTGGAGAACGTTCCATGAGAATACCTGGCCTTTCATAGAAATTTAAACCCTCTACCATCTCCTTGATGAAGGCCTTTAGTGCTGTGTTCCTCTGCCCTGTCTTTGAGATTGCAACATCAGCTTCCTGTGAATCAATCAAGCAGTTTTAAGAGGGACAGGCTGCCTTTAAGAGCAGGAGACTAACTGGAACCCCATCAACAGTGGTGTGAATCAGACAATATCAGGGTGACCAGGCACCTCAGTTAGGGCTTTTGCCCAAAACGTCGATTTTGCTGCTCATCGGATGCTGCCTGAATTGCTGTGCTCTTCCAGCACCACTGATCCAGAACCTCAGTCCATCATTGTCCAGCAGACAACTGTTGAACCAATTCTGAATTCTTCCTCATATCATTATGACATAGGAGGAGTAGTGTTAATGTCACTGGACTAGTAATCCAAAAAACAAAAAAAGGCTCATGTTCTGGGAACATTGTGAAATTCAAATTAAATAAAAATCTAACATTAAAAGTCCACATCCCATGAACAAATAAACAAAAACTGACATTTATACAAATTGCAAAAGTTAATATGCAGGTACAACAAGTAATTAGGAAAGCAAATGATATGCTGTCCTTTAACTTAGAGTGGTGGAACACAAAGAATAAGGAAATCTTGCTGTAATTATGGAGGGTTTCTGTGAGATTACATACTTGTGTATCCATATGCATCAAGACTTGGACAATATCCAGACTTGGGCTTATAAATGGCAGCTAATATTCACACCACACAAGTGCCAATGATTATTTCCAAAAAGAAAGAATCTAACCACTCTACATATATTTAATTGCATATATATAAATCTCTGATCAGTACCTTGTGGGTTACCATTTACTAGAAACTGAATTTAACCAGTCGTATCAATATTGTGGCTACAAGAGCATAGCAGAGGATGGGAAACTTGTGGTGAGTAATTCACCTCCTGATTATGCAAAGCCTGTCCACCATCTACAATGCACAAGGGGTGTGATGCAGTATTCTCCACTTGTCTGAATGAATGCAGCTCCAAAAACACTCAAGAAGCTCACAACCATGGAGGACAAAGCAGTCCTTTCATTTCCGCTATATTCTCCATTTTCAACATTCACTCCTTTCACCACCTATGCATTCTGGCAGCAGTGTGTACCATCCATAAAGAGCACTGCAGCAAATAACAACTACACCTTCAAAGCCCATGACCTTTCCCACTTTGAACAACATGGTCAGTAGATATATGGAAATGCCAAACCCTGAAAATTCCCCTCCATATTACACATGATCCTTAACTGGAACTATATGGCTATTACTTCACTGTCGCTAGGTCAAAATCCTGGAACTTCCTCCCCAACAGCACCATGGGTGTGCCTAAACCCCAATGATTGCGGTGGTTCAGGAAGGCAGCTTACAACTACCTTTTCCAGGGCAAAGTTAAAAATCACACAACACCAAGTTATAGTCCAACAGATTTATTTGGAAGCACTAGCTTTTGGAGCACTGCTCCATCAAGCAACTATGGAGCTGGATCATAAGAAACAGAATTTATAGCAAAAGATTACAGTGTAATGCAACTGAAATGATATATTGAACAAACCTAGACTGCTAGATAAAAACAATGACTGCAGATGCTGGAAACCAGATTTTGGATTAGTGATGCTGGAAGAGCACAGGAGTTCAGGCAGCATCCGAGGAGCAGCAAAATCGACGTTTCGGGCAAAAGCTCTTCATCAGGAATAAAGGCAGAGAGCCTGAAGCGTGGAGAGATAAGCGAGAGGAGGGTGGGGATGGGGAGAAAGTAGCCTGGAGTACAATAGGTGAGTGGGGGAGGGGATGAAGGTGATAGGTCAGGGAGGAGGGTGGAGTGGATAGGTGGAAAAGAAGATAGGCAAGTAGGACAAGTCATGGGGACAGTGCTGAGCTGGAAGTTTGGAACTAGGGTGAGGTGGGGGAAGGGGAAATGAGGAAACTGTTGAAGTCCACATTGATGCCCTGGGGTTGAAGTGTTCCGAGGCGGAAGATGAGGCGTTCTTCCTCCAGGCGTCTGGTGGTGAGGGAGTGGCAGTGAAGGAGGCCCAGGACCTCCATGTCCTCGGCAGAGTGGGAGGGGGAGTTGAAATGTTGGGCCACAGGGCGGTGTGGTTGATTGGTGCTGGTGTCCCAGAGATGTTCCCTAAAGCGCTCTGCTAGGAGGCATCCAGTTTCCCCAATGTAGAGGAGACTGCATCGGGAGCAACGGATGCAATAAGTGATATTGATGAAGGGCTTTTGCCCGAAACGTCAATTTTGCTGCTCCTCGGATGCTGCCTGAACTGCTGTGCTCTTCCAGCACCACCAATCCAAAAACCTAGACTGCTGTTAAGTCTTTCATCTTTTAGAATGGGTTGCAGGTTTCATTTCATTAATATGTAAATCCCAGAACTTCCTTTAAGTCACACTTTCGAGATAACAACATTTTCCAGGGCAGTTAAGAATGAGTAATAAGTGCTGGTCGAGCCAACAGAACCTATATCCTGAGAATGAATAAAGAAAATGTACTGCCTCAAAGGAGTTGCAACATGGGTTCAGCAGATTGATTCCCGGGGATGTGAAATTGGGCTGAGAATATCATACTTGCTAGAGTTTAGAGGAAAAAAGGTGGTCTCATTCTCAAGTAAAATAAATCTTACAGGATTGATGCTGAGAGGCTCCCTGGCCTGGAGATTCTAGAACTGTATGGTGATAATCTCTGGATAAGGGTTCGGCCATTTCTTACTGACTTAGTCAATTGGAAAATGCTATGAAAGACTCTGTCAAAGGTTGGCTGTCCAAAGAAATTTATCAACAATCTCCATCCCCTCCATGACAAATGGAATCCTCACCGATGGTAATATGACAGAATTCTTTGAGGTCAAGACAGGGATCAAGCAGGAATGGGTGATTGTCCTCATCTTTTTCTCCATCTTTATTGCCATCAATCTTCATCTTATCAAGAACAACTTTCCCAGTAGTGTGGACATTGTCTACAGGATGGATGGAAAATGTTTCAACCTCAACCGGCTGAAATCCAAGAAGAAACAACACCCACCTTGCTTCAATGTCCAGATGCCAATATCGTCTCTGCTATCCTGGAAAAGAACCTTCAAGCCTCGCCTAATGTCTTCATTGAAGTATACCTAAAAATCAGTTTCAGCCTCAACTTCAAGAAGACTGAAGTCCTTTATCAACCCATCCTAGGGCAAGTTCCAGCCTCTCCCTCCATTAAGATCAATGGAAAGTTGCTCATCTATGCCTGACATCAATGCGGAGATCCAACACTGTATCCAATCCATGAGTGCTGCCTTCAGATGCCCAAGGCTAAGAGACTTCAATGATCATGGCATCTGTACTGACATTAAGAACCAAGATGGTCATCCTTCCTACTCTTCTATATGGCTTGGACTGATTATAGACACCACCTCAAGACATTGGAGAAGTACCATCAATGCTGTTTGAGACAGGTTCTCAGCTGGAAGGACAAATGTACTAACATCAGAATCCTTGAAAATGCCAATAGCACCAGTATTGAGGCCATAAACATTCAAAACCAACTCTGCTGGGCCGGCAATGAGCTTAGGACCCCTGAGTTCCAATTGCCAAAGTAAATCTTCTGGGTCCAGCTCAAGGAAGGTACTCAAATGAAAGGAGGACAAAGGAAGTGCTTCAAAGACTCCCTGAAGGCTTGCCTCAAGGAATGCAATGTAGATATTAATACCCAGGAGATTCTCCCGCAGAAGAAACTGACTTGAAGGAACTTCATGTCTGAAGAGACACAATTCTTCAGGAATACCCGTTGGCAAGAGGAAGTATGGAAAGGAGTCTGAGAAAGGAATGCCAATGATCTTGAGTCCAAGGTCCAATTCCACCTCCTGAACACACCTATCAAATGTGTGACTGGAGATGTGTCTGTAGGATCAGGCTCATCAGCCTCGTGAGGACCCAGACAACCCATGGCCAGATACAGAATTTTCGACATGGATAATAACACTTATTAGTGAGTCATGATTTGCTGCTAATGACAACTGAGATGAGGAAATATATTTTCAATCAGAAGGTTCTGAATCTTTGGAATTCTCCCCTCAGAGGGCTTTGGAAGATCAACTACAGAAAATATTCAAGATTGAAAATGACAGAATTCAGACATGAAGGGAAATGGGAATAGTGCAAAGTGGGGTTGATGGTGCAGTTCAACCATTATCTTAATGAAAGGTATAGGGTGGTCAAGGAGTTGAAATTTGACTACTGTTCTGTTTTTTTATGTTCTTAACATGTTCACGCAGTCTTTCTTGTTTGTTCATTAAAATACAGGGCAAAGGAACATTATAAAAATGAAATGTAACATTTGTGTGCCAATTTTGGCAGTAATCCTTTCTAAACTATCGTGCTTTCCACATGTACACTAAAATACACTTTGAGCCCTTTGGACATCAAGTGGTTGCCACAATACAATCCAATGTGGAAAATACCTTACTAATCCATTGGGATTTTACATTTCCCTCAATTTATGCGAACATTAATTTAATATTTTTAATTGTCCCTTTCCAAAATAGAAAATATCTTAAAAGAACTAACTTACATTTACATAACACCTGTCATTACCTCAGGGCATCCCACGACACTTGAAAGCCAAAGAAGTGTTTTTGAAGTGTAGTAATTACTATAGGAGTAAGTTGCAACATATAGCAGTGAAATAAATGACTGGAGAATCTGATTTAATAATGGAGGTTGAATTGTAAATATGAGTTTGGACATTAGGAAGAATTCTCCTGGTCTTCTTTAAAATGGCACCAGGGATCTTTTATGTCTATTCAAGAGGGCAGGCAGTTTCTTAAAGGTCTTAGAGGAGAAAGTGAGGTCTGCAGATGCTGAAGATCAGAGATGGAAATGTGTTGCTGGAAAAGCGCAGCAGGTCAGGCAGCATCTAGGGAACAGGAGAATCGACGTTAAAGGTCTTACCCAAAAGACAACACCTCTGCCATAGCGTGCCTCCAACAGCAGCAGGAATACCAACCTGCTTTATTATGTGAGCAATCTCAGGGTCAGGACTTGAATTCACCAGCCTAGGATTCAGAAGTGAGAATCCTGTTTGGAGCCACAGCAAAATACTTGTAGTCAGCTGATGAAGGTGAGTGTGAACTGTTTGACTCAGACAGAAATCCTTGCTTCCTCTTGAAAGGTAGCTTCAACCAATCAGAGTAACTACAGTAATCATATTTTCTTTTGATGCAGCACTTCCAAGTAAACAACTAATTTAAAAGAAGCAGATTCTTTGTGAAGAAGCCACAACGAGGAAACAGCTGCTGCAAAACCATTCCGTGTTCAGCACTGTAGAATCCAGAAGCAAAGACTTCTTTGATTCTTTGTACACTAGTTTCCCTTTAAACTCATTGTCCTTCTCTGTGATACATATTAAATTCCATGCAGAGGGCTGGGCCTCATTCACTGCTGATCACATCAGTGGGGGTTGTGCAAACTACTGGTTTGAAGAGCAGCATTGTGCCTCGAGTCTGATTGTCCTTATCTCTCTGTGGGGAATTATTTGGCACCACTAAATCCAGAGATTGCAATTTGACACATAGACAATCAAAGGCATATACTCATATACATTCCACTCTGGGTATGCAGCTTTTCAGTATTCAGTTCCTCTTATTGTTCAATGGGGTACACACTGTGTACTGCTAAATTGCATTAAACCAGCACAGTCACAGATATGATTCTAGGCATGATATGATGAAGGAGCGGTGCTCCAAAAGCTAGTGCTTCCAATTAAACCTGTTGGACTATAACTTGGTGTTGTGTGATTTTTAACATTCTAGGCAGGGCATGGAAGAGGGGATACAGATGATGCCTTCAAGGAGCCCCTGACTTGGGCAGCATCACTTCTTTTTAGCACGATTGTTCCCATATGTTAGAGACACAGAATCGATGGGCAGCTGCTTCTCCACTGGTTGTTTCTCTCTTGCATTTGCTAATGATAAGCTTCCAACAGATTCCTGAAGAAGGGCTTATGCCCGAAACGTCGATTCTCCTGTTCCCTGGATGCTGCCTGACCTGCTGCGCTTTTCCAGCAACACATTTCCAGCTTCCAACAGAATCAAGCATGGGAAAAAAATCAGTTTAAGATTGGAAGAGCAGCTTGGAAGTCACATGGTTGCTGAGGAGGAGTTCCTTGGTTTGCTGTTAGTGGGGTTCTGGGCCTTAGTGGAGCTGGAGCACAGTTATGGGCCTTGCAGGTTACACTGGGTTTCAGAGAGATGGTAAACCCCATGGCATTAGGCTTGGCGATGTCTAGTATTTGATTTATTGTTGTCACATGTACCAAGATACAGTGAAAAGTTTGTTTTACATGGTATACATACAAAGTGAATTAAGGTTTTGGGTGTAAGTTTGTTTGCTGAGCTGAAAGGTTCATTTCCAGATGTTTCGATACCTTACTAGTTAACACCTTCAGTGGACCTCAGGCGAAGCAAAGCTGAAAATTCCTGCTTTCTATTTATATGTTTGGGTTTCTTTTGGTTGGTGATGTAATTTTCTGTGGTGATGTTATTTCCTGTGGTGAAGTCAATAGACAATAGGTGCAGCAGTAGGCCATTCTTCCCTTCGAGCCTGCACCACCATTCAATATGATCATGGCTGATCATCCTCAATCAGTATCCTGTTCCTGCCTTATCTCCATAACCCTTGATTCCACTATCCTTGAGAGCTCTATCCAACTCTTTCTTAAACGAATCCAGAGACTGGGCCTCCACTGCTTTCTGGGGCAGAGCATTCCACACACCCACCACTCTCTGTGAAGAAGTTTCTCATCTCTGTCCTAAATGGCCTACCCCTTATTTTTAAGCTGTGTCCTCTGGTTTGGGACTCACCCATCAGCGGAAACATTTTTCCTGCCTCCAGAGTGTCCAATCCTTTAATAATTTTATACGTCTCAATCAGATCCCCTCTCAGTCTTCTAAACTCAAGGGTATACAAGCCCAGTCGCTCCAATCTTTCAACATAAGATAGTCCCGCCATTCCAGGGATTGACCTCGTGAACCTATGCTGCACTCCCTCAATAGCCAGAATGTCTTTCCTCAAATTTGGAGACCAGAACTGCACACAATATTCCTGGTGCAGTCTCACCAGGGCCCTGTACAGCTGTAGAAGAACCTCTTTGCTTCTATACTCAATCCCTCTTGTTATGAAGGCCAGCATGCTATTAGCTTTCTTCACTACCTGCTGTACCTGCATGCTTGCCTTCATTGACTGGTGTACAAGAACACCCAGATCTCTTTGTACTGTCCCTTTACCTAACTTGACTCCATTTAGGTAGTAATCTGCCTTCCGGTTCTTGCCACCAAAGTGGATAACCATACATTTATCCACATTAAACTGCATCTGCCATGCATCTGTCCACTCACCTAACCTGTCCAGGTCACCCTGTAATCTCCTAACATCCTCCTCACATTTCACCCTGCCACCCAGCTTTGTATCATCAGCAAATTTGCTAATGTTACTATTAATACCATTTTCTATATCATTTATATATATTGTAAAAAGCTGAGGTTCTAGCACTGATCCCTGCGGTACCCCACTAGTCACCGCCTGCCATGCCGAAAGGGAGCAGTTTATCACTACTCTTTGCTTCCTGTCAGCAACCAATTTTCAATTCACGTCAGTACTTTGCCCCTAATACCATGCGCCCTAATTTTGCTCACTAACCTCCTATGTGGGACTTTATCATAGGCTTTCTGAAAGTCCAGGAATATTACATCCACTGGATCTCCCTTGGCCATCTTCAGAGTTACATCACCAAAAAATCCAGAAGATTAGTCAAGCATGATTTCTCCTTCATAAATCCATGCTGACTCTGACCTATCCTGTTGCTGCTATCCAGATGTGTTGTAATTTCATCCTTTATAATTGACTCCAGCATCTTTCCCACCACTGAGGTCAGACTAACTGGTCTATAATTTCCTGCTTTCTCTCTCGCTCCTTTCTTAAAAAGTGGTACAACATTAGTCACCCTCCAATCCGCAGGAACTGATCCTGAATCTATCGAACTCTGGAAAATAATCACCAACGCATCCACGATTTCTCGAGCCACCTCCTTCAGTACCCTGGGATGTAGACCATCAGGCCCCGGGGACTTATCAGCCTTCAGACCTAACAGGTTTCTCCAACACCAATTCCTGGCAAATATAAATTCCCTCCAGTTCAGGTCCTTCAGCCACTATTACCTCTGGGAGATTGCTTGAGTCTTCCCCAGTGTACACAGATCTGAAGTACCAAACTCTTCTGCCATTTCTTTGTTCCCTGTAATATATTCCCCTGTTTCTGTCTTCAAGGGCCCAACGTTAGTCTTAACTATTTTTTTCCCTTTCACATACCTAAAAAAGCTTTTACTATCCTTCTTTATATTTTTGGCCAGTTTACCTTCGTACCTCATCTTTTCTCTGCGTATTTCCTTCTTAGTAATCCTGTGTTGTTCTTTAAAAGCTTCCCAGTCTTCCATTTTCCCACTCATCTTTGCTATGTTATACTTTTTCTCTTTTGACTTTATATGTTTCTTAACTTCCCTCGTCAGCCACGGCCGCCCCTGCCTCCCCTGAGGATTTTTCTTCCTTTTTGGAGTGAACTGATCCTGCATCTTCTGCATTATACACAGAAATATCTGCCATTGTTCCTCCACTGTCATCCCTGCTAAAGTATTGCACCATTGAACTTTGGCCAGCTCCTCCCTCATAGCTCTACAGTTCCCTTTATTCAAGTGAAATATTGTCACTACTGATTGTACCTTCTTCCTGTTCCTTTTCTCAGGGGGTGGTAGATGGGGTCTAACTCCATGTGTTTGTTGATAGAATTCCGGTTGGAATACCATGTTTCTAGGAATTCTCGTGCATGTCTTTGTTTGGCTTGTCCTAGGATGGATGTATTGTCCCAGTCGAAGTGGTGTCCTTCCTCACTCGTATATGAGGATACTAGTGAGAGAGGGTCATGTCTTTTTGTGGCTAGTTGGTGTTCATGTATCCTGGTGGCTAGCTTTCTGCCTGTTTGTCCAATGTAGTGTTTGTTACAGTCCTTGCACGGTATTTTGTAAATGATGTTATTTTTGCTTGTTGTCTATATAGGGTCTTTCAAGTTCATTAGCTGCTATTTTGGTGTGTTGGTGGGTTTGTGGGCTACCATGATGCCACAGATGTCACAGTAGAGCGAACAGCCAATGGGGAAATTCAAACCAGCGTCTTTTCAGAAAAAACAACACATACAGACCAAATATTGAAGTACATATCATCCCAATCATCCCAACACCCACAAACGAAGCTGCATCAGAACATTATTTCAACGAGCCAACACACTGCAGCACAGAGGAACTACGCAGTGCAGAGAAAAATCACCTTTACCGTATATTCAAAAAGAATGGGTACTCAATGAACACAGTCCGCCGATTTCTCAGCAACAAACCGAAACAAGCAGACAAAACACATCCAGAAACCCTAGCCACTCTCCCCTACATCAAAAACATCTCGGAAATGATGCCAGACTACTCAGACCCCTTGGCATCATGGTAGACCACAAACCCACCAACACCCACATGCACTTCATAATTATGGAGGTCAGGGCCACCGAACAACAGTCCTCCAGGCATGCTGCATGATTTTTCCTTGGCGCCAGGGTGATGGTGGTCTTTTTGAAGCAGATGGGGACTTCAGATTGAAGTAAGGAGAGGCTAAAGTTGTCAGCGAATACTCCTGCCAGCTGGTCCGCAGAGGATCAGAGTGCACAGCCTGGACTCCATCTGGGCCAGTCGCTTTCCATGAGTTCACTCTCACGAAGGCTGATCTAATGTCTGCGGTGGTGACTGAGTACAGGTGCATGTGAGGCTGTTGGAGCAGGTGACATTGTTTCAGTGACCTTGTGTTTCAAGTGTAGAATGCTTTGAGGTCATTGGGTAGGGTTATATTGTTGCCTGCGATTCTGTTTGATTTCACTTTGTAACCCGACGTGTTGTGTAAGCCTTGTCATAAATGACAGGTGTCCATGTGGTTAGTCTGGGTCTCACGCTTAGTTTGGTATTGCCTTTTGATGTCTCTGATGGCATTGTGAAGATGCTATCTGGATTTCCTGTATAAGTCATGGTCGCCCGACTTGGGCTTTAGTAGGGACTGGATCTCCTAGTTCATTCATAGGATGAATGTATATGAAAGTGCATGTGAAAGAGTTGAGTGTGAGTGAGAGTTATTGCATGTGAGAGCCAAGTGCGTGTGTGATGGTGCGCATGTGAGAGTGAACGCATGCGTATGTGAGTGCGTGTGGGAGGGAGTGCCTGTGAGAGGGAGTCCATTTGTATTTGCACGTGTGAGAGTCCATATTTAAGAATGAGTGCTTGTGTGGGAGTGACTGCATACAAAAGAGTGCATGTGAGTGCAAGTGAGAGAGTGAATGTGTCAGAGTGAGTGTGTGAGAGAGAGTGCATGTGTGAGTGTGAGTGCATGAGAGAGAGTATGTGTTGAAACTGTGCTTGTGTGAGAGTGAGTACATATATGAGGCTTTGTGCGTGTGTACAAGAGTGAGTGCACATGGAGACAGTCTGTATGTGAGAATAGGTGACAGAGTGTGTGTGTGTATGAGAGTGAGTGCATGTGAGACAATGTGAGTGCATGTGTAAGAGTGAGTGTTTGAGAGAAAGAGTGCGTGCATGCAAATGCGTGTAAGAGTGAGTGCATGCGGGAGTGTGACTGTATGACAGTGAGACTGTGCATGTATAAGAGTGATTACATGTGGAAACTGTGTGTGAGTGTATATGTGTGTGAGAGAACATGAGAGTGGGTGTGTGTTGGAGTTTGTGTATGTGGGAGAGTGTGTGAGTGTGAGACTAAGCATGCATTTCAGAGTCAGTGTATGTATGAGAGTGAGTATGCATTTGAGAGTGTGCATTTGTGAGACACAAAAAACAGTGTAGGAGAGAGAGGTTGTCAGTATGTACATGTGTGTGAATCTAAGAAGGTCACTCTGTGCTTATACCTGCAGAGTTAATATTTCAGGTTCATGACCTTTTGTCAGAAATCAGGATATTTTCAGCATTTCCTTTTATTTCAGATTTCCAGCATCCACAGTACTTTGTTATAAGTATTGAGAGAGGTCTTTGATTTATTTTTTCCTCAATCTCATACGCTCATATACACATACACATACACACACACACACACACACACACACTTGGGAGTTTCATCACATCCATTTTCTGCCTTCTTTGATGATTCTTACTATGAGATAATGAGTGTAACCCAAATGCTTTGTGGGGCGCTTGGGATTGGTACATTTGAAAACATAACCAGCTGGCAATCTGAGTGAGATTTTAGTGTATTTAAGATTTTTTTGGGGATAGCAATGAAGAATTACCTGCAGAGTGTCTTACGGCCTAAGGTTCAACATGTAGCTGTTTCCCAGAAACTACATTCCTTGGTGGTAAGAGAAAGTTGCTGGGATTGCTCAGGTTTTAAATTCTGGAATAGCAGTACAACATTCTGATCCTGTAAAACATCAGTCTCAAATTGGTTGATGGAATCGTGATGCTAATGAAGAGAACGGAGAACAAACAATCAGCTTATTGATACATAAATATGCACAACTTCATAGGGGGAAAATAGCTGAAGGAAAAGAAGCCATAATTCAGACTACAGATCCACTTTAAAGGGATATGATCACTTTCAGGTAATATGGCTTAAAGGTTATGGAGAAAGAGCCTTTGGAAAGGATCAACAGCCACCTCAAACTTTTGGAAAAGTTATATAGCCATCGAATTTTTACAGCACAGGAAAATGCCCTTCGATCAATCATGTTTAATTCCTTTTTCCAGCACTGCCCATAGCCCTGTATGTATGAATGGTATCTCAACTGCTTATCGAAATACTTCTGAAATGTTTTTATGGACCCTGCCCATAAGGTAGTAAGTTCAGATAACCAACAGCCTCTGGGTGAAAAGAATTTCCTAAAATCCCCTTGGAATCTTCTGCTCCTTATCATAAAATAGTGCCTCCTGGTTTTAACCCCTTTACAAAAGGGAAATGTTTTTGCCTGTCTACTCTACCCCTCAGAACTTTGTCCACCTCAAGCAGAACTTCCCTCAGCCTTTTCAGCTCTCAGGAAAACAACACCAGCCTACCTAGTTTCTCTTCATTACTGAATCACTCCAGTCCAGGCAACATTCTGGTGTGAATCTCCTTTGCAAATTCTCCAGTGCAATCACATCCTTCCTATAATGTGTATTTCAAACAGCAGACAATACTCTTAGCTGTGGCCTAATCAACTTTTTAAACATAGTCTCAGCATAACCTCACTGCTCATAAACTTTATGATGTGGAGGTGCCTGTGTTGGACTCAGGCAGGCAAAGTCAGAAGCAACACAACACCATTTTCTAGACTAGAGTGGTGCTGGAAAAGCACAGCAATTCAGGCAGCATCCGAGGAGCAGGAAAATCGATGTTTCGGGCAAAAGCCCTTCATCAGGATGCCTGAACTGCTGTGCTTTTCCAGCAACACAACACCAGGTTATAGTCCAATAGATTTATTTGAAATCACGAGCTTTTGGAGCACTACTCCTTTATCAGGTGAAGTGATGATGGAGCAACACTCTAAAAGCTTATGATTTCAAATAAATCTGTTGAATTACAACCTGGTGTCGTGTGACTTCTGATTTTGTGACAATGCTGCTCCTTTAATAGGGTTATGCTGTCCTTGGTTTTATTTTCAGAGAGGTCATAAATGCAGTGATTCCGGAAGGTTTGAAAATTGTGCATATGGCAGGACGAGAAATCATGATTGCCGACGCATTGTTGAAACTTGAATGAGAAACAGAGCCATTCGGTGGCAGGAGTAAAACAGACTAAAACATAATGTTTGCATAATTATTGTCAATGTAATGTGTATCTGTGTTACAGTGTACTAACAATTTAAGATTTAGAGGTTTTAAAATGAAGCCATCTTTGGATACTTATGGTTTTTTTTAAAAACGGGAGGTGTGACGATGCTGCTCCTTTAACAAGGTTATGCTGTCCTTAGTTTTTGTTTCTCAGAGTGGTCGTAAAAGTAGCGATTCTGAAAAGTCTAGCTTGGATGGGTTTTAAAGCCAATTTGATTATAGCTAACAGATACTACCTCAGGTAAAAGGCTTTGAAGTTTAAAAAAAAAACACTTATACAATGAAAGAGGGTGCCCAAGTTCTCCCAGCTCAGCTTTTCTCTGGCTTTGTTTGGCTGTTCACTGAAAATAGTCTGTTGTTATGAAGCTGCTGAACCCAAAGAAGCAGGTCCATTCTGATCCTCCCTCTCTCTGACATCTCTATCAGAAGACCCTGTGTTTGATTTTACCTTTTGTGCCAAGGGGTGCTTATGGGGAGTTTTGCAAGTATTTGGAACAGCATCATTAAGTTCGGCTTTTGGACAGGTTAAGTTATTCTGTATTCAGTCTCTTTTGTTTATGTTTCATTCGGTAATCTTGCAAATAAATTCTGTTTTGTTTAAAACTAAGTGGTTGTGCCAGCTGCATCATTCCTAGAATATGCACCTCACACCTGCTTAAAACTACTAGCAAAGTTAGGGTCTGGGCTATTTCCTTGAAATGGTTTGAGGGGGCCTGGCCTGGTCCATAACAGACTCATAAACCTAATGACTCAGCTAATAAAAGGCAAGTATCCCATATGCTTTCTTCTCTCTATTTTGCATCCATAAAGGATGGGTGGAAATGCAGACCAAGGTCTCTCTGATCCCTGGTGCTTCCTTGGTTCACCCATTCTTCATGTATTCCCTCACCTTGTTTTGTCTTGCCCATGTGCATCACCTCACACTTATCTAGATGGAATTTGATTTGCCACTGGTCAGCCCACTGACTAGCCCATCTACATCCTAGGCTACTATAAGGCTATCTACCTCACTATCACCCCAGCAATTTTTGTATTATGTGCAAAGTTACTGATCAAAACTCCCACATTCAAGTCTAAATCATTTATATATATCATAAACAGCAAGGGCCCCAAAACTGTGGAATTCCACTGGACACAGGCTTTCCATCACAAAACACCCTTTGACCATCATCCTCTGCTTCCTGCCATTCAGCCAATTCCATATCCAATTGGCCAAATTTCCTTGGATGTTATGGGCTTTTAGTTCAGTCCATGTGATGGCAAAGCTAAGTGCACAGAGGCCAGGATCCCGTCACCAAGTTGCCCTTTACTGACTTGTGCACGTCACACTGGCTGTGGCCAGCTAACTCTGAGTCAGTTGCCTGAACTGAGGAGGTTGTCACCTCCTGGTTATATATTTGTTTCCTTAGCTGGCTTAGAGCCAATTCTCAAGTGAAGAGATTCTAATCTCCCTAATTTTTCTTAAGGGATTAAACCAAAATAGAGTTGGAGGTGGAAATAAAACACTCCATTCCCCGTGGTGTCCACCTCTCTCTGTACAGCTCATTTGATGTTGGTAGACACCGTGTGCTCCTTCTCCAAGGATACTCGGGCTTGAACCGCAGAGGAGGGGCAGGAAATTGGCCCTAACGACCCCCTCCACGTCCGCTGCCTGGTCCTGTTTATGGCCAGTTTGGCCAGGTCCAGACCCAGATCCATGAGGAGATCTTCTGACCTATCCTCCCCCCTCCGCATGGGGTGCCCAAAGATCAGTAGCTTGTGGTTGAAGTGCAACCAAAAGCAGAGGAGAAGGTTTTTCAGAAAACTAAAAAGGGGGGGCAAATGCCCACACCCCACATATACATGGTCCACGGCACCACGGAACGAGCAGTTCAAGCGGGAGTCCATGAACCACCACTATCTGCAGGGGACTGCCGCGTGCAGTACCATCCACCCCAGATCCCCAAGAGAAAGGGGAATGACTCCTGTGTAGAGAGCCCTCCACTGGGGAGCCTGGTGGTAAATGGGCACGCCAAGGCATGTCTGGGTAGTGGATGAGGGAAAAAATGAGGTGGACGGTGTACAGCAGCAGTCTGTACAGGGCTGTGATATATCCCTGAAGGGGACAAAACTAAAATTCCGGAGGCGGCTCAGGATGTGGGGCACGGGCTCCAGGGGGAAGTACGGGACCTTGGGGCCAATGTGAAATTCCATCTGGGCAGGGGTAAGCGCAGGATTCCACTGCACACTTGAGCATCCACCAACTGGTGCACTTTGTCAGGTCTGAGCACCGCCGTTTCAAGGTGTCGAATGGCAGTGGCCACGAACCAAACGTCTACTGCTGCCCTGCTCGCTATATCCTGCAGCAGAGTCCAGCCCAGAACCCTGCCACCCAGCATATCCCCAACCCTGGGTCACCCTCACCGCCATGGCTCTCCCCTTCGACAGCCACTCAAATCCGCGAGTACGGAGGTGCAGATTCCTGAGCAACGGCTCCCTGATGATAGCCGCTACTCCTGCCGGAAGGTAGGTGCGACGTGATTCGACCATGTTCCAGACAGTGATCGGGTCCTAATAAAAGACAGGCAGCTTCCTGAGGGAGACCTCCAAACCGTCACAGTCGATGAACCGGAGCCGCGTAGTTCAGGTTATGCACCTGGCGGAAAATATACATCGCCAGGGCGCACCACCCCTGGAGGAGGAGCAACGTAAAGGTTTTGGTGCAAGGCCTGAAGGCAGAAAGTCTATACCTGGGTGCGAACGCATAGCAGTGACTGAACGCCCTCCTCAATAGGGAGACTCAGGACCTATGCAGTGACTCAGTGCATCCTTTTGTACCAGAAGAATTGAACCAACATTCTCTGGATGTCAGCGACAAAGCCAGGAGGAGGGACCAAAGGGACCAGCCAGTACCACAGCATGGTGGTCACCAGCTGGTTTAAGTCCAGCACTCGACTCCTGTAAGAGCAGTCCTGTCCAGCGGCCTAGGTGAGCCAAGACCTTGGCCTCCAGCTCCTGCCAGTTGGCCAGCTAAGATTCCTCAGCCGGGCTGAGGTAGACCCCCAGGTAGAGGACCCCCAGCTGAACCCCCGTAATTCCTCCAGCAGAAAGTCCACCCACCACGGACTGACCAGTAGTCCAGAACATTTGGCCCAGTTGATCCTGGTGAAAGACGCTGTTGAGTACACTGCCTGGCACTCACGCATCCTCCCCAGGTCAGCTGGGTCAGTGAAAGTGAGGAGCACATAATCAGCATAAGTTGAGAGGACCATCCCCATGCCCGCACCGCGTAGACCCAGCCCCGACAACCTCCTCCATGAGGCGCAGGAAAGGCTCCACGCACAGGGAATACAGCTGGTTGGACAGGGGCAGCCTTGATGCACTCCTCTTCCGAAGCGAAGGGGCACCGTCAGGGACCCGTTAACTTTAATCAGACACTAAGGCAGTGTACAAAAGCCGGATCTGGGCAACGAACTGCGTCCCGAGCAGATACTCGTGATTGACCCTGTCAAATGCCTTCTCCGGGTCAAGGAACAGGAAGGTGCTCAGCAGACCAGCCTATCGACAGAAATGGATCAGGTCCCGGACCAGGTGGACATTGTCGTGTATCCTCCGGCCTGGGAGAATCATGCGAGTCAACACGGAATCCAGGCGAGAAGACAACTGGTGAAAATTTTGTAGTCCATGCTGAGGAGAGAGACTGGATGCTAGTTCGTTAAAGAACGAAGGTCCCCCTTCTTCGGCAACAGGATGATGAACGCCCTGCGCCAAGAAAGGGGCAGCTCTCCAACAGTTAGACACTCCCCAGGACCTGTGTGTAGTCGTTCTCCAGAACGCCCTGAAGAACTCCACAGTCACCCCATCCAGCCCCAGGGACTTGCCCCTCGAGAGCACTGGTCAGCTCCTCTAAGATTACAGGATCGTCGAGCCTTCCGGCGTCCTCTGGGCTGAGCTGTGGCAGGTCCTCCCACAGAACACTGCGAGCATCCTTGCTGGACAGATCTGGAGAGAGAGCAAAGCTATATAGTAGGAGTGAACGTGGGCCCTGATACCCTCCAGATCCGAGACAAGGGGCCAGTCATCGGCCAGCAGCACAAGGAGCTGCTGACGGGTGCCGTGCCTTTTTTCCAGTGAGTAGAAGGGGGAGCCGGAGTCCAGGTCCTGGAGGAGCCGAATCCGCGACCTCATGTACTCGCCCCAGAACCTGACGAGCTGTAGGTCTCGGCGTGCAGCCTTCTTCGCTTCATACACTCCCCGCAGGGCTGGGTCCACATCAGGCTGATCGAGATGTGACTCCAGGTTGAACACCCCCTTATCCAACTCCTTGATCCTGGATTTCCACCTCTTTGTCAACCCCCTCGTATATTCCTGACAGAAAACGCAGACGTGAGCCTTGCCCACGTCTCACCATAGCCTCAGGGAGGGGAAGCTTCCCCGTTTCCTTCTCCAGCTGGAGAATGCCTGCTGACTGGGTAGATCAGGCAGTTTAAAAAAAAAATCAGCCCTCAACAAATAAGGAATACCAGCCAACAAACTGGCTATATAATCCATCCAGTTCAGGAATCAGGTTTCCTCCAAAAACAAACAGAAACCAACAGCAGCAGTAACACACTGACTGTGGCCCAGTCAGCACCCCAAAACTGAGGATTCTAACTCTCCTGGTTAGTTTTTTTTATAAGGAGATTCTAATCTCCTGGTTATATTGGTCAGCCAGAGCTTTCCTGATTGTTGCAGGTGAACAACTGCAACCAATGATTTCAGAGTCAACGAGATCAACCTGGTTCCAATCACTACAGGAGTTTAGTGAAAACCTTGCTGCCGACTGCCTGCCCCTCTTCCGCGGTTACGTTAGAGCCCGGGTGTCCTTGGAGAAGGAGCACGCCGTGTCGACCAACACCCTGGAGTTGTTCAGGGAGAGGTGGGCACCGCAGGGAGTGGAGTGCATCATTTCTCCCTCCAATTCTATTTTGATTTAGTCCCTACCCTCCCCTTCACTGTTTTGATCACACAGCACTGCCCTTTGATGTGAAGGGCAGTGTTTGTCACTGGCCACCCAGGTGTTTTCCTATCTTCCTGGTGGTGGAAATTGAATAAAGATTTGTGCACTTTGTGTCTCTCACTGTGTCTCAAAAAAAAGAAAACCTTGCTGTGCATTACCCTCATTTATATGCTTGGTCACCTTTTTGAAAATTTCAGCCAAGTTGGTCAGGCATGATCTCGCCTTAATAGTACCATGTTGACTGTTCTTGATTTATCTCTGCCGCTCAAAGTGAGGATTAAATCTGTCCCTCAGAATTGCTGCCATTGGTTCCCCAGCACTGAGGTTAGACTGACTGGCTTGTCGTTTCCTCGTTTATTCCTTGCTTGTTCATGAATAACGGTACCACATTGGCTGTCCTCCACTCCTCAGACCATCTCTATGGCTAGAAAGGGAGGTAGTCCTTAATGTACTCTGCCTTTCCCTCCATATCCTTTTATCCTTAATGTACTCATAAATAACTTAGGATTCCATTTATTTTACCTGGCATTAATCTTTCATGCCTCCCCCTTTGCTCTCCTTATTTCCTTTTTAAGTTTTCCTTTGCTATTCTACACCCTCTAGAGCTTCTGCAGTTTTGAGCCTTTTGTATCTGTCATAAATCATAGAGTCATACAGTGCGGAAATAGACCCTTTGGTCCAACCAGTTCAACTAAACTAATGGTAGTACAGTGGCTCAGTGGTTAACCATGCTGCCTCACAGCACCAGGGACCTGGGTTCGATTCCTGCCTTGGGCAACTGTCTGCATGGAGTTTGCACATTCTCCCCATGTCTGCGTGGGTTTCCTCCGGGTGTTTCAGTTTCCTCCCACAACCCAACGATGTGCAGGTCAGGTGAATTGGCCATGATAAATTGCCCATAGTGTTAGGTGCATTAGTCAGGAGTAAATATAGGGTAGGGGAATGGGTCTGGGTGGGTTACTCTTCAGAGGGTCAGTGTGGGCCGAAGGACCTGTTTCCAAACTGTAGGGAATCTAATAAAAAAAACTAGTCCCACCTCCAGCACTTGGCCCGTATCCCCCCAAACATTTCTTATTCATGTATTCATCTAAATGTATTTTAAATGTTGTAACTGAACCCACATCCACCACTTTCTCTACACAGTGTAAAATATTGCCCCCATTTCTTTTTAAAATCATTCTCCTCTCACCTTCAAAATATGTCCGCTAGTCTTGAAATCCCTCCACCCTCAGGAACAGACACTTGCCATTCATCTTATCTAAACTCCCTCATGATTTTATAAACCTCAATAAGGTCACCCCTCAACCTCCTCTGCTCTAGTGAAAAATGTCACAGTCTATCCAGCCTCTCTTTCTAACTCAAACCCTCCATTCCTGGCAACATCCTGGTCAATCTCTTCTGAACTGCCACCAGCTTAATAATATGCTTTATAGAACATAGAACATAGAAGAATACAGCGCAGTACAGGCCCTTTGGCCCTCGATGTTGCGCCGATCCAAGCTCACCTAACCTATACTAACCCACTATCCTCCATATACCTATCCAATGCCCGCTTAAATGCCCATAAAGAGGGAGAGTCCACCACTGCTACTGGCAGGGCATTCCATGAACTTACAACTCGCTGAGTGAAGAACCTACCCCTAACTTCAGGCCTATATCTACCCCCCCTTAATTTAAAGCTATGCCCCCTTGTAATACCCGACTCCATACGCGGGAAAAGGTTCACACTGTCAACCCTATCTAACCCCCTAATCATCTTGTACACCTCAATCAAGTCACCCCTAAACCTTCTTTTCTCTAATGAAAACAGCCCCAAGTGTCTCAGTCTTTCCTCATACGATCTTCCTTCCATACCAGGCAACATCCTGGTAAACCTCCACTGCACCCGTTCCAGTGCCTCCACATCCTTCCTATAGTATGGCGACCAAAACTGCACACAATATTCCAGATGCGGCCGCACCAGAGTCTTATACAACTTTATATAATAGGGCAACCTGAACTAGACACAGTACTCCAGTACAGTTTCACCAGTTTCCTCATTTCCCCTCCCCCCACCTTGTCTCAGTCAAATCCATCGAACTCAGCACCGCCTTCCTAACCTGCAATCTTCTTCCTGACCTCTCCGCCCCCACCCCAGTCTGACCTATCACCCTCACCTTGACCTCTTTCCACCTATCGCATTTCTGACGCCCCTCCCCCAAGTCCCTCCTCCCTACCTTTTATCTTTGCCTGCTGGACACACTTTCCTCATTCCTGAAGAAGGGCTTATGCCCGAAACGTCGATTCTCTTGTTCCCTGGATGCTGCCTGACCTGCTGCGCTTTTCCAGCAACACATTTTCAGCTCTGATCTCCAGCATCTGCAGACCTCACTTTCTCCTCACAGTACTCCAGGAGACATCTCACCCACATCCCAAATCCTACATTCAAACAAGTATATATATATCTCCCTTTTTATCTTTATCCAATCCTGTGTATCTGTTGATAGGAGAAAGTGAGGACTGCAGATGCTGGAGATCAGAGCTGAAAATGTGTTGCTGGAAAAGCGCAGCAGGTCAGGCAGCATCCAAGGAGCAGGCGAATCGAAGTTTCAGGCATGAGCCCTTCTTCAGGAATGAGGAAAGTGTGCCAAGCAGGCTAAGATAAAAGGTAGGGAGGAGGGACTTGGGGGAGAGGCGTTGGAAATGCGATAGGTGGAAGGAGGTTAAGGTGAAAAGGTGAGGGTGATAGGCCGGAATGGGGGTGGGAAGAGGTCAGGAAGAAGATTGCAGGTTAGGAAGGTGCATGTTCTTGGTGGAGTGGGAGGGGGAGTTGAAGTGCTGAGCCACGGGATGGTTGGGTTGGTTGGTCCGGGTATCCCGGAGTTGTTCTCTGAAGTATAGAAGAGGCCAAATCGGGTGCAGCGGATGCAGTAAATGATATGTGTGGAGGTGCAGGTGAATTTGTGGCGGATATGGAAGGATCCCTTGGGGCCTTGGAGGGAAGTAAGGGGGGAGGTGTGGGTGCAAGTTTTGCAGTTCTTGCGGTTGCAGGGGAAGGTGCTGGGAGTGGAGGTTGGGTTGGTGGGGGGTGTGGACCTGACCAGGGAGTCACGGAGGGAGTGGTCTTTTCAGAACGCTGATAGGGGAGGGGAGGGAAATATATCCCTGGTGGTGGGGTCCGTTTGGAGGTGGCGGAAATGATGACAGATGATGTGATGTATATGGAGGTTGGTGGGATGGTAGGTGAGGACCAGTGGGGTTCTGTCCTGGCGGCGATTGGAGGGGCCGGGCTCAAGGGCGGAGGAGTGGGAAGAGGAGGAGATACGGTGGAGAGCATCGTCGACCACGTCTGGGGGGAAATTATGGTCTTTGAAGAAGGAGGCCATCTGGGTTGTTCGGTATTGAAACTGGTCCTCCTGGGAGCAGATGCGGCAGAGACGAAGGAATTGGGAATATGGGATGGCGTTGATATCCAAGGTTTGCTGCATTTGTTGGTCTCACCCTTTATCTTTTTTGGCCCTGTACTCTCCTTATTTCCTTGCTGAATGTGTTCCACTGCTCTGACACAGATGTGCCTGAAAGTACCTACTTGCGCAAAATCATACCTGATCTTATTAAAATTGGTCTTCCTCCAGTTTGATTTCAGGCCCATCCTCGTCCTTTTCCATAACAATTTTGTATCTAACAGAATTATGATCGTTCTGCAAAGTGCTCCAGCCTGATATTTCAACCACGCGCCTGGCTTCGTTACTTGAAATTAAGTCCAGGACCTCCCCACCCACACGACCTGTGGGGATGAGAGCCCAGATACATTTTAAGAATCCTGTTCCCTCTAAACCTTTCACACAATGACTACCCCAGTTACTGTTGGGGAAGTTAAAATCTCCCACTATTGCTACTCTATTACTTCTCCGATTATCCAATTTGCCAAGTAGCCTGGATTCCATGGGGTCTTAGCTTTTTAAACAGTCTGCCATGTGAGAGCTTGTCAATAGATTCTGAAAGTTCATGTAGACTCCATCAACTACACTACCTGTAGTGACTGTCACAAAATCAGCCAGGTGGGCCTCATGGAATATGATTTCCCTCATTGGGGCTGTTAATCTAGTCCAATCAGGGAGCCCTGACTGATAGATAAAAACAGAACTGTCAGACATTCTCTCAATCTGAGAGCTGGCTGTGAGGGAGCTGGACCAGTGTCAAGGACTCCCCATGCATATATCGAGGATGACTTGGTGATGGGATACTGGCTTCTATGGAGTTATTTCAGTGGGGATGAGAATAAAGCATGTTCCTTTAGAAATCATGTGCAATAGTCTTCTTTAGTTGGGGTAAGCATTGGCTATATACTTGAGAAGCTTGACTCATTCAACCCACTGTTGAAGACTGGGCCCAGTTACGTGGAAAGAATGCTTTATTTTTCTAGGCAAATGACATTGGGGCAGATGAAAAGCAATGCGTACTTCTCCTGACAGCCTATGGACCTGTAGCTTTTTCAGTTATTAGGAGCCTAACTTTCCCTAAGGCATCAGATACTAAAATCTTTCAGCAATTGACAGATTTAGTTAAGGAATATTACAATCCTAAATCTTCTGAGATGCTTTCATTTTGACTCAGGTAATTCAAAAACCAGAGCAATTTGTCTCAGGATCTTTGATAAGGTTCAGATGACTGGCTAAGGCATGTGACTTTGGCTTAATCCTTAATAAGATGCTGAAAGACCAGGTGTTGTTGTTGTGGTTCTGTTCGCCGAGCTGGGAATTTGTGTTGCAGACGTTTCGTCCCCTGTCTAGGTGACATCCTCAGTGCTTGGGAGCCTCCTGTGAAGCACTTCTGTGATCTTTCCTCCGGCATTTGTAGTGGTTTGAATCTGCCGCTTCCAGTTGTCAGTTCCAGCTGTCCACTGCAGAGATCGGTATATTGGGTCCAGGTCGATGTGCTTATTGATTGAATCTGTGGATGAGTGCCATGCCTCTAGGAATTCCCTGGCTGTTCTGTTTGGCTTGTCCTATAATAGTAGAGTTGTCCCAGTCGTATTCATGTTGCTTGTCATCTGTGTGTGGCTACTAAGGACAGCTGGTCGTGTCGTTTCATGGCTAGTTGGTGTGCATGGATGCGGATCGTTAGCTGCTAACGATCCGCATCCATGATCACCAACTAGCCACGAAATGACACGACCAGCTATCCTTAGTAGCCACACACACAGATGATGAGCAACATGAATTCGACTGGGACAACACTACTATTATAGGACAAGCCAAGCAGAGAACAGCCAGGGAATTCCTAGAGGCATGGCACTCATCCACAGATTCAATCAATAAGCACATCGTTCTGTACCCATTAAACCGACCACTGCAACTGAAAGCTGGGACTGACAACCGGAAGCGGCAGATTCAAACCACTACAAACGCCGGAGGAAAGATCACAGAAGCGCTTCACAGGAGGCTCCCAAGCACTGAGGATGTCACCTAGACAGGGGACGAAACGTCTGCAACACAAATTCCCAGCTCGGCAAACAGAACCACAACAACGAGCACCCGAGCTACAAATCTTCTTACAAACTTTGAAGACCAGTTGTTATGTGGGATTAATGATGGAACCATGCAAAACTGCTTAGTAGGTGAAGCCCAAATAGACTTCAAAGAAGCACCACAACTGGCTTTATCATTAGGAAATGCAGCAAGGGGAGCATATGATTTGCAGGGTACTCCATTGGAAGTGGACACCCTCACCAGGCTGACTGAGCTTGGGGAACACCACTTGAATGAAGGCAATTGTATAGCCTCACACAGGACATATCCTTAACAGAGGGACTCCAGGATAGTTAACAGCAAAACCTGAAAGCAAAGCCAAGCCTCAGCCATTTGGTTAACATTTCTTTAAGATCCGAGCTGTCAAACCATTGTAGTTGCTGCTGAAATGCATTCTCAAGACAGCAAAAGAGTCCTACTAGACCTCAGCTGAATAAAATAACTCACAGGCTGGTATCGAGGAGAATTCAGACCCTGGGAAGTCCACCTACATCTGATAGCAGATTCAGTCTTTAACCAAACTTGCTCTGGACTCCAACCGTTAAGTTTGCACAAGGCCTCGGCTAGACTGAGAAGCTACGCTAGGGAGATTAAGGGTACAACTACAAGTCCAGTCTCTTATGAGCAGCAGCTAGTTCATTTACCAATGATTATAGTAAAGGGCTTGCAACCAAGTTCGATGGGTCGAAATTGGTTGTGACAGATGCGATTAGAAAATGGCTGCCTCAGTGAAGTCCTGATTAAATACCCAGAACTTCATTCAAGAGGGTCTGGAAGATCTATCAAAGGAGCCAACTTGCATTGTTGACCAGGAAGCAATTCCATGATTCTGCAAGGCCCACCCATTGCTAGTTGCCTTACCGGCAAAAGCAGAGACAGAAATCAGGAGGCTGGAAAGCCTATCCAGGATTTAGGCACAAAGCTGGCAGGGGGCCTGACCTTCATGAAGCTGGACATGAGCAATGCCTACTTGCAACTGTGGTTAGATGAGGATTTCCAGAGTATGCCACAATTAATACCCATAAGGATTTGTACCAAAATATTAGACAGAAATTCAGGGTATTGTCAACCTGTGCAATTTTTCAGTGGACGATGGAAAACATTTTGCAAGGTCTACTCCAGATTGCCATTTATCTGGATGATGTACTAATAATAGGAAAGACCAATAAAGAGCTCTTACAGAACTTGCACATAGTCCATAGACATTTCTCCCAGGCAAATGTATGCATAAGAAGGGAATATGTGTTTCAGGATCTCCAAGTGACCTACTTAGACTACAGAGTCAACAAGACCGGGTTAGACACATTGGAAGATAAAATGAGGGCGATCAAAGGTGCCTGGTTACCAGTTTAGAGCTTTCCATGGGCCGGTGAATCTAGAATTGTAGATTCTCAGTTTTTGAGCAAAATGATGTGTTATTTTTTACATACCACAACAAACCCCCTTAAACTATATCAAGGAAATAGCCTTGACCTTTATGTTTATTTTATTTAAAGGCAAATGTAAGGCACTGTGTTCCAGATGTGATTTGATTGGTCCACTACCAGACTTTATGCAAGACACACTTTATTCTTATACCACAATTAAAATACAAAGAAAAAAAACTGGTATAACTTTAACTCCAATGAAATACTTAACGAACAAATATATTATTTAACTATTAATCATCAACTGTTCCAATATAGCGGCATCCATAAACACACCCTTGGCAAAGGCAAATTCAGCATTTCTGACATGCTATCTCAAGTCCAGGAGAAAGGAACATGGAGAAAACAGTCTTGCAGCAGAGAAAGAACTCGAGATTTTTGCTGCAGCAGAGAGAGAGCTGTATTTATTGGCCAGCTCCAACTGCAACTGAAAGCAAAACTAAAATCCTTGGGTCTGTGTGAGCTTGGCTTGAACTACTCATGCTTCTTCAGTGAAAAAACAACATTCAAGGAGCTCAAAGCTATTTACCCACTGCTTCTTAGACAGACATCTTGACACCACTGACAACATCTCTCTGCAAGAGAAACAGCACAGAACAAATCCCTCTTAAAGGCACATATCCTCACATATTGTAAGTATTCATATTTGTGTCACTGATGTGGCCATTTTGTGGTTTATGAATGTGGTATCAACTTAAGAAAACTGCTTGGATCTTCTTATTATTTATGAACCAGAAGGAAAGAACCTTGTGTAATCTTCACCATGGCTGGGAACGCGTTTTAGAATCCAGTAACCAGGCAGGATACCAAGCAGTTGCAAAAAATTACCTTCATAGTCAAATGGCCTGTTGATTCTACTTGTCCAGGATTACAAATGAAGAATGACAACTTGGGCAAGGAATGGAGCGGCCTAATGATGACTGTGGAATTTTACCCTCAGGATCCCTAAGACCAGAAGATTTAGGAGCAGAATTTAGGGGTCAGTTTTTGTCCAATGTATGCATTGTAGATAGGCCAACAAGAGGCGAAGCGACATTGGATTTGGTACTGGGTAATGAACCCGACCAGTTGTTAGATTTGAAGGTCGGTAACCACTTTGGTGATAGTGACCACAATTCAGTTATGTTTACTTTGATGATGGAAAGGGATAGGTATAGAACGCAGGGCAAGAGTTATAACAGGGGATAAAGCAATTATGATGCGATTAGGCAAGATTTAGGATGCAGAAGATGGGGAAGGGGATGGGCACAATTGAAATGTGGGGCTTATTCAAGGAACAGCTACTGCGTGCCCTTGATACGTATGTACCTGTCAGGCAGGGAGAAAGTGGTTGAGCCGTGGTTTACTAAGACATTGAATCTCTTGTCATGTGGAAGAAGGAGGTTTATGTTAGGATGAGATGTGAAGGCTCAGTTAGGGCACCTAAGAGTTACAAGCTAGCCAGGAAAGACCTAAAGAGACAACAAAGAGCCAGGAGGGGACATGAGAAGTCATTGGCAGATAGAATCATGGAAAACCTCCAAAGCTTTCCACAGGTACATCAGGAATAAAGGAAGACTACAGTAAGATTAAGAGGAATCAAGGTCAGTAGTGGGAAGTTGTGTGTGGAGTCCGAGGAGATAGGAGAAACATTAAATGAGTATTTTTCGTATTCACACTGTAAAAAATAATGTTGTCAAGGAGAATACTGAGATACAGGCTACTAGACGAGACAGGATTGAAGTTCACAAGGAAGAGGTTTTAGTAATTCTGGAAAGTGTGAAAAGATATAAGTCCCCTGGGCTGGATGGGATTTATCTCTGGGATCAAAGGGATTTATCTCTGGGATGCAATCTCTGGGAAGCCAGGGAGAAGATTGCAGAGCCTTTGGCTTTGATCTTTATGTCATCATTGTCGACAGGAATAGTGCCAGAAGACTGGAGGATAGCAAATATTGACCCCTTGTTCAAGAAGGGCAGTAGGGACAATCCTGGTAATTATAGACCAGTGAGCCTTACTTCGGTTGTGGGTAAAGTGTTGGAAAAAGTTATAAGAGATAGGACTTATAATCATCTTGAAAGGAATAAGTTGATTAGGGATAGTCAACACAGTTTTGTGAAGGGCAGGTCGTGTCTCACAAATTTTATTGAGTTCTTTGAGAAGGTGACCAAACAGGTGGGTGAGGATAAAGTGATTGATGTGATATATATGGATTTCAGTAAGGCGTTTGATAAGGTTCCCCATGGGAGGCTATTGCATAAAATACGGAGGCACGAGATTGAGGGTGATTTAGGCGGTTTGGATCAGAAATTGGCTAGCTAAGAGAAGACAGAGGGTGGTGGTTGATAGGAAATATTCATCAAGGAGTTCAGTTGCTTGTGGTGTACCAAAAGGATCTGTTTTGGGTTCACAGCTATTAGTCATTTTTATAAATGACTTGGATGAGGGCGTAGAAGGATGGGTTAGTAAATTTGCAGATGACACTAAGATTGGTGGAGTTGTGGTCAGTGCTGACTGATGTTTCAGGTTACAGAGGGACATAGATAAGCTTCAGAGCTGGGCTGAGAGGTGGTAAATGGAGTTTAATGTGGAAAAGTGTGAGGTGATTCGCTTTGGAAGGAGCAACAGGAATAAAGAGTACTAGGCTAAGATTCTTGGCAGTGTAGATGAGCAGAGAGATTTCGGTGTTCTTGTACATAGATCCCTGAAAATTGCCACCCAGGTCGATAGGGTTGTTAAGAAGGCATATGGTATGTTAGTTTTTATTGGTAGAGGTATTGGGTTTCGGAGCCATGAGGTCACGTTGTAGTCGTACAAAACTCTAGTACCGCCGCACTTGGAGTATTGCATACAGTTCTGGTCACCACATTATAGGAAGGATATGGAAGCTTTGGAAAGGGTTCAGAGGAGATTTACTAGAATGTTGCCTGGTATGGAGGAAAGGTCTTATGAGGAAAGGCTGAGGGACCTGAGGCTGTTTTCATTAAAGAGAAGAAGGTTGAAAGGTGATTTAAAAGAAACATATAAAATAATCAGAGGGTTAGACAGGGTGGACAGTGGGAGCCTTTTTCCTTGGATGGTGATTGCTAGCATGAGGGGACATAGCTTTAAATTGAGGGGTGATAGGTATAGGACAGATGTCAGAGGTGGTTTCTTTACTCACAGAGTAGTAGCAACGCACTGCCTGCAACAGTAGTAGACTCACCAATTTTAAGGGTATTTACATGGTCACTGGATAAACATACGGATGAAAATAGAATAATGTCAGATAGATAGGCTTCAGATTGGTTTCACAGGTCGGTGCAACATCGAGGGCCGAAGGGCCTGTACTGCGCTGTGATGTTCCATGTTCTAATTAAATTGGGTCTGCTCCACTACTCCATCATGGCTGACATGTTTCTTAACTCCATTCTCCTGCCTTCTCTCTGTGATCCTCCATCCCCTTACTAATCAAGAACTTATCGATCTCTTATATACACAAATGACTTGGCCTTCACAGCCCTCTGTGGAAATGTATTCCACAGATTCACCACCCCTGCCAGAGGAACAAGTTCCTTTTCTTTACAGTTTCAAAGAGTCATCTCTTCACTCTGAGGTCATGTCCTTATGTCCGACTAATGGCAACATCTTCCCTATATTCACTCTATCCAGTCCTCAATAATCTGTACGTTTCAATGAAATCCCCCCTTTTCCTTCTAAATTCCATCAGTATAAACTCAAAGCTCTCAATCACTCCCCGTATGACAAGCCCTTCACCTGGGATAATTCTTGTAAACCTCTTCTGGACCTCCAACGCCAGCACATTCTTTCTTTGGTACGTGGCCCAAAACTGCTCACAATGTGTCTGACCAGAGCCTTTTACAGCCACAGCAGTACATCTCTGCTCTTGTGTTCTAATCCTCTTGAAATGAGTGCTAACATTGCAATTGCCTTCCTAATTGTCAACTGAGCTTCATGTTAATCTTCAGAGAATTCTGAACTAGGACTCCCAAGTCTCTTGATGCTTCAGATTTCCTTGGTTAGAAAATAATCTGTGCCTCTACTCTTCCTACCAAAGTGCATAATCTCATAGTTTCCCACATTATATTCCATTTGTCATTTTGTCCATTCTCCTAAACTGTCCAAGTCCTGCAGTTTCTCCACTTCCTGAACACTTGCTATCTCTCCACCCACCTTTGTGTCATCTGCAAACTTAGCAACAATACCCTCCATTTCTACATTCAGGTTATTACTGCATAATGTGAATGTGTGGTCCCAACATGGACCTCTGCAGAACTCCACAAGAGACAGGTTGCCGTTCTGTACTCTCTACCTTCTACCAGTCACCCAATACTTTATCCATACCAGTACCTTGCCTCGTCACCATGGGCTCTTATCCTATTTAGCAGTTTCCCATGCAGCACCTTGTCAAAGGAGTCAAAAATCCAAATAGATCACGTACACTGCATCTCCTTGTTTGTTCCTCCTCAAAGAATCTAACAGATTTGTCAGGCATGACCTCCCCTTGATGAAACCATGCTGAATTTCACTATGCACTTCCAAGAACTATGCAATCTATCCTTAATAATGGATTCTAAATATTAAAAATGACTGAGGCCAATTTCCTGTTTTCTGCCTCTCTCCCTTCTTTAAAGAGGGGTGTTACATTAGCCATTTTCCAGTCCTCTGGGATCCTCCCTGACTCCAGTGATTCCTGAAAGATACCCCAAAGCACTCTACAGCCGGGTAATTACCTTCAAAGTGGAATCTTTGCAGTGCAATCACCAAACTATGCACAGTGAGCTTACATAAAAATGCAACATGATAGTGACCAGATGATCTAGCTTAGTGATATATGAGAGATAAATACTGGCCAGTACACTAGAAGAACTTCCCTGACCTTCAATGAAGCAGTGCCATATGTTCTTTTATGTCCACCTGACAAGGCAAATGGAGTTTTGGTTTAGGAAGGATGGATTGGTGCTTCCTTTTGGAAGGGGATAAACAAAGATCTACAGCACACTTCATCAACTGGAATTTAGTTATACTCAGAAAATCCAAGTACTGAATGATTACTGCACCTTTACTAAGAAGAATGTTTCCTTTGAGTGGCTTGTGATTAGTTGAGCTGAAATGTTTCCCAGTACAGATGCCTTTGGAAGACTGGAGTCATAACACCATGATTTAGCATAATCAAGGCTGCATACATAATAATTACAAGCCATTCTCTGTGTTTGTTCTTAAAACATCAAAAATAGTGTGAATTCCTGTAGCTGGGCTGCTGGGAAACTTCAAAATGTACCAGTCAGCCACATTCAATTCACTGTATTTTATTATTATTTTATAAAACTTGGCTTAATGTTACATTTTAAAAATGTTTGTAATTATGACTGTCTTAAAAAGTCTAGTTCCCAGACACCTCACTACATTGCTGTGTTATTAATCTCCTTGAATCCTCTGGTTACAGTCTTCTGTCAATTCCACACCTAAACTTTCTTGTGATTTGGTTCGATAGAAACCACATCTGACAGCTCCTGAGTTTTTTGGCACATCTTTCAGAATCTGGTTTTTGTTGTCCTGATCCCCCACCTGGAAAGCCCTTTCTTTTTGTTGTTACTTACTGAGAGATTATGCTAAATTCAGAATATGCTGAGACGGGAACAGAATTAACCCCAGACAACGCTGCTGAGCACATTAGGTTTCTGTCTTAGATGTACTATCTGTGACAAAAAGATCCCTGAACACAACGGAAGAGACAAAAGACCAACATGGAGAGAATGCTCAAAGGGAACTTGTGTTAATCAAGGTGAAATTATTAGTGATTGGAACACAACATTTTTTTCAGTTTTGCCATCAGCACTCTTGGGTCAGGCTGACCATAGGTTAAAACTAGAATAAAACCACCAGATCAAGGTATAACAAAGGTTAAATGTAGAGCAAAATTTCTTTCAGAGCTGAAAATGTGTTGCTGGAAAAGCACAGCAGGTCAGGCAGCATCCAAGGAGCAGGAGAATCGACGTTTTGGGCATGAGCCCTTCTTCAGGAAGGGCTCATGCCTGAAACGTCGATTCTCCTGTTCCTTGGATGCTGCCTGACCTGCTGCGCTTTTCCAGCAACACATTTTCAGCTCTGATCTCCAGCATCTGCAGTCCTCACTTTTTCCTACAAAATGTCTTTCACTCTGCTTTCTACTTCCTTTTTTGTTCACTTCTGGAATACGGGCATCAGCAGCTGGCACATCATTTGTTATTCATCTAGAATTGCTCTTGAGAAGGTAGTGGTGAGCTGCTATCTTGAATTGCTGCAGGCCAAGTAGTGTAGATACACCCAAGTGCTGATAGGGAAGGATTTTGATTCAGCAATAATGAAGCAACACCTATATAGTTCCAAGTTGGGATATTGTGTGGCTTGAAGGGGTACTGCATGCATCTTTGGTTTTTGTCCTTCCATACCACGGAGGTCACAGGATTGGAAGGTGCTGTTGAAGGAGTTTTGTTGAGTTCCTGCAATGCATTTTGTAGATGGTACACACTACTTCCTTGTGTGATAGATGGAGGAAGTGAATGTTTAAGATGACGGATGTGATGCTGATCAAGAAGATTGTTTAGTCCAGATAATGTTGGGCTTCTTGAACAGCATTCATCTGGCAAGTGAGGAATATTCCATCACACTTCCAACTTGTGCCTTATAATTGGTGGACAAGCTTTGGGGAATCAGGAGATGAGTTTAAGATTATCCCCTCCTGATGCTCCCATCCTCAGAGTCATCGGCCTTATTGCCAATTGTGCTGGTTGGAGTGGGCCCATTAAGAACTCAATAAGGAGTTCTTAAACTCATTTAATCTTGAGGTCTCATATCAACAGGAAGACTTCGATCCTTGCTGATTGGATTTAAACAGATCTGGGAGTGAAAAGATTGTGTTTAATTCATTGGTGCAAAAATATTTGAAAGGGAGGAATATGATTTTATTTCTCCTCCATCTGTTTGAGGTTATTAATATAATTTACTGCATGTTATTACATGAAACAAACCTTTTGGCCCAACAGGTCCATGCCATATACTGTACTCCACATGAGCCTCTTCCAGCCTGGCAGACCTTCTTATCTGACTCAATTTACAGTTTTTAAAAAATTCATTGTTGTTTGATGTGTTTCTTGCACTGCAAATAGGATTACTGTTCTATAGGGAAATCTGAAAAGCACTTTGATATGCCCTGGTGTTGTGAACGGTGCTATCTGAATGCACCTCTTTCTTATTTTGCCAGAGTCCCTTGTACCAAGAGTCATGTGCAGGGACATCATGATTTTGATGTGCTTGTTTCACCTAAAGAAAACTGCTTAAAATCAAGCATAATTTAACAAGAATGTGTGGCCTTAGGTTTATACTCTAACAAATCCAGGAAAGTTCTTTTCTGTTTTGTCTTTTTATTTGATAAATATCATAGTTAAATTCTTGTAATTGTACCAATTCCACATAATATAGTGGATATTTTAATTGTGTAAATTCAGCATTCACACTAAAACTGTATACAGTGTATTCACTGTTGTAACATGTAATACTTTGGATCATGGCAAGCCAACGGAAATTGAGACAGATGCTTTGGCAAAACAGAGTCAAAATTATGTATAGAAGCAGTCTAAATGTAACAGAGATAAATAAAACTGTTTATGCTGATATCCAGAATTTGTAATCCAGGCTTAGCATTCAGACGTTATGGAGAAGAGTCATATTTGACTTAAAATGTAAACTTTGGTTCTCACTCTGCAGATACATTCTATCCAGATAACTATCTCCAGTTTTAGATCTAAGAGGCAGATCTAGGTATTTACCACTATTCTATATTATTTTTCCTCATATAGGATGGCTACTGTCACAATAACAGGAAGCTAATGTAACAGGCTCTGCTGAAGACTATGAAGCCAATAGGGTGCCTGAAATGAGAATCATTTGGACTAAGGAATACCATACTAGCTTCTGTTGTGTGGTCAGAATGAACAATGAGTAAAAGAGTATCGGACTGGAATGTTGCATGTGATCCACGACAAAACTGATCTACACATACATCATTCAATTGTGGATATTGCAAAACATTCTGTTCTTCATGAATACTGTATTAAATCCCTCAACATTAAGAAATTATAATCAATGGACAAGTTAACAAAATCACATACCTGAGTATTATTTGTCCCATTAATACAAAGAATCACAAACATATGGCAAAAAGTTGGAGCAGTGAGGGAATCTCTCAGTACATTCAGCCATTGTATCTCACAGTTTTAATTACTGTTTATGGCATCTACTAAACTATGGAATTGATTTGTATCCAGGCACCAACATAATGCAGCCAGTTTAAGCAATTTTGCACAGATCACATACTTACATGTGCAGGAAAGATAACTAAAGCCAGATAGATAGTCACCATTATTACAACACCAGAGGAAGCACTTTAGCCCATCATGTCTGTGCAGTTCTCTGCACAGAAATCCAATCAGTGGATCAGCCTCACTCTATCCCGGAGACCGTGAAAGTTTACATCCTTCAAATTCTCATCCAACTTCCTTTTGATATAATTCATCGTCCTTGGAGGCAGTGAATTCTAGGTCTGCACTAGTCGAAAAGGTTCTCACCTATATCCTTCTGCATCTCTTACCCTTGTAGGAAAGTCTCAGACTAGAGGGCATCATCTCAGAGTAAGGGACTGTCCATTTAAAACAAAGATGAGAAGGATTTCTTTCCTCTTAGAGATGATTAATCTGTGGAATTCTTTACTGCAGAGGGCTGAGCAGGTTAATTATCCTGAAGGCTAAGAACAGCTTTACTTTGCATATCTTATCCAAACGTGTCATAGTTTTGTACAAATCTATTTAGAGTACCATCAATCTCCTTTGTTATAAGGAGAACAATCCCAGTTTCTCCAATCCAATCTTGTAGCAAAAATCTCTCATCTCTATCCTCATTCATGTGAAGTGGAGCTACCTGATGAAGGAGCAGTGCTCTGAAAACTAATTCTTCCAAATAAGCCTGTTTTGTGATTTTTAACTCCTTCACATGGGGTATGTTTGCCTCATGTCAGAAGACATTGAGAAAGTCAGACTCCAGACTAAGCTGGAAAAATAAATCTATACTAGTTGAATAATTTTTATTGTCTGTTCTGCAGCATCTTCACAAATTACATCACAATGACCATTGCAGGGTTAATTGAGACAGTTCCAAGAACTTCCCAATTTTTAAAGAGGATTTGAACAACGAGGTTACTGAAGATGCATCTGGCCACTGGCCTTAGGAATCTGCTTGACATTATCCCAAGCGACAAATCATACCCAACACTCCATTCTTCAATCCATTCAAAATTCCAAATTATCCAGAACAATATTGTCCAGAACGACTGTATAGTTAATCCTACTCAGCTACTCCTTATTCTCATTGACTCAGCTGTGGACAGGATATATATACCTGGGCAATTTTCCACATTTCCACAATCCATAACACATTCCAGCAGTTGTAACTATACTTGAACAGTTTGATTAGGAATGTGACTAGTTCTGGAGCATAGAACTTCACTACTACAGCTGGGGTGATGCCATAACCTTTTCTTTACCCAGTACCAACAGCAGTTTCTTGATATTATATGGAGTGAACTGAATTGTCTGAAGATTGGCAACTAAAATTCCAGGGACCTCTGGAGATAACACAATGCAGGAGCAGGAATAGGCCATTTGGACCCTTAAGTTTGCTCTGCCATTCAACAGACCATGTTAGAGATGAAAAAACTGCAGATATTAGAATCCAAAGTAGACAAGCAGGAGGCTGGAATAACACAGCAAGTCAGGCAGCAAGAGGAGGTGGAGAAGTCAACGTTTTTTAAGAAGAGACCCTTCTTATTTAAACTTTTTTTTAAGATTAGAATCAGGAAGAATGTGGAAGCAGGCCCTTCGGCCCAACAAGTCCACATCGACTCTCTGAAGAGGAACTCACCCAGACCCATTTTCCTCTGACTAATGCACCTAATACTATGGCCAAGTCACCTGACCTGCATATCTTTGGATTGTGAGAGGAAACCAGAACATCCGGAGGAAACTCATGCAGACACAGGGAGAATGTGCAAACTCCACACAGACAGTCTGCCAATCGAACCCGGGTCCCTGGTGCTGAGAGGCAGCAGTGCTAACCACTGAGCCACTGTGCCACCCCTTTAATAAATGATTTTTATATATGCATTATGCCACGCAGTTGTGTAGAGATAAATATATTGAAAACACATCCAAATATAATTTTTTTGTTAGTTTTACGAAACCAAACAATTTCTTCATTTGTTTCCGGAAAAAAGTAATTATTGTAATGTGAGAATGTTCTACCTGAAAAAGGGTTATACCCGATACTTCCACTTCTCTACTTCCTGATGCTGCCTGGCTTGCTGTATTCTCCCAGCCTCCTGCTCATCAACATTCAATAGACCATGGCAGATCTCCTACCTCATCATGTCCTCCCCAGAATGCCTTCATTCTTTTAGTAGCAAAAGAATTCATTGATTTATTGTGTTGAATATACTCAATGACTGAGCATCCATGTTGTCTGGGGCAGACTATCTCATAGTTTCACAACTCTTTTAAATTTTATTCTACATCAAGATTATTCTAAGTTTCAGCCAGGGGAAACATTTAGTCAGAATCTACCCTGTCAATTTCTATTCTAACTCACTTCTCAATTTTCTAACGTCCAAGAGTACAGGCTAGTCTCAATTTCTCCACATAGGAAAATTCTTTCATCTCATGAACCAATCTAGTGTACATTTATTGCACTAAAACTATATAAGGTACTCCAGATACAGCCTCAACAAAGTCCTGTAAATTTGTAGCAAGACTTCTTTATTCTGAGATTCAATTCCTTAAAAGCTTACATACCATTCGCCTTTCAAATTCCTTACAGTTCCTTCAGGTGTCTTTCTATAATTCAACTCGGCTGCATTGCATAATAATCAACAAGATGTAGTGCAGCAATTCATAAAGGTTTCTTTAGTTGCACCTCCTAAACCTACAACAAGAGCAGCAGTGCATGAAAACACCATTATCTTAAATATCCCAACCGTTCGACACCATTGCAACATGGATATGCATCCATTATTCCTTTATCATCAATAAGTTAAATCCCTAGAACTCCCTAGCTTAACTGTACTATTGAAACGGGTGCACTACAAATATTACAGAAGTTTCATAAGGTGGCTCACTACATATGTATTGAAGGTGAAGACAGGTTTGGATAATAAGTTCCAGCCTCGCCAGTGATTCTCCCAATCCAATAATTACTTTTTTCACAGATACAAATTAAGAAACCTGCTTGGTTTCATAAAACTAACAAAAACTTATATGTGGAATTGTATTTAATATATTTATCTCTACACAACTGTGTGGCATAAAAATCATTTATAAAAGGAGTTTAAATATAAATTGAAAGAAGTGCTGATCATTTTGGGATTTCAAAGTCATTTTTTCTTCAACTGACTGTGATCAGTTTTAAATGTCTTGTTCCTTAGTTTTCATATAGACATGGAACAAAAATAAAGCAAAGTACTATGGATGCTGGGCATCAGAAGGAAAACAGAAATTTCTGGAAAACTCAGCAGGTCTGGCAGCATCTATGGAGAGAATGTAGAGTTAATGTTTTGAGTCCAGTAACCCCTTATTTGTTACCCAAGTCTGCTGCTGTGCTGCTTGTCATAGTATTCAGTGTGTTAATCACACTTGCTTCAGATTCACCAACACTGTGCAAATTAGATAAATCAGCCAATAGATTTATTTGATAAAAGGAAATGTATAGTTAGGGAGTGAGGACAAAATTCGGATCCAATGTAGAGTGACACTGTGCTGTAATGATGACAGGCTATTATGACAGAGGTGCTATCTTTAGAATGATACATTAGTCTGAGGTCCCATCTACCCTCTCATGCAAAAATTTAAGATTCTATGGCACCAGTTGAAGGACACCAGGGAAATTCTCCCCATTGTTCTGGTCCATCTTTATGCATCAACAAAAACTCCAAAAGCAAATTGTGTGGTCATTTATCTCATTTTTGTTTGTAATTTTAGTGTACAATTGGCTGCCTATTTAACAACATATGACTACACTTAAAAGTACTTCACTGGCAATAAAGTGTTCAAGCATGTCCTGAGGTTGTGAAAGGTTCTACAAAAATGCCAATATTCTTAACAATCAAATGTCGAAACAGACTCATGTAGCTTATAGCCTATTCCAGTTCCAAAGATCCTTGACCAGTAAAATGTTAACAAGTAGCTTTTTTCAGTTCCTATCAATAAACTGTCTCCAATATTGTAGACAAAGAGCAGATCTATTCACATCAAATAAATTATCAGCATAGAAAACAGTAGCACACTTGAGAAAGGTGAAGTTAGTCAGAATGATGTCTTCACCTGTAGAATTAACTTTTCAAGTCAGATTGTAAAAGAATGAACCTTTACAATCTGAGGGATTGATCAATGAAGACTTTGGTTAGGCCACACTTACGAGTATTGAATTCAATTCTGGTCGCCACATTACAGGAAGGATGTGAAGGCTTTGGAGAGGGTGTAGAAAAGGTTTACCAAAATGCTGCCTAGATTATAAGGTATGAGCTTTAAAGAGAGGCTAGAAAAACTGGGGTGGACACAGTCAAAAGTCACCTGACACCAGGTTATAATCCAAAAGTTTCTTTTGAAATCACAAGCTTTCGGAGATGTAGTGAGGGAGAAGAACACACAGACACAGAATTTATAGGAGAGAGATCAAAAGATCATACAACTGGTGTGAGTGGAGTGTCGAATAATAAATCTCTGTAGGTGACCAAATGCAGACTTGGATGGGTTCCACCTTCTTCTAGTTCTTCTATTCTTATGTTCATAATTTGTAACCTGGCCTCTATTTTGTCACACTTCAGGCTTTTTTTCCAATGGAGTAAATAAAGCCAGTCTGTCAGTCCTTTCTTGATATATATACATATACACTCTGGCATGTCTGGTATCATCCCACATATCTTCTCTGCATCCTGTCCAGTGCTTATATGTATTTATACTATATGGAAACCAGACTGCAAGACTGTGTTTGAAGTGCAGTCTAACAAAGACTCAGTATAAGTTTAAGCATCATTTCCTTACTTTTCAATCTTGCTAATGGTACTAATTTAGGCAATCTCAAATTCCTAGCCTGTGAGAATCAATTAGCATGAAACCACATGTAATTATTGGTATTAAAATTAGCCATCACCTTCAGAAAGGCCACAAAAATAATTGGTGTGGGAAATGAAAATGGAACAGTTCAAGCAGAGGGTATTTCTCTGAAATTGTCATTCGGCACATTGTTGAAGATTACTTGTATCTGACCTGAGATGGTATGTTCACAGCACATATCAACTGGTTAGCTCAGTTGGCTGATGATGCAGTGACACCAATAGCCTGGGTTCAATTTCTACACCAGCTGAGATGGCTCTCCTTCTCAATCCCTTCCCTTGACTGAGGCAAGATGACCTCAGCTTAAACTATCACAAGTCAAATTTCTCTAAAATGAGACAGCAGCCTTATAGTCTGTTAAGACAATGCTAACTTTACATTTTTAGTTGGAAGATGTTTCTTTCCTTAGTCATGGCATCTAGCACAAAGCTGAGGTTGGGTTGTAGGCTGAGTCCTTGCAACGCATCAAAGGGACCCAAGTACATACAAACATGGAGTGAGCCACTTGGTCCTTCTAGCCTGGTCCACATTTAATAAGATCATGATTGATCTGATTGTGGCCACAACTCCACCTTCTGATCTCTCCACAATAGGCTTTGATTTCCTTACCAGTCAAGAACCATATCGACCTTGTCATAGAATCATACAGCACGGAAACAGACCCTTCGGTCCATGTCGACTTTAACCACAAGTGCACTTGTGTGCACTTGGCCCACGTCCCTCCACTCATTTCTTAGTCAAGTACTTATCCAAATGTCTTTTAAATGTTGTAACTGTACCCGCATCCACCACTTCCTCTGGAAGTTAAGTCCACACAAGAACATTTTCTGTGGAAAAATGTTGTCCCTCGTCTTTTTCAAAACTTTTCTCCTCTCACCTTAAAAATATGTCCCCTAATCTTGAAAGTCCCCACCCTAGGGACAAGCCACCTATCATTCACATCCCTCATAATTTTATAAACTTCGATAAGGTCACCCCTTAGCCACTTACACTCCAGTGCAAAAAGTCCCAGCTTATCCAGCCTCTCCTTATAACTCAAATCCTCCATTGAATGCAATAACCTTGAAGCTTCAATTGAAGCATCAGTCAGAATCCAACAGCACAGAAGTCCTTTTGTATCATGCCCTTGCTTTTCCCTAATAACCCAACAAAATTTTTCTTTTCAAGTATTTATTCAATTGCCTTTTGAAAGTTATCACAGAATCTGTTTCTACTATCCTATTTTTTGATCATGCATCAGGCTTCATTCATTAATTATTTATCCACTGTTACTTCTCGTCTGTTACCTGTTCTTGAGTCTTCAGCTCTTTGTTTTCTATCTCATTTTCTAATATTTGGATTTGGTTGCGATAGTTTTCTGCTTCATTTTCCAGAGTCTAAATCAAAAATCAGCAAAGATAAATTAGTTTGTGTTACACAAACTAACACTTCAGACATTTAAAAGAAAACATATGATAAATGTCAAAGACAATGTTTCAACAGAAAATAAATTCACTGGATTTGCTGTGAGATTCTTTTCCTATGTTTCTCTAATCATCCTAGAGGTTCAAGGATTGCATGTGAGCAGACTGTGTCTATGGAAAGATCTCCTCAAGAACTGGTGTGTGAAGTGACTCCACATATTGTAAGAGCCTCTTAGCTCCATTCATGATTTCACCAACAGGGGCTTCTAAACAAAATGTCTCCAAGTAGCCAACCCTTTACCACTACCTTTTAAACAAGGACTAACAAGAAGACAATGCTGAGAGATACCAGCAAGTGCAAACATGTCCCACATATTGATACTTAGACCTATAAAGCAATTCAAAGAAATAGTGCCAATGCAGTACTTTTGAAGGGTGGTTATGGTTGCAAAGTAGAAAACACAACAGATATTTTCCACATGGCAGTATTGCACAAACAAACAACAAAAGAAATATCATAGCACCTGTCTTAGTGATGTTGAAAGAGGGATAAATGCTGACCAACACGACAGGAGAATTTCCCTGCTCTTCCTTTGAATAGTGCCATGACTGTTTTGCATCCCATTGAATGGGTAGATGAGTCTTTAGTTTATCATCTTATCCAATGATAAATCTCCAATAGTGCAGCATTCCTTCTGCAGTTACTGGAATCTCAGCAGGAATTATGAACTGAAGTCTCTGGAATAGAAATGAACCAGTAATCTTCGAGCCTAGAGCTCCCAAATGGCATCTCCTTGCCATTTTCGTCTGCAAACTGCCTGCAGCCTCCTTCATTTTCCACCATCTATCTTCTATGGCTTCACCACTTTCCCATCAGCTAGTTACTATCATCATATTCCTGCAACAAGCACTGATTATCTGTTTCTTAAAATTGCATGAGATCTTCATGTCAGGAACATAGAAGTAAAGCTTGTGTCTTTTCAAACTTAAAGGGATTTTAATAAATTATAAATTGTCAAACTATGTTTAAAAATTTGTTGTCTAAAATATTGATGTATAATATCATCAGCTGGATATATAAATATCTTGGAACTTTTTGAAAAGAACACTTTTCAAAGTGAAGGACACTGGCTACAGAGCAAAGATGTTGCATTTGTGAAGAAGCTGCTTGAATGGAACCAAGTCTGCAACACCATAGCAAGTCACAAGATCCAGTTTAGCCTTGTGCAAGTGCATGGGATGTGAATAAGTTAATCTTCATCTAATTAACGTCAATGGGTTGTTGAACTGTGGGAGTATCATCATTCTTCACTCCACGACCACATATGGAGGGATAGGGGCCAAACACAGGCAAATGTAACTAGTTCAGTTAGGAAACTGAGTTGGAGCCAAAGGATTAACTTGATTGCAATGAGTGAATTTACTCACTTGCTGCCCAGGGCCACTGAAGCCAATTAAAGCAGCTCAATTGCTCCTCTCGCTAACTCAGCAGAAGGTAGCAATCAATCTGGGTGTGTTTGGTTCATATGACTTGCTTACATAGTACTTGCACAGTCATTAGGACAGCATAAAACATTACTGTTCTGTCTTAATCTGAGCTTGCAGAATGTGGTTTTAAATACTCAATTGAGGAACTCAAAATTTGGTTCGCTTTCTTAAGAGATAGTCAAAATTGAAACAACCAATCAATTGGAAAAATGTACACACATCTACTTCGGGGCAGTTTGCAGTCAGATCCAGATTGCTTGGAATCAATTTTCTCAATGAAATTTACTGTTAGGGCTGGGCTCCATTACTGTCCTTGTGTAAAAAAAACTGCTAACAACTACATTATACTAAACCATAGACTCCTCTCATGGAGTCAGTGGAATAAAATGACATTGTAATTTGTTTAGCTCGGATTAATGGCTTCTTTGAACAATCACATCTTTTACAAATTCTAGATCAGAAATATATTTTAGCAAACCACAATAAATAGAGAATCTTTTGAAAAAGTGGAGAAGAAATCTTATGGTTTTAGTATAACCCACAATTTACATTTTCACATATGGTGACATTCTTTAATCATGGGAATCTTCAGCAACAGAACAATACAGATTCCAAGCCAGAAGGTTTTGATATCACGATACTGCTTCAGTACTTTATTTACTGAATGAAGAACACTGTCTGAGCTCTCCGTGGGATAGTGGTGAAAGCACCAATCCATGCATATCTAAAATTCCTAGCTTTAATTCCTGGCCTGTATGTTTAGTTGGTCTTAGTTGGACTGTTAGCAGGCATTTTGTGCTCTGAGATTTGGGAGGGGTAAGAAATTCAATCAATATTCCCTCCATTCGTTAACACCTATCTCTATGACTTTATGACACCCTGCTGCCAGTCAATTCCTTTTCCATTGGGTTCAGGCTGTAAGTGCAGTGAGGCTAGTCTCTGAGCTGACCTCAATAAATTCCTGGGTTTGAGCAGGTTTAAAATTTTCAGGGTAGGCTAATTATACTCTATCAAGGGAGAGTGATCAGTAGTTTCAGCCGGTTGGAGCAGCCAAGGTGGCTTTTTCATCTTATAAGGCTACTATCCTTGAGAAAGACTGTAGGCCAGATAAGAAAGGCAGTGTTAAGGTGTTATTGATGGGAGAAATGTCATTTGCCTTGAGCTCAGAACTACTTTCTAACATGCATTCCCCATTTGGAAAGAAGGCTGGAGTTTTATCAACATTTCCTGTTGTTTCTAGTGAAATGCTGAGAAATGCTGTGGGGCAGTTCCTGGGACAATTCCCACTGGCCTAGAAATCACTGCAACATGGATCACCTTGGTCCCGATTATTGAGATTTGCACATATATGTTTGTGTAAAAAGAAAGTGATCCTTCCTTGCCATCATTGTGCACTCAACTCCATAATGGAAATGTGTAAATACCAATATTTAAGACCATCAGCATAACTGATATCTTCACACTTGTGAATGATTCACAGCAAACATATTGGTTCAATTCCTATATCTGATGTGATGAGTAAATATTATGGCAGAAACAACAGGTGAAGTAAGATTTTAATTTTCTGTTTGTTTGTTGAAAGTGCCTGATCTTCACTTTCTAGCTGTTTTTAATGCTAATAAGCAAGACAAGAGCTTGCTATGGAGAAAGCATGTGGTCAAACTGATATCTCACCATTTAGGGAAGCATTTGTATGTCAATGACATGTGCTACTGGATTATTCAAGTCTTTGTAAATTAGACTTTTACTTGCATGTTGTAGAATCTGGGATACAAATAGCATTGCAGGAATGAAGTACCATTATATAACATATTTCAGCATGGCCGCCTAGCTATATGTAACCAACAATGTATGTAATGGACAGAGATACCCATAAACTCTTTGAGGATGACAACTAATTTCTAACTTATTCTCTCCCAATACCAGCTTCTAAGTGGCCTTTTATGAAGTTCATAATAATAGAAGTAGAAATGGCTATTCATTCACAAGGAATTCATTATTGACTTTCGCGGGATGTTACTCATACCCCTCTACACATTAACGGCACAGAGGTGGAAAGAGTGGAGAGTGTCAAGCTCCTGGGAGTGGTCATCTATAACAAGCTTTCTTGGACTCTTCATATGGACGCACTGGTTACAAAGCCCCAACAACATCTCTTCTTCCTCAGGCAGCTGATGAAATTTGGCATGATGGCAAATACCCTTGCCAACGTTTATAGGTGCACCATCGAGAGCATTCTGTCTGGATGTACCACTACCTGGTATGGCAACTGTACCATTCAAAATCAGAGAGGGTTACAGAGAGTGGTGAACTTGACCCTGACAATCACAAAGGCCAATCTCTCATCTATAGAATTCATCTACCAGGCCCGCTGTCAAGGAAAGGCCGCCAGCATCCTCAAAGATCCATCCCACCCTGGCAATGCTTTTCTGCAACCTCTACCATTGGGGAGAAGGTACAGAAACCTGAACACACGCACCAGCCGGTTTCAAAACAATTTCTACTCTACTGTAGAGAGAATACTGAATGGACTCACAAACTCGTAGCATTCGCCTGCACCTGTGTTTCTGTTTTGCCACTGTTTACCTATTTTGACTTATCTATGCTATTTAACTCTGTGATCTGCCTGTATTGCTCGCAAGACAAAGCTTTTCACTGTGCCTCGGTACATGTGACAATAAATTCAATTCAGTTCAATTCAATTCGATTCAGCTCAACAAATCTCAACTCCTACAGAATACATACAGAACTCCTACATAATTAATTAAACGACCAAAATCATTGTTCCACATATATAATTTCCAAGAAGGAGGTTGTATATAAATATTCCTTAACACTAATTTCTAGAATATTAATTCTTGCATTCTGGATGAGGCAATAAGCCACTGTTAGAACCCACTGGCATTATATCAAAGAACAGCAGGAGGGTTGTCAATGTTCTGGACAATAATTATCTCTCCACTATGGAAATAAAACCTGATGATCTGATTACCACTATCTGTACGCAAATTTTTAAAATTCACTCATTGGATGTGGGTGTCACTGGCTCCTACATTACAACAGTAACTACATTTCAAGGTACCTGATTACTAATAAAGCACTTTGGCATGTATTGATGTCATGAAATGCAAATATTTTCTAAACCTGTATATACAAAACAGAACTATTGTTTGCTGCAGGTGTCATCTTCCCCTTCTCCAGCGACACAGGAATTATAATGCCCCATGAAACATTCTGTTATTTAGGTCCATAAGTAATTCTGTGATCTCCAATGCCATTTCCAACTGAATGGTTATTTTAATCCTTTCTGGAGTTAACTGACACATGATGTTCCACGTGTCTTCCAGGGAAAAACACATTTACACAATAAACAGTATGGTTGCAAAGGCAAGAAAAAGTTCTCTAGTTAAGCTAAGCAAAAGCATTATAAGGAAAGGAGCAGAAAGGCAGCAAAGAACACAAGGGAGGTGAACATGAAGGGGTGATGAACATTGTTGTGAGGGAGTGATGAACATTGCTGTGAGAGGATGATGAACATTGCTGTGAGGGGGTGATGAACATTGTTGTGAGGGGGTGGTGAACATTGCTGTGAGAGAGTGGTGAACATTGTTGTGAGGGGATGATGAACATTGCTGAGGGGGGTAATGAATATTGTTGTGAGGGGTTGATGTACATTGTTGTGAGGGGATAATGAACATTGCTGTGAGGGGGGTGATGAACATTGTTGTGAGGGGGTGGTGAACATTGCTGTGAGGGGATGATGAACATTGCTGTGAGGGGGTGATGAACATTGTTGTGAGGGGGTGGCGAACATTGCTGTGAGAGGGTGATGAACATTGTTGTGAGGGGATGATAAACATTGCGGAGTAGGGGTGATGAACGTTGCGGAGTAGGGGTTGGTGAACATTGCTGAGAGGGTGTGATGAATATTGCTGTGAGGGGGGTGGTGAACGCTGCTGTGAGGGGGGTGGTGAACACTGCTGTGAGGGAGTGATGAACATTACTGTGAGAGGGTGATGAACATTGTTGTGAGGGGTTAATGTACATTGTTGTGAGGGGTTGATGTACATTGTTTTTAGGGGGTGATGAACATTGCTGAGAGGGGGGTGAAGAATATTGCTGAGAGGGGTGATGTACGTTGCTGTGAGGGGGTGATGAACATTGCCGAGAGGGAGTGTGACATTGCTAAGAGGAGGTTATGAACATTGCTAAGAGATGGCGATGAGCTTTATTAAAATTGGGTGATGAATGTTGCTGAGAGGAGGTTGTGAACATTGCTGAGGGGATGTGGTCAACATTGTTGAGTGGAGGTTGATGACCATTGCTGAGATGAAGGTCATGAACATTGCTGAGAGGGGGTGATGAATATTGCTGTGAGGGGGTGATGAATAATGCTGTGAGGGGATGGTAAATATTGCCGACAGGGGGTGATGAACATTGCTGTGAGAGGGTGTTGAACATTGCTGTGAGGGGGTGATGAACATTGCTGTGAGGGGATGATGAACATTGCTGTGAGCAGGTTATGATCATTACTGTGAGGGGCTGATGAACATTGCTGAGAGGGGGTGATGAACATTGTTGTGAGGGGGTGATGAATATTGCTGTGAGGGGGAGATGGACATTAGTGAGAGGGGGTGATGAATATTGCTGATAGGGGGTGATGAATATTGCATAGAGGGGGCAATATACATTGTTGTGAGGGAGCGATGAACATTGATGTGAGGGGGTGATGAACATTGCTGAGATGGCGTTGTGAACGTTGCTGAGAGGGGAAGACGAACATTGCTGTGATGGGATGATTAACAATGCTGTGAGGGGGTGATGAATATTGTCAAACAGCAGTGATAAACATTGCTGTGAGGAGACGATGAACTTTGCTGTGAGGATATGTGAACATTGTTGTGAGGGGGCGGTGATTATTGCCGAGAGGGGATGATGAACATTGCTGTGAGGGGATGACGAACATTGCTGTGAGGGGGTGATGAACATTGCTGCGAGGGGATGATGAACATTGCTGTGAGGAGGTGATGAACATTGCTGTGAGGGGGTGTTGAACATTGATGTAAGGGGGTGATGAGCATTGCTGTTAGGGGATGGTGAACATTGCTATGAGGGGGTGATGAACATTGCTGTGAGGGGGTGTTGAACATTGCTGTGAGGGGGTGATGAACATTGCTGTGAGGGGATTATGAACATTGCTGTGAGGGGGTGATGTACATTGCTGTGAGGGGATGATGAATATTGTCGAACGGCGGTGATAAACATTGCTGTGAGGAGACGATGAACTTTGGTGTGAGGGGTTGGTGAACATTGTTGTGAGGGAGTGATGAATGTTGCTGAGAGGGGATGATGAACATTGCTGTGAGGGGGTGATGAACATTGCCGAGAGGGAGTGGTGAACATTGCTGTGAGGGGGTGTTGAACATTGATGTGAGGGGGTGATGAACATTGCTGTTAGGGGATGGTGAACATTGCTATGAGGGGGTGATGAACATTGTTGTGAGGGGGTGTTGAACATTGCTGTGAGGGGGTGATGAACATTGCTGTGAGGGGATTATGAACATTGCTGTGAGGGGGTGATGTACATTGCTGTGAGGGGATGATGAATATTGTCGAACAGCGGTGATAAACATTGCTGTGAGGAGATGATGAACTTTGGTGTGAGGGGTTGGTGAACATTGTTGTGAGGGAGTGATGAATGTTGCCGAGAGGGGATGATGAACATTGCTGTGAGAGGATGATAAATATTGCTGACAGGGGGTGATGAACATTGCTGTGAGGGGTTTATGAACATTGTTGTGAGGGTGTGATGAACATTGCTGTGAGGGGGTGATGTACATTGCTGTGAGGGGGTGATGAACATTGCTGTGAGGGGGTGATGAACATTGCTGTGAGGGGATGATGAACATTGTTGTGAGGGGCTGATGTTCATTGCTGTGAGGGGGTGAAGAATATTGCTGAGAGGGGGTGAGGAACATTTACGAACAGGGGCAATGAACATTACAGTGAGGGTTGGTAAAGATTGTTGAGAGGGGATGAGGAACATTTCCGAACAGGGGCAATGAACATTGCTGTGAGGTGGTGATGAACATTGCCGAGAGGGAGTGGTGAACGTTGCTGAGAGGGGATGATGAACATTGCTTTGAAGGGGTGATGAACATTGCTGTGAGGGGGTGATGAACATTGCTGTGAGAGGATGATAAATATTGCTGAGAGGGGATGATGAACATTGCTTTGAAGGGGTGATGAACATTGTTGTGAGGGGTGATGTACATTGCTGTAAGGGGTTGATAAATATTGCTGAGAGGGGGTGATGAAAATTGCTGAGAGGGGATGATGAATATTACTGTGAGAGGGTGATGAATCTTTCCAAGAGGGGGTGATGAATCTTTCCAAGAGGGGGTGATGAACATTGCTGTGAGAGGGTGATGAACATTGTTGTGAGGGGATGAGGAACATTGCGGAGTAGGGGTGATGAACATTGCAATGAGGGGTTGGTGAACATTGCTGAGAGGGGGTGATGAATATTGCTGTGAGGGGGGTGGTGTACACTGCTGTGAGAGGGTGATGAACATTGTTGTGAGGGGTTGATGTATATTGTTGTGAGGGGATGATGTACATTGCTGAGAGGGGGTGAAGAATATTGCTGAGAGGGGTGATGTACGTTCCTGAGAGAGGGTGATAAACATTGCTGAGAGGATGTGGTGAACATTGTTGAGAGGGGGTGAAGAATATTGCTGAGAGAGGGTGATGTACGTTGCTGTGAGGGGGTGATGAACATTGCTGAGAAGGGGTGATGAACATTGTCTAGTGTTGTTGATGAACGTGGCCAAGTGGGGGTGATGAACGTTGCTGAGTGGAGTTGGTGAATATTGCCGAGTGGTGATGATGAACATTACCTTGAGGTGATGATGAATATGGCTGAGAGGGAGTGATGGACATTGCTGAATGGTGATGATAAATATGGCCACGCAGGAGTAGTGGATATTGCTACATGGTGATGATGAACATGGCCAAGAGGGGGTGATGGACATTGCTGAGCAGTGATGATGAAAATGGCCGAGCGGGGGTGGTGGACATTGCTGAGTGGTGATGATGAAAATGGCTGAGTGGGGGTGGTGGACATTGCTGAATGGTGATGATGAACATGGCCAAGCGGGGATGATGGACATTGCTGAATGGTGATGATGAACATGGCCAAGCGGGGATGATGGACATTGTTGAGCAGGAGTGATGGACATTGATGAGTGGTGATGATGAAAATGGCCGAGCGGAGTGATGGACATTGCCAAACAGTGATGATGAAAATGGTCGAGCAGGGATGATGAACATGGCCGAGTGGGCATGATGGACATTGCCGAGCGGTGATGATGAAAATGGTCGACATGGGGTGGTGGACATTGCCTAGAGAGAATGATAAGCATTGCTTTAAGGGGTAGAGGAGGTGATGAACTTTGCTTGGGGCAGGGAGTCAACAATGCCAAGGTTTTGAAGTTTGTGCATTACTTGGAGGTGGGTTGGCTGAACATTGCTGTGATGCTTTGACATTTCAGCTGATTTAGAATTATGCAGGCTTTATATCTGTTTTGAAAAGCTCTATGCAAATTCTCAAAACACAGAAAGCAAGCACACAGGTGCAGAAGGTAATCGGGAAGGTTAATTTAATGTTGGTCCTTATTTTAAGAGGCTAGAGTATAAAAGTAGGAAAATTTTACTGCAACTGTACAAAGGCAGTTGAGACCACATCTGGAGTACTCTGAGCAGTTTTGGTACCCCTATTTACGAAAAGAAGTTGTTTCATTGGAGGCAGTCCATAGAACACCTACTAGGAAGATTCCCATATGGAGGGGTTGTCTTATGAGCAAAGATTTAACAGGTTGAGCCTCTACTTATTTAGAATTTAGAAGAATATGAGGTGATCTCAGTGAAACATATAGGCTTGTTAAGGGGCTTGGCAAGGGTAAATGCTGAAAAGATGTTTCGTCCCATGGGAGAATCTAGGACCAGAGGGCATATTTCAGAAATAAAGGGTGCCAATTTAAGACTGAGTTAAGGAGGAACTTATTCTTGCAGAGGGATGAGTGTCTTTGGAACTTTTTGCCACAGAGAGCTGTGAGTGCAGAGTCCTTGTATATATTTGAGGATGAGATAGATCAATACTTGATCAGTAGAGGAACCAAGGATAATAGGGAAAGGGTGGGAAATGGACAGTTGGATAAGCCATTATCCTACTGAATGGCAAAGCAAGCTTGAAGGACCCCAACAGCCTACTCCTGTTCCTATTTCCTACAGTCTTATAAATCTGTGTGAAAACCAGGGTAGGAACAGGATAAAGAGCCTTCTGGCCATTTGATCCCACCATTGATAGAATTGGAGAGCAATCTTGGCAGAGTAAACTGGCAAACAGAAGTTTAAAATTTCCACTTAAGTATTAAGGATGCGCACACGTCAGGACTTTCTCAGGATCCTGACACAGATCAATGCCATACGTTGCATTACAGGCCTCTCCAAATTGGAAGATTTGGGCTTACATTTCTGTGGTAGTGAAAACATTTTGTGTCAAGATAATTAATCTCTAGGAGTTAATTGCACACTTTTACTGCTTCTCCCTCCATTTCATTTTTACTCCCATGCACTGTTCACCATGAGCTTTAGGACAAAGTACAGAGCTGTTTGCTTTAGAGGATACTTATAGATGAACAGCTTCAATACAAAAGCTCAAATCGGACAAAATAAACATCCATTACCTCCCCTCAAAATAGATGCATATTTATGCCCTGCCAACAAATTTGGAAAATAAAAGAAGAATGAAGTTGTCTCCTTTATTTTGCAGGGGTGCATCTGATGTGGAATGTTTTCAGAATGTATTCTGTTTGGGTGCCACTGCTTCTGAATCAGCTTGAAAGGAATTTTGTTGGATACTTCTGCTGGAAGACTTACATTGTTACCACTAACTCTTGGATTTGTTCCATCATTTAGAATCATCAAATTCATGCAGTCAGCAAAAATATTATAACATTCCTAGGTTGACCCATAAAGTATATATATTATAACACATATGCATGTTCACAGTTGTTGAGTAAGAAAGACCATTCATTTTATTATGATAAAATATAATGTGTACTATGCTACAAGACAGTGCCGTGACTGCCACTGTTTAAAATTTATACCCATGAAGGGACAGAAGATATGGTTGCCAAATTAACAATGACACAAAGATAGGAAGTAAGGTAAGTTGCAAAAATATATTGATACATTAAATGAGTAGGCAAAGACACATGACAAGTAGAGTATAATGTTGGAAAATGTGAAATTGTCCATCTTGGTAGTAAAAATAAAAAAAAATTAAATAGTGAGAGATTGCAAAACTCTGAGATGCAGATGGACCCGAGTGAACTTGAGCATGAATCACAAAACATGAGTATATAGAACACTAAGTAATAAGGAAAGCTAATAGGATTTTTAAAAATTCATTCACAAGTTGTGGATGTCACTGTCTAGGCCAGCATTTATTGTCCATTTCTAATTGCCCCAGAGGGCAGTTAGGAGTCAACCACATTGCTGTGGGCCTGCAGTCACAAGTAGACCAGACCAGGTAAGGATGAGAGATTTCTTTCCCTAAAGTTGAACAGGCAAGGTTTAGATCCTAGGGGCAAATTGATTGAAACAATTGAAATCCCGAGGAATCTTGACAGGGTAGATGTAGAGCTAGGGAGTCACTGTTTAAAAATTAGGGGGCGCCAATTTTCAACTGAAAATGGATAAATTTTCTCTTCCTCAGAGGATGGAATGTATTTGCAACGCTTGTCCTGAAAAGATGGTGGAAACAGTCCTTGAATACTTTTAAGGCAGGAGTAGTTATAATCTTGTTAAGCAAGAAGTTGAAAGATTATTCAGAGTAGTTGGGAATGTGGATTTGAGGCTACAATCTAATCAGCCATGATCTAATTGAATGGCATAGCAAACTTGAAGGGCTGCCCTTGATTTGTACAATTGTAACTGCAGGCCATAACAGTCTCCAAATTCACTTGCCTCAAACAAACAAGTCTTTCACAAGGAATAGAAGTTAAAGAGGCAAGCTAATGTGTAACAAAATATTTTTGGAAATGCACTGACCAACTATAAAGCGACTCAATTACTTTTGAAAGATGTGTGATGTGAATAATATATTGGAAAACACATCTTTTAGTAGCCACATTTCCTTTCTAAATTTCCTTTTATTGTATTTTGATATATTTTATCCTCCATTCTTTAATGTCCTGACATATGTTTTTAATTGCTTGGTTTGTTACATACATGGTGCTTCATGTGAGGATAAAAGGAAGAGATTTTTACTTTTATGGATGGTAAATTAATACACATGGACAATGGAAGTGATCTGGAGGTCTTAATTGAAAATAAATTGAAGTTAACTCCAAAATGTTTGGTGGCATCGTAAGAAGCAATTAGATATTACAGCAACTGAATAGGTCAATTTTGAGACAAATGTACTGTTATAAAGTCTTTTATAAATCATTAGTACAGTTAGATTACTGTTGAAAAGTGTGGCACTGGAAAAGCAAAGCAGGTCAGGCAACATCAGCAACACGCCCTTTATCAGAAATGTGATGGGGGTTTGCTGAGAGATAAATAGGAGGGTGGTGTGAGGTCGGGGCCAAGGTAACTGGGAAGGTGATAGGTAGATACAGGTGAGGGTGACAGCTCAGAGGGGAAGGTGGAGCAGATAGTTGGGAAGGAAGATGAACAGGTAGGTCAGTTCAAGAGGGCAGTGCTGAGTTGGAGGGTTGGATCTGGGATGAGGTGGGGAGAGGGGAGATGAATAAACTGGTGAAGTCGATGTTGATGCCGTGTGGTTGGAGGGTTCGAAAGCAGTAGATGAGGCATTCTTCCTCCAGTCGTCGGGTGGGTTGAACTTGGCGGTGGAGGAGGCCCAGGACCTGCATGTCCTTGGATGGCATGGGAGGAGGAGTTGAAGTGGTCAGCCACAGGACGGTGGGGTTGTTTGGTGCAAGTGTCCCAGAGATGTTCCCTGAAATGTTTCGCGAGTTGGTGTCCTGTCTCCCCAGTGCAGAGAAGATCACATTTGGAGCAACGGACATAGTAGATGAGGTGTTTGAAAGTCTGTGGTGGATCTGGAAGGATCCTTTGAGGCCTTGAACAGAGGTGAGGAGGGAGACGTGGGCGCAGGTTTTACATCTCTTACATTAGCAAGGGAAGGTGCCAGGAATGGAGTGTGGGTTGGTGAGGGATCTGGACCTAACGAAGGAGTCATGGAGAGAATGGTCTCTGCGGAATGCTGATAGGGGTGGGGAGGGAAATATATCTCTGATGGTGGGTCTGATTGTAGCTGGCAGAAATGGCGGAGGATATTGCATCGTATCTGGAAATTAGTGGGGTGGAAGGTGAGGACCGGGGGGGGGTCTAGCCTTGTTGCGGTTGGATGGATGGGGTTCAAGGGTGGAGATGCAGAAAGTGGAAGAGATACACTGGAGGGCATTGTTGATCACGTGGGAGGGGAAATTGCGGTCCTTGAAGAAGGATGCCCATCTGGGATATCCTGGAGTGGATTTGCTCCTCATGGGAGCAGATAAAGCAGAGGTGGAGGAACTGGAAGTAAGGAATGGTGTTTTTACAGGAGAGAGGATGGGAGGAGGTCTAGTGTAGGTAGCTGTGGGGGTCCATGGGTTTGAAGTAGATATCTGTGTTGATTTCTGTGCCTAGTTTTGGCTGACCTAATACCACAAGTTACTGAGAGAATATAGAAATGAGCAGTCCAAATAATGAAGATCTCAAAGAAACTTGAACAAGAGGAGAGATCATATACATTGGTCACATTCTCAATGCAAAAGAGGACAGAGAGAGAGAGAGAGAGAGAGGCATATGGTACCTGTTGTTAGGATTCTAAAGGAACTAGAAAGTAAAACAATTTCATTTTGTTCAGAGCAGTAGGACCAGAAGACATGACCTACACTCAAAGGTCACTAAGTTTAAAAACTACTTCCAATCCTATTACAGTTTACATAAACTTGGAGTTCTACCTAAGCTGCCAGGATTCCTATCAAATGCTTCCCAGCCAATTTGGTACTTTTGAGTAAATTGGGAAAAAAAAGGCATTCTGAATTCTGTTTCTTTTCACTGGGTTTACAGGTTAGTATGATAAACATTCCTTTAAGGGCCCATTTGCCTATTCTCTCAATTAACACTATTAAACAGGAGATTAATGACCAGTTAATCTGCTGTTTGATAGTGTTAATTGAGAGAATAGGCAAATGACCAGATTAACTGGTCATTAATCTCAATATTGGAAAAGAGGGGCTGCTGGGTTTATGTTTGTAACTGTTATTACATTACATGTGATAATCATTTACGTCAAACACTCTGACTTGTCTTTATGTGACTCTAAGTCAATATGATATATAATGTAAGGATTATTATTATACATGATTAGGACATATGATCCCAGAACAGTCCTGTATTTTTCCCTCTGGATGTGGAATTTCTCACCAGTACATGGTCACCAGACACTGGTCAAGGCTAAGAACATATCAGTCTCATCCTAACAAAATAAGTTAAATGGGAATTAACTTCTTTACTGTTTTTGAAGTGCTTGTGAAATTGGTTGACCATTCCCTTTCTCTCCGTCAAACTAAATATACAGTGTATTTAAATTTTTGGATATCCTTCAGTTCTAAGTTCTGCTAAAGAGTCACACCCAAAACATTTTTTCTTTACAGATGCTAATGGAACTGCTGTGTATTTTTAATACTTTTTCTTTTCATCTGTAGTGGGAGTGACAGGAAGCCTCAGGCTAGAACTTGTGACCTCCCAATCAGGCTTTTGTTACGTCTCCTTAAATGACAGGCCCAAAACTATTTTTGTGGTATGGTTTTCTTTAAACAGAATCAAGATTATTAACAGAACAGAAACGTGTTAAGAGAGAGGTCAAGAATTAAAAAAAAAAATTATGTTGATTTTTAACAGCATTATCTGTAGACTGGAATAAAGAAGCAAACATGACTGATGGTGGTAAAGGGCATTATGTACCTAACAGGTGAAGATAAAACAAGGAGGACAATCATCAGTATACTGCAAGAAAACGCAGCATATTTAAACCCCTACCCCTGACATGTTCAGATGTGGGTTGGATTTGCAAAAAAATGTAAATCTGACTGTAATTTACTGCGACTGCAGCTGCTTTTGATTTAACATGGATTGGCGAAATGATCATCTCTGAAGAGGTGGGTCAATAAAAGAAGAACTTACATTTCTTTTGCACCTTTCTTGACCTCAGGATGTTCCAAAGTGCTTTAAAGCCAACAAAATATTTTTGAAGAGTAGTCACCGTTATAATATTAGATGATATAGGTTTGATATAGGTTTAGATATCAGAGAGGGGACTGTGATATACTTGAATGAATAAGCATTGGGAGGGAGGAGATATTAGCAATTTTAGCAAGCTTTAAAGTTGATAAATTCACAGGCCTAAAATGAGATGTATCCCAGGCTATTATGGGAGGCAAGGATGTAGATTGAAAGGGCTTTGACATTCATTTTCAAATCCTCTTTGGCCACAGAAGAGTGCTTCATGTGTGGAATGAACTTCCAGAGAAAGTGATGGATATGTGTACAGTTACAATGTTTAAAAAACATTTAAATAAGCACATGAATAAGAAATGTTGGCAGGGGTAATGGGCAAGGTGCAGACAGCTTGACTAGTTTAGATTGGGATTATGGTCAGCATGGACTGGTTGACTGCAGGGACTGTTTTCCTGTTGTACGACTCTGTGACTGGAGGATAGTTATTGTGTACTATTATTCAAGAGTGGTAATGTAAAGCAGGAAACTATAGGCCTTTAGTAGAATAACTATTGCAGAAAACTTCTGAGGGCAAGAATTAAGCTTCACTTGGAGAGGGAAGGTTTAATTGAGGATAGTTAGCATGGCTTTGTTCACGGCAGATCATCAGGAATCTTCACGACAGATTCCTGAAGAAGGGCTCCTGCCCGAAACGTTGATTCTCCTGCTCTTTGGATGCTGCCTGACCTGCTGCGCTTTTCCAGCAACACATTTTCAGCTCACGGCAGATCATGTCTAACAATTTTGATTGAATTTTCCAAGAAGTTGACGAGGTATGAGATGAGGGTAGTGCAGTTGATGTGATTTATATGCACTTCAGTAATGCTTTTGACAAGGTCTTGCATAGCAGACTTGCTAAGAAGTTAAGAGCTCATATGATCCAGAGCAATTGGCAAATTGAATCCAAAATTGGCTTTGTGACAGGAAGCAGAGAGTGATGGTCAAAAGGTGTTTTTGTGGCTGAAATGTGTCCAGCAGCATACAACAATGTTTAGTGCTGGGCCCCTTGCTGTTTGTTCTGTACATTAGTGATCCTGACATAAATGTAGGAGATACTGGTAGGATGTAGGATTAGTAATTTTGCAGATGACACAAAAATTGGTGGTCAAATGGGCTGAATAGTGGCAAATGGAACATAATTCGGAAAAGTATGAAGTGATGTATTTTTGGAGGACCTGATGTGGGGATAGAGTGAGGATGTGAATCTGGGTGGGATGTTCTTTGAAAGGCCTAAAGGCCTCTTTCTGCACTGTTGAGATTCTATGATTCTTGATGGCAGCAGGACAGGTAGATAAGAAGGCATTTGGGATATTTGCCTTTATCAGTCAAGACAGTAAATACAAGAGCAAGGAGGACACGATTATTAAGGCCACAGGTGGAGTACAGTGTGCAGTACTGGCGGCCCACTATAGGAAGGATCTGATTGCATCTGAAAGAATGCAGAGGAGATTTACCAGGACGTTGCCTGGGCTGGAGTGTTTCAGTAATGAAGAGAGACTAGACAGACTGAGCATGTTTTCCTTAGAGTAGAGAAAGCTGACAGGATCCTGATTGAGGCGTAAATAGTTCTGAGGGGCCTAGACAGGTAGAGAAGGAGAAATGTCTACCCAGCAGAGAGGTCAAGAACCAGAAGACATAGTTTTAAGTTAAGGAGCTGAAGATTTAGAGGAAATTTGAGGAAAACATTTTTCACCCAGAACATTATGGGTATCTAGAATTCACTGTCTGTAAGCATGGTAGAGGGAGAAAGTGAAGACTAGAGATGCTGGAGAGTCAGAGTTGAAAAGTGTGGAGCTGGAAAAGTACAGCAGGTCAGGCAGCATCTGAAGGGCAGGAGAGTTGATGTTTTGGGCAATGAAATTCCTGATGAAGGGCTTATGCCCAAAATGTCGACTCTCCTGCTCCTCAGAATATGCCTGACCTGAAAGGGTGGTAGAGACAGGAATCTGCAAAACATTTAAGAAGTATTTAGATAAGCACTTGAAACACCACAACATACAAGACTCTGGGGCGCATGTTGGAAAATGGGATTAGAGTAGATGGATGTTTAATGACTAGTGGTTATGTAGGAAGCTCCCGCAAACAGCAGTATGATAATGACCTGTTTCTGTGATGTTCATTGAGAGATAAATATTGACCTATGATGACTCCCTTGCTTTTCTTTACAATAATGCCACAGGACCTTTTTACCTGTGCTGTCGGCGTCATTCAATAGGAAAATAAATTAAAATGTTGGCTAATTTGACCTATGTCATTAGTTTGATATCAGAAAGCACATTGATGTTGCACATCATTTCTTTATTGCCCGATAATATTTAGGATCTGGAATACACAATGGATTCCATTGTGGCTTTCAAAAGAAAATTGGATAATTACCGGAAGAGAAAGTTTGCAGGGAAAAGATGGAAGAGTGAGACAAGGTGAGTTGCTCTTGCAGAAAGCCACACAGACAGAATAGAAAATGGTTTCTTTCTGTGCTGCAATCATTGTGAAATTACGGGTGGCTAATTCAGAGCAACATGGCTACAATGGGCAGTTACACTTATTGGTAGTGTATTTTCAGATTTTTCACAGTATTCTAAGCTTTTATAACAAAACAAACAGAATTATCTTCCATTTGTTCCCGAGAATATCTTAAAGGAATTCTTTATTAATATATACAGACATTAATTTCTTATCAGGAACAGGAACTACTGTCACAGAGTTGGATATATTTTGACTGCCTTACACTGTAAAACTTGCTTTTCTTAGTAATCTCCTCTCAGATTTGCTTCAAGGTGATTTGAAGTGCTTGAAGGTCAAATAATATGCTGGGTGAGCTTTAGATCTCTCCCATTTCACAAAGATTTATAGCCACAATGGAAAGGGAATATTCAGTTGCCTTCAGCTATACTACAGAATAATAATACTGAAATGTTGAATGCTTAGTTATCACAAAGCTTCTTGGCAAAAAAAGTTTTGGATTTAGACTTGCATTTATAATAGTTAATGATTTAAGATGTGATTTCTACATAAGCTAGCCTTTTCCCAATGAAGCTTCATTTCTGTCCAACGTTCAATGGATCACCAGCTCATAATTTAAAAAAATTTCTAATAATTCACTCCAGTTGTCTCCTGCTATACTCTCAAAGTGCTGGGTGACAGTTTACACAGGGTCTGACAAGTATTGAGTATTATTCACTCGAGGCCAGAAAATGATTTATGGAAGTTAGTTTCTCCCATGTCCCTACCACAACCCAGGTCTTGTCATCATATTTAAATATATGTATCTTGCCCCATCTTCCTAATTGAAAATCAGAAAGGTGAATTGCATTGATTCTGCTACAACTCTTGAGATTAGCTAAATCTACATAGTGCTGGGGAATTAAACCTGCTACCCAACTCCCCATTCACTACAAACTCACCAATCCCACAGCTACCTGGAGTATATACACCTTTACATCCTGCTTCCTATAAAGACTCCATTCCATTTTCCCAGTTTTTCCGTCTCCATTGCATCTGTTTCAATGAAGCCAAATACTATAAGGGGACCTCCGAAATGTCCACCTTCTTCCTCAACTGACATTCTCCACCACTGTAGTTGACAGGCCCTCAACATGTCCAATCCATTGCCCGCACTTCAGCCCCCACCCCTTCTCTTCCCTCCCACAACAGCAATTGTTTCTCCCTAGTCTTCACTTATCACCCCACCAGCATAAAGGAGCATTTGTTGCCATTTCTACCAGCACCAGACACAAATTCCTCTCCCCTCCCTTACTAGCCTACCACAGGAACTCTCCCCACCTTGCTTTACTCTTTCTCTACTTCCTATGTCTCTCACACCACAATGGCATCTTCCCATACAATCACAGAAGATGCAATACTTGCCTGTTTACATCCTCATTCTTCACTATCCAAGGTCTCAGACACACATTCCAGGTGAAGCACAGCACACTTCACTCAATCTAGTTTACTGTATTTGCTGCTCACAATGTGGTCTCCTCTACATTTGAAAGACAAAACACAGACTTGGTTATTGCTTTGCAGAACAGTTACGTTCTGTCCACAAAAATAATTCTGAGCTTTGGTTGCCTGCCGCTCAATACACCATCTTGTTCCCTAACCAACATTTCTGTCTCAGGCCTGTTGCGGTATTCCAGTGAACCATGGTGCAAGCTAGAAAATAGCATATCATTTTCAGCTTGTGAACCCTATCGCCTTCAGGACTCAATGTTGAGTTCAATAATTTTACAGCCTGAGCACCTTCTCCCATGTCCCTACCACAACCCAGGTCTTGTCATCATATGGGCTCTACTATAACCAATTCAGTCAGCCACTAATGGTCCCAATTAGCAGTTATTCATTCTCCACAGCTGACCCGTTACCTTTGTCTACGCAACTTGTGTTCTTTCTCACTGAGCTCCTTCTCTACCGATCGTTTACTCCTCCTCCCTCCCAGACCCCCATCCCATCTTCAGCATGCGTACCAACTGTTTCCTTGCCACAATCAGTTCGAAAGACTCGAAATGCTAACTCTGTTTTCCCTACACAGATACTGCCAGACCTGCTGGTTAAAATATTACAGCTTTGTGAATATGCAATGGAAATGCATAACTGTAGCCTCACCAATCAGCGTAAAGTGTGTTTGGAGAAGGCTTTTTCTGTGCTGAAGTGTCAGTTATTTTGAAAAAAAAGATTTGCTAATTTAAAGCCTTTAGTCTTGTGTCAATCTGAATTCTGTAGTTCTAGGAAATTACTACTTTCTTTGTGTGCCATGATTTTAAGTTTAATTGGATTGATAATCATTGTAGGTGCTGTTGACTTGTTCTAATTATGCTTCTGTTAAATCCACAAACCCCATACATTTCCAAAGGTGACACCATCACTCCATAAATGTGTTTGCGAGAATGAAAAGGTAGCCCTGAGAATAAAAAAAAGACCTCCAAACAAAAAGGAAATATTTTCTGCTCTGTCAAGGAGGGTCAGAACTTGGAATGTTAACTCGTCTGTTGCATTCTATTTCCACAGTTACTAACTGAGTTGTTGAGAATTCCCAGTACTTTCTGTTTTTGATTCAGGTTCCCAGCATCTGCAGCTTTTGGCTGTTGGTTCCAAAATGCACGAACAAAGTTTGGTCCAGGAAGGAGGCAATGAGATAGAGTTATGTGACAATTGCAGGTCATGCTAGAAGCTGATCCTGTCTGAGTAGTCTGCAGCTGATGAACAGCAAGATCAAAGCCAGTCCTTTGGATACACTGTTGGTGTCTACGTGAGTAAATGAAGAGAAGTCATTGGCAGCCTTTATCAGTCCTGAACTGAGAACCACAAGAAGGCAGAGGTAAATAATATTTCAGTGAATCTCATGAGAAAGCTAGCTGGCTCTGAAGTACTATCTGCCTGGCTAGATGTATGAAACTTGTTCTGACCCAATACAATCAGATAAGATGGTGCTCCCAACAACATTTGTAATGTAAGAGAAACACAAATGTGTTAAAAAAACCCTTTGATTACCTTGATACTTCTATCATTATCTCTAATCAACAGCCTCTTCTCATCTGCACATCTTCCCACAGTTTCTTGGAGCTGTCTCTCTGCAGCCAGCTGCTGTCGGCTGTTCTCTTCCCTTAAGGATGTAATAGTAGTCTGAAGTTCAGCTACAGTCTGAAAAGAAAACAATAACTGAAAATCCCAGTTGCTTAAACATGACTATTTGCTTAGTTTGAAAATGCTTTGAAGCGTGATAATAGCTGTGAAAATATTTGAAACTGTATTTATCAGCTGCCAAATGCAGAGAATATTCAAACTTTCTCAGGATCTTTAATTGGCATGGAATTTTGTCTTAGGCACAGCAGATAAAAACAAGCATGTTGCTGCATTTTTGTTTGTCTACTGTGTTCCGTAATATTCTAGATCAACAGGTGTGACATGTATTGAGTTGGCCAAAAATGTAGATATTCATGCAGCACCATGATAGACACAGTTACTTTCACTGGCTTTAGTCTGAGGAGAAATTGGTTAGCCTCATCACATAATAAAATTAGAACATATATGAAAATCATATCGCTAAAATCTTAAAAATTGTCAGGAATGTTAATATATGAATATTTAACACACTTGTACCAAGCTTCTCTCTGTACTGCTTTAACAACGGCATTTTCCTATCTGTTAAGGACCCAACAACAGACCTTAATCCCAACTGCATTGGATAGCACCAGTGCAATCCTTTTCTCCTTGTGCTCATCACAGAAAGTGTTGTTAGTGTATCCCATGTAAGCAATAAGCAAACCTAATTTGGTATGGATGAGGAGTAAAACCTACTCTACTTAGTTTAAAAGTTCACAATTTCCCATACTAGCAATTTCAGAGTCCCCCTCTCGGAGCAAAACTACTAATTTAGTACTAATTTGTGCCAAATTCTGAATAATTTTACACTGAACTCACTAAAAGCTGGGCAAAGAATGCTAACGTTATAATTTAGGATCCTTCTGCAATGGAAGGAGAGCTTTGTCATGTGCTCAGTGGGTTCAATTATTGTTTAATCTATAATATCAGATAAACAGAATCATAGAAATTTAAAAAAAACTCTGATGAGCTATTTCTTTTGACTTAGTACCTAGGAATGTGGGCAAAACATAAAACAACCTAGAAGATATCTCCAATTTCTGTATACCAGCTGACTATACAACAGCAGTCCAATTGTTTGATAAGCATGTCAGCAAGCTACAGTAGCTTTGTTCTAAATTAAATTAGTATCTGTGAAAGGACAATAGGTCTTTTATTTTTTTGTCGAACATTAGAGATGAAGATCAGTCTCAATTACTTATACAGATACTTCTTAATGGCCAGATAATTAAGGTACTAACATTTCTAACATTCATGTAGACAAGATGTTCATAGTAGTTTTCTAATGGCTCATCTACTTTCGTCATGACCATGTGCCAAAGGCAAATGAGCCAACATAAGACATCTACTCATAGATTGCATATTTAAGTTGTAGAAATGATTAGCATCTTAATTGTCTGACCTTTGAGAAGAACTAGTACAAGTAAGTGAGCTTGCTTCAACATTAAGGGTGAAGTCAAATGCTAACGGAATGGCACTGCTAGCTGAATGGGCTTTATGGAGTCTTCAACACAATAACACTTCATCAAAGATCCAGTCAAAAGCTGCTGAAAGATTAATATAGTGGATGAAATTAAATGTTTTGAAACAGCTTGGCTATTTAATTATAAAACTGCTAGTTACCTGCAGTATTTTCTGCTTTTCTTAAATGACCTACCTGCACATAAACTTGACTAAAGGTTTTAGTCTGAAGATTTAGTCTGTGTCATATATATTGATAACTGAGTTATTGATTGCCCAACCAAAGGAAATGGAATTTCTCAATTCATTCTACCATCTACAATCTATATTCAATCATTCATTCTCTAAAAACTCTTCTTAATCTAAAATTATTCAATGAAATCTCCTCGTAAGCTTCTCTTTCCTCATGGAAATAGTACTAGTATCTGATGGCTGACTTCACAAAGTCGTTTCCAATTCCTGAAAGCATCCCAAAGAATTTACTTTGGAAACCCAAGACTTTAATACCTTTTCCTTATTGTAGAGTATCTAAAACTATACATATATTTTTACTGCATTCTAATTATGTTTTATGCAAACTTAATGTTTCTAATTCTCTATGACCCTATACAGAGGAACCTCAATTATCCAAATATCAATTATCCGAATATTGGATTATCCATAGGAGATCTCAAGGTCCCAACAGAAACATTACATCAAAGACGTGTTTCCAACACTGATCGCGTCTTGTGTTTACGGTGATTAAAAGTGAACTCAGCTTACTGGAAAGCTGCCGAGAACAGTCCTGAACATTGATGGGAGCCCAGGCACCGTCTCCAAATCACTGACTGCCCGCCCTCGTTCTCTGCCCCCGCACTTTCCCTGGAGTTCTGCATTGAGATGAACCCTAAACACCCCTTCCCCAGATAACCTCTTCATTATTGTTCTGTACAGGGCAAAGGCAGAACCTGTCAAAAGGTTGTAGTAAAAAGTTGTATGTGTGTTTGTGTCTGTATGTGCTATTTGGAGCCTCAAACCCCCTCCGCACCCCCCTCTGCTCCATCCCCACAAAATAAAAGGCAGTAGCAGCAGCATCAGCAACAGTCTTGTTGTTGGTGTCCAGTCTGGCTACCCCGGAGAGGGGGCAGGGGCGGACGGGGGCGTGGGGGCTCGCATGCGGTGTGCTGCTGCCTCGTCTCCTGAATGGGGAGTGGATTTAACAAAAAACTCTGAGCCCCAGAGGAAAGGCATTGAATCAATTAACTGAATAATCGATTATCTGAACGAAATAGTGCCCGCCCATCTCGTTCGGATAATTGAGGTTTCTCTGTAATCACAATAGACCTACAGAAGCTCCTGCGGAAGTCAGTAAAAGGGACCGAATTTCAAAATACACTGCAAATAGTTCTGGCATGTGAAAAAGCCTTTCACACATTTGACAAATCTTGTCTGCATCAGCTCCCCAAAGAGTTATCCAGCTAGTCCTATTCTCCAGCCCTATCTCCATAGCCCTCTAATTTCATCATTTTCAAATTTATATCCAGCTCTCTTCTGAAATCTCCAAGATAATCTGCTTTCACCACTTTCCTAGGCAGCACATTCCAAATCCTAACAAATCTCTGAGTGAGGAAGGTTCTCCCCATCTTGCTCCTAGTTTTCTTGCTGACAGTTTTGAAATTGTGATCTCTAGTTACTGACATGCCGACTAATGGAAACAAAATATCCTACTTTACCCTGTCAAAATTATTCATAATTTTGAACACTTCAATAAAGTTAACTCTTAATCTTCTCTGCTCCAAGCCCAATTTCTTCAATCTTTCCTGGAATAATGTTGGTTAACCAATTGAAAAGGAAATCTGGAAACTACTTTACAAAGACTGATATAAGCTGAGTGAAAGAGGGCTTGTTAAAATATGCCTTGTCAGTATTAATTGTATTCAGGGAGGGACCTCGGATAGTATCTACCTGCTGATGAATGCAACTCAAGGGCTAAAGTGATTTGTGTTGAAAAGACTGTGGATTGCACATGGTGCTATCTTTGCATCCATTGAGTGTGATCCAAGTGCTTATAGTTGTGTAAGATATAACTTTGCTGGATCAACAACTTAAAAGTGAAATGAATCTATTAATTTGAAGAAGCATTTGCCTGTTAGTTCATGTTGAATTTGCGTTAGTTCTGATTCATGTTAAGGAAGTTCAAAAAGATGGAATCTTGTGGGTAATTTCTTCATTTAGGGATCATTCAGTAAATTTGATTATTTTGATTCATGGTTTCATCACAGGAATTGTAACAAAGTATTTACTATTTATTTCTGTCATGTCCTTTATCCATCTACGTTTAGCTTTACTAAAGCCCCTTTTCAACCTCCAAATGCATTTTCTAAGTTCGTCAACCTTTTTAGTTTTGTTAGCCTGAATTATTATCATGTGGCAACATTCGATTGCAGGTTTACTTTTAATCCAAGGACACTAATCCTTGATGAACACCACACATCCTTTTTACCTTACAGGAATACATAATTAAAACTCTTCAACACCATATTGCTCTCTATCCTGTAATCTCTCACAGCCAGTAAGTGCCTCCTTTCCATATTCCTAATTCTTTAAAACTCCAGCAATTTGTGCATGGTCTCTTCTTTATTCCAGTGGGCTGCTTTTTCTAGGATGATATCGAGCTTCTGGAATGTTGTTGTAGATGCACACATCTAGAAAATTGGAGATTAATCTATCACACAACTGACTTCTGTCTTGTGGACAGGCTTTAGGGAGTGAGCAGGCAAATTACTCTGACCTACACTTGTAGTCACAGTATTGATATGATGAGTCTGTTTGAGGTCCTGATCAATGCTGATCCAATGATGTTGGAGGATTCAGCTATGTTAATGCCAAAGTTATATTTCCCCTTGTTGGATATTATAATTGTCTGGGCCACCTATCTGGTGCTATTGTTACTTACTATTTAATAGCCTGAAAGTTATTCAGGTCTTTCTGCATGCAAGCAAGGACTGCTTTAGTATCTAAGGGACTGCAAGTGACATTGAATTCTGTGCAGCCATCACTTCTGACCTTATGCTGGAGGGAAGGTTATGATGAAGCAGCTGAAGATAGGCTTAGAACACTTTTCTGAGGAACTCCTGAGGCATTATCCTGATCTGAGAAGACTTTCTTCCAAAATCCATCACTATCTTCCTTTAAGCTAGGTATGACTTCAAACAGCAAATAATCTACCACTTGATTCCCACTGACTTCAAATTTATTAAGGGTCCTGAATGTTGTACTTTGTTCAATTAATAGGCTGAGTGAGACAAAGTCAGAATTAGTGTGTATTTCTGGGAATTTAGAGCACAGGGAAAGATATACTTCAGCTATTTTTTCTGTGGTTTGTAGTTTGTCAGGAGTATAGTCTATAGTAATGAAAATCAGGGAATGAGCGCCCTAGATATTAAGCATCTACCAAAAGGTTTAATTAAAAGTGGTAAATCATGGCAGGAGAGTTCACAGCTGTGGCATGTTCTTTCTGCTCTATGTGGGAAGCCAGGCACATTTCAGTGCCTGTGAGCAGCATGTGTGCTGGAAGTGTTTCCCTTTGCAGATCCTGGAGACCAGGGCTTTGGAACTGCAGCAGCAGCTGGGGCCAATGTGGAGCTTTCATGAAGCAGAGACTATCATGGTTAGCACATCTAGGGAGGTGTAGGTTGAGACTCCACTGGCAAGAAGGGAATAAGTGATCACGAGGCAGAAGAACAAATCTAAGCAGGCAGTGCAGGAATCCTCTGTCTCTATTCCACTGCACAACAGATATACTGCTCTGGGTACTGTTGAGGGAAATGGCCCTACACGGGAAAGCAACAACAGCCAAATCTGCTGCACACAGTTGGCTGTGCTGCACAGAGAGGAGTAAAAATGTAAGAATGCACAGATATAGGGGATTCAATTGTAAGGGAATAGATAAATACTACTGTGTCTCCATATTAGACTCCAGGATGGTATGATGCCTCCCTGTAGCTAGGTTCAAAGATGTCTCAGAGCAGCTAATGGAAATCCTGGAGGGGAAGGTTGAACAGCCAGTGATCATGATGCACATTGGTACACATGACATAGGTGCAAAAAGGGATGGGGTCCTCAGAGCAGAATATAGGGAGTTAGGAAGTAAGTTTAAAAATTAGGACCTCAAAGGTAATGATCTCAAGATTGCTACAAGTGCCACATCTGCTTAGAGTACAAATAGCAGGATGAACATGTGGCTGAAGAGATGGTACAAGGGGTAGGATTTCAGATTTGGTTCTAGGGGAGGTGGGACCAGTACAAACTGGATGAGTTACAAATGGGTAGCACCAGGACTGATGTCCTAGGAGTAGTATTTGTTAGATTGGTTGAGGAGGCTTTAAAATAAAATAGCAGGGGGACGGGTATCAATGGAGTCAGAGGAATGGGAATCAAATACAAGATCAAAAGATAGAAAGGGAATAAGGAAACCAGCAAGTAGAGAAATCAAGGGCCAAATCAAACAAGGCTACAATGGAAAATAATGAGAATAACAAGTAATGCTAAAAGGCAGTCTTAAAGGCTTTGTGCCTTAATGAGTGGAACATTCACAATAACTGACTGTAAAAGTTTCTATGCATATGTGAACAGAAAAAAATTGGTGAAGATAAATGTAGATCTCTCAGTGAATTCATAATTGGAAATAAAGAAATGGCTGACCAACTAAATATATAGCTGAAACTTTATTGCTGGAACAGCTCAGCAGGTCAGACAGCATCTAGGGAAAAGGAGATTCGACGTTTCGGGCACATGCCCTTCCTCAGGAATGAGCAGAGAGTGTTCAGCAGGAGAAGATAAAAGGTAGGGAGGAGGGACTTGGAGGAGGGGCGTTGGAAATGTGATAGGTGGAAAGAGGTCAAGGTGAGGGTGATAGGTCGGAGTAGGGTGGAGGCGGAGAGGTCAAGAAGAAGACTGCAGGTCAGGAAGGCGGTGCCGGGCTGGAGGGATTCGGCTGAGACAAGTTGGGGTTTGTTGTGTGGTTTGGTTTGTTCTAAATGGCACCACCAAACCACAACAACGCGACGGTCGGAGGAGGAGCGTCTTATCTTCCGACTGGGAACCCTCCAACCACAGGGGATGAACTTGGACTTCACCAGTTTCTTCATCCCCCCTCCCCCCAACTTGTCTCAGCCGAATCCCTCCAGCCCGGCACCGCCTTCCTGACCTGCAGTCTTCTTCTTGACCTCTCCGCCTCCACCCTACTCCGACCTATCACCCTCACCTTGACCTCTTTCCACCTATCACATTTCCAACGCCCCTCCTCCAAGTCCCTCCTCCCTACCTTTTATCTTCTCCTGCTGAACACTCTCTGCTCATTCCTGAGGAAGGGCATGTGCCCGAAACGTCGAATCTCCTTTTCCCTAGATGCTGTCTGACCTGCTGAGCTGTTCCAGCAATAAAGTTTCAGCTTTGATCTCCAGCGTCTGCAGACCTCACTTTCTCCTCAACTAAATATATACTGTGGTTCTGTTTTCACAAAGGAGGACACAAAAGATACCAGGGTTTAGTGAGAGGGAAGAACTGGTGGAAAGCAGTATTAGTAGTGAAATGGTTATGGGGAAATTGATGGGATTTGAAGGCAGATTAATCCCCAGGGCCTGACAGTCTACATCACAGAGTACTTAAGGAAGTGACCCCAGAAATACTTGATGCTTTGGTGGTCATCTTCTACTTTCCAAAACTCTGAAACAGTTCCTACAGATTAGAAGATAGGTAATGTAATTGTTCAATTTAAAAAAGGAGACAGAGCAAAAATCGGAATGATAGACCAGTCAACCTGACACTGATAGTGGGGAAAAATGCTAGAGTCTATGATAAAAGATTTAATAACTGAGCACTTGGAAAACAGTGGCAGTATCGAACAGAGTCAGCATGGATTTACAAAAGGGAAATCATGCTTGACAAATTTACTGGAATTCTTCAAGGATGTAACTCAGAGTCGTTGAAGGGGTGCCACTGGATGTGTTTTATTTGACCTTTCAGAAGGCTTTCAGCAAAGTCCAACATTCGAGATTAGCAATTAAAATTAAAGAACATGGGATTGGGGTAACGTATTGAAATGGATAGAAAATTGCTTGGCAGGCAGGAAACAGAGTAGAGAATAAATGGGTCTTTTTCTAAATGGCAGCAAGTGACGAATGAGGTAATGCAGGGATCAGGGATGGAAACCCAGCTATTTACAAATTATATGTGTGTTTTAGTTGAACGAATTAAATATAATGTCTCCAAATGTGTAGATGGATGAAAGTTGGGTGGGAGGCTGAGCTGTGAGGATGCAGAAATGCTTTAGTGTGATTTGGACAAGCTGAGTCACTGGGTAAATGCATGGCAAAAGCAGTAAATGTGGATGAATGTGAGGTAATCCACTTTGGGAACAAAAACACTTAGGCAGATTACTATCTGAATGGCTATGGATTGAGAGAGGGAGAGTATGCAATGAGAACTGGGTGTTTTTGTACACCAGTCACTGAAATTGAAAATGCAGTCAATAAGGCAAATAGTATGTTGGCCTTCATAGCAAGAGGATTTGAATATAGAAGCAGGGCTACCTTGTTGCAATGATAAAGAGTCTTGGTGAGATCACATGTGGAATATCGTGTACAGTTTTGGTCTCATTATGGTATGTTCTTGCTAGAGAGGCTGAAATAACTCCACAGAGGTCAGTATCCTGTCACCGAGTCATCTTTTATTTACACATGAAGAGTCTTTTACACTGACTCAGCTCCTTCAGAGCCAGTTCTCAGAGTGAACAGGATGTCGGACATTCCTGTTCTTATCTGTCAGCCAGGGCTCCCCAATTGTCAGCCCCAATCAGGGAACTTATATTCTATGAGGTCCATCTGGTTGACCTGATTACAATCACTAGATCCCTCCCCCTCTGAATCTGAGGACAAAGGCTGGTTCGTTTTTTTTGTAGGTCCTCCAGGGGTGTTTTAGCACTGGGTCAGATTCCTATAATACTGCCTCTGATGTGGGTGGTGTATAATGCACAACAGCTTGCCTCTTTGAGCCTGGAGCATTTCGGAAGAAATTCAATTTCTTCCTCAGGCAGCAAAGGCACCGAGGCAGCAACATCCACTATGTCCATCTCAAATTCCAAGGTATCTTCAACACTTTATGGAGAGGGACAACCCACAGATTCTGGAACAGTTGGAAAGGCTGTAAAGGAGCTGGGTACATGTAGGTCTCACCTAATTTGTGAGTTTGCTGCTTTCATGTGGTCCATTTGCTTGTTCAAGACTGTCACACCAACCTGAACTTTATACATCACTGGTCCTGATTTGTTGTCGACCATACCCATGGCCTCTTACCCATACAGGACCATTCCCCATGGTTCCTACGCCAAACATCATCCCCTGAAATAAGCTGTCTCTCTGGTGCAGCAGAGACTTATGTCTGGCATTGGCATTCTTGATGACGTTTCTTCCCCCCTCCCATGTCTGGGAAGATCAAATTTAACCTGGTGTGGAGTCTTCTCCCCATCAGCAAATCTGCTGGAGCTCTCCCAGTAGTTGCAATAAAGTACAAAGAAAATTACAGCACAGGAACAGGTCCTTCAGCCCTCCAAGCCTGCGCCGATCCAGATCCTCTATCTAAACCTATTGCCTGTTTTCCAAGGAACTGTATCCCTCTGCTCCCTGCCCATTCATGTATCTGTCTAGATACATCTTAAATGATGCTATTGTCCCCGCCTCTGCCACCTCCGCTGGCAACGCATTCTAGGTACCCACCACCCTTTGCAAAAAGAATTTTCCATGCATATTTCCTTTAAACTTTTCCCCTCTCAACTTGAACTCATGACCCCTAGTAACTGAGTCCCCCACTCTGGGAAAAGCTTCTTGCTATCCACCCTTTCCAGATGTATCATGATTTTGTAGACTTCAATCAGCTCTCCCCTCAACCTCTGTCCTTGGAATGAAAATAATTCTAATCTACTCAACCTCTCTTCATAGCTAGCATCCTCCATACCAGGCAACATCTTGGTGATCCTCCTCTGTAACCTCTCCGAAGCATCCACACCAATTTGGTAATGTGGCGATAAGAACTGTATGCAGTATTCCAAATGTGGCCGAACCAAAGTCTTATACAACTGTAACATGACCTGCCAACTCTTGTACTCAATATCCAGTCCGATGAAGGAAAGCATGCCGGATGCCTTCTTGGCCACTCTATTGACCTGCGTTGCCACCTTCAGGGTTTAATGGACCTCAGCACCCAGATCTTCTGTACATCAATTTTCCCCAGGGCTTTTCCATTTACCGTATAGTTTGCTCTAGAATTGGATCTACCAAAATGCATCACCTTGCATTTGCCCAGATAGAACTCCATCTGTCATTGCTCCACCCAACTCTCCAATCTATCTATATTCTGCTTCATTCTCTGACAGTCCCCTTCCTTCAGATTACTTTTGTACATCACAAACAACAGTGGTCCCAACATGGATCCCTGTGGAACACCACTGGTCACAGTTTTTCATTTTGAGAAACTCCCTTCCACTACTACTCTTTGTCTCCTTTGCCCAGCCAGTTCTCTATCCATCTAGCTAGTACACCCTGGACCCCATGTGACTTTACTTTCTCCATCAACCGACCATGGAGAACCTTATCAAACACCTTGTTGAGGTCAGAGTTGAGAGTGTGGTGCTGGGAAAGCACAGCCAGTCAGGCAGCATCCAAAGAGCAGGATGTTTCGGGCATAACCCCTTCATCAGGAATGAGGCTTGTGGGTCGGGGCTGAGAGATAAATGGGAGGGGGCTGGGGTTGAGTCCAAGTAGATGACATCTACAGCCTTTCCTTCATCAATCAACTTTGTCACTTCCTCAAAGAATTCTACTAAGGTGATAAGACATGGCCTTCCCTGCACAAAACCATGCTGCCTGTCACTGATAAGCTCATTTTCTTCCAAATGTAAATTGATCCTATCCCTCAGTATCTTTTCCAGCAGCTTCCCTACTACTGATGTCAGGCTCACCCATCTATAATTACCTAGATTATCCTTGTTACCCTTCTTAAACGAGAGGACAACGTTACCAATTCTCCAGTCCTCTGGGACCTCATCCATGTTCAAGGATGCTACGAAGATATCTGTTAAGGGCCAACTATTTCTTCTCTCACGTCCCTTAGTAACCTGAGATAGATCCTATCTGGACCAGGGGACGTTCCACCTTAATGCCTTTTAGATTACCTAACACTTCCTCCTTCCTATGCCGACTTGAGTAATTAAACATTTATCCCTAACCCAAACATCTGTCATGTCCCTCTCATTGGTGAATACCAATGCAAAGCACTCATTAAGAATCTCACCCATTTTCTCTGACTCCACGCATATCTTTCCTCCTTTGTCACTGAGTGGCCAGCCCTTTCTCTAGTTACCCTCTTGCTCCTTATATCAAGTAAAAGGCTTTGCGATTTTCCTTAACCCTGTTTGCTAAATATATTTCATGACCCCTTTTAGCTCTCTTAATTCCTTGTTTCAGATTGGTCCCACTTTCACGATATTCTTCCAAAGCTTCATCTGTTTTCAGTCATCTAGACCATATTCAGTTACTAGGGGTCACGACTTCAAAGCGAGAGGGGAAAGTTTTAGGGAAGATATGCATGGGAAGTTCTTTATGCAGAGGGTGGTGGGTGCCTGGAAAGCATTGTTAGCAGAGGTGGTAGAGGTGGGCACATAGCGTCATTTAAGATGTGTTTAGACAGATATATGAATGGGTAGGGAGCAAAGGGATACAGACCCTTAGAAAATAGGTGACAGCTTTAGATAGAGGATTGGGATTGGCGCAGGCTTGGATGTCTGAAGGGATTGTTCCTGTGCTGTAATTTTCTTTGTTCTTATGTATGCTTCCTTTTTCCACTTAGCTCGTCTCACAATTTCACCTGTCATCCATGGTTCCCTAACCTTGCCATTTCTATCCTTCATTTTCACAAGGACATGTCTGTCCTGTGCTCTAATCCACTTCTCTTTAAAAGCTTCCCACGTATCAAATGTGGATTTACCCTGAAACAGCTGCTCCCAATCCACATTCCCAGCTCCTGGTATTTACATACTGCCCTATAAAACCCTCCTGGATGCTACTTCATGCCCCTTGCATGAAGGGTAGTCCTTTAATCAACAAGAACTAGGAAAGTTTAGTATCTTGTGAAACTGTAGTCTGTTTCTTTAAGCCTGCCTTTAAAGTTTAGACTGCTGTTTCCACCAGACCATTGGATGATGGATGTTACAGAGCTATTCATATATGTTGAACACCATTTGACTTTAGGAAATACTCAAATTCCCTGCTGATAAATGATGGCCCATTACCTGTGACCAACCCTTCTGTGTTTTGATAGTCAATGTTTTGCAAAAGATGCATGCAGTTTGACGCATTAGCTCTATGCGCGTCCCAATACTTTTTGTGGGCTCCCACAATGACTAAGAACATGAACCCATGAAAGGACATGCGTACTTGACATGTAAGCAAGTCCAGGGTTTACCTGGCCATTCACACAAATGTGAGGGAGCTGCTGGTCGTAATTTTTGTTCTTGATAGCATTTTGGGCACTGCCCCACCAATGTGGCTATGTTAGCATCCAATTCTGGCTACCTGACATAACATCTCATCCAAATCTTCATTTTGGAAACCACTGGATGACCCTGGTGGAGTTCAGCCAGTACCTGGCATTGACCTTTGCTTGGGTCAATCACTCTTACTCTCCATAATAATATACTGTCCTCTCCTTTGTACAGTCATACAGCATGGAAACAGACCATTCATCTGAACTAGTCTACACTGATCATGTTTCCAAATAGACTAGTTCCAACTGCTCATATCCCTCTCAACGTTTCCTATTCATGCACTGATCCAAATATCTTTTAAATGCTGTAACTGTACCTACCTCCACCACTTCCTTCAGCAGTTACCAGTGACCACTGTCTGTGTAAAAGAATTTGCCCCTCATGTCTTTTTTAAGACTTTGTTCTCTCATCTTAAAAAGTGCCCCCTAGTTTTGAACTCACCCACCAGAAAATACCCTTGCTAGTCAACTTATCTATGCCACTCATGATTTTATACACTTCTATAGGGTCACCCCTCAACCTCCTGTGTTCCACTGGAAAAAAAAGCTTATCCAGCCTATTTGTATCACTGAAATCTTCATTCCCGGCAACATCCTGGTAAATCTTTTCTGAGCCTTCTCCAATTTGATGATATCCTTCCTTTAACAGGGCGACCAGAATTGTACACAGTACTCCAGACGAGGCCTCATCAACAGTCCAGTACAGCCTCAATGTTACATTCAAACTCCTATACTCAAACGTCTGAGTAATGAAGGCAAGCGTGCACATTCTTAACCACCCCACCAAAAATGTGTTGCAAATTTCTAAGAATTATGTACCTGAACCCTTAGGCCTCTCTGTTTGCACTGTAAGTCCTGCTCTTGTTTGTTTTACTAAAATGCAATACTTCACATTTATCCAAATTAAGCTCCAACTGGTATTCCTCAAGCCATTGACCCAATTGATCCAGATCTCCTTGTAATCTTGGATAACCTACTTCACTATCCACTACCACCAACTTTAGCATCAGCCACAAGCTGACGAACCATGCCTCCTCCACTTTTCATCCAAACTGTTTGTATAAATGATAAACAGATTGTACCGATCCTTGTGGAACTCCACTAGTCACAGGCCTCCAGTCTGAGAAACATCCCTCCACCTCCACCTTCTGACTCCTATTATCAAACCAATTTTGTACCCAATTAGCAAGCTCACCCTGAATCGCAAGTGATCTAACTTTACTAATTAGTTAACCACGCGGAACTTTGTTAAAGGTTTTACTAAAGTCTAAGTAAACAAATCTACTATTCTGCCCTCAATCTTTTTGGCTATTTCCTCAAAAAACTCAACCAAGTTTGAGTGATGCAAGTTCCCTCGCACAAAACCGTACTGACTATGCCTAATTGGTCTTTGCCTCTCCAAATTCTAGATGATGAAAGGAAAGGCTGGTAGGTACAAGGAATGCTGGATGACTAAATTGAAGGTTTGGTTAAGAAAAAGAAGGAAGCATATGTTAGGTATAGACAGGATAGATTGAGTGAATCCTTAGAAGAGTACAAAGGAAGTAGCAGTATACTTAAAAGGGAAATCAGAGGGCAAAACGGGGATATAGAATTAAATAGAATTGGCAAATAGAATTAAAGAGAATCCAAAGAGTTTTTACAAATATATTAAGGACAAAAGGGTAACTACGGAGAGAATAGGGCCCCTCAAAGATCAGCAAGGCGGCCTTTGTGTGGAGCCACAGAAAATGGGGGAGATACTAAATGAATATTTTGCATCAGTATTTACTGTGGAAAAGGATATGGAAGATATAGACTGTAGGGAAATAAATGGTGACATCTTGCAAAATGTCCAGATTACAGAGGAGGAAGTGCTAAATGTTTTGAAATGCATAAAAGTGGATAAATCCCCAGGACCTGATCAGGGGTACCTAGAACTCTGTGGGAAGCTAGAGGATTGCTGGGCCTCTTGCTGAGATATTTGTATCATCGATAGTCACAGGTGAGGTGCTGGAAGACTGGAAGTTGGTTAACGTGGTGCCACTGTTTAAGAAGGGTGGTAAGGACAAGCCAAGGAAGTATCGATCAGTGAGCCTGACATCTGTGGTGGGCAAGTTGATGGAGGGAATCCTGAGGACACGATGTACATGTATTTGGAAAGGCAAGGACTGATTAGGGATAGTCAACGTGGTTTTGTGCGTGGGAAATCATGTCTCAAAAACTTAATTGAGTTTTTTGAGGAAGTAACAAAGAGGATTGATGAGGGCAGAGCAGTAGATGTGATCTATATGGACTTCAGCAAGGCGTTTGACAAGGTTTCCCATGGGAGGCTGGTTAGCAAGGTTAGATCTCACGGAATTCAGGGAGAACTAGACATTTGGATACAGAACAGGCTCAAAGGTAGAAGACAGAGGGTGGTGGTGGGGGGGAGGGGGGGGGGGGGGTTGCTTTTCAGACGGAGTTCTGTGACCAGTGGATGCCACAAGGATTGGTGCTGGGTCCTCTACTTTTTGTCATTTACATAAATGATTTGGATGTGAGCAGAAGAGATACAGTTAGTAAGTTTGCAGATGACACCAAAATTGGAGGTGTAGTGGACAGCGAAGAGGGTTACCTCAGATTACAACAGGATCTTGACTATATGGGCTGAGAAGTGGCAGATGGAATTTAATTCAGATAAATGCGAGGTGGTGCATTTTGGGAAAGCAAATCTTAGCAGGACTTATACACTTAATGGTAAGGTCCTAGGGAGTGTTGCTGAACAAAGAGACCTTGGAGTGCAGGTTCATAACTCCTTGAAAGTAGAGTTGCAGATAGATAGGATAGTGAAGAAGGCATTTGGTGTGCTTTCCTTATTGGTCAGATTATTGAGTATAGGAGTTGGGAGGTCATGTTGCGGCTGTACAGGACATTGGTTAGGCCATTGTTGGAATATTGTGTGCAATTCTGGTCTCCTTCCTATCGGAAAGATGTTGTGAAACTTGAAAGGGTTCAGAAAAGATTTCCAAGGATGTTGCCAGGGTTGGAGGATTTGAGCTATAGGGAGAGGTTGAACAGACTGGGGCTGTTTTCCCTGGAGCGTTGGAGGCTGATAGAGGTTTATAGAGTGACCTTATAGAGGTTTACAAAATTATGAGGGGCATGGATAGGGTAAATAGGCAAAGTCTTTTCCCTGGGGTTGGGGAGTCCAGAACTAGAGGGCATAGGTTTAGGGTGAGAGGGGAAAGATATAAAGGAGACCTATAGGGAAACATTTTTCAGACAGAGGGTGGTGCATGTATGGAATGAGCTGCCGGAGGAAGTGGTGGAGGCTGGTACAATTGCAACATTTAAGAGGCATTTGGGTGGCTATATGAATAGAAAAGGTTTGGAGGGATATGGGCTGGGTGCTGGCAGGTGAGACTAGATTGGGTTGGGTTGGGATATCTAGTCGGCATGGACGGGTTGGACTGAAGGGTCTGTTTCCATGCTGTAAATCTATATGACTCTATAATTAGACGAAGCTGGGTTGAAATATTCCTTAACTAAATCTGACAATTCTTGAAAGGTTTTAGTATCTGATGCCTTAGGAAAAGTTAGAGCCCCAATAACCGAACAAGCTGCGGGTCCACAAGCTGTCAGAAGAATCCCCCCCAAAGTCATTTGCCCAGAAAGAAATAATGCAATCCTTCCACTAGGCCCAGTTCTCAATGGCAGGATGGAATAAGTCAAGCCTTCCAAATAACGGCATGATGCCAACAATGCTTATCCCAACTCAAAAACAACTTTTGTGAGTGTAATTCTTCAGGAGCGTGCTTTTCTCTTATTGCTGTTGAAATAATTCCACAGAGGCTGGTATCCCATCACCAAGTCCTCCTTTATTTACATATGGAGAGTTCTTGACACAAATACAGCTCTCTCAGTGCCAGCCCTCAGAGTGAACAGGTTATCTAACACTCCTATTCTTTTTTTTGTAAAGACACCAACAAAAATCAGTCTTCTCTTTAAAGAGCAGAGTCCTTCACTCCACACTGATCCAGCTCTTTCAGAGGCAGGTCTCAGAATGAACAGGATGTCTGACACTCCTGTTGTTTTCTTATTATACCCACACACTATCGCCTAACTGAACACTCCTCTTCTTATCTGTTGGCCAGTGCTCCCTGATTGGACCAGCTTAAAAGCCTCAATCCTTGAACTCGTATTCTATGAGGTGACCTTGACACAATCAGGGCAGAGGCAGTGCAGCAAAGGTTCACCAGATGGATCCCTGGGATGGTGTTACTGACATATAAGGAGAAGCTGAATCCGTTAGGATTATATTCCCTGGGAATTGAGGAGAATGAGGAGTAATCTTGTAGAAATCGATAGAAGTCCAACAGGATTAGACAGGGTAGATACAGTCAGGACGTTCCCAATGACCTGGGAGTCTGGAACTAGGGCTCATAGTCAAATGATACTGGATAAACCATTTTGGACTGAAATGTGGAGAAATTTCTTCAACCAGAGAGTGGTAAGCCTGTGGAATTCAGTACCATAGAAAGTAGTTGAGGCCAAAACAGTGTATGATATCAAGAAGGAGAAAGTACTTGGGGCTAAAGGGATCAAAATATTTGTGGGAAAAGCAGAACTGGCTATTGAGTTGGATGTTCAGTCATGATATGAATGGATTACAGTGTAGGCTCTACATTGGTGAGACCAAACGTAAACTAAGGGGATGTTTCGCCGAGTATCTCAGCCGGGCCTGTAAGGGCCAACATGACCTCCCAGTCACTGCCTACTTCTGCTGTGATTTTCTTTTGTTTCAATGCCTGTGTCCAGGACAAACAGGAGGCTGGAAGAACACAGCAAGCCAGGCAGCATCAGGAGGTGGAGAAATTAACGTTACTTCAGGACAGGGGCTGGGGTGAGAGGAGCTGCAGATAAAGGGTGAAAGAAGGTTTTGGGTGTGGAGAGGGACGGAATAGTGACGAAGTGATAGGTGAACACAGGTAGAGGGTATGGCCTGGTTGATCAATGGGAGGAATGAATTCGGTTGATGCTGGAAGGGTCAGTAAGTGGAATACGGTGGCTGGGGGGGGGGGCTAGGAATCGAGTTGGGGGGGGAAGGAAGGGTACATCTTCTGAAATTAGAGAATTCAATGTTGAGTCGTCTGGTCTGTAGGCTGCTTCTCTAATTTGCGGTCTGATTCGCTGTGGCAATGGAGGAGGCCGAGGATGGTCATGTTGGAGAGAGAATGGGAAGAGGTATTGAAATGGGTGGTGACTGAGCCCGACTGAGACACTCGGCAAAACGTGCCCTAAGTTTATGTTGGTCTCACCAATGTACAGAATACCACATTGGGAGCACCAGATTCAGTAAACAAGGTAGGAGGAGAGGCTGGTGAAACTCTGTCTTTCCTGGAAGGACCGTTTGGGACCCTGGATGGAGGTGAAGGGGGTGGTATGCCAGCAGGTTTTGCACCTGTTACGGTTGCAGGGGAAGGTACCTGGGGGTTGAGGGTGGGTGTGGGGTTTGGTGGGATGGTGGCTTGAACCAAGGAGTGACGAAGGGAGCGGTCCTCACCAAAGGCAGAGAGGGGTTGGGAGGGGGAAGATGTTCTTGGTGGTGGGGACTAATTGGAGTTGGAGGAAGTGTTTAACGATGATATGTTGGGAGACTCGTGGGGTGGAAGGTGAGGACAAGGGGACCCCTGTCTTTATTACATTTGTTGGGGGGGGGTCAGAGCAGTGGTGTGGGGAATGGAGAAGGTGTGGTAGAGGGCTATCTGGATGACAAAGGGAGAAAAAGCAAATTGTTCAAAATAGGTGGGCATATGGGATGCTTGGGAGTGGAATGTCTCCTTGTCTAAGCAAATGCACTGGAGGCGGAGGAATTGGGAGAATGGGATGGAGTTCTTGCAGGATACTGGGTGGGAGGAGGTGTAGTCCAAGTAGTTATGGGAGTCTGTTGAGAGTAAATGTCTGTCCGCCTGTTGCCAGAGATGGAAATGGAGAGGTCAAGAAAGGGGAGGGAGGTGTCCAAGATAGACTACGTGAATTTAAAAGCAGGGTGGAAATTGTTGATGAACTGCTCCAGTTCAGCATGGGTGCAGGATGCTGCACCAATGCAGTCATCGATGTAACAGCAGAAGAATTGGGACACAATGCCTGTGTAGGTACTGAAGAGGGATTGTTCAATATAGCCGACAAAGAAGCAGGCATAGCTAAGGCCCATGTGAATGCCCGGCCATGCCCTGGATTTCGAGGATTTGGGAAGAATGTTTTCATCTTCCACCTCTGAAACTGAGCACTTGTCCATGTTTTGGTCAAAGCAGTATTGAGGCTTGGTGCTGAGTTGACTTAGCTGAACTCAAATTGCGGACTGATGTTAAGTCCCTCTTGATTGCATTGTTGGCAATAGCTTCCATCTCTTACTGGTGACTGAGAGTAAACTGATGGTGGCAGCAAGTTGACAAATTGGATTTGCCTTTTTTTTGCGTGCAGGGCATGCCTGAACAGTTTTCCACAGTAATAGTTTCATGTTTCCAAATGTTTTCCACATTTGGGTAAATGCTTGTTTAGTAGAGAAATGTGCATTTCATAATTATCTGATTTATTCTGTTGACTTCGTTCATTCTTGCTGAGAGTTGTACAAAGCTGAAACTGCTGCCCACATGCCAAGCTGCTGGTAGACTGCTGGAGTGGGGAAATCGAGTAACATGTATTGGTTTAATTGAAATATGTCACAAAAAATGTCTCCTGACAATTTTGTGAATTCAATGAAATCTGGGATACATACTTAACCCAAGCTGGATTCTTCTGGTTTCAGAGTCTACCACAATCACTACACTGACAGCTATTTGAGTAGTCCAATGTACAGCAGTTGATGAATTTGATCCGCCAATTGTGGCCACTTTTAAAAATTGGCTGAAAGTGAGGACTGCAGATGCTAGAGATCAGAGGCAAGATTAGAATGGTGCTGGAAAAGCACAGCAGGTCAGGCAGCATCCAAGGAAAAGGAAAATCGACGTTTCAGGCAAAAGCCCTTCATCAGGAATCATAATGAAGGGCTTTTGCCCGAAACGTTGATTTTCCTGTTCCTCGGATGCTGCCCTGACCTGCTGCGCTTTTCCAGCACCGCTCTAATCTTGACTTTTAAAAATTGCCCTAGCTCTTAAATTTTCTTTTTGCATTGTTTTTCTCCTATTTGAGGTATCAGAGTCTGTGTCTGGTGTTTATAATCATTATGCAAATCTTAGGCCAAAACATTAAAGTCTGTTTGCATTTGGTGTGGCAAGCAGAATCTCAAAAGTTCTTAATAATTTTGAATTTATGATGAAAATAAGTTCCAATGAAAACTAGCTCCTGATTTGAAACGGTTAATCTATTTTCTGTAATGTTGACTTGAGATGTGAAAACCACTTGTCACTCTGTTTGTTAATATAATCCAATATCATTTACAACATTCTGTCAGTTCATTAATCATTATCAAGAAAAATAAATAGGACCGCTATGCAGCTGGCACAACAATGATGATTACAAATGCTATGGGTGTTAAAAAGCTGTATCCATGAACACCAACATTCATGTTTTAGTTATTCTTTGTAGAGAGTGCAGCTTCATCTGGCACATGGGTATATGAGGAAGACCAAAAGTTTAGACAGGTGTACGTGACAGATTTTAAGTAAACACCCAAGAAGAAGGACAACATTACACCTCACAACATGCTGACTGGTGTGCTGAGAGATTCAGAAGGGATGTACCAGGATTATCTGGAACAGTTAACATTGCTGCTTTTCTGGTTTCATATGCTTTCTATTTCCATTTGAGAAAATCCATATAAATAAACTTATTTTTATTCTTTCATGGGATGTGAGTTTCACTGGTAAGGCCCTCATTTGTTGTCCCTATTTCTACTTGTCTTTAGGATCCAATGACTAGTTTAAGCAGTTGGGGTATACAGTTAGATTATAGTGTTCAAGAATAAATTATTATGAAAAGATCATTACAGATTCATTGAATCCCAACAGTGCAGAATAAGGCCATTTAACCCATCAAATCCGCACCAATCCTCTAAAGAGCATCCCACTCAGGAAGTTTGTCAGCTCATTTCAATAGCAGGTGGCACAGTGGGCTTCAAGATCAACCTCGTACCCTGTGGATTGTCACTGAAACGGGTTGAGTGGATTATCTGCATGTGTATTTATTTGATTGTTGAACAGCATATATAATAGATGAGATAAAGGAAGGAAAGAAATCATAAATGATTTCTCTCCTACAGTCTGTATACCTATTTGCAGCATAAGATTAGAACTTTGTCTCTTAATGTCACTCAGTGAAAACTATCAGCTGCTGCATGACAGCCAATTCCCTTTTGATTTCCAGCATCAGCAGTATTTTGCTTTCATTTGGGTGTTACTCCCTGGTTCCACCTTCTGCCCAACCGCAGGGGGTTAGAAGTGGCCCTTTTGCCCATTGAGTCTCTGCAAACCTATCTTCACTAATCTCACTTTCCAGCACTTTGACAAGTTATGACATTTCAAGTGCTCATCCCTGTACCTTTTTAAAAGTTGTGAGGTTTCCTGCATCTTCTATCCTTCTAGGCAATGCATTCCAGATCCCTACCACTCTCAGTGGATCGGGAGTCATGATGGTAAGGATGGTAGTTTCCTTCTCTAAAGGACATTAGTGACCAAGATAGGTTTTTCCTGACAATGGTCACCATAAAACTTTTAATTCCATATTTTTCCTCAACTAAAATTTCACATTCTGTCATGGTGGGACTTGAACCTAGGGCTAAATGTCCCCAGAACATTATCCGGATCCTTGCATTATTAGTCCGGTGACAATCCCAGTCGGCCCTACGTTATTAATTATGTTAGCAACTTGATTAAATGTATAATTTGGAGATGCCGGTGTTGGACTGGAGTGTACAAAGTTAAAAATCAAACAACACCAAGTTATAGTCGAATAGATTTAATTGGAAGCATTAGCTTTCGGAGTGGCGCTCCTTCAACAGGTGGTTGTCAGGTGGACAACCACTTGATGAAGGAGCGGCACGCTGAAAGCTAGTGCTTCCAATTAAACCTGTTGGACTACAACCTGGTGTTGTGTGATTTTTAACTGATTAAATGTAAAATTTGTTGTCTAGTGAGGAAGTGGGCTAGAAAAGGAAACAGTGACCTCAGGTCTCAGTCGTGACAATAGAAATGTTTGCAATATCTTGTGGTTATGTGAGTAAAGTCAACATGCATGATGAATACATGAGCATTCAAACAAGGAGCAATAGGAAGCCATTCAGCCCATCACATTTGCTCCACCATTTAGTAAGATCATGTACAATCTGATTGTAACCTAAAACACATATTCCTATTTACCTCTGATAACCTTTCACCCCCTTGCTCACCAGGAATCTATCCATCTCTGCTTTAAAAATATTCAAAGACTCTGTTTCACCATATTTTCAGAAAGCGAGTTCCAAGACTCATGACCATCTGTGAGAAAAAGAACTGCATTTTGGATGGATGCTCTCCACAACTACCCTGTAGGCTTCAATCACCTCAGCTCTTATTCTGCTAAACTCCAGCAGATACAACCTTTCCTTTTTAACACAACCTGCTCATTGAGGTATTAGTATGGTAAACCTTTTCCTCACCTATGCTTCTACATCATCCTGTCACTTGTCTGCGTGATGTTTTCATACTTTGTTGCACCACCATGCCATGTCATGAATAGTGACTTCAATACCTGGAAGGATAATTCTTGACTGTGCAGTAAAAAGTTTTTTATCCCGTCTCCAATTTAATGTCTCTATTCCCTGAGACTTTTCTAAATTCCTGGATCTTCCACAACACTCCAGAAGAGTTAAAAAACCAAATGGGAAATAATTAAAATCTGCACAAAATTGTAGTTGCAATCAATTACTGAAAAGATGACTGGTATATTTTGAAGCAATTTTACTGTAAAGTCAGTCATCATGAAGCCACAGCATAGTTCATTTTGGATGGACAATTTGGATGCTAACAAGATGAATAAAAATGACTGGGACAGATCCGCTGTATTATTCTAACAACCCACTCAATACTGATCCATTGTGAAAATCTCAATACTTTTGAACATTTTGCTAGTCAAATGGGGAGTTTTGCAGTTTATTGTGACCACATGCTAGGAAAAAAAGGTTATTACTTGGGTAAAGTGAACAACAAAATCTTAAGTGCAATGTTTCTTGTGTGGGTGTTGGAAGTGAATGTTTAAGAGGGTGTTGAGCACTAGATTAGACTAATTTTGTCTGTGGGAGAACCACATGAAAGCTACTAATGGGCCATTATTGCTATTGCATCAATGTTCTTGGTCACATAATTACATCACATTTGTAGATACACAGGCATACTATTTAGCCCAGATGAGTAGGAGTAATGCATTTTAAAAAAAAAGGCACTTCATCGTTTTGAATGTTTCTTTAGTCAGAGTGTATATTTTCACCCTTTAATTACAAGGGTAGTTTGTTATTTCCCTTTATAACAATTCCTTTATTTCCTTCAAGAATCTTCTTTTTACTTCTATTCACTAGACTTTGCCCTTTTCTTTAGAGTCCTGACAAGTCACGAGCTTGTGTTACTTTCTTAAAATTGGATGTAGTTGAAGATTACTGATTGAATTTAGTGGTATGGATTTTTCAATGTATTTGTTTTTCATTTTAAGTCAAAATGTCTAAACTAGATGGTACTGTAGCTAACACTACAAACTGCTGCTTTCTTGTCATACTCCTGTCTCAACAGAAAATCATTCTTAAGTACTGACCTTTGTTGGATGAAGAGAAATCAAACTGAGAGACCAGCTGAATGCATTATTACTGAAGCTTCAAAGCATTGTTCAACAACAACGTATTTGTAATGCACCTTTTAATGTATTAAACATCTGAAGGTACTGCATGGAGTTTCCAAAAACAAAACAAAATGAAACCAAGCCACTTAAGGAGATATTATGGAATATTGAAGTTGGTTTCAAAGGTGTCTATTACAGGAGGAAAGAGACACAGAGGTTTAGAAAGGGAATGCCAGAGCTCAGGGCCTTGTCAGCTGAAGACACAGCCACAAATGGTGGCATGATTAAAATTGGGGATGCTAAACTAGCCAGAATTGGAGGAGTGTAGGTATCTCCCAGTTTAGTTTATTCACTTCTGGGACATGGCTTCACTGACTGGCCAGCATTTATTGCCTTTCCCTAGTTGCCCTTGAGAAGGTAGTGGTGAGCTGCCTTCTTGAATCGCTACAGTCCATGTGTTGTAGGCAGACCCACAATACCAGGTGGAACAGATTACAGAGATAGGCTCAGTGAGACCATCGTGGAATGAGAATTTTAACACAGATATGATTTAAACTGGAGTCAATGTAGGTCAGTAAATGTCGAGATAATAGAACTTTTGATGATCTCAGGTTTATGAAGAGGAGAATGTGGGAGGCCAACCAGGTGTGTGGAGCTATCGAGGATCAATAAGAATGTCTTTGGCATTCAGCATCCCAATTTCTGTAACAATGAGAATGCAATAGATTCACTGAGCAAGTAGTCTGGGAAGGAACAAATGGATACATTCAGAACAAGCACACTGCCAGTTTAAAAACCAAAAATGAAGAAAGCTGTTCTAGATAGGGTTAAAGTTGTTCAAATAAAAGGAATGTTGCAATATGCAAAGAATTCAAAGAATAAAGCCTGCACACTCTCTTAATCTCATTAGAACACTGTTTTGTAATTGTAAAACTCCCCTCAGTATTCTTTCTTACCACCGTTTTATGAAATATTCTAGTCATTTAAATACAAGATCTTTTCTTATTCAACTCAAATTGTCAGAAATCAGCTCTCACCACATCTTATGAAGTCACTGCTGGTTGGATGGAAAGAATCATGCAAATCTGTACACTTTTAATTAGAACAGCTGCTTTAGGCTTTTGAGGTAGGCCTATCGAGGCAGATGGTAGTTGATTTATGCCTTACTGTCATCTCCACTGATTAGATCTACTGTATGACAACAATGAACTTTGCAAAGGAGTATGCTTTGTGTACTTTGATCATGTAGGGTTTTCAAAACAGTTTTATCTCAGCTGTTAAGAGACAACCTCTTGGATTCTGGAGCACAATACTTGCAGATGCAAAACAATTAATAATCCCTAATTGTTTTACTAAAGCGGCAGAAGATTAGATCTTCAAAACGTTCCATTTAGTTCTACTGGACTTTAATGTGTAACTATGGTCTGTAGACAATTTGACAATGAGAAGTGTTTCTTGAGGAAGGAGGATTTGGTAAAATGGGTTTACTGACACTTCACAAACCTGACATGGATACTGAAATTTCTAAATCTCTGGGCCATACCTGTGAAGATTTTAAAAGCCTCTGGCTGTATTCTTTCTCAATCTGCTTCAACTTGTTGCTGGTCTGTAAAAACAAAAGGAGAAATGTAACATGAGATAGGCAAAGAGGAAGAACGTGCACAGACACTCACTGTTGACCTAGGCGCTTGGCACCTAATCGGTATGCCTGTCACTTAGGATCTGGGCTCTATGCCAGTTCCAACGCCCCTTCATGGCAACCAAAAGCACAGGGCCTTGCTTTGATCTTCAGCCAACTAGTCATCACTTGAAAGGAAAAATATATCTCTGCTGCCAATTATTAGAAAACATAAAGGGCTTTCTGGATGAAAAATGACAGCATAAAGTTTATCAGAATGACTTCACCTTAGTAAAAACAGAAACACATGCTCTGATGAAGACTGTGAAGGTACAATATGACACGTATGCTTCAGAGTGCCAGACGATTTTTAAGAAGAGTCTGGATCAGTGAGTGGTGGTGAGGGGGAGGGATCAGAAAAGGGGAAAAAAAATGAGAAAGAAGCTGCACAGACAAATCTGCCCGAGGGAAGGAGCAACAACATTCTCTAACATACAACAGAGGTATAGCTGGCTTTTGGAACTTCAAAGGAGTTTATGCACTTAATGTAAATGTGGCCATTAGCAAAATTTTACTCCACCTTTTTGCTGTAAGGCCATTAAATATGATTATTACCAACGTTATTGTAACGTACAGAAGAACTGCCTTTAATGCATTTTGGAAAATGATTTATGCAAATCAAATGATTTTTAAGTATAATTATGGATTTTATAATATAAATGAAATTGCAGTGTTTTTTAAAAATTCCCTTCACAGTAAATAATGTGTCTCTCTAATCCTTGAACACGTCTCACCATTATTCAACTGAGAGGGTGAGCTGTTCAGGCTGTGATCAGCTGATTTTTTTTGCCTCCCTGTGAGTAAAGTGTTTTGTCTCTATTTCACTCCACTCCCTCAGGGGTATAGCATGGTAATGACAGAATGATACAGCACAAAAAGCTATTTGATCTACTGGGCCTGTAGGAGCTCTTTGGAAGAGTTAGTAAATTGTTGCAATATCCCTGCTATTTCTTTTTATTCCTGCCAATTTCTTCCTTTCCTGCATATATCCAGCCCCCTTTTTGAAAACTGCTCTCAAATCTGCACCCACCACACACTCAGGTCATGCATTTCAGAAAATTTAAGGATGGATTATTTTCTTAATGTTGCCATGGAATGGAGTCAAAGGAGGTAAAAGAACAGAGGCAAAGGAACTGCAATTTTCTTTTAAACCTCAAATACAGCTTGAATATTTTATACCAAGTTCTATATGCTCGTGCTACACCACCAGATGCATGAGCAGAAGGTCATGGAACTATACATCAGGGAGCACCATTAAATGATCAAGGTGCTGTGATCAGTATAGGCCAATTTAAATAAGATCTTCCAGCATTGGTGCAAATTGAGATGTACACTGAAGCATAGAACACAAGGATTATTTTCAGGATATATTAAAAAGATCTGTTTTAATCTATGTGGAAGTATTTCAAGAATGCAATAGTTGTCATCAGTGTGTAAATCACTCAATGAACTATTGGGCTTGGAGATAACCATATAACCCGAAAGCTTCTTTTCAAACTTCTCTTCAAACATGAACACACTAACAAAAACAAATCAAACACTGCTATGTTCTATGTTCATATGTTGGAAATAACAGCTGTTGAAAAGAGGAGAGATGCAACTATAAAGCTTCAAATGAACCTACCTATATGAAATCACAATCTTGGCAATGGTTTGAATAAAGTTGACAAATATTTTACATTTGCTATAACAGAAATACCTTAAATTCAGCAATGCTACACACACATTCCCTGGAGACCTGAAAGCTGCTATCTGGAACATATCAAGGCAATGCCTCCCCTCCTCACCGCCTCCCCTCCCTAAAGGGAACCTAGTGAACCGACTGTGGTTTTACAGTCAACATCAGTCTCTTAATTCCAGATTGTAACTGAATTAAAATTTTGCCATCAGCCATGTTGGGATTTGAACCCAGTGCCCAGAACATTACTTGGGTGACTACATTAATAGTCTAATGACAGTACCAATAGGCCAATGCCTCCCCTACTGGTTCTTCTTTAACCTGGCTGTATTCTTTGAATTTAAACAAAATCATGTTAATTCTACTTTATTATATGAAGCTTTTCTAAATATTCAGTTAAGTATGTACCTGAGAGGCAGGGAGGAAGATATAGAATGCGTGAGCCGTGGTTTACTAAGGAAGTGGAATCCCTGGTCAAGAAGAAAAAGAAGGCTTATGTTAGGACAAAATGTGAAAACTCAGTTAGGGCGCTTGAGGGTTACAAGGAAGTCAGGAAAGACCTAAAAAGAGAGCTCAGAAGAGCCAGGAGGGGACATGAGAAGTTGTTGGCGGATAGGATCAGGGTTAACCCTAAGGCTTTCCATAGGTATGTCAGGAATAAAAGAATAAAAGAGTTAAATTAGGGCCAATCAAGGGTAACAGTGGGAAGTTGTGTGTGGAGTCAGAGGAGATAGGAGAAACACTAAATAAATATTTTTTGACAGTGTTCACGATAGAAAATGAAAATGTTGGTGAAGAAGATACAGAGGTACTTACATCTAGACTAGAAGAGATTGAGGTTCACAAGGAAGAGGTAGTAGAAATACTGCAGAGTGTGAAAATAGACAAGTCCCCTGGGCTGTATAGGATCTATCCTAGAATCCTCTGGGAAGCAAGGGAAGAGATTGCCGAGACTTTGGCATTGATCTACAAATCATCATTGTCTACAGGAATAGTGCCTGAGGACTGGAGGATAGCAAATGTGGATCCCTTGTTCAAAAAAGGTAGTAGAGACAACCCTGGTAATTAGAGACCAGTGAGTCTCACTTCAGTTGTTGGTAAAGTGTTGGAAAAGGTTTATAAGAGATAGGATTTATAACCATCTGGAAAAGAATAATCTGATCAGAGACAGTCAGCACGGTTTTGTGAAGGGTAGGTCGTGCCTAATGAATCTTATTGAGTTTTTTGATAAAGTGACCAAACAGGTAGATGAGAGTAAACTGGTTGATGTGGTGTATATGGATTTCAGCAAGGCGTTCGATAAGGTTCCCCACAGTAGGCTATTATACAAAATGTGGAGGAATGGGATTGTGGGAGACATAGCAGTTTGGATAAGTAATTGGCTTGCTGAAAGAAAACAGAGGGTTGTAGTTGATGGAACATGTTCATCTTGGTGTCCAGTTACTAGCAACATACCTCAAGGATCGGTGTTGCGTCCACTGCTGTTCGCCATTTTTATAAATGACCTGGATGAGGGCTTAGAAGGCTGGGTTAGTAAATTTGCGGACGACACTAAGGTCGGTGGAGTTGTGGATAGTGACGAAGGATGTAGTAGGTTGCAGAGAGACATAGATAGGATGCAGAGCTGGGCTGAGAGGTGGAAAATGGAGTTCAATGTGGACAAGTGTGAGGTGACACACTTTGGCCGGAGTAATCGGAATGCAAAGTACTGGGCTAATGGTAGGATTCTTGGGCGTGCAGATGAGCAGAGAGATCTCGGTGTCCATGTACACAGATCCCTGAAAGTTGCCACCCAGATTGACGGGTTGTTAAGAAGGCATACAGTGTTTTGGCCTTTATTATTAGAGGCATTGAGTTCCGGAACCAGGAGGTTATGCTGCAGCTGTACAAAGCTCTGGTACGGCCACACTTGGAGTATTGTGTACAGTTCTGGTCACCGCATTATAAGAAGGATGTGGAAGCTTTGGAAAGGGTGGAGGAGATTTACTAGAATGTTGCCTAGTATGAAGGAATGTCTTACGAGGAAAGGCTGAGGGCCTTGAGGCTGTTCTCATTAGAGAGAAGAAGGTTGAGAGGTGACTTAATAGAGACATACAAGATAATCAGAGGGTTAGATAGGGTGGACAGGGAGAGCCTTTTCCAAGTATGGGGACGGCAAACACGAGGGCACACAACTTTAAAGTGTGGGGAGATAGGTATAAGACATACGTCAGAGGTAGTTTCTTTACTCAGAGAGTAGTAAGGGTATGGGATGCTTTGCCTGCATTGGTGGTAGATTCGCCAAGTTTAAGTGCATTTAAGTCGTCATTGGACAGGCAAAAGGACGTACATGGAATAGTGTAGGTGGGATGGGCTTCAGATTAGTATGACAGGGCGGCGCAACATCGAGGGCTGAAGGGCCTGTACTGCACTGTAATGTTCTATTACTTCCTTATATTCAGACTAATGATTTTTCTCAGTATATTCCGAATGTCAGATATTTGGTTTATTAGCCCATAGTTTCCAACTTTCTGTCTTCCTCCCTTCTTTAATAGAGATGTTATATTTGCAGTTTATCAATCCACTCGGACCTCTGCATTTTAGATTACAATCTATGTCGTCATTATGTTTGCAGTCAAATCTTTTCAGAAGTAGGCTAACATGCTTGGAGTTGTCAGCTTTTATTCCCATAAGTTTACCTTATGGCAATTTCTCCTTCTCCTGGATTTTCTACTATTATTTATATGTCTTTAGTGTCTTTCAGGTCTCTACCATTTCTCATTATTAATTCCCCAGTCTCAGTCCCTAAGGGACCAATAACCCCGTCAGCTATTCACGTGCTTTTATATGCATGTAGAATGTCTTACAGTATGTTTTTATATTTCTTGTCAGTTTACTGTTGTAGTCTATTTTTACCTTTAACAACTTTTTATTGCACTGTCTTTTGTATTTATGATCTTGCTGAAAATGTACCAATGCAAATTGACAAGGCATTCAGCTGCAACTTGAATCACACCAATTGTGCAAGAAACTTGCTTTTTTGGAACCTAAATAAGGTCTAGTTCTGTCATCTGTATCATTCTATTGACAACTGATATCAAGCCAATCCATACCCTTCCAACATTTTGAAGACACTTCAGATTTTATAACATATTAAATTAGATTAGATTACTTACAATGTGGAAACAGGCCCTTTGGCCCAACAAGTCCACACCAACCCGCCGAAGAGCAACCCACCTAAACCTATTCCCCTACATTTACCCCTTCACCTAACACTACGGGCAATTTAGTATGGCCAATTCACCTAACCTGCACATTTTTGGACTGTGGGAGGAAACCAGAGCACCCGGAGGAAACCCACGCAGACACGGGGAGAATGTGCAAACTCCACACAGACAGTTGCCTGAGGCGGGAATTGAACTCAGGTCTCTGGCGCTGTGAGGCAGCAGTGCTAACCACTGTGCCACCATGCCGCCCGACAGGTGTTCTTTTTAAGTATACACAACAATTCCCGCTTTGGGCACCTGTCTGTGTGGAGTTTGCACATTCTCCCCGTGTCTGCGTGGGTTTCCTCCAGGTGCTCCGGTTTCCTCCCACAGTCCAAAGATGTGCAGGTTAGGTTAATTGGCCATGCTAAATTGCCCGTAGTGTTAGGTGAAGGGGTAAATGTAGGGGAATGGGTCTGGGTGGGTTGCTCTTCCGAGGGTTGGTGTGGACTTATTGGGCCGAAGGACCTGTTTCCACACTGTAAGTAATCTAATCTAATCTAATCACAACTTAGAGACAGAAATTTCATTTTTGTCAAGTAAAATGAAATAGAAAGAGAATAAAACAATTTCACCACTGAGTTTTATTTTTGTTTGCAGCCACAAAATGTCATCCAAATTGGTGGTGTTATTTGATCCTTCAAAGACCATTGCTGTACTACAATCTAGACATTTGGTTTACTTGAAGAAGAGGAGTGCTAGGTATGGAATACTCAAGGCAGTCAATGAAAATATCGATCGAAAAACTGAAACAGAAAAAGAACATAGGTTTGTGCACACATTTTTGGGAGTTATGGTGAGATTATCAGTCTGATCACAAGACTGATGTCACAGAGTCATAGACATGTACAGCATGGAAAGACACCCTTTGGTCCAACTCATCCATGCCGACCAGATATCCTAAATAAATCTAGTCCCATTTGCCAGCATTTGTCCTATATTCCTCTGAAACCTTCCTATTCATATACACATCCAGATGCCTTTTAAATGTTGTAATTGTACCAGCCTCCACCACTTCCTCTGGCAGTTCATTCCATACACGCACCACCCCCTGCATGAAAAAGTTGCCCCTTAGAAGCCTTTTAAATCTTTCCCCTCTCATCTTAAACCTGTGCCCTCTAGTTTTGGATTCTCCCACCCTGGGGAAAAGACCTTGTCTATTTACCCTATCCATGCCCCTCATGATTTTATAAACTTCTATAAGGTCACCCATCAGCCTCTAATGCTCCAGGGAAAATAGCTTCAATCTATTCAGTGTCTCCCTATAGCCGAAACCCTCTAACCCTGACAACATCCTTGTAAATTTTTTCTGAATCCTTTTAAGTTTCCTATAGCACATTTGTTCTGGACTGATTACTCAGCTTCATAATCACATCATTATTAAGATAATCTATTTCTACCACCATAATATGGCTCATCTTTACCATCATCACTACGACAACCATACATGCTCCCCCCGCCCCCAGTCTCAGTTCACCCACTGTTGGAATCCTCATTCATAACTTTGCTTCTTCTCTAATCAACTGTTTCAATTTATTTCCAAAGTCTACCCTCTGTAAACCTGAGGTCATCCAAACCTCTGCAGTCCATGTCTTAATTTGTAGCAAATCCCATTCCCTAATATTCAGTGAACTAAATTGGTTCCTGGATTAGTGGTGCTGGAAGAGCACAGCAATTCAGGCAGCATCTAATCCAGAATCTGGTTTCCAGCATCTGCAGTCATTGTTTTTACCACCTAAATTGGTTCCTGGTCAAGCAATACCTTGATCTGAAGGCTGAAATAGACTCAGGTTGGGATCTGAACCCTGAGGGGCTTTTGACATATCAGAATGACAGTAGCTCAAAAAACATGGAGAGGATTAAGGATGTTAGTTTGAATCATAATTAATTAGAATCATTTTGGGTTAATGTAAGCAACAGCAAAGCTAAGGAGTCACTTGTGGGAGGAGTTTATAAGCTCCCTAACAGTGGTTACTGAAGTATCTCCACAAAGGCTGCCACCAAGTCACCTTTAATTTACAGATGAACAGTCCTTGATTTCAGTACAGTCTTTTCAGAGTCAGGTATCTCTAACACTCCCTTTTTGTATGGAGACAAAAAAACCTACAGATGTTGGAATCCAAAGTAGACAGGCAAGAGGCTGGAAGAACTCAGCAAGCCAGGTAGCTGAAGAAGGGTTACATCTGAAATGTTGACTTCTCCATCTCCTGATGTTGCCTGACTTGCTATATTCTTCCAGCCTCTTGCTTATCTACTTTAGGCTCTCTGATTGGACCAGATTAACGGCGCCAATAAGGGAACTCATATTCTACGATGTCCAGCTGGCTGACCTTGTTACAATCATTACAGCCCTTCCCCTCCGAGTCTGAGGATAGGGGCTGGTCCTTTTCTTGGGAGAGCCTCCTGGGGCTTTTTTAGCACCAGGTCAGGTTCCTCCAACTTGGGGTGCAACATGGGCCGCTTGTAATGTATGGGAGCTTGCCTCTTGCACCAGGAACATGTTGATAGAATTTCACTCTCTTTTTCCGGTGGCAAAGGCATCAAGGTTGCTACCTGTTATGTCTATCTCTAATTCAGAAAATAAATGCTTGATGGAGGGAGCAGGTAACTCACTGGTTCCAGCAGCCTTTCTGAATGTTCGAAGGGCCAGGGCATATTTTGCTCCCTCACTGTTTGTGAATTTGCAGCTTTCACATGGTCCATGTACTTGTTCAGGACCATCGCACCTATCTGAACTTTATACAGCCCATGCAAGGCCATTTCCATGATTCTTACACCAAAATTTGTCCCGTGTCAAACTGTCTCTCCCGCTTGGTAGAGCCTTGTGTCTGGCATTAGCGTTCCTAATTCAGTTTCACTCTGACCCTCTACAGGTCGGGGAAGATCGGACTTAACCTGGTGTGGAGTTTTCTACCCATTAGCAACTTTGCTGGTGCTACCACTGTAGTTGCACATGGGGTGCTCCTATAATCAAATAAGAACTGGGACAGTTTGGTGTCTAGTGAGGCTGTAGGGTGTTTCTTCTAGTCAAACTTTAAAGTTTGGATTGCTCTTTCTGCAAGGCCATTGGATGATGGATGGTATGGAGCTGTCCTAATATATCAAATACCATTTGACTTCAATAAATACTGAAATTCCTTGTTGGTAAATGATGACCAACACATCCAGATCTCTATGTATTGAAAAAGACGTGTAATGTTTCTATTGTCATCCCCATGTTTGATGAATGGACTCTATGCATGTCCAACCACTTTGAGTAGCTGTCTACAATGATAAGAGCATTCAATCCATGAAAGGACCTGCATAGTTGACATGTAACCAAGTCCAAGGTTTACCTGGCCATTCCCACACATGTGGGGAAGCAGCTGGTAGTAACTTTTGACCTTATTGAGACTCTCGGCCCCATCCCACCAATGTGGCTATGTCTGCAACCAGGCCTGGTCACCAGACATAACTTCTCGCCAACATCTTCCTCTTTGGAGATCGCTGGATAGCCCTCATGGAGTTCGGCCAGTATTTGGTGGCAACCTTTGCTTGGGACAATTACTTTTGTTCCCCATAACAATATGCTGTCCTCTACTGTGAGCTGACTCTCTAGGGCAGCCCTCAGTATGATCGTCCTTTCATTTCCTCCATAACCACCAGCTATTTCAGTTTTGAAAGGGCTGGATCTTTCCACGTCCAATGTCTGATATTGTGAGCTGTGATTGGGAACATGTTCAGAAATTTTAATATCATTACAGACTGTTCCACTGGGGGTACCACCACAAATAGAGGTAACTCAATGCATCAGCATTTGCTACTTGGCCTCCCACTCTAATCATGACTGTAACCTGGTCTAGTTAACTCTGCAGCCCAATAGGTCACTTATGGTCGTGTGGGGGGGGGGGGGGGGAGGGGGGCATAGAAATACATGATTTTCCCTTCTTAGATATATGCCTGCCTTAGGACAATACCTTAGGACAATATCCACGTTCTCTAATAAGAAGCAGTTAGTTTTCCCTGTTATTGGAATGTCATCTCGGAAAATGGCGACCTCAGGTAGATCTTGCAAAATGTTCTCCATTGTCTTTATGTTTGGTGTCTGTCTTTTTAACATAAATACATAGAGCAACAGGTTTAATTGGAAGCACACTAGCTTTCGGAGCGACGCTCCTTCATCAGGTGATTCAATCACCTGATGAAGGAGCGTCGCTCCGAAAGCTAGTGTGCTTCCAATTAAACCTGTTGGACTATAACCTGATGTTGTGTGATTTTTAACTTTGTACACCCCAGTCCAACACCGGCATCTCCGAATCATGACATAAAACAATGAACTGTATAGCACAGGAACGGGCCCATCAGCCCACGATGTTGTGCTGAACACCAAATTAAACTCATCCCTTCTGTCAAGATCCCTCCATTCTTTGCATATTAGAACACAGAACAATACAGCACAGTACAGGCCTTTTGGCCCTTGATGCCATGCCAGCCTTTTATCTTACTCTAAGATCAGACTAACCTACATACCCTTCATTGTACTATTTTTCATATGTTTGTCCAAAAGTCGCTTAAATGTCCCTAATGTATCTGACTCTACTACCACTGCTGGCAATGTATTCCACACACCCACCACTCTCTATGTAAAGAACCTACCTCTGACATTCCTCTAAACCTTCCTCCAATTAACTTAAAATTATACCCCTCATGATAGACATTTCCACCATAGGAAGAAATCTCTGGCTAACCACTCTATCTATGCCTCTCAACATCTTGTACACCTCTATCAAGTCACCTCTCATCCTCCTTTGTTCCAATTAGAAAAGCCATAGCTCCCTCAACCTTTCTTCATTAGATATGCCCTCCAGTCAGGTAGCATCCTGGTAAATCTCCTCTGCACCCTCTCTAAAGCTTCCACAGCTTTTCTATAATGAGGCGACCGGAACCAAACACAATTTTATAAGTGTGGTCTAATCAGGGCTCTACAGAGCTGCAGCATAACCTCGCATCTCTTAAACTCAATCCCCCTGCTAATGAAAGCCAACACACCACCCTCCTTCTTAACAACCCGATCAACTTGGGTGGCAAGTTTGAGGGATCTATGGATATGGACCCCAAGATCCCTCTGTTTTCACAGACTGCCAAGAATCTTGCCTTTAACCCTGAATTCTGCATTCAAATTCAACCTTCCAAAGTGAATGACTTCACAATTTTCCAGCTTGAACTCTATCTGCCACATACCAGTACAGTTCTGCATTCTGTCAATGTCTCATTGCAACTTATAATAGCCCTCCACACTATCCACAACTCTACCAACCTTCGTGTCATCGGCAAACTTACTAATCCACTCTTCCACTTCCTCATCCAAGTCATTTATAAACATCACAAAAAGCAGAGATCCCAGAACCGATCCCTGCAGAACACCACTGATCACTAAGCTTCAGACTGCATACTGTCCATCTACCATCACCCTCTGTCTTCTATGGGCCAGCTAATTCTGTATCCAGACAGCCCAATTTCCCTGTATTCCATGTTTCCTTACTTTCTGAATGAGCCTACCATGGGAAACCTTATCAAATGCCTTGCTAAAATCCATATACACCACATCCATTGCTTTACCTTTATCAACGTGTTTTGTCACATCCTCAGAGAATTCAGTAAGACTGGTGAGGTATGAGCTGCCCCTCACAAAGCCATGCTGACTATCTCTAAGCAAACTGTGGTTTTCCAAGTAATCAAAATTCTATCTCTCAGAATCCTCTCCAATACTTTGCTCACCACTGACGTACGACTGACTAGTCTGTAATTCTCAGGATTATACCTATTCCCTTTCTTGAACAAGGGAATAACATTTGCCATCCTCCAATCATCTGCACTACTCCAGTCGACAGTGAGGACGCAAAGATTATTGCCAAAGGTAGTGCATTCTCTTTCCTCACTTTCTAGGAACATAGGATATATCCCATCTGGCCCAGGCAATTTATCTATCCTTATATTTTTCAAAATTTTCAGCACATCCTCCTTCCTAACATCAACCTGTTCTAGCATCAGTCTGTTCCACATTGTCCTCAGAAACGTCAAGTTCCCTCTCAGTAGTGAATAGTGTTGATCTTTTTGAGTATTGCTGGAGCTGCACTCAGCCTGATGAGTGGAGTATTTTTTATCACACACTTGACATGTACCTTGTAGATGATGGACAGGCATTAGAGAGTCAGGTAGTGAGTTACTTACTGCAACACTCCCAGCCTCTGGCCTGTTGTTGTAGCTACAGTGTTTATTTGCTGGTATGCAGAAGATATACCATTCCTCATTTCCCACCATAATCTGTATGATTTTGGAAATGCCAGTTTGTGAAGGACTTACAATTAATGACATATTGACTCTGGCATGTTCAACTTCATTATCAATGTTACGGACAGGCATTGCATGATGATGTTGCTGACTCAAATTCTGAATAATGAAATACATATGTTAAAAAGCCAGGCATTCCACAGGAGTTATCACTCTTCAGTCTCCAACGCTCCAGGGAAAACAGCCCCAGCCCATTCAGCTTCTCCCTATAACTCAAGCCCTCCAACTCTGGCAACATGCTTGCAGATCTTTTCTGAACCCTTTCAAGTTTCACAACATCCTTCGCATAGGAGGGAGACCAGAATTGCACACAATATTCCAAAAGTGGCCTAACCAATGTCCTGTACAGCCGCAACATGACCTCCCAACTCCTATACTCAATGCTCTGACTAATTAAGGAAAGCATATCAAACGCCTTCTTCACTATCTTCTTGGCCTCTGATGAGTGGCAAAAGTGGACCTGTTAAGGTATATAATCAGGGAATGATAATCAGCCGGAACAAACACCAATTTACATTTTTTATTGCTCCTTAACCTTTAACTACAGTTAGCTAATAAATTCAGCTTTTTGGAGCTCACTTACCATTTTTAAGCATCTTTGAAGTTTTGTCCATGTGAACATTTAACATTTTCATTCCTGAGCTCCATAAATTCATTTTTGTGCTGTGCCCAGAAAGGCTGCCAATTCTTGCTTAACTTAGCAATAGCTGATCAAAGACAGTCTAGCTAGTCTGTCATCTAAGCAGCCCCTTTCCAACCAGGATCTTTGGTAAGTTGTTTCTTTAGCTACCCAAATAGGGCACCAGATATTTATAACAAGCTCTGCAGGTAGGGGGTGGGGAAACATTTCAGATTGAGAGCACCTCCCAGAGGACTGCTTTCCTTTGAAGTTGATATTTGTCTTACAGAGGCTGTCCTGGATTCATCCTTGAAAAGGAAATGAAGAAGGGCAAGAGCTAAACACAATGAAATATAAAGGTAAGCAAAGAAAATCCACTAGTTCACACATTAAAGCTTCTTTGGGTACTGTATGATGTGAAGTTTAATTAAACAGCCATTGATGCATTTTCACTTTTCAGACAGGATGTGGGCAAGATGGCAGCTGAAATATACTTTCAGTATATTATCTTGAAGAAGGTGCAATTTGAGTTTATATTATAATATTTATATTATCCAGGGGGTGGCAGAAATCAGGACCTGAGAACTTCCTCGTCTTTGTTAGTGAACAATAAAGGCAACATTATCTGACTGAGATCCGTTAACTCTTCATACAGCATATACCAGTTATAGGATCTTCCTGTTCTATATACAGTTACAGTTTCACTGTGACCAAGGAGGTTTTAAACTAATGTAGCAAGGGGCTGGGAACCAGCAGAGAAGACTACTAGACAGTGAGGTGGAAACTGGAGACAGTAAGGATCATAAAGTTAGCATTACCAAGGGGAAGAGTAGGTAGAGAGCAGATGAACACAAAACTGGCAGCCTGAAGTGCATATACTTTATAGCGAGGAGTATAGTGGGTAAGACAGATGAACTTAGGGCTTGGATTGATGCCTAGGAGTATGACATTATTGCGATCACAGAGACTTGGTTGAAGAAAGGACACGAGTGGCAACACAAAAGTTCCAGGATACAGACGCTTCAGACAGGACACGGAGGGAAGTAAAAGGGGAGAAGTGTTGCATTGCTGGTCAGGGATGATATAATGGCTGTGCTAAAGGAGGACACTATGGAAGGCTTAAGCAGTGAGGCATTATGGGTGGAACTGAGAAATAAGAAGGGTGCAGTTACATTGGTGGGGCTGTATTACAGGCCCCCAAAAGTGAGCGTGAGGTGGAAGAACAAATAGGTAAACAGATTATGACTATGTAGAGGCAACAGGGCGGTGGTGATGGGAGATTTTAATTTTCTCAACATTGACTGGGATACACTTCATGTCAGAGGTCTGGATGGGGCAGAGTATGTAAAGAGCGTCCAGGAAAGTTTTCTAGAACAGTATGTCAATAGTCTGACAAGAGAAGGAGCCATATTAGACCTGGTGTTGGGGAATGAGCCAGGCCAAGTGGTAGAAGTTGCAGTGGGGGATTTCTTTAGGAATAGGGACCATAATTCTGTAAGTTTTAAAATACTCGGAGACAAAGATGAGAGTGGTCCTAAGGGACGAGTACTAAACTGGGCCAAGGCCAATTAAATCAAAATTAGGCAGGAGCTGAGAAATGTGGATTGGATACAGCTATTTGAAGGAATGTCCACATTTGATATGTGGGAGGCTTTCAAAGATAGGTTGAAGATAGTGCAGGATAGGCATGGCCCTTTGATAACAGAGATAGGAAAGGCAAGATTCGTGAACCGTGGATGACAGGAGAAATCATGCGACTAGCCAAGAGGAAAAGGGGAGTGTACATAAGGTCCAGGCAGCTAAGAACACAACAGGCCTTGGAGGAATGTTGGGAGAGTAGGACCAATCTCAAACGAGGAATCAAGCAGGCTAAAAGGGGTCATGAAATAACTTTAGCAAACAGAATTAAGGAGAATCCCAAGGCCTTTTATTCTTATATAAGAAGCAAGAGGGTAACCAGAGAAAGAGTTGGTCCACTAAAGGGTAAGGAAGAAAGGGAGTGTGTCAAACCTGAGAAAATGGGTGAGATTCTCAATGATAACTTTGCATCAATGTTCACTAAGGAACGGGAGGTGATGAATACTGAGATTAGAGATAGAAGTTTGTTTACTCAGAATCACATTGACATAAGGAAGGAGGATGTATTGGGTAGGCTAAAGGAGATTAAGGTGGACAAATCCCCAGGACCGGATCGGATCTATCTCAGGTTGCTGAGGGTGAAATAGCTGGGGCCCTGATAGATATCTTTGTAGCATCCTTCAACACAGGTGAGATGCCAGAGGACTGGAGGATTGCTTATGTTGTCCCCATGTACAAGAAAGGTAGTAGGGATATCCCAGGTAACTACAGACCAGTGAGCCTGACATCAGTGGTGGGAAAGTTGCTGGAGAAGGATAAAATCTATTCATATTTGGAAAAGAATGGGCTTATCAGTGATAGGTAATATAGTTTTGTGCGGGGTAGATCGTGCCTTACCAACTTAATAGAGTTCTTTGAGGAAGTGACCAAGTTGATAGATGAAGGAAGAGCTGTAGATGTCATATACATGGACCTTAGTAAGGTGTTTGATAAGGTTCCCCATGGTAAGATAATGGAGAAAGTGAAGTCATATGGTGGGCAGGGTATTCTAGCTAGGTAGATAAAGGACTGGTTGACCAACAGGAGACAGAGAGTAGTAGTTGAAGGGAGTTTCTCAAAATGGAGAAAGGTGACCAGTGGTGTTCCACAGGGGTCAGTGTTGGAGCCACTGTTGTTTATAATATACATCAATGATCTGGAAGACGGCATTGTTGGTCTAATCAGTAAGTTTGCAGATGACACGAAGATTGGTGGAGTAGCAGAAAGCATAGGGGACTGTCAAAGAATACATGAGAATATAGATAGACTGGAGAGTTGGACGGAGTAGTGGCAGATGGAGTTCAATCCAGGTAAATGTGAAGTGATGCATTTTGGCATGTTTAACTATACTATATTGTTAACTATACTGTTAACAGAATAGCCTTAGGAAAATTGATGAGCAGAGAGATCTGAGAGTTCAGGTCCATTGTACCTTGAAGGTGGCTGCACAGGTGGATAGAGTGGTCAAGAAGGCATATAGTATGCTTGCCTTCACCGGACAGGGTGTTGAGTATAAGAGGAGAAAGTGAGGTCTGCAGATGCTGGAGATCAGAGCTGAAAATGTGTTGCTGGAACAGCGCAGCAGGTCAGGCTGCATCCAGGGAACAGGAGAATCGACGTTTCGGGCATAAGCTCTTCTTCGGGCTTATGCCCGAAACGTCGATTCTCCTGTTCTCTGGATGCTGCCTGACCTGCTGCGCTGTTCCAGCAACACATTTTCAGCTATTGAGTATAAGAGCTGGCAGTCATGTTAAAATTGTACAAGGCTTTGGTTTGGCCGCATTTAGAATACGGTGTACATTACTGGTCGCCACATTACCAAAAGGATGTGGACGCTTTGGAGACGGTGAAAAGAAGGTTTAAGAGGATGTTTCCTGGTATGGAAGGTGCTAGCTATGAAGAGAGGTTAAGTAGGTTAGGAATGTTTTCATTAGAAAAAAGGAGATTGAGGGGGGACCTGATTCAGGTCTACAAAATCATGAACAGTATAGACATGGTTGATAGAGGTAAGCTTTTTCCCAGGGTGAGGGATTCAATAAAGAGAGGTCACACATTCAAGGTGAGAGGTGAAATGTTTAAGGGGGTTATACGCGGCAAGTACTTTACACAGAGGGTGGTAGGTGCCTGGAATGCGTGGCTAGCAGAGATAGTAGAGGCAGGCATGGTAGATTCATTTAAGGTGCATCTGGACAGATGCAGGAGCAGGTGGGGAGCAGAGGGATACAGCAGCTTAGGAATTGGGCGATAGGTTTGACAGTGGATTTGGATCAGCTCAGGCTTAGAGGGCCAAAGGGCCTGTTCCTGGGCTGTAAATTTTCTTTGTTCTTTGTTCTTTTAAGTGCTGAACACTGCTGACGAATATTTCAACAGACCCTGGTGAGTTTCTATGCTCAACACATGCACACAGAATCCAGAGATCATAGAATCATAGAGATGTACAGCATGGAAACAGACCTTTCGGTCCAACCCGTCCATGCCGACCAGATATCCCAACCCAATCTTGACCCACCTGCCAGCACCCGGTCCATATCCCTCCAAACCCTTCCTATTTATATACCCATCCAAATGCCTCTTAAATGTTGCAACTGTACCAGCCTCCACCACTTCCTCTGGCAGCTTATTCCATACATGTATCACTCTGCATGGAAAAACAACCCTCCACCACCACTCTCTATCTTCTACCTTTGAGCCACTTCTGTATCCAAATGGCAAACTCTCCCTGTGTTCCGTGAGACCAAACCTTGCGAAGCAGTCTCCCTTGTCAACCTTGTCAAACACCTTACTGAAGTCCACATCTACTGCTCTGCCCTCATCAATCTTCTTTGTTACTTCTTCAAAATACTCAATCAAGT